>NC_091119.1:104336262-105070428 GCF_040183065.1 Periplaneta americana | reverse complement strand
TTAATAAACGGCATTTAGATATTAAATAATATAATCACGTTCATTGTGGTTGAAAATGTGAAAACGGTGGATTTATGGAGGTTAAAAGCTGTCGGTCCTGTGAGGTCCTGTCAAGTTTCTCACTACAAATCATACCTACGTGGTGGATGCTTTTCATGTACCAATAAAGAAAGTCTGCCTCCAACTGCCACTGGGCTCAGTAGCTCGAATTTAGTTTTAAAGTGCACACAGCGTCTTTGAGTCAGGATATGAAAGTAATTACATACATCTCAGTAGACGTGAATTGTTTACTATACTACAGGAACGTTCTTCATCTAATTTTGAAGAACAGTGCGATCACTTAAGAGAACTCACTAGAATCATAATCGATTCCCCTGCAACATTATTTGATTAACTAAAGAATGTGTTAAAACATTTAATATATAATTTTAAAAATAGACGACAACAGTCAAATAGGAGAGTTGAAAGATTCCTACACAGAATAAGGAATGGTTTAAAATCTACGAATTTTCCAATATACATTACTGCAACGCAAAAGAGAGGCGAACGTTCATTACTAGAATTTAGTGAAAGTAGTGAACGTTATAAAAGATGAAACGCACGGGGATTAAGACAAAACGGTAGGTCCTTCACAACTCTTATGAGTCTTCCTGAAGCAGGAGAGGTTGATACTGCTGCTGCAATAAAAGATGTACAATTTTCAACACAAACCAGTACGTCAAAATGCAGAAAAGCCTATCAATTAAGTTCGAAGCGTTTGTATACCTTTATCTGGAGCAAAAGCATTGTCCATTCTAGCTGAAGTTAAATTAACAAAATTCCAATATAACCTGAATAGGTCCGAGACTAAAGAACCCAACGCCCACATTTTCCAGCAATACAGAATGGTGCTAGAAGCACAAAAGACATGCTATTCCGATACCAACTCCATTAAAATAACAGAAAAGTCTGCTGAAACTGATCTGCAGGCATTGTTAGACCATATTTCATAAGGAGTATTGAAAGTTCCAAGAAAGAAACTTAAGCGTTTTTCGGCGGATGTCATATCACTTCTATCAGCTCTAGATGCATCTAAAGCCAGCGCCAGCGTTTTCGACGTGTGTCCTTCAGTACAAAGCCAATCAGTGAGCCAGTGCAGTTGAGAATGGTACCACCCAAATACACGTCACGTCAGCAAACTTCCAATCATAATCGTCAGTCTTATCGTCCACACACTGCGGCAAAGGCAAGATACTCTCACTTTGCATTTCTGGGGTGTGTCCTTGTGGCAGTGACCAGCCAGTGATATCTATTACCAATTCGCTGAGAGTGGCACCACCTTCTAGACACAAGTCACCTAAGCAATTTGCCAATCACATTGTCAGTTTTTTCGCTTACAGACTGCGGCAAAGATAAGATACTCTCTCTTAATGTTCCCATTACTTATTTCACTCTCCAAAAACGGTGGCTTTGGCTATACACATCTAGATGTGTCCACTTAGGCCCCTGATGAAGGTGACTCCTTTATCTCCTCAGACTCTGATGCTATCGAGTGAAAGAGATACTGTAATGTACACATATTATGTGTATAATAGACTATAATTTTGAATACGCTAAGACAGCGTTTCCCAAAGTGTGGGTCGCGACCCCCTGGTGGGGTCGTGTAAAGAGCTGAAGGGGGTCGCGAGATGATTTAGAAAATAAAACAAAAAATGCCTTATTGACACATTTATGTTGTATTCAGAAACATAAACAAAATTGAACATAAGTAAAATAAAGTTTCAGTAGGCCTAGTTATAGCTAAAGTAAAACATAATTAATGCTATAAATGTGTATTTTTTGAGAAAGTATCCAATATGCACAGAATTGTATCATTTCCAATTTAAAGGAGATTTCTCGCTTTTGTTTTGATGGAATTATAGACTGGAAACTTATTTTGCATAAATACGAGTTTGCAAATGCTATCAAAACTGTAAGAGTTTCTTTTGCAAGCTCGAAGTATTCTAACATTCTATTGATCTAAAACTAATGTAGGTACGCTGTAAAAAATTATACTTTTAACCTTCCATCAGTAAGCACATATTTCAATAACTCTTTTCCTTAATTTCTCTTCTTACTTCAGCTAGTTAAATGCAACTGTTAGAAACGGATTCAGTATCTATCTGCTACTGTCATGATTGTTTTGAGTTTCTTCCGGAAGATATTCAAAAAGCTGTTGTTTAAATTTGTGCAAAATTGTGATGTTTGTCCTCAAAAACAAACTAAGAATGTGTCGTGTCATAAGATACGTAGCAAAATTTTTCGTGGGTTTTTCTTTTTTTTCCCAGCAATGTCTACCAGAAAACAAATTTCTTATAAATCCGTCGATTTTATCAAATATTTCACTCCAGTGTTTTGTTATTGCGAACTGGAAGCAAATAATCCTAGTTACTTACTTTGTACATCAGTTAACTCAGAAGGGTCTGCTAACTAGAAGCATGGATGTTAATGTAAGCTATAAATGTAATACCACTCGCCTAGTCCCATGTGCAGACACTTGTATTTCGCTATTTTGACTATGCTGACATTTTACTGACTGACTTCTCTAGTGGCAACAAAACTAAACTTCAACGTGCTCATAATTTGTGTGTACGTTTTGTAAGCAATGTTCGTAAATATGATCATATTACCCCACCCCTGGAAACAATAGGTTGGCTTAAACTAGATAAGGCAAGAAATTTACATTCACTTCTCTTTCTCGTCGAAATCTTAAACTTTTCTATTCCTTCGTACCTGTCGTCTCGCTTTACTCACCTTTCTTCCCACCATAATCTGAACACACGCTCTCGTCATGAAACAATACTAACAATACCATCCCATCGCACATCCTGATACCTATCCTGTTTCGCAATAGCCCTGCCAAGATTCTGGAATTCGCTACCTGCTAGCATCAGGGACTGTCGAAATAAAATTGAATTCAAACGTAAATTTACTAGGAACTTGGTCAGTAATTGATTTCTTGTAAATAGTTTCCTTCATCTATCACGAAATATTTCAGTATCCAGTAATTTCATCACTATATAATTTTGTTATTCTAGGTTTAATTTGTAATTCAGTAAATATAAAATATTCTTTGTTTTTCTATGATAAATTATCTAGCTTTCATTAGTCAGGTAAACTTTTCGTACTTTGATTTTTTTGTAATTGTAATTGTAAATTTAATATTGTAATTTTATTTGTAATTGTAATTGTAAATTTATTACTAATTGTAATTTAATTCTTCATATTATAGTTGCAATCTCCTGGTATTATTATTATTATTATTATTATTATTATTATTATTATTATTATTATTATTATTATTATTGTTATTGTTATTGTTATTATTATTATTATTATTATTACTATTATTATTATATTATTGTTATACTATTGTTACTTGTACTTGCTATTTGGGAAATTGAAATTGTACAAGAACAATGGAAGGAGTCCATAATTGTACCTATTTTTAAGAAGGGGGACAAAACCAACTGTGGTAACTTTCGAGGAATATCACTTTTGTTGACGTCGTACAAAATTTTGTCCAATATTCTTTTGAGAAGATTAGCTCCGTACGTAGATGAAATTATTGGGGATCATCAGTGCGGTTTTACCCGTAATAGATCGACTATTGATCAGATTTTTTGTATTCGACAGATAATTGAGAAAAAAATGGGAGTATAAGGGTACAGTACATCAGTTATTCATAGATTTCAAAAAGGCATATGACTCGGTTAAGAGGGAAGTGTTATATGATATTCTTATTGAATTTGGTATTCCCAAGAAACTTGTTCGATTAATTAAAATGTGTCTCAGTGAAACATACAGCAGAGTCCGTATAGGTCAGTTTTTATCTGATCCTTTTCCAATTCTCTGCGGGCTAAAGCAGGGAGATGCACTATCACCTTTACTTTTTAATTTCGCTTTAGAATATGCCATTAGGAAAGTTCAGGATAACAGGCAGGGTTTGGAATTGAACGGGTTACATCAGCTTCTAGTCTATGCGGATGACGTGAATATGTTAGGAGAAAATCCACAAACGATTAGGGAAAACACGGAAATTCTAGTTGAAGCAAGTAAAGCGATTGGTTTGGAAGTAAATCCCGAAAAGACAAAGTATATGGTTATGTCTCGTGACCAGAATATTGTACGAAATGGAAATATAAAAATTGGAGATTTATCCTTCAAAGGGGTGGAAAAATTAAAATATCTTGGAGCAACAGTAACAAATATAAATGACACTCGGGAGGAAATTAAACGCAGAATAAATATGGGAAATGCGTGTTATTATTCGGTTGAGAAGCTTTTATCATCTAGTCTGCTGTCAAAAAATCTGAAAGTTTGAATTTATAAAACAGTTATATTACCGGTTGTTCTGTATGGTTATGAAACTTGGACTCTCACTCTGAGAGAGGAATATAGGTTAAGGGTGTTTGAGAATAAGGTGCTTAGGAAAATATGAAGTTACAGGAGAATGGAGAAAGTTATACAACGCAGAACTGCACGCATTGTATTCTTCACCTGACATAATTAGGAACATTAAATCCAAACGTTTGAGATGGGCAGGGCATGTAGCACGTATGGGCGAATCCAGAAATGCATATAGAGTGTTTGTTGGGAGACCAGAGGGAAAAAGACCTTTGGGGAGGCCGAGAAGTAGATGGGAAGATAATATTAAAATGGATTTGAGGGAGGTGGGATATGATGATAGAGACTGGATTAATCTTGCACAGGATAGGGACCGATGGCGGGCTTATGTGAGGGCGGCAATGAACCTTCGGGTTCCTTAAAAGCCATTTGTAAATAAGTAAGTAAGTATACTTTTGTTACTATTATTTCATGAAGAATAGACATAGTCACGTACAAAAAGTAAGTGAAATTAGAGACGGATGGATGGATGGATGGATGGATGGATGGATGGATGGATGGATGGGCGGTTGGGCGGGCAAGCAGACAGACAGACAATAGAGCTTGAAAAGGGCGCGTCAGCAAATATGGCTATTTGCGCCAAGGCAGATGGATATGTGGGTAAGTTGGTAGCTGAAAATATAAATGTGAAGGTAGAATGGACATGTGAATGGACTTATGGATGAACCTGTGGTTGACAAGTTAGATGTAGATTAGGGTGGGTTGGTAGATGAACATGTGGATGGGAAGTTAGATGTGATATGTGAATGATAAGGCACCTGTTGATTGAGATGGGTTGGTAGAAGAACATGTGTGTTGGAAGTTATTTCGATACATGAATGAGAATTGGGTATAGATTAGGTTGGGTTGGTAGAACATATGGGTGGAATTGTAGTTGGACTTGTGAGTGGAAATTAAAACAGACATGGGTATGAAAATAATTGGATATGAGCGTGAGAAGTAAGATAGACATGCGAATGAAGAGCGACATGTTTATATGGGTAAAATGTAATAGAGATACGTGGATGAGAAGTGAGATCGACGTGAGGTGAACAAGTTGACATACATGTGGGTTGTTTGATGCACTGGCTTAATGGCAGGCCGGTGGGTAAATGAATATGTGAGTGGGTAGATACATGTGGGCTGGCAACTACACAGTAACATGTTGGTGGGTAGGTTGATTAATTGGTGGTTACATTTGGAAACAGACAAGTAATTACCTAGATTGATAGAAAGAAATATGGTATAAGCCAGTGATATCAAAGCAAGCGCATTTTTTTACCTTGACGTCGTGCGCGGGCATCAAGCGCTAGACATGGAAGGAGGAATAGCAGCCTGTTGCATTAAGAAAACAGTGGTGTACAAACTTCAAACGGAACGAATAGCTTATTTCTGTTTGATATTATCTATATTGTCTGTAAAACAATAGTACTAACACCAATTTCTTAATATTTCATTTTTGTTTTAAATGTTAATAACATAATAAAGATTTAAAAAGGAATATTGACATAAATTCCATAGTAGTACAACTATATTGTACTAAGTGGATGAAATACATCATTCATAAAGAAAGTGATATCCCCCCCCCCCCCAAAGAAGGAGTTTGAGTGTGACATGATAAGTTGGAATTGATATTGATGATATCTTTAGCCTTATAAAAGTAATCAATGACCTAATCAAAACAGTATTATAATACAAAGCAAAGTTACCTAGATACTGTATATGTTTTAAGTGTAACTACTATTCCATAACAAAACTCTTATCACATCATGCTTTTAAGGTGATATTGGTGAGCAACTTTCTACCATCAGAATATTAAATTAATTTCTCGAAACCTATAGAGCTGACATTTTTACGACACATGGGCACATATCTTTTGCTTATGATGTAATAACAGTAGTTGCTTTGTTAATTCATTTCTTTACACATATTTTCCGTGCGAATATTTTCAAAATTTGTAATACACTATCTTCAGTAATAGCTGCGTATTTACGGTAGATTACATTTACGAAAACATTGTTTCAGTACCTGTAAGGCTACTAAATAAATAGACCTATATCTGAAAATTTTAATTTCCTATAAAAATAGTAGAGAAAATATTCCTTTTGAATAAAAAAACCAAACTTGTGAAAAATGAGTATTAAAATTAAAACTTACATTCTTATAATGCACTTATAGTTCTCAGACAAACCTAAAAATTAACATGGATATAGTTGTAATAAGTTATCTTCCCTTTATCCTTTAAATCAGTGCTGGCCATCCCTATATACAGCTCGATCAAGCGGCACATTTTAACTCTTTCGTCTGTCTCTTTCCTTTCCGCTGTAAAGCGCTCAGGCTCTCCTGAGCTCTAAAGCACGCGCTTGCGCCTATGGATATCAATTGACATGACTGGTATAAAGAAACAGTGACAGAGAAATAGATAAGTTAGGATGGTAGCTATTTACTTCATAGATGTGTAAGAAATAAATTATGGAAAATGAACAATTGGTCAAGAACGCAAAAATGAGTAAATAGAGCAAGGAAAGTAGTAAGGCTGAGATGTTTTGATAACGGAGAAGGAAAGAACGGAAGGAAGAAGGAAAGAAAGAAAGAGAAAGAAAGTAAGAAAGAGAAAGAAGTGCCCATATATTGTACTGCAAGTAGTTTGAACAGAATCCGACCGCAGTCTAAGCTTAGCTACAGCTCAAATTGTTTACTTTCAATATTGCAATCTGTTGCCATTATTCATTCCTACGTTTGATCGATACTGGTAGAGAGGCGAGTACAGATGTGGAAGTTATTTTGCAGGACGCAGTCACCACATTTGAGGGGTAGAATTAACAGTGACACTTCTTGAAACAACCTGGATTGGTGAGGAGGTGTGGAAGTGGTGATATCGGATGTTGGATGCACGGCAGACGTTTCATTTATTACTTCCTGGATGGAAACAAACCATAATAAAATTGCCAGAGCAACAGTTGACGCGTTGCCATGGCTGCTTGCGGACCTTCGGAACAAAACACGATCGATAGAAAGTTTTTAATTACCTGTGAGCCTCTATTCAACTCACAGCAACATGCGAGTGTTGAAATAATTCAAATCCTGCGGTCCGGGGCTCAAAGATAAAAGGCACAATTTGTTTACGCTTTGTAATTAAATTCATTACATGATAGGTAAAGAAGAGAACTCATAGTGGACTTAACTTTACAAGCAACGTTTACCGTCGTCACATGCACACAGGCTACGGCGCGACGTCACATTCTTAGTCATAACATGCCCAACATTGAACAAGTTTATATATAAATGCACGTTTAACATGAGTTTAATATAGCAATTCCTTTGTTTTTACAACATTGAACATTTATTTATACTGTATTAGGCGATTGTCAAGATAGCCATGACTAGACCACGATATTCACGTGACTCCGATTCGAGCCTAAGCCATCTTTCTCGTTAGCCACGAATACATGACTGAACTTCAAAGTCATTTCACAATATCTTTTTCAGTTTCTTTTCAGAAATGAATTTGCGGTATACGATAGTACAGTAGGTAGAGCTTCCTTGCTGTAAGATCAAATATTTGTGAGTTCTAACAAGACTAAGACAGCTTACTTTTAAGGGAACCAGGTACGCTGAATTGGATTGAAATTATGATTCTTTTGCATATTATAATTTATTTGCAGAATATTAATTTTGAAATGCCAATTTTAGCTTTGAATTTCATTGGGAAAAAACGTTTTAAATAGTTTTGTGAATGTATCAACAGTAGAGATAGTTCACTTGGAACTTTAAATGAATTTTTCTCTGTTTTCGGTGCTGAAACTATTACAGACAGAAACATAATTTTTTTACTACTTATTGTCTGTCATGTGTTTTTCCCAAGCACTGCAGATATATAGGCCTAAATGTACGTTTAACATGAGTTTAATATAGCAATTCCTTTGTTTTTAGAACATTGAACATATTTTATTTATATTAGGCGATTGTCAAGATGACCATGACTAGACCATGATATTCACGTGACTACGATTCGTGCCTAAGACTGTCTTTCTCGTTAGTCACGAATACATGGGTGAACTTCTTAGTCATTACAATATATATATATATATATATATATATATATATAGTTTTAATTTCTTTTCAGAAATAAATTTGCAGTAGGGCCTATATGATAGTACAGTAGGTAGAGCTTGCTTGCTCTAAGATGAGAGATTTGTGAGTTCTAACAAGACTAAGACAGCTTACTTTTAAATGAACCAGGTAGGCTGAATTGGATTGAAATTATGATTCTTTTGCATATTATAATTTATTTGCAGAATATCCGGTTACGACAAGATCTCTGAAGTTGGTATACTAAAAAGTAGTGACTTTCTGTTCTTCAAATATGTACGTATTACATCGTGTGATGTTGAACGTACATTTTCCCAATATAAAAACTGTTTAAGTGATCATCGGAGGAGGTTCACTTTGCAGTCGCCCAAAATGTACGTAACTTTTCATTCCAATGCACATATTCAAGGATGATGCGAGTATTTTACATTAAATTTTAAGAGTTAATATAGCTCACTATAAAATAATTGTGTATTTACATGTTTAGACATATCCTACTTCAATGATCATTCATTATATTTCTTGAATACAGGATACAGGTTTTATTGTAACCGCAGTGTTTACATCAGATTTATACTCCATCCTTTGCACGCCCCCTTCTCATACAGTCTATACCGTGTGCGCAGTAAACCTTGCGATTCTCGTGGCAATTCCACAAAGTCTATTAATAACAGTAGGGTTGAAATTACTACGTATTCGCCGCCTTATCTCCCAAGGAAATGCCCGTGGTATTCATTTCTGCTAGATGCTGAATAGGTCTAACCCAAAGGGCGTTGGTGCAGCTGGAATGAATGAATCAGTGGAAATATTGTAGCACAATGGTTAAGGCGTAAATCTACAAGCCGAAAGGTCGCGAATTTGATTTTCCATCGATCGTGAATGTTCTCCATTGCATTTTGTATTCGTATCACAATTAAATTAATTTAAAAATTAGGAACCTTGGTAATCAGAAACGTTTCCTTATTACGTTGTTAATTATATCATATTCGTTATAATTTTTCCGATGTTTTCCAAGAAGATATTATTCATTCCGCTGAAATTAAAGGTTGTGACTTCGATAATGCTACTTAGAAAATAACAATACATCTTGTGTCCATTGTTCGGCCTAAAAAGAATTTTGTCATCAACACAACTACTATTAATAATTTTGTATTTTTTTTTGTGAAAATCTCCGTCAATGTTCATTTTTCCATTTGCGAATTGTACTCTCTTATTATGAGTGGAAATAAAGCAGAGAATACAACCTTGTCGCATTATCTGAGTCATTAAATCGTGATTCGTACTCTTTGTGGTATTTTGTTTTATTAACACTCTCGAGTCATCGTATGTAATTATAATAATCACATAAAATACCATGGTGGACCTCTTATTTACTACAATAAGGCAGCAAGCTTAATCGGTTAGGTACAGCTTACAGCAATAAAAGTTTGGAAATATTAAACATTTTTTTCCTCCATTACTGTATTCTGTACAATAACGAGAATTAATAGGTGTAAATCTCTGTCCTTCTGCTATACGAAAAAAAAATTGTTGTGATTTTTAAAAATTATATATATTTATATAAATGTTTTTTTTTTCAAAATTCAAAATTTTGGCAGTTCACTGTGCAGCAATGAAGCGTTTCCTTCATAATTAAAAAACTATCCAACATTCTGTGATGACATTTTTTGTGTGTATTTATGCATATCATATCTACAACATGATGCAGAATCACTTATCTACCTTTAATAGATTGTGATAAAAAAATTAATTCATTTTAAAAATGGCCAAATATCCGTATTTTCTTCTAACACAAAATAAAAAAAATAAATTAGTTAAGGATTGTAGTTTAAAAAGCATAATATTGTAAACATGAGTTTCAGCAATAAAATAAAAAAAAGAGAGAACATGAAAAAGTTAACAAGTTTATGAGTTATGAAGAAAACGCTTCATCACTGTACAGTGAACTGCTACCATTTTGAATTTTGAAAAAAAAAAAAAAAATATATATATATATATAAATTATTTTTTAAATCGTAAAAATATTTTTTTCGTATAGCAGGACAGTGTTTTACACATACCAATTTTCATTATTGTACAAGATACAGTAATGAAGGAAAGAAATGTTGAATATTTCAAAACATTTTACTGCTGTAAGCTGTACCTAACCCCTTAAGCTACACATGATGATGATGATGATGATGATGATGATGATGATGATGATGATGATGATGATGATGATGATGATGCACAGTATCACATTGTCTCGGTACGAAAATCTAGAAATTCCTATATCAATAACACATACGCTAATAGAAATTCCTGGAATTAAGAAATCACTCAATATTCTTATCAAATACTTGAAATATATAGATCGCGAATTCCAACATGGGCTAGCATAGTAATCCTTGATGCTCAATTTGTTGCTAATAGTTCACTGTACCATAATTTTTCGGGTATAAACTCAACAACTCAAGCGAGGAGAATGGATTTTTAGCACGACTTCCTCCAGTAGGGAGGTATAACATGGAGTAGCGCCGTGCATTAGGTCTACAGGCTTTATTTTTGGTTCAAGTTTGTCGAGCATGGCGAAGTTCGATATTCGCCGTTGTTCGCTCTGTAGAAGAAGGCCTGTCGTGTTTGTTCCGCCTTGTTATAAAAATATTTTCTTTCCTCCACTCCTACCTCTTCATGTTTTAACCGCCGAAGGATTTTAGCACAGATCATGCGATTAGTTTTTCATATGAAATAAGACTATGTGAGGGGTATAGATGCAAAAGGGACATTATGCACTTTTTAAAAAATTGCAGAAATGAAGAAAAACTGATAATTACTTAAATACTTGTGCAATTTATGATTTAATTTCACTAACTCATTAAACATTGATGAAAACGTTTATACCCATAGGTTGTAGTTATAAAAATCATTAGAAGTATATGAATAGTGATATTGTAAAATGGATAATGTCCACTTTGAATGAAAATTATGGATAATGCCTTTTGAAAAAAATTGTTTTATTATAAAAAGAAATAAATTTCCATTTAAAAACTGAATACAGCATTTTAACAAAACTACTAAAATGCTAAAAACTGAACCATCTCTAGTAGCTTCACACATGGCATAATTTTGGCCGATATCTTGATCTAGATCTACATCACTGATGAACTTGAACAATTTTAGCTTCTCGTCATTTCGCCTATGATGTTTATTGAGAAGATTATCAACATTTTCCTTCTTTTTATGCTGTTGCCTTTGGTGACTATAGGAAGTGCTAATCACTGAACGTTTTCCTCGGTTTGCAGATGGATCCTCGAGTCCTCATGTTTGTTGTATAAACATCTTCTCCTTGAACCATTGTTTCCTTTCTTGTTTCTTGTTAGAATTACTCTTTACAGTTCTTGATGCTGAAGTTCCATTTTGCTGCAGGCTTTATGATTGTCTCTTTGGATGCTTTCCAGTTATAGTTTACACAATCACTTCCTAGCTTGAGCACGTTTGATGTTTCTTAATTAAATCAATATATTGTTCTGGATCATAGATCACTTCTAACTTTTAATGCTTCTCTCTATCAAGCCAAGAACACGATCAGCTGGCAAGAACCTGTGACCAGTAGCCGGGAAGGTTAGCTGTATCTCTGAAATATACATTGAGGTTTTGCTCGTCAATGAGCGACCATTGATATAAGAAGCGTATTTTTATTCTGTCCACTGCAGCCATCACTAACAAGGCGAATCACTCACGTAAATTTTACTCAGAGTGTTGTACAAACTTGATGGAATTTCGTTAGCACCTTTTGGGAACTCGTTTTCCATCCAAACATAGGAAGTTATATTTTCAGGAGACAGTTGGTTTTTGAATGACCTCTCACTATAGTAGAATTATTGAGATAAATTTGTCGACTATAGTATGTTGCTTGGTTTGGTAAATTTGACAGCGGTTGATTTATTTGGCAATCAAAACTAAAAATGAACAACTGAGGATGATCTTTCAGCAGCTGATAAAATACTTTAGCTAGCAGTGAATTTCATCTTTTCCTTGTTACCCTTCCTACAGATAGGCTACAGCTATTGGATATTTTTTCATTTGCACTGAATTTAATTTATTTTAATGACTAAAAATGAACACAATGATAATGAAACTAACACACAAAGGAGTTGAAACTGATCACAGCCATGCTCTTGTAGCCATCTTTGTTGACATCATGTGACTCCATTCATGTCTCCTATTCTTGAAGAGGATAATGTACCTTTAGCAGTAAACTGCTACATGGACAGAGTCCCTTTTGTAAAAATCCGCTATATTTAGAATGTAATCTAATGGGGATAGTGTCATTTTTGACGCAAAATGCAATTTCTAGACGATGAGGGTTTACTTGCAGAATACGGTAGCAACAGTAACTCAATTTGGAAAAAAAGTGGATAATGGCCCTTTTGCATCTATACCCCTCAAGTTTGCCTATCTCATGTTCGAACATTGTAGGACACAAACTTGGAGGCACATGACATACGTCACGAAGACGAATAATGTCCGTCTCTAAACTGAGAACTAACTTAGACCCTCGTTTCGAAAGCGAAACAAATAAAAATTGATTTTTCTTTTTTTTTTTTAAATGAAAATTATGTAAAATTATATTAACTTTCTCCTGTAAAAGTGACACAAGTCTGATATTGATATTAGCCGATTGAGAACGCAAGTGTCGCTGTTAGTATTTTCAACTTCTGCAGTATCGTAAACGGAAAAACTGTCACATTTCAGTTCTGTCTACTGTGTTGTGAAGGGTGTTTGTATTTAAAGCGTATTATTTAGAGTTGTGCTAGTTTTTGTGTTGAAAATAATACTTTTGGAGAGTCATATATCAATATGTGATATTTTTTTATTCACTTATTAAAGACATTTTCATAGTTACGACAGTTTTAATTAAGAAACTTGTATATGTTCATATCTTTATTTCTAATTCTGACGATTTTGGTAATAAATTTTAAGCTGATTGTTTGGACAATATCATTTTGTTATGAGCAGGGCTGGCATTTTCGGAACCCTAAGAAAAAATCAAGTTACGTGCACATTGCGTTATGACTACTAGTCTGCGTTATACAATCAGTTTTACACTCAGCATAAGGCAATCACCAATTACAGTGATATTAAGAAGACAGTGTTATATGAAGATACCGGGAGTTCAGTTCTTCTGTGAATACAATATGCTCCAACGAATAAATATTAAGTAAAATGTGAAACTGAGTAGTAAACAATTCAGTTCAAGGTTCGTCGTTCAGTTACAAGAGAACGAAAACTCAAATAAATAGACCTAATGTAATACTAAGATATATAAGAAAAATATTTCATTAAGAGAAAATAAGAATGCTGCAGACATATCTTGCATTTCACAAAACCGGACGGAAAAAATTGACTTTTATGTAACACATTTATTCAATAATTTCATAAAGGCATATAGTGACATGACTAAGAAAAAATATAAGTTTAAAAAATTTCACAACTGAAAATAGGGGTGGTTTAGGGGTTGAAGTTAAAAACTATAAATAGCCCAAAAAACGAGAGGTAATATCTCATAACTTGCCCTTCGAACCAAACCTGTAGGTATAAAACTGATACCACAACGGCGAATTACAGAAAACCAAAAATTTCAAATGGCGTTTGTAAGAAATTACTTATTTATACTTGTCAATTTTGAAGAGGGGTTGCGATGTGTCGGGTACAATAAATTTTGCTCTACATGTTCTACCGGTATAGATACGGAATTTTTCAAACTTCTGGGGCAAAAGTCTATTCTTCTACATCAGGCTTGCATAACTGGGGACAATTGTGGCGTTGCGTCACTCATCTAAAACCTCACTTATCCCTTCCTTCCACCCCGCGTCATTGACGTGGTAGGGGAGGGGATTTGTATTCAGTGTCTGTGTTATGTGATTGCGCACGGGGCACAATGACGTCATTCAACACCACTGTACTGTGGAGGGTGAATCAACGCTTTCCCCATGCTTTCCACCCCTCTCTCGCCAGTTCTGTATCCCTGTTGTAGACCAAAATCTGAAACAACTTATAGGACCTTAGATGTACATAGTGATTTATATAGAACTAACACATTTCTTTCTTTATTTCAAAACGAATGATGCTAGCCACAATTTGTTATACCTCAAATGTAGAGTATCTTTGGGAGATTACTAACCTCTATAGCAAATGTTGAAAATTCTTTATTTATTCGGCTGGAAATTCACTTAACGACCAATTTTTAACGTCAAATTAAGCAGGAGTTTTGATTCCCTGTCACGAGTTGCGCAGATGTTTATTCTTTATTCCTTATTGTTAGCAGCTGTTTTCGACATTTTGTTCTAGTCACTGAAAATGCAGTACACATTAAATCAACGGCTCTTCCTTGTGAAGCAATACTGGATTACGAATTCAATTACAGCTACTCAAAGGGAATATGGTGTTCGTAATCCCCTCCCAAAGAAACACAATACTGGGACTGGTAAACAAATTGGAAACAACTCAGTCTCTAAAAAGAATAATAATTTTGATTGCAATACAGTTCCGGTCAGACCGTAGTTGAGAGTGGACGTGTTTTCTTGTGCTGCTCCCAGTATTCCAGCGAAATCTTTTACAATGGGGGGACCAAAAAATAACCGTAAAGTGGAAAGTGAAAGCGGAAATGAAGTGAGTGGAGACAGCAAAGTAATATCTACTCTAAAACAAATGTTTGATGAGTTTAAATCAAGTATACAATTGGAGATAAGTGCATTACAGCAATCAGTTCAGTTCATGTCAAACAAGTTTGATGCATTTAGCGAAGAGCTGTGTAAGACGAAAGAAGATCTGAAAACAACACAGGGGCAAGTGCATGATCTAAAAAAGGAAAATGAACTCTTGTGGAAACAAATAAATGAACTACAGCAGTACACGCGTAGAGACAATCTACTGGTGTTTGGGATTCCGGAAACTCCGGAAGAATCCGTTCCTATGATTGTCCAAAATATTTCGGAAGTCATCGGAGGACCGGAGCTTGTCGCTGACTTAAGTGTTGTACATAGGCTACCTGCAAAACCCGGCAAGACGAAGCCTATTGTCGTCAGGTTCAACAAAAGAATTAGTCGAGACACATGGCTCCAGAAATTCAAGTTAGAAGCGAGGAAACACCCAGAAGGCCCAGGAATTCCGCTACAAAGGATCAACCCTTTGCTACCTGATGGGAGGCTGACTGCTGGTGAACATTTGACAATTGCCACCCGTGACCTACTAAACAAAACAAGAGAGGCAGCTAATCAGAAAGGGTACCGTTTTGTATGGACGAGAGATTGCAAGGTATTTATTCGTAAGGATGAAACGAGCCCTGCTTATAAGATAAATTCTTTCCAAGACTTAATTACATTGTAATTGTCTTACTGTCTGATTTTTGTTATCCTTTTTAATGTTAATATTTCTAAACAATGGATTGTCTAATAAATGAGCTAAATTATTATTCCGCTAATAATAACACTCGCACAGCAGTTTTGGAAGACTTTAACTCTTGCAACAGTTACATTGGTAACAATTTACACGATTTTAAATTATTTCACTTAAATATACGCAGCTTAAATAAACATTTCCTGGAATTCTGTGCCACTATGCAAAATTTTAATAATCCTTTCGACTTCATTATATTGACGGAGGCTTGGTTAAATCATGACTCTGGCTATGATTTACCAGGTTATAAAAAGTTTGTCAAAACGAATAAATATAATAAATGCGATAGTTTAGTTGTCTACTGCAAAAATAATATTGATGTCACAATAGTACATGTAGATATCCCACAATGTAATTCTATTCATCTTAATTTTATATGTTATAATACTCCATTCTCCATTGTGGCGATATATAGATCCCCAAACAATTGTATAAATGAATTTTTAGACAATTTTGAACTATTTTTGTTTAATTCTAAAGACACAAGCAATCAAATCATTGTTGGAGACATTAACATACAAATTCTAGAAGACAAATTAGACAGTACTGGCAATAGGTACATGAATATCTTACACGAATATGGTTTTGTCAAATTTTTACACTCTATCACTCGGCCTGATTCTAAGTCTTGCCTTGATCACATATTTTTTAAAACAAAGAGTAACTGGAAATTTGTACCTGCTGTTTTGTGTAGTGCTATTACCGACCACTATGCAGTTATTGCATTATTCGAAATTGGAATTAAAAACTCTAATACATCTCAGTATCCTCTCCATATAAAAAGAAACATAAATTACAATAAGCTAATTTCGCTTATAGAAAAAGAAAATTGGGATTCTGTGCTTAACTGTGAAAATGCTGAATTGTGCTTTCAAGTATTCCAAAATTTAATATCTAATTATATAGACATAAGCACAGATGTATCTTACTTTAAAGTATCTTCTAAATTAAGAAAAATAAAACCCTGGATCACCACAGGTATCATTAAGTCAATCCGTATAAGAGACAAATTAGCCAGAAATATTAGAAAAGAACCTGATAATATAAATCTAATAAATTATTACAAAATATACAGAAATACTTTAACTCTTATTATAAGAAACATGAAAACTCAGTATTATCAATCTCAATTTCAGAAGTATCGAAATAATCCTAGGAAATTTTGGCAAACTATTAATGAAGCCACAGACGTAAATGTGAACCAAAATAGTATCATATCAGAGATTTTAAATGAAGAGGGAGAAATATTTAAAAACAAAAAAGACATAGCTAATGAATTTAATAAATATTTCTCAAAAGTAGGACATAGCATTGCATCGAACATCAACAAATCGGCATTTAACACGAAAAATTATTGCAGTGGCCA
This sequence comes from Periplaneta americana, assembly GCF_040183065.1. NCBI lineage: Eukaryota > Metazoa > Arthropoda > Insecta > Blattodea > Blattidae > Periplaneta > Periplaneta americana. The sequence goes on along the minus strand of NC_091119.1, from coordinate 105,053,129 downwards.
TAATAAGCACGCATCTTCCTCCATGTTTTTATCACCAGTAACCGAAGAAGAAATTTATAATATTGTTAAATCCTTAAAAAATAATGTCTCACCGGGAATCGACAAAATTACAAATAACACATTAAAGATTATCATTAAACATATATTAAAACCGCTTGTTTATGTATTCAATCTATGTCTCACCCAAGGAGTTTTCCCAGAATCTCTGAAAAATGCTGTAGTTGTACCGGTCCATAAGTCAGGGGAAAGAAAAAGTCTGAATAACTATAGACCTATATCCTTGCTCTCTAGCTTCTCAAAGATATTAGAAAAATGTTTAAAAAACAGATTAGTAAATTACTTAGAGAAAAATGAAATTCTCTCCAAACATCAGTATGGCTTCAGAAATAAATTATCTACGGATGACGCAATTATTGAAGTCACTGGTAAAATTATGCAGGAGTTGGATAACGGTTCTAAATGTTTAGGGATTTTCTTAGATTTAAGGAAAGCTTTTGACACGGTGAACCATCGTTTACTTCTGGACAAATTATTTGATATAGGAGTCAGGGGTATTGCGCATAAGTTATTTCAATCATACTTAAACAAAAGAACTCAGGTAACCAAAATTGATGATAATATCAGTGAAAATGTAAATATTGATATAGGTGTCCCTCAGGGAACAATTTTAGGTCCTATTCTATTTTTAATATATATTAATGATTTATTAAACATTGATTTGAAAGTACATAATGGCTCCTGTTATTCTTACGCTGATGATACGGTGGTGATTTTCAGTGGTTTAACTTGGGAGGACACTTATAAACATGCCAATGTAGGTATAAATTTTATCAAAAACTGGCTTGATGCAAATTTGCTATCTCTAAATATAACTAAAACTACTTTGGTGCCATTTTCTTTAACAGTCTCTGGATTGAACAAATTGAAATCACTTTCTCATTTAAAATTAATAATCCACAACTCATTTTGTAAACTCTCTACAACCTGTAAATGCCCTTGCCTGAAAGAATCTGTAGATGTGAAATACCTGGGAATTATTGTTGATCAGCACTTGAAATGGGATAGACAAATCACCTTTTTATGTAACAGAATACGTAAAACAATTTACAAATTTGTAAACCTTCGCCATTACTTGCCTACTCACGTATTACGTTTGGTTTATTTGGCTCTAGTTGAATCTGTTATCCAATATGGTATAATTGGATGGGGAGGCATTACAAAAACTGCTCTTTTTCCTCTAATTATGTTGCAAAAACGTATAATCAAAATTTGTTTGAAAAGGCGACTGGATTATCCAACAAATTTGATCCATTCTGAATTGAATGTTTTTAGAATTGACCAAATTTATGAATACTCTTTAATGAAATTCTATCATAAAAATAGAACGAAATTTGTAGCTCAGCAACATGCTCATAATACGAGACGAAATGAAATTCTTAAATTAGTTGAACCTAAATATTTCACATCTGCTGCTTTACTACACAGTACAAATTATGGTCCACGGCTATATAATTCGATAATAAAATTTCATCCAGAATTGACTACTTTAAGCAATGAAATTTTCAGATCCAGAATTAAAAAATTTATATGACAGACTTCCCTGTATATATATTATGTACCATGTATTGTAAAACAAGTTTATTTCTATCCTAAGTGTATTTTTCTATTTTATCTTGGTTACTATATCAACATGGCCTGCACTAATTATACTACTAATAATAATTTAATATTAACCCATCAATCTAAACATCGTCTCTTTTTTCACTCAGTTATTATTAGTATTATTATTTACTAATTTTATTACAATCTTTATGTGAGCTTTTTTCTTAAGTATTTTGTCTACAAAGTATGTGTATCTATGTAACGGAACTGTCCCCGAACACGAGCTTTGCTCTTTCGGGGTATTTTAATGTAACGTTTTTATGTATATGTTATTATTAAATAAATAAATAAATAAAAATTTAGGATCATGGGAAAAAAAAAATAAATAAATAAATAAATACACAGAATAAAGAATAAACATCGACTTCTACTTAATTTGATGCAGTACCACCAAAACCTTGTGTTGGTCCTTGTGTATGGTATATGCGATACCTTGGAATACGCCAATTAAATTGTTGAGAGAGACGAGTTTAACATACTAATGCAATATCAATGTCATAGCGTTGAAGCAAATTTGTAAAGAGGAGATAATCACTGTAAATGCCATTAGCAATAATTATATGTAATTATATTAAACGAATTACTAGGCACTTTAGTTAAAAAGATTAGCTACAATATCAATAAAACCTGCACAGACATCTTATCTGGTTGGAGTCTAACATCTGTAATTAGTGTCTTGAAACTTTTGATACTATTTTTAAACTTATCTGTTCTAAGAAACTGGATGATTTTTTTAATGTCCTCAAAATCTGTACCTGTGGCTTCTTCATTGTTGCTATGACGTCGGAAGCCAGGAATTCCCGAGGTTGTTGGCCGTAATTTAGGAAATGAAGTTGTTGGTGGTACAGGTTTTTGTGCAGACTGTCGATTCTCTTGCCTTTTTTGGTATTTCTAGATTTTTGGGTAGTTTCTAAAATTTTCTGAATGCTCTTCTCCACAATTTGCATATGTAGCCGGAATTTCAATAGGTTTCTTACAGTCTCTGGTATTATGACCCACTCCACATTTAACACATTTAGGTGGTATGGTGTACAGTTGTGCATTATGACCAATGCCATTTTAATGTGTTCAATGCCAGTTAAGAGCTTCAATTTTTTAGTCATTTCTGGCGTGCGTGGAATAGTAAACACTCATGCTGGAAGATAAATTATTTCTTTGCTCTTTATATTATCGTACATTGTACGCTTAAGGTGTCCAATATGTAACAGTGTAATCTCATTCTCTTGAAAAGCAATGGTATTCCTTTTTCTCTACATTTCTTTTTTAAGTATGGTGCTTGATCATAGGTAGACATTGTGAAAAAAGTTCAGGCCGAAATTGTTATAATTTTAACAAATCACATAAGAAATAAACGTTTATTACTATTTAATTGTTTGTAGTAACATTAATAAACAAAAAACACTATTACCTTAGGAAAATAAATACAATAATTATTGTAAAACACAACAAATTCTCAACTTGTACTATTTCAGTTCGAATTTCGCGGTTGCTAACTATGAATTCAATTCGAGAGATCGTCCCCATAATGAAATCGAAGTTCGAAGAGATGTTACTCCGTTTGGCCTTCAGATGGCAATGGCTTCCGATGTCGAGCCCGACAACGCAGTTACAGAAGGATCGCACAGATGGCAGTTCCGTAATGTACTTGTTTCAATCACGTTTCCATGGTGACGTCTCGTCTCATTTCAGTGCAGTTTTCCATATACACGAGGCATTTTAATTTCGATCCTAACAAAAGCAATAGAAACATTCAACCGCGAAGGAAATGGTGATTCGTAATTACTCGGCACTCCTTGCAAGTCTAATGTAATAAAGTACATAGACTGTCCGAAAACATGACATGTCGGAGGCGTAACTAGGAAATTCTTTCAGTCTTGTTCTAAACACGATACAGTATTTAGAAACTTTGATTGTTACAATAAACATATAAATGAATATCAGTTAGACACACTCTTAAATCCAATAAATGTCAATTTAGCAGTTACGTATTATAGTGAATTGAAATTTTAAATTTCGAAGGATTATTTCTTTGTGTCCATGTTCTTCATACGTAATTTGCATTAGTATAAAATCTCATTCATTCATTCATTCATTCATTCATTCATTCATTCATTCATTCATTTTATTTTTAAGATGTGGAACAAGTCAAAATTTTACAATATTATAATTACAATTTTTACAGTTTTACAGTTTAGTAATTTTGTACAATTTTTTACAATATCTTGGCGAGATGTAGTGAGACGAGGTGAGGTCCGAGGATTCGCCACAAGATTACCCGGCATTTGCCTTTTGGTTGGGGAACACCTCGGAAAAACCCAACAAGGTAATCAAATCAAAGGGTGGTAATCAAAATCTTATATAATCTTATATAATTAAAATATAATATATATAATTAATATATAATATAATCTTATATAATCTTATAAAATCTTATATAATTTATACTATTACCTTTTAATTGTTTGTGATTATTCAGAATCCGACAGCAGATCATTTCCTTTCATATGGGATGTGTTGGTGACATCATCTCAATTTGTCGTTCCCCAAGTTTCTAACCAATCAATTGACAACAGTGACTGTTAGTTAAGCAGTCAAATTTCACATCTTCTCCTCCTCTTCCTCCTCTCGCATTATAATATGTTGAATATAATTCTGCCACGTAACAGCTGTAACTCTTCTTAGAGCTGATTCAACTAAATGCCATGACTAGTTTTGTTGATGTAACTCAAAATCATCTCACAACGGAACTGCCCCAGGTCGTGTAGAAAACAGTACTCTTAATCATAAACAACTCTCTGAGTCATTACGAATCCCATCATTGACATTAAGGACGATAATAAAAAATCACGACTCAATCTCTGCAGCTGCGATGTCGGGACAATTTAATGAAAATGCATATTTAAGCCAATTTTCGTTTGTTAAGAAACGTGATTATAATCTTCGTTTCGCTTTTTTCTCGTTTACGAAGTATAATGACTTGAAAATACATTTTTATTCAATTTCACGAAAACCTAATGGAACACACAAATATTAATTATTTAAATTAATATTAACTCTTTGCTAGATATACCTACTGATGCATTTGTTTTCGTAATTTTACTAACGATATAAGCAGTAGGCTATAACGCAAATAAAATAAGTAAAGAAATATTTTTTTTCTGGGAAAACTATCAAGTTTTGGCCCTGTGTTGTATGGACATTTTTGATCCTGTAGACCAGCGGTGACCAAAACTCGAGCTGCAGTGATTACATGCGACAGACAGCCTATGAAGTCAGGAGACGGAGGAAAGGTACTTGGCATGAAAACTACAACCAGTGGTGGTTCCTGTACTAACATCTTGATCAATGCCGCTGATAAAAATCTCAAGCTTTGCTGTATCAGTAATGTCACTACTGTCATCAAGAGCCAGTAAATAATTTATTATTTTTCTTGCTTCTTTTTTTAACCTTCTTCTTGAATACAATCAGGAACTTTCAAAATTTCTTCTCTCGATACTTGGGCGAGAAATTCGTACTGTAGTTTTTCAGAATTAAAAACTTCTTATGGACAAGTTATTTAAGCTGCTTTAATGATTACTTTTTTGAGAAATTCTGTTCTATTAAAAGGCTTTAGAGCACGAGATATTTCAAACCCCATTAGCTAGCTGACTTTCTTACATTTATTTATCTCATCTTTCTCTCCCTGGCTATGATTTAACACATGTCAATTCCTAGCGTTTAACAGTTCGTTGGCACATAATATTGAATCAGTTTTTCTACAATATTATTATTAAATGAATAACTGATAAATAGTTGTTCTGATCTAAAGATTAAGAAGATAAAAATTGAGATAAAACCTAATAATTTTAGCCTTCTAGGGAGAAGATCTAAAACTATCATTATTCGTGCACGTACAGAATTATAGAAACACATTTTGTGGTCAGTAATAATAATAATAATAATAATAATAATAATAATAATAATAATAATATAATAACAATAATAATACATTATTCAGTGTGGCAATTAATGTTCCCATATACTCCCAAATGAACCGTTGAGCAAAGTAAACATATTACATTTTGTCCGACAGAACAACAAAGAAGTTCTCTTTCTCATTCTTTACGAAACCCCCTCTTACTGTTTGTAGAGACAGAGTTTGTAGAGCGACATGATACAGCCACTGCTTGTCTTCAGTACGTGAATGAAAAACACAGCAATGTATAGGAAACTCCTCGTACCCATTTGAATGTCTGTCATTACACGATGTAATCACGACACCCGCTTTGGTCACCGCTGCTGTAGATCGTCCCCGACGACTGTGAAAAGGACAGGACTTACACCCCTTACACCCTGTATATTCAGGAACATTTGTTTCTTACGTCTAAGGCGCAATTCACACAGAGAAGACGTAAACAGGACGTGGCTCGGACGTCGGGCGGAGACACGACGCGGACATGACGTGAGCAAAGCATACTGAAGAGTCAAAAAACTTGCGACACTTGCGCGTCGCACAGCTTTCGTAATGTCTTCTTCAGACGATGAGGATGCCCTGGCTCTCGTACAATTGGGTAATATTAAAAAATACTGATAAGATTTTGTGTGCACCTTTAGTGGTTTGAAAAAAGGTAGAATGTATACCATACCTTATTTAATTCGTTTTATTTTGCCCGTGTTCGAATGCCGGTCGGGGCAAGTTATCTGGTTTAGTTTTTTTCCGGTGTTTTCCCTTAATACGCGCAAAAGTTGGGTAACTTTCGGTGCTGGACCCCGGACTCATTTCACTAGCATTATCATGTTCATATCATTCAGACGCTAAATAACCTGAGCTGTTGATACAGCGTCGTAAAATAACCTAATAATTAGTTTTATTTGTTTTATTTATTTATGCAAGTTTATTTATTTATTTACTTATTTATTTATGCATGTATTTATTTATTTATGCATGTATTTATTTATTTATTCATTCATTTATTTATGCACTTAGTTATGCATGCATTTATTTATTTTTTATTCTGGTAGAGTTAAGGCCATGGGACCTTCTTTTCCACACTACCAGAAGTGAAATACAGCCTATACATTGAAACAATAAAACATAGTAATATTTATATATAAAATCGTTACCATGTACATTAAGGAGCTTACATACTGTAGCCTATAGTGAAATATTGACTAAACTTGATACATAATTATTTACAATTTATATCCCATTGCCACTTTATAATAGGCCTAAATGGCAATTTATACAAATACATAGAACAACCTATTAAATTAGGCTAACACTCACAAATCAATTCCATGTAAAAGTATGTAATTTTAATTCTTAATTTAAATTGATTAACTGTTCGGCAATCCCTGACATGACGAGGTAAAGAGTTCCATAGGGGACAAACTGACATGGAGAAAGAGAATGAATAGAAAGAGGTACGGTGACGAGGAATAGATAATAAAGTTTTATGTTGATTCTACAAAGTTGTAAGATATTCAAAGCGAGTTCTCAGATATTTTGGAGTAGAAGATGTGATGAAAGAATTGAACATGTATCCCGACCGTATCCAGAATTTTTATATAATGTCCCATCAATGTTTCTATACCATATTAATGGTTAGAGCGTCTCGCCGCGAAACCAGGTGGCCCGGGTTCGATTCCCGGTCGGGACAATTTACGTGGTTGAGGTTTTTTACGGGATTTTCCCTCAACCCAATATGAGCAAATGCTGGGTAACTATCGGTACTGGACTCCGGACTCATTTCACCGGTATTATCACCATCTCATTCAGACGCTAAATAACCTAAAAAAAAGTATAAAGCGTCGTAAAATAGCCTACGAAAATAAAAAATAAAATATACAATATTACACCATCTCTTCACAAATTGAATATCAAATTCAAAATCGGCGCGAATTTTCTTTCACAGTCAGACGCCACGTGTCGCTTTCAAGGGCCACTCGTGACTCGAAAGGGGCGAAGCGCTGACTTCGAAGTGGCGTGGCCCCATCCCGTCCTCTCTGTGTGCATTGATACACTTGTTTACATGGGAGAGACTCGAAAAGTTATCATGTCTCCGCCCCATGTCCGAGCCAAGTCTTCTCTGTGTGAATTGCGCCTTACATTACCGCGGCCAGTCTATAGATCTTGAAACGGCTCCTGTAACAAACATATAGCATATATGAATTGAAAAATGCGAAATGAACTTTTCATGTAGTAAGAGAATTATAATACATTTTTGCACAAACCAGGAATAGTTTGTTCCTCGAGCTTTTGAGCTTACTTACTCCTGTGTACTCTCCTCTAATTGCAACCGAAGCTGGTAAAGCACAGCAGGATCTTGGGGATCTCTGGTTGCATCCACTGACTTGGCACTTTTCGTCTCCGCGTGTCTTAATCAATTAGGCGTTAGGAAAACAAAGGGAACTGCCGAACATTTGAGAGACGTTTGTCTCCAGGTCGGTACTGACGCTGGGAATTTAGCTTACACAGTAAGTCACACAAGTGATGACATCAGCAGAAAGTAAGTTTTAGTGCAGTAGGATCTTCAGAGATGCTGAATGAGGCATCCATAGTAGCTCATACGTAGTTTATAAAAATCCAACGGAATTTTTAAATATGAACATACAATAAGAATAAAATAAATGAGAATGATATTTTAAAAGACAAACGCATATCGGGTTTTTACAGAGATGTGGTGGCGACCCATTACCAAATAAGAGTTGTAGAAATAAATATATCAATATCAATATCGGGTTTTGATTTCTCTTAGATTGTTTAGCTAAATAGAAGTCATCAAAGGAAGATGAACAAACTAAAATGAAATTTCAGCAACAGAACGTACTTCGTTGGTTCAAAAATTGGGAAATTTATTATTTTATTTGCTTATAAATCTGTTCATAGAGAGATTCAGAATTGCTGTGTAAAAATCAAGGTGAAATGAAGTCCTTAAACAACTTACAAGCAACCATTCTTATGGGGGGGGGTAGATAAAAAAGGTATTTTTTTTCCACCATGTTAATAATGTTAAAACAAATGCTTATACAAATTTTTGCCACTGGAGCGCAATTACGAAGGTCGTCCAAAAATAAGTTTACCTAAGGCCATTTACACAAGCAAAACAAAATTTCATGGAAAGATTAATTGAAACAGATACAGCAATTGTTGAGCTATTTATTAACATATTCCCCACTGGAATTGAGAGACATTTATCAGACCGTGGGATCAACTTTTGCATTTCTCTGTCGTAGAAGGCAACCACCTGGGATCGGAACCAGTGTGACAGCTGTCTGCACTTCTCTGTTGATCCAATGGTATGACGAATGTCTCGATTCTGGTGGGGAATATGTTCAAAAATAGTTAAACAATTGCTGTACCTGTTACAATAATGAAATTGTGTTTTCTTTCTGTAAACAACCTCAGGTAAACTTACTTTGTGGACGACCCTCATAATTGCGGTCGAGTGGCCAAAATTTCTATAAACACTTGGTTTGACATTATTAACATCGTGGAAGAAAAAGAAATATTTTTTATCTGCCTCCATGAGAATGTTTGCTTGTTAGATGACACACCCATCAGTTAATGTTTTCAAGTAAGGATTGCATTAATGGAACCACACAGCCAGATCCTTCCGAGACCTCTTCCGATACTCTTTAGGTGTGTGTGTGTGCGTGTGCGTGCGTGCGCGCTCGTGCGTTTGTGTGTGTGTGTGCGCGCGTGTGCGTGTGCGTGTGCGTGTGTGCGTCTAGCCCGTTACCAACCACTTCATTGTCATTGTAATATTAATACTATACACGCCGGTCGGCAGTTCAAAAAATACGTTTTTAAACGTATATTCGTATTATTTGTTTTCTTATAACTACGAGGCAACGAAATAGTACACACTCTGTAGATATCGTAATAACTAAACGAAAGTCTGTTATAACACTCTATTATAATCTAATTTGTTATTTTTCAGATGTTTTGTGTGCAAGTGAAATTTTTATTATCAATGTAATTACGAGTATAATAGTACTAGTGGCCTGTGCAGCAAATGCTGCAAACTAAGTTCATTAGACGTTCAAATACAAATTTTTAAGATTTATTTTCAATGGAGAAGACCAGACATTTTGAAAGTTATTTGCTTCCATTTTAATGAAATATACTCCTTCTGCATGGTTTTTTTTATGACACGTACTTTTTCTTGAACCTATCCACCTTCAGTTTTTGAGTTTCAACGCGAAAATGCAAGTAACAATGTCAGGACGATCAGTAGGTTTTCATGTGGAAGTAAAGCAATAGCTATTTTAGATCATTGTGAATTGTAGGCGAAAGTTAAAAAAAGTCAGGTTTGCCATGCTTTCGAACAATAGACATAGCATCTTGGTATACCTGCTGCATGTAGAGCTCTAAATGTAGAGGGTAAAATCATTTTATCCTGCTAAGAGATCTTGCTGAAATGATCGGGAGACTACAAAATTTTGTAGGCCTCTTATTTTATCAATAAGTAATACCTTTTGGTCTTCCCTTAGGAACTGAAATTTTTGCGCTCTCTCGAGCCAATACTGAAGAGAATTACATATATAAATATCTACACCACACTGCCATTGAGTAGCTATATGAAGAAGATCCAACCCCTCTTGATTAATGACTATAAAAATATTATCTTACTTAAGTTGTATAGTTTTATATATATAATAGCCGTCACTCAGTAAATTTATAGAAATGAAAATCTAATTTAAGATATTCTCTACATCTACTTACATAACACCAAAATGTTTCACTTTCATATCATCAATATAGCATTAATATGTATAATTAATGAAAAATAATGACATTAACTATAATAATAATTAATTTCTAATGGTAACAATCTCATCAAATCACCTCACGTTCTGTAGATTTTAATATCCAATTCACAGCTGTACTCAGAAAATTACACACCACAGAATCAGACCTGTAAATTATTTTCAGCAAGTCTTAAAGTTTTTAATAACCAATTATTATATTTATTTCTGTGTCGATTTAATTCGGTAATAAACCTAATTTAATTTATTTAACTGAATTGAATTTGAACTCTAAATATGTCAGCAATCCTGCATGTCATGGCCTTCATGTAACAGCCTATTGTTTATTGTAGTGTATTTGTTTTGTTTTATTCTGAAAAGCCATTATTTCTCAAAACTGACGACACATGAATTTTGAGAAATAGGAAAATGATGTAGGAAAATTAACATTTCACTGTAAACTATTATTTTTCTGAAAAACTGTGGGTTCCAAGCTTCAAAATGCGGAGTCATTTATTAAAATCCGTTCAGCCGTTTTTCCGTAATTTCCATTACCAGTTCAAATTATATATATATTATATATAATTTATATATAGATATATATAGAAGAATATAATTGAATAGGACAATTTTACTAAGAGCTTTGTATTTAGTTTTTCTTCCTTCCTTTCCCTTATTTCGTACCGACTTGCAGCTCATGCATTTTGTCAAGAAACTCCCCCACTCTTCCTACAGAGCTGCGCACAAGATCGAATGAGTCTACTTACGAATTATAGGGGAATGGGTTACTATTTTTCTTGAACTCGGTAGACACACGCCCGACCTTCCCTTCTATTCCTACCCCCTTCACAAAAACGTTGTTCCCGTACTGCACATCGCGAGTGTCTTGACAAAATGCATGAGCTGTACAGTGCAATGCGGTACAGAGGACGATAAATCTTGGACAGACATTAGAGTCCCTCGCTTTACGAACCTCCCTGATCGTGAGGTGAAGAAGATGCTAACAGATTTACTGTCTGATCTGATCTGTGGATCAGTTACTTTGTGGGTTGGTCAGTTTGTCACATAGTTTTATCCAATTTGTAACTTAATTTGTTAGTACGTTTTCCTAAAAATCTCTTTCTTAATGAGGTGTTACGAAATACTTAAGATCTGCAAATTAAAAGATTCAAAACGAGGAAATTTCACTTAGAGTCTGACTTGCAGGTCCAGTTTGAACTCATCTTTACACACAAGAGTGTAGAACTTCTAATTAAATTGTCTTGTTCATACTGTGGAAAATGTAAACGTAATGTTTGGCTCTTAATTAATTAATTTGAGATCAATATTCGACGTCATATTTGGATAAGAAATACGTCAATTTCGCACACAAACAAGTTGCCAGGAAATAAATTAACTGATGTTCAGGAGTATAGCAATGTTTCAAGTGTGCATAACGCGTCTTCTTTTGCTTCCAGAATTTTCATTGCTGTGCGAAAATGATAATTTGTAGGATTTTAAGCGATTACTGGTTTTCTTTATTTATTTTTCGCCAGAGCAGTAGAAATTTGTCTTCTTTTCATAGACAATTGATATGTGTCTTTTATCTTTTTTTTATTTTATGTTGTCTAAATTGTGGCGTTCTATGTTACGCTTACGCCGCACGCCGTCTGGAGTGTTACTACTCAATTTTTAAAGCTATGGATCGATTCGAGAGTATAGGAAGTGAACAGTTCTTTCATACAATATTAATGTAAACATGTTTACACAACCAAATTACTTCCATTAATATTGCGTGAAAGAACTGGCCATCAGATGAAAAGATAACTAAATTTTACGTAACATGGTGATGGGAAAACTATTTTTCTATGAAATCTGAACTTCATAATTACATTAATTTAAGTGTTAAGTTGTAGTGTAAATAATTCTTTGTTTAGAAGTCCCTTGAAGCTTGGGATGTTTATCATCAAACGAGTTTTACATATTATCAGTGGCGGTAGCTCCAATTTTTACTCCTTATGTACTAATGAGCAATAGAAAACTAATTATTTTATTAATTAAGATAAACATTTTCCCGATTAAAAGTGCGTTGTGTTACATTATCGATTTTGTTGAAACTTGGAAATTTTCATTCATTTCCGTTCTAATATATTCCGTACTTATCGGTGTGTTGAAATGAGATAACACTAGTGAAACAGTTGCGAAAAAAGCGTTGTGCGCGTGCGTGAGTTGTGCTACGTATAATAATTACAGTTAATCATTGTTAAAAATACCGAAATTTTAGAAAAGCGTGAAATTAACTGTATTTCATTACCGTTTACACGGATGTACAGTGTTCAAAATCAACATCAATTTGATGAACAGTTTACTTAAGAAAGTCTGTCTTCTGTACAAACATAATTGGAAAATTGGACGTAAAACTGTTATATATGTTTATTTAGACATAAACGTAACGAGAAACGCCAAAATAAGGCAACGTTACATGTAGGTCTAATAGAAAATTAACATGTCGTACGATAGCAGCTAATGTGTGCTTCTGAGATTAAAAAAGCTCTTTCGGTTTCACCACACATGCCCTCTTTGCTAACAGTTAATCATTGAGTACAGCGGTAACGAGAAATCATATATTTCTTAAATTGTTAATTTAAAAACACCGTGAAAATAGGCTGTTGCGAGCATGAACAATACATTGAATCCCAATGCTTTCAAAATAGTGAATATTATAACATCTTTAAATCTTGTCTATCATGGTGCATATTGAAAACTCAAGAAATGAAAGACGTAGGCATACGTTTTCTGAAGCAATTGATGCCATCAAACAAATGTATTTTTAAACTTGCTTTGAAAGGACATGTAAAAGCAAAGCATCTTTGGGTTATATTTTAATATGGACATTGAAGTAAATCAACAGATATGATAAAAATTGTAAATTGTCTACCTCAAATAAAACAAGATTAATTATTATTATATTGCCTAGCACACAGACACATCTGATTTTCTTTGTGATCTACCACTGCATGTTGCGTTGAAATTTCCTAGCAACAGATTGCAGTGAGAATTGCTAATACTGCGTTGTGAAGTGTGATAAAATTCAGATTTTTTAGTTATATATCTCTAATAAACTTACAAGTTACTAGTAAGAAAGTGTTACAAATTTAATAGTATGTTGCAGAATAATGATAAAGATAATATTAACTTTCTGATTCTAAATTTATCTTATAAGTCCGAGTTAGCTGACGAACACTATGAATAAAATAAAAATGTCTTCACATATGAACATATTCCAGGCTTTCGGGCCGTTGTATATGATGTATAAAGTCTTAGGTTTAATTCCATTCGCCATAAAGATAAATGATACTGGACTCATAGTACATAAATTTTCACGTTGTTTAGCTTGTTATGGCATAATTTTTATACTAACCATATGTGTCGGTCAATTTTTCATATTTTTCGACTGGTTAGGAAATTTCAAAAAAGAAATTTCTGGAATCATAACTATTGCACATACTGCTTCTCTTATTATGTCTGGCCTAACAGAATACGGGATAATTCTTCTGAAATCCAAGGATATTGTGAAACTTATGAATATGTTGAAATCTACACAAGTATTGAAGCTGGAGTCGTACAAACTAATCCACAAGGAATGTTTCATAAAGTTGAAAATTACGTCTGCTCTTACGTTCTTTTGTTGCTTAATTACCTGGCACAATGTCCACTTTCTACATACATCCTATATAATAATCACCAGTTTCTTTCTTATGGAGTTGTATGTAAAAACAATTGAACATCAATTCTATACTTTTGTTAGGATTATAAAACAAAACTTTCTGGAATTAAACAAAAGACTTAAGAAAGCGGCAGGTAGTACCTCATTGACCACAGTGTTTACAGTCGACAATCTAGCCAGTTCTCATGACAAACTCTGTGATTGTGCGCTCGTGGTGAACTCTGTGTACTCGCCTTTCCTTCTGTGGACCATCGCTCACGACTTCTTTTTCATCTCCTTCTTTCTGCACATCATCATCAATGGCTGCTTCTTCAGGTCTGCTGTCATCAAGGTGCTGCAAATAACTGCCTTTCCCTGGGCGACATTTTACGTGACCAAGTTAATACACCTGATTTATATCTGCTCAGGTGCCAAAGAGGAGGTAAATTCGAGATTATTTTTAGTTTTAATGTACAATTTTTCACATTTGTTCAAGAGCGTTTTTTAACAAAAACAATAGGAAACGTGGAACAGAATTTTTAATAGATTTATAAAATTTCTTGCTATGTAAGAATTGACACCTCGTTGACTCGGGAAGATTCGAAGGATTTGTGCCCACGTGTAACCGAGAATGTCCTTGGAAAGCAGTTGTCATTCATTTCTAATAAAATTATCAACATTTCCGACGTAATATAAATTGTACAAGGTTCAATCAATATATTCCCGAACTGTACTTGTATTTATTGTACCGTACCGTTAAACATACTGCGCGTGTCGCTGAAGATCATTGCTTCCATGCCCTTTGAGTTAGTCTATCAAACAGCGTCAGATTGTATTTAAAAACTGAACTTCTACACGTGATTTTGCGTAAACATGTCAAGGATCTATTTCGATTTTTTCTGGAATCTTTCCATATACGCCTTATGTCTAGTCTTCTATTTTGCCTTTCAAATGACGCATTTAGTATAGATTTCAGACGTTTCCCTGATTTTAGATAACTTTTCCGTTCCCTATGTCTTGTGTACTGCCTAATTCAGGGCAGTCCGGAAACATATTGATTGTTCCTTGTAAATTACGTACAATGCAGCAAATAAAACTAAATTTAGTTATGCATAGGGGAGAGTCGGGTAGTATCGGACATCGGGTAATATCGGACAGTGAGTTTCTTTCATCTACCACACGATGATAGTATCTGATTGACATGGTTACGTTTCTGTGTTATCGCATAGAGAAAAGTAACCATGTCATTCAGGTACTACCATATGGTGGTAGATGAAAGAAACGCACTGTCCGATATTACCCGATGTCCGATACTACCCGACTCTCCCCTATATAATACTATGTATTTATTAAATCTAGATTTCTGGAAGAGGAGAAAATATGAAGAACAGGGATTAAGTTAACATATCTACAAATAGCTTATAGAGAACACGGAGGTTCATTGCTGGTCTCACATAAGCCCGCCATGGATCCCTATCCTGAGCAAGATTAATCCAGTCATACCCCACCTTCCCCAAATCCATTTTAATATTACCCTCCTAACTACATCTCGGCCTCCCCAAAGACATATTTCCCTCCGGCGCAGCCTCCCAATTAATACTCTATATGCATTTCTAGATTCGCCCATACGTGCTACATGGCCTGTCCATCTGAATTTCATGTTCTTAATTATGTCAGGTGAAGAATACTTAGTTAACAGGTACTTACTTACTGGCTTTTAAGGAACCCGGAGCTTCATTGCTGCTCTCACATAAGCCCGCCATTGGTCCCTATCCTGATCAAGATTAATCCAGTCTCTACCATCATATGCCACTTCCCTAAAATCCATTTTAATATTATCTTCCCATCTACGTCTCGGCCTCCTCAAAGGTCTTTTCCCCTTCGGCCTACCAACTAACACTCTGTATACATTTCTGGATTCACTCATACGTGCTACATGCCCTGCCCATCTCAAACGTCTGGATTTAATGTTCCTAATTATGTCAGATGAAGAATACAATGCATGCAGTTCTGTGTTGTGTAACTTTCTCCATTCTAGTTAACAGATACAAAAAAATTAAATCAAATGTTCCATTGAACTTAATTCGATGAATGGAAACAGTCAAGGACATGCTAAATTTAGAATCTGAGTTCTGAGTTTTTAAGATGAGAAGGAACTGAAGAATTTCGATGTGTCACTCACCTGATTCGCCAGTAGATTAGAAGTCTTGTCGTCACGAGACTGAATTATTGACGACTCTGTAAGCGATGACTCGGGTAGACACCCGCGATAGGCAGGCCGAAGTACAAGAGAAGGATTAAATATTCCGAGCTGTAAATGTGCGTTCTATAGAGAAATGAAAATTAGAAGAACTGTACGATGGTGAAGAACAGTAGGCCTAAGCCTTTAAAGTATAATAATTAACATGGTAATTATCAAGTTATATTCTGCTATTTTAGTGTTTAAATTCCACCATGATGATAATATATGATGCAAATTATTATTCTTAATAAAATTCTCCTTGAAAATTTCAGGAACATACAGTGATAGTGCGAAGGAAGTTTAGCAAGTAATATATAGTGTCTCCCATCTATATTATTCATCCAAAATATTTCTTTCTTAGGCGCCAAATGAAAAATTGTTTCAAAAACAAGTTGTTTGAGTACAATGGCAAATCAATACTATGGGTATCTCTTTCAGATACCTAATCAAAAAAGGTAATTTTATATTTTCTAATGATTGAGTGGTGAAGAAATTTTAAAAAATTAAATAATATGTATATAGCAGAAATTGCCGCAATTTTACTATTACTCCTAAATTACTACAGACATCAATTTTATAAAGTGAAGCAATGTAGACGTTTGTTTCCAGGGGTTTTCAATTTGGAATATATTTAGTTAAATTTTAATTTCTCTGAAGCGTAAGAATCGGAATGTAGACTTATATCAGTAGTTTTAAATTTGTGTAGCGTGTCTTGTTGGATTTTCGCGGCCTTCGATGAGGTGCGCCGTCGATGATTTTGTTAGACCAGGGCTGGGCAGCAAGAGCGGATTCTACTCTCTCACGGGGAGCCATATGATTTCTCTTCATCCCCTTTCTTCCCCGCCAAACACCGCGCAGCGTTCTTTCAGTTACGGATGAATATTAAGTGTCTCCGTTTGGAGTCCGGTTCCGATCCCGATGCCCAACCCTGTGTTAGAATTACAATCGCACTTCATGGCATTGTGCAGAGTACCGCCTCGTGTGCGCCACATTTATATTTATTTATTTATTCATTCATTCATTCATTCATTCATTCATTTACTTATTTATTTATTTATTCATTTATTTATTTATTTATTTATTCATTCATTCTGGTGTAGTTAGTATATTAGTATAATTTATATTTATATTTTACGTTGAGCCTTCCACATTATGAAAGAAAACTATTTAATAAGGTGGGCAGGAATGTTGTTACATTAATATTTCTATTGGCACAGTGGTTTAATATAATTAAATAAGTATTAAAATCTAATAAATGAATGTAAATAGAAACAGAAATGGTATAAAATTGTAGGTTTACAGAATAAGGAGAGCATGTATTCTGTCCGAATGCTGAAGGCAGTAAATTCGAACAACGATATTTCTCGTGGGGAAAAGAACCTGTTTATTGCTGCTATTTAATTTTTTAAATAATAATATTATTTATTGCCAGAAAAATACAATTAAAAGAAATTACAATCAAATAACATCTAAAATTATTAATTACTCATAACAAATTTCTTACATGCATTCTTAAATTTCAAACTATTGAAGGTAAATAGATAGGCTATCGGTATTTCTTTTTTAATTTGTTATACATTCTAGATCCGATATTAGTAGGCCTACTATGATTGAAAACAGTGCTAGTCGTTAAACACTTGGGTTCAAACAAAAGTATTGTATCCATGTCTTTGGTTCTGTGTTTCTGAGTATATGATTGGAAATATGTGTAATTTTTCTGTATAAAATTTAATAATGCATTAATATAAATTTGATGTATTTTCAAGACTTTAAATTCTAAAAACACCGAGCGGGCTAGCGGCGTGGTAGAGGGCTGGCCTCGCATTCGGGAGGTCTGGGGTTCGTTCCCAGGGGCCGGCAATCCTAACTGGGGTTTTCCATGGTTTCCTCAGTTATTTCCAGGCAAGTGCCGGGATTGTACCTCTTGAAAGTCCGGCCATGGACGGCGATCCTTCCCTTAATCCTTTCATATGTGTGAGTGAATGATGTGTAATGTCTTAAATGTTTGTGTTGTATCGGAGGTGGCATTGAGCTGATCCCTCATCCGGGGAGGCCCTCCATGTCCTTGTGTGGTCAAAAAAGTATGTATGTGATCCATAGCTTAATACCTCTCCCGACAGGTTGCGGCCCTGTAAGGCCCGGGTGGCGTGGGTCGTGTAAATGCACCTAGAAGGGAGAGGTTAAACTGAAAGAAAGAAAGAAAGAAAGAAAGAAAGAAAGAAAGAAAGAAAGAAAGAAAGAAAGAAAGAAAGATATTCTAAAAATAATTGATCGGTAGGATAATCAATAGGTTTTTTAGACAAGTTTTAATTATTTTTCTCTGTAATAAATCTAGTGGATTATCGTTAGTTTTATAAGCACTACCCCAACCTAATATTCCATATTATAGACTGAAATAAGGGAAGTTAAACTGTACGTAGCGTATCCAATGGTAAGTAATTTCGTAACTGAACAAAGTACGTAATTTGTTACAAAGATAGTTTATTTGTTTGTACTATTTCAGATGTTTATCAATACTGATTTCTAAATGTTTAACCTCCGAAGATTCATTTATAATTGGACAATTACAGCAAATTACGGAACAACCAAAATTGTGTAGTTTAATGTTTAGGGGAGAAATAGGCAATTTAAAAATGAAAAAGAAATAAATTACTGTAGTTTTAATAGTGTTAAAAGGAAGAATATTCGAATCAAACAATGCCTTTATTAATTTTAAACCATTAGGCCTATTTGCGATAAAATAAATGTCTTGCCAAGATTTTCTCCCAAACAATAAAGGCTGGTTCACAGTAAACCGGGAATGAAAACGACAACGAGAACGAGAACGGAAATAATGTTAAAATAAATGTATTTAAATGTGAGCGTTCACAATAGTTAATTGTAAATGCTCACATTTAACTACATTTATTTTAACAATATTTCCGTTCTCGTTCTCGTTGTCGTTTTCATTCCCGGTTTATTGTGAACCAGCCTTAATACTATATCATCTGCATAGGAATACAAAACACCTTTGTGATAAACACACTGTTTCCCTGGTTGTGCAGTTTCTGAAAAACCTGCTGAAACTTGCGTAACACAACTGTTAAAACTTCTTCATAGACGCATTCCACGAAGAAAAATGCGTTGCTGTAATGTGTGATATGGTACAAAGTAACCTATCTCAATACAGCTCAGACAACTCATTACAATTACAATTTATTAATAGTACACAAATATAGTACATACACTAGCTAATTAAAACTCATCTATACACAATTAGCAATTCCACACAGTAAATTAGGCAACTAATTAACGCAGATTGAAAATGCAAATTACCAGCAGAATTGTGTTATGGGCTTAGTGTAAATAATTGAAGAAGTCACCAGCAAAAGGTGCTGACTAACAAAATCTAAATCTGGTGCACAGGTTCACTTCTGCTTCCTCATCAGGTATAATTTTCGTTCGATTTTCTCGTCTTGTGTATAAAATTCTTCGGAAAGGATTAACCGAAACAACATGCGAATCTACTGTTCAGATTGAATTAAAAGTATTTATAGCAGGATCGAAAGTGGAAGTTCATCTTGGCACAATTTCAGATCTTGTTAGATAGCATCTTTTGCTGGTGACCCCTTCAATTATTAACAAAGAAAACCCAAGCGTTGTGTCCTATGCCGGGATTAGAGGAAACAACTGACGGCAGAAACCCAACACGCTGCCCATCAATAGCAACTTAGTGCCGGTAACTTAGGTTTAATTCGCTCCGTACCATTCCGAAGTTGATAAAGACACTCAGTTGTTGCAAATCGCACAAGATATGTTGTGAGAAGATGAGCAGAAACTTTGTGTGTCAGTCTTTAATTTTTGATGCCCATAAACTGTAGTCGCTGGTGTCTCGTTCCTTACATCTGCCCAAACAACCGGCATAAGTCCTAATCTCATTCGAAAGTGTACGATTGATATTATACAGGGTGATTCACGAGGAAAGGTAAACAATTTAGGATGTGAATTCTGAAGTCATTCTGAGTCAAAAAATTCATATGAATATAGGTCCGTTTTCGAACGGTTAAGGAGATATGGCTCTATGATGTCACAAAAACTTCTGAGATTCCATTGTACTAACTCGCATTTAGAGACAGATAACGCACAAATTTAAAGTTTATATTCACGTATGCATACATACCTAATATTCTAGACGTCGGGGTCGATGTATTCGCACATTTTCAAGGGTGCCTCCTTCTGCTTCAACGCACTGTTGCGCTCGGGCGTGAATCGCGCTCATCACTCGGGAGAGTTGCACGTATGTAACTGTTCTTTATGCCGCATCCAAAATACGGTCGATTAGCGCCTCTCTCGTTTCCCACTTCCTTTGCTATACCAAGTCTTTCATCCAACCCCATAGACAGTAAGTACTCTTCGATATTGTACCCTTCTGTTCGGAAAGCGTCATTCATATTCAGCGACGGCACGCAAGGAACTTCCATCCCACAAACCATAAACATGCATAATATCGGCGTATTCTGTAGTCGAAAATTTGTAAGGCATCTTGAAAAACACAAATTAACACTTCCGATAACTGTACCTGTATAACTACTGTACTGTAGGTAGTTGACTGGACTGCTATGAATTGATATTTATGTTATTTGCAGGTTCTGTGTCATTACATAAGACAAGGGCAGGTGATTGGACATTTGTAATGCCCCACCACCCGGTTTGTTTCTCTTATCTACATCGCTCACAATGCATATTCCAATGTGACGTCATTCATTGCAAACTTGACCTTGTCTCACGTAAACAGCATATGGTAACGTCTGATTCACATTGGGGCGAGACTTTTTACCAAAAAAATGCATCTAACTCCGCCATCGTTCGAAAACGGACCTATGTTCATATGAACTTTTTCACTCAAAATGGCCTAAGATATCGTATCCTAAACTTTTTACCTTTCCTCGTGAATCACCCTGTGTGTGTGTGTGTGTGTATATATATATATATACATATAATATATACATATATATACATATAATATATACATATATATATATATATATGCCCAGAGTGATAAAGTGATTCACGAAAATTGTGCAATACTCTAGGACAGTCATGTCAACTGATGCCCATAGGCGCGCGCTTTAGAGCTCAGGAGAACCTGAGCGCTTTACAACGGAAAGGAAAAAGACGAAAGAGGTAGTATATGCCGCTTGGTCGAGCTATATACAGAGATGGCCAGCACTGAATCAATAGATAAAGGAAATGGATATAGGGAAGAGAACTTACTAAAACTGAATCCGTGTTAATTCTTAAATTTGTCTGAGAAGTATCTATAAGTGCATTATAAGAATGGAAGTATTAACTTTAATGCTCATTTTTTACGAGTTTGCTTTCTTTATTCAAAAGGAATAGACTATTTCTCAACTTTTTAAGAGAAAAGTGAAATTTTCAGATATCTTTATTTAGTAGTCTTACAGGTACTGAAACAATGTTTTCGTAAATCTAATATATTGTAAATACGTCTTATTGAAGATCTGTATTACAAATTTTGAAAATATTCGCATGACAAATGTTTGTAAGGAAATAACTTAACAAAGCAACTATTGTTACATCATAAACAGAAGATATGTTTCAATGTGTTATGAAAACTTCAGCTCTATAGCTTCAGCAGATTTCGAGAAAATAATTTAATATTTTTATGATAGGAAGTTGCGCACCAATATCACCTTAAAAGCATAATGCGATAAGAGTTTTTTTATGTAATATTAGTTACACTTAAAACATATACAGTACCTAGGTAACTTTGCTCTGTACTATAATATTGTTGTGATTAGTTTATTGATTACTTTTATAAGGCTAAAGATACCATCAATATCAATTCCAACTTGTCGACCTGGTTGGCGAGTTGGTATAGCGCTGGCCTTCTATGCCCAATGTTGCGGGTTCGATCCCGGGCCAGGTCGATGGCATTTAAGTGTGCTTAAATGCGACAGGCTCATGTCAGTAGATTTACTGGCATGTAAAAGAACTCCTGCGGGACAAAATTCCGGCAGTTGATATAACCTCTGCAGTTGCGAGCGTCGTTAAATAAAACATAACATTTAACATTGAATTCCAACTTATCATGTCATACTCAATCTCTTTCTTCAGGATATCACTTTCTTTATGAATGATGTTTCATTAATTTAGTAGAGTATAGTTGTACTACTATGGAATTTATGTGAATATTCCTTCTTAACTCTTTATTATGTTATTAACGTTTAAAACACAACTGCAATATTAAGAAATTGGTGTTAGTACTTTTGTTTTACAGACAATATAGATAATATAAAACAGAAAGAAGCTATATAAAAACAAGAACATAAAATTGCATGTTCCGTTTGAAGTTTGTGGACCAATATTTTCTTAATCCAAAAGCCTGCATATTCATATACAGGGACATCATTTCATTTTTACTAACATTTTTAATATTAACCTGGCTATATCCTTGGATTAAGGTCTACAACCGGAAACACCGCTTGCTCCCCCTTCCAAAACTGGAGTTCGATGATACTGGCGTTAAATACAAATCACTCTACTAGGTATAGGAGGAAAGAAAAGTAGTTAATCCATTTACGTAAACTAGGAAATATCGCGATTTTGAGTTTGATAATTTTCATTAGGTTTTTGTTTAATCAAAACACAGTACTGTATTAACACTTAGTGTTTTTACTCACGAATAGAGCTATCCATTCGGACGTATTCATTATGCGGCGTATATTGTACTGTTACAGCACATTAGCGTACAATATAGAGAATGAAGTTAAATTGAAAACTAATCATAATATGGATAGTTAAACACATTTTTGAAAATGGTGGCCGTTAATTTCGATACAGGCTTCAGTTCTTTTGTGCATATTATCGCACTATAGACTATTGTACCTAATTCCAATTACCAGTTTCGTCCTTCGTACTAGTAACTCATGTTGAAATAATTCTGTACCTACTCTATAAAAGAGTACCTTATGTACTGTAAATTCAATCTTTACTTCTGCCCGATCCGAAAAGATAAAATTACTCAGACATCCTATCTACTGTCCGTCCACCTGGTTTTGTCGCAGGGTCGTAGAAAGGAGGGGAAATCAAGTGACAGTTAATTACTTAACGAGGCCCTTTTATTTAAGTTATTTTAAACAGTTGTTTAATATTACGTAGACGTCCAATTCCTAACAGAAATTAATGTTTTCAGAAAAGAGCTAAGACAGCCCAGCTACTAGACTTTACAGAGGGGCGAACAGAAGCAGATGGGGGAAACCGGGATGCGACGTAGGCAAACGGAAGACAATACCTGTGCAAAAATATGATTCAATATTGAAAACTCTTTCGTCACTTGAAAACGCGAACATATTTCTGGAACGTACTATACTCAGTAACGCAGTACTGCACACGGGTCCTCTGTTCTGTGTGGAGAACCATTGGAAGTTTACTAGTAGAGGGGGTGGGAGTGAAGTACATTCAAAAATTCAGATACAATAAAAATTGAAGTAAAAATAAAATGATGTCCCTGTACATAAACCTTCCTCCTTCCGTACCTAGCGCTTGATGCCCGCGCACGATGTCAAGGTCGGAAAAATGCACTTGCTTTGACATCATTTCTCTAGGATAAGATTTCTAGCATCAACCTGATGAGAAAAGTTCATATAAACCAGTGATGTCAAAGCAAGCGCATTTTTCAGACCTTGACGTCGTGCGCGGGGATCAAGCGCTAGATTTGGAAGGAGAAATAAGCAGCCTGTTGGATTAAGAAAACTGTGGTGCACAAACTTCAAACGGAATGTGAAATTTTATGTCGTTATTTTTATATGGCTTCTTTCTATAAAACAAAAGTACAAACACCAATTTTTTAATATTGCAGTTGTTTTAAACGTTAATACAATAATAATGAATTAAGAAGGAATATTCACATAAATTTCATAGCAGTATAAGTATACTGTACTAAGTGGATGAAATACATCATTCATAAAGAAAGTGATATCCAAAAAAAAAAAAAAAAAGAGAGAGAGAGATTGAGTATGACATGATAAGTTGGAATTGATATTGATGGTATCTTTAGCCTTATAAAAGTAATCAATGAACTAATCAAAACAATATTATAGTACATAGCAAAGTTATCTAGGTACTGTATATGTTTTAAGTGTAACCTATATTCCATAACAAAACCCTTATCACATTATGCTTTTAAGGTGAAATTGGTGAACAACTTCCTATCATCAGAATATTAAATTATTTTCTCGAAATCTGCTGAAGCTATAGAGTTGAAGTTTTCATAACACATTGAAACATATCTTCTGTTTATGATGTAACAGTAGTTGCATTGTTAATTCATTTCCTTACCAACATTTTCCATACGAAATTTTCAAAATTTGTAATACACTATCTTCAGTAATAGACCTACGTATTTATGATATATTAACTTAGATTTACGAAAACATTGTTTCAGTACCTGCAAGGCTACTAAATAAATAGGCCTATATCTGAAAATTTCACTTTTCTATAAAAAAAATAAGAAAATATCCCTTTTGAATACAAAAAACAAAGTTATGAAAAAATGAGCATTAAAATTAAAACTTAAATTCTAATATTACTCAGACAAATCTAAAAATTAACATGGATACAGTTTTGATAAGTTCTCTTCCCTTTATCCAGTGAATCAGTGCTGGTCACCCCTGTATATAGCTCGACCAAGCGGCGCTGTAAAGCGCTCAGGCTCTCGTGAGCTCTAAAGGGCGAGCTTGCGACTATGGGCATCAATTTACATGACTGATATAAACATAGGTCATATTTTTTAAATAGAGTCAGTTACGCCCTCCTGAATGTTAAACATAAATGTAGATATTATGAAGGTATAAGCATTTAAATTATTTACAACAATGGTACTGGGTGTATTATAAATTCATCAAAGAACATTCACGTTATTACTAATCTGAAAAAATCTGTATTAAAGCCTGTTTTCAAAAACCCCTGTTCGGATGCTAGGTAGATACGTTGTGCCGGTATTGAGTTATCTCTAACCGTGAAACACATGTCACGAGATCTTGTGTCGCTGCTGTCAGCTGTACTGTAACACATACAGCTCCAGACGACCAGAGAGAGAGAGAAGTTCACAAGAATGCGTGTTACGGAAGAAGGAAACGTGATTTTATCCGTCACTATTCAAAATTGGACACATGTATATATGAACTTTTTTCATCAGAATGATGTCAGAAAACACATCCTAGAAGACCTTCACACAATCTTCGTGAATCACCCTGTATATACATATAATTATACGAGTAAATAAAAGTTATTATCTATAAAGCCATGAAGTCTATTGAGTGGCATGTAGGTAGAACTCCATCCTTTCTTGATATCAGCAGTAGAATGCGGTGGTGTGTCGCACCACGCCCCGACCACCTTTTACTCTCGAAAAGGCTCAGTTCTCAATTTTACAGGAGGTTGAGTGAACATTATGGCCGTTTTGGAAGTTTGGCAAGGAGAAATTCTTATCACCACCAGGATTCAATCCAGTACCTTCCAGGCCATAGCCACTTCCTGTATCAACTGAACTACTCGGCCTCCTATATAGACATATAGTTATGTAAAATAAGGGAACATCTTCTGTGGGCCACTGGAAAAAAAATAAGAAAGAGACTAGTGAAGTGCTTTGTATGGAGTGAAGCATTGTATGGGGCAGAAACAAGGACATTATGACGAAGTGAAGAGAAGCGACTAGAAGCATTTGAAATGCGGTTATGGAGAAGAATGGAGCAATTGAAATGGAAAAACAGAATAAAAAATGAAGCTGTGTTGGAAAAAGTGAGAGAAGAAAGTATAATGTTGAAACTGAGCAGGGGGAGAAAAAGAAATTGGATGGGTCACTGGCTGAGAAGAAACTGGAGGATTCACTGGAACAAATAGTGAACGGGAGAAGATTTCGGAGCAGAAGAAGGTATTATGTGATAGATGACAATAAGATATATGGATCATATGCGGAGACAAACAGGAAGGCAAAAAATAGGACAGATTGGAGAATGCTGGATTTGTAGTGAAAGACCTGCCCTGGGTCGGAACACTTGTGTAAAAATGTGTAACATAAAGTAGATGATCAAAATTATTATATTCCTCATTTTGTATTTCCTCAAACAAAAATAAATACTTTTTTATTTAACAACCAATCTGAACTGGAAAGACCATTCATTTCGAGATACCGGTACTGAAAAGAATGTGGAATAGTTCTGAAACAGTGAAATGGCTCAGAAAAAAGAAAACTTGTTCGAAAATCTTCATTTATACAGGACAAAACTACATAATTTTTTTAGGGATTAGCCTACAATCCTTTAATTTTAATAAGAAACTCGAATGTTCCTGGTAGCTGTACAGAATATAAGAAACGGAGAGAGAATAAAAATATTAACATATTCAAGCACTCTGGGATGCGAATCTGTACATTGGACTGAATTTGAAAACAGCATAGTCCAGTGATAATTCATTTGAGAGTGTGAGAGCCAACGGTCTGCATAAGAAAGGGTTTCTTCAAGGAATTGAACATTTCAGAAGATGATTGGTTGGCCGGTAGCTTTGTTGATTGGGTGGTTACTTGTTTTGTTGGTTTATTAAAGCTTGGCAGGGTGGTTCAATCTGTCAGTGTATTAGTCCTTCGTAGTTAATACCCTTTCGTCAGATCGATACTCATTTATGTTTATTGAATAACCACAATTTTTCATAATATACAAGTTTCGAAAGGAGTGAGTTTATTTTAAATTTTCTTTCGCTTTGCTGTTAACCAAACGAGTTAAAATAGAGTACCGTCCACTTTGAACATCCCTTTTAAGGCTTCCAATTAAATTAACTTAATTATGTTGTGAGTAATGCAACTGACTTTAAGGCTCTTAGTTAATTTATGTTGGATAAATAAACGCTACTATGAAGTTTATAAGATGAAAACAAATATCAATTAGGGATAATATTTTCTACGAATTTTCCGACCTAATGTAGATGAATTCTGAACTTATAGCAAGTGTACACAACTTACATAGTACAAGTTTTCCGTTCTTCATAAAATACCCATTGTGAATATGTGGAGAATTCAACGGGTATTGGCATTATTTTTCAGTTATCATATTAGTTCGTTTCCCGAGATAGAAATGGGATATGTAAAATATATTTTCTTATATTTGACAATACTGACTCAGTGGGTGGAAATTGCCATCATAACGATATGAAAAATGAATCGATTTCTGTAGTATTTTTAGGCATCTTCGACTTCAATAAAAATAATGAAAAAGAATTATAAACAATAGTGTTTATTCGAATAAACTACATTAATTATACGAAAGAATTAATTATCTGTTGCTGAAATTACTTCTGCATTTGACATTCCACGCGATATGGTGAAGAATGTAATTCAAGATAAATGTTAACATTTTATTTTGGTGAAGAATACCAGTGGTGAAATATTAAACGAACAATTTCTTTGTTAATTAATTTGATTCTTCCGTCCACGGGACTGGGTGTTTGTCTGTTGTCTTATGATTATCCTGTGATGCCTCTAAGGTGGCCCTATGACATGATAATCACATACTCAGGGATACCAGCATTTTCGACATGCCTAGTGTGTGATTCAATGATTTTCCTTCCTCTGCAACAATGGCATGTAAGACAGAAAAGGGAGAGTTCAAACCGACAAAGAAAAAAAGAAATTAAATTGATTAGTGATGTATTCAGTAATAAAACTTACCTTGATGTAGTTCAGCATCCATAAAAATCAAGTGAAAGAGAAACTCCTAAGTGATAATGTGAAAAATTCTCTTCCATATGATGAACCTTGATGGAAACTTTCAAGTGATTGGTGAGAAAATTATACGAAACCTGCCACAGAAGACAAGACATTCATGTATTGAATTCTAAAATTTACAGTAGGACTTGAGATGTTTTCAGCTATGGACATATTCAGCGCTTTTGGACCCTTATACGTTGTATGTAAAATCTTGGGCTTGGTTCCTTCCGCCGTAACGATAAAGGATAATGGGTTTCTAGTGCATAAATTCTCAACTTATTCCGCATGCTACGGTTTTATTTTCATAGTGACAATAAATGTGACACATATTTACACAGTTAAGGATTGGTTGAGTAACTTCAACACAGAAATTTCTACGTTTATGAGCACATCTCATTCTCTTTCTAGTGTTTTAACCTGCCTAATGGGTTACGGAACAACTTTATTGAGGTTCAAGGACATTTTGAAACTTGTGAACTCGTTAAAATTTACAGAGGTATTAAAGTCTGAATCATACAAGATAGTTCAAAAGGAATATGTTATGCAGTTTGTATATGTGTCTGTTTTTTCTTTCTTTTGTTGTTTAATTACCTGGTATAATATTAAGTTTCTAAGCACATCATATTTCATGATCAGCAGTCACTTTGTGATAGAATTGTGTATCACATCAATCGAACTTCAGTTCTATACTCTTGTTATGGTTATCAAAGAAAACTTTCTGGAATTAAACAAAAGACTCAAGAATGTGGAAGAAAGTTCCTTATTAAACACACTGTTTATCGTTCATGATATAGGCAGTTTCCATGACAATCTCTGTGAGTGTGCACACGTGGTGAACTCTGTTTATTCACCTTTCCTTTTGAGTGTCATCGCTGACGACTTTCTTTTCATCTCCTTCGCTCTGCACGCTTTAATCAACGGCTTCTTCTTCAGGTCTGCTGTAACCGATTTGTTGCAGATAACCGCCCTTCCTTGGGCGACATTGTACGTGACAAAATTAATATACCTGATTTGTACCTGCTCAGATGCCAAAAATGAGGTAAATCCGAGAGAACTTTAATTCCTTTAGTACACTCTACTTCTTTATATTCTTTCACACTTTGTTTCAATGAATTAGATTTGGAAATACGAGAGCTGAACTTGTGATTGAGCTGTAGAGAAGTCCCTCATTGAAGGAATTGTTAGCGAATGGGCTTTTATTTGGGAATCCACGGTGGCATTGTGGAGTATTTTAATTACTCATAATAATTTGAAGAAATCTCACGATGTACAAAGGGAATTTTAAGAAATCTGGTCACATCTAAAATTAGAAAGTAGAACTTAAGAAATAAGTGTTATATTAGTCATTTTGTGTGCGATGTTTGAAAGTTGAACTTATTCCACATTGTAGAGCAAATGGTCTTTACCTGGTCAGAGAGAAATCTATTAACCATATAATTCTTTTCTGACTCCATAACCAAGCACAACTTTCGTTTTCTTACGAGAAAAGCCACGTGGATCGATTGAAAGTTCCTCTCTGTAAATACACAGTGATCTCTAACGAAATGGACAACTTCAACATGTTATACAACTACGAATTCTATTTGCAGGTTTTTTCAGCAACAGTGAGAGATTGTATCGATATATATCGATTAATGGTTACGTGTTTTATGATACGTTCTGCAAAAAGATGTAAGGGTCATTTTTTTCCAGGCGAAAAATTGTAACAGGAACTTCTTATAATGACATGGTCATTATTTCGCCGCTTTTCAGGCGAAGAGACATAATTCAAAAGAACCGAGATAATCCGCCTTTGAATATTTCTGTATGTAAACTACATACGGATATATTCTAAAACGGCGTATCTCTAATATATATCTTTTTGAGTTACGCCTCTTCACCTGGAAGGCGAAGAATTGATTGATGATGCATCAACTGCATGAATACAATGAAAACTTCATTTCTCAAAAAGATGGGGCACCATTCCATTGGCATTGAGAAGTTAGAGATAATCTCCATAAAACTTTTCCATAATGTTGGATTGGTCGTGCTATCGCTCACACTTTGGCCAACAAGAAGTTCCGTCGTAGGCCCCTGTGACTTTTCTTTATGTGAGTATGTGAAAGACCTATTTTTCATTCCTACTCTTTCTATTAATTTAGATAAAAGGAAAAAATTCATCAGAGCAGCTCTTGAAAGTATTGAATAAATTCCATTAACTTACGCGCTTAGTAAAAAATTCCACTATAACTTTTGATACACACTCTGTGTAGCAAGGTTTGCTTATCGAACAATTGAAGGGTTCAGAACCATAGTGGGCTAAGCGCCATTTACCAAACCGTAGAAAACAATGGTTAAAATGAAGTTATTACCATAATTCAATGGAGATATATAGCAAGTAATATAAAGTATACACATTAAAACTAAATGATATGTTAATCTTCATTAAACTATGGTATTCACTTAACTTTAACCCTTGCTTTCTCCGTTTTTAATAAATGGCGCTTGGCCCACTATGGCTCTGAATCCTTCAATTGTAAGCTGTTGAAAGAAACTATAATATTATATTTACAAAACCATGAAAGGTGATTTTACATATCTTAAGCAGTGTCCAGCAATTTGTTAAAGTTGTCTATTTCTTTTTAATTATCCTTTAAAATAGTAATTTTCTACAGTTCATTACACTATACAAGGCCCGCCGAAGAGCCTCTCTCAGAGCGATTTTCTTCTCCCAGTGTATTGCAGCGGTATTGCTGGTAGGGCGATGAGTTGAAAACAAAACAAAACACACTACAGTCAGTGGCGGCAAGTCATTGTGAGTGCATGATTATTTCACAGTGAGTGGGAAATAAAATACTTTCTTATCGTAGAATTCTAGTATAACTGACTCTAAATTATCGGCTGTTTTGCGTTTGAGTTGCTCCAAACTGGAGCCTGACTATGAGAATGTAGTAAACAGTGAAATGTGTCAGGTTGCAAGGATGAAATAAATAAGTGAAGGCAATTAGTTATTTTATTTTAGTCTATTTATTAATTTGTTCATGATAAGAAATGTACTAATTAATTTCAAACTCCGTCAATGAGGAAATTCAAAATTATTTTTTCAAACATAATCTTGTACTATAAACGATTGTTTGTAATATATTATGAACATATTGAACGCTATAAATTAAATGTAATCAGTGTTTAAAATCAATTTGATCATTCGAATGTTTTACAAAAAAAACTGATTTTGAATGTGGGCATTATTTTCATTAAAATCATAATGTATAGCACTAACGATTTTCTCGATCACTGTCATCCCGAAGGTATACTAGAGTGGACATGGACATGACATCGCTCACAACAAAACCTGACTTTGCCAGGCCTGCACTGTACGAAATTATTGTTTGTCGCTGTCATTTTCTGCGCAAAGAACGCTAGCCACTCTTGGCTTTTCTTCTGGCGGTTAGAAACGTGTTAATGTTTTAAGTAACTCTTAGTTCTAGAGTGTTTGTGTGAGCCTTCTCTATTTGGAAGCATAATTATGTGAATCATAATACAGTAATTATTGTCCTGGAACAGACAGGTGTTGTTTCTAATGTAGCGGCTTTCCCTTGAAAATTTGCAAATTTTTTTCTGTCTTCTTCATTCTTTAGTGTTTCCGTGTTCAATTTCGTCACCTGTCTTCCTCCTTTCTCCTTCAGACGAATATCTACTTCGCCTATCAGCAGGACATGATCTGAGTTAATATCCGCTCCTAGTAGAGTCTGCATTCTTTAAGCAATTTCAGAATCTTTCCTGTACCAGTATATAGTCTATCTGATATCTCCTTTCGTCCCTTGGGCAAGTCCATGTGTATCTTATTCGTTTATGTTGCTGGAATATTGTATTTCCAACAATCATTGATTTCTTTTACAAAAATTCACCAAATATTCTCCGCTATCATTTCTTTTTCTCAATCCATATTTTCCAATTGTTCTTCCATCTTGTCCTTCTCCTACAACTGCGTTCTAATCGCCCAATAGGATTACGCATGGTCCTTTAATCTCCTTCTCAACTATCTATTCTATCTTGTCATAGCTTTCTTCCACTTTCTCGTTTGATAATGATAATCCATTATGTAGCACTAAGTCCATTTTCTTCCTTTGTAGTCTCACAATTATCAACCGGTCTTCTACATGATGCACTATTATCACTTTACCTTTCACACGTGGTACCAGTAATGCAACAATACCATGACTTTCTTTGCACTAACCATTTGAATAAAACAACCTAAATTCATCACTCACCAACTCACCACTATTTTCTCACCTCACTTCTGATATTCCCATCACATTCACTTTGTTTCTTCTCATTTCTTCCTTCAAGTTTTTCAACTTACGTGCTTGCAGAAGAGTCATTACATTCCATGTTTCAATCCTTAATCTTCTTTTCCTTTCTCTGTTGGGTTGCTTCATAATTGTGTCCTTCCCCAGCATCTCCTTCCCGAATATCCGAATGGGAGGATTGTTTACGTTCGGAATCTTTTACCGTGGAAAGACTCATCATGCCATATTTGCAGTTTTTCTTGGGAAATATAAATGAGGTAGCTTCCCGTTGCTTTCCGCACACTACTCTCTCTTTCGCATATTAAAAAGATCCCAGGGAGCCCCAGCGTGGAGGTGAGGAGAGTGGATTTGTCTAATTAGGCCCTCCGGACTTCAACGATATTCACCGTAAGGGTTAAATGAGGGGTTCACAACCAGAGTGGACCAAGTCCATCTGGAATAGTTATGAGATATTGAGTCTTAAAGTTCCTGGCTCACGCTTAGCAACCTTCACCTTCCATAGGAAATGCTGCCCTCTGTGGAGTAATAAATGAATTATGGACTTTGTTTGTTATGGCAATGAATAAATCTACGTTTTCTTCATCCGAGATTGTATTAATCCACAAAATGATCACTGGTGGACTTGGTCCACTCTGGTTTGAGCCCCTCAAATATCAGTTATATCAGGATCTGTTTTAATTATTATCGAATCAGAACTCTGTGGCTCCAAGACAAAAATGATGTGCCATTTTTACAGTTTTTTTTTTCAAGATTGAGCATTTAAAGTTTGAAGAACCGTATAAAATCATAGTAAACATGTTTCGTAACAATGAGTTAGAGCAAAGCCATCTTCAGTTACAAGCCGGAGCATGCGTACGTTTGGCAGCAATGAGCGTAGGCTACGGCTGAAGCGAAATACAACATGAGGTTTCAAATTATACTGTAGTGTTCTGCGTTTATTCTCACGTGCACATTTTCGAAATAATTTATACATACGTAAATGGATATGATCTACATAGATTCAGAGTATTGATATACGTAATTTATTACGGAGTCCGAAATGGTATTTTATTCGAGTTTCAGAATACCGCGTAAGTACTTACATACAAAGACTGTGCCACTTAAAATAACTTAAACAAATTGAAAGTATACTTGTTTTTTATTTATGTTACAAGGGCAAATAAATAAATACGTAAAGAAATGTTTTACTTGTACCACAAATATATAATTCAGTAATGCAATAACGACGTAAGCCTACTTTTACAATACTCTATTTCAATCATTTAACCAATTATGTACCTAGCTAATAATTTAATGTTTTGCCGCTTTATGGTGTTACACCTCTGACGTGAAATGTCTAGGATATCATATAGATTTTAATCTCATGCGATTATCTTCGTGCTTTTCTATAAATATTTCAGATGGCTAGGAATCCAATTTTAGTTTGAACCTAACAGTCACCTACTGTCATCCTGACTTATTTGTTATAAACTTTTTGAAATATAATTTTAAATAAATATAGGCTAATTACAGAAAAAAATTAATAATATAAACTATGCAAAAAATATAAACAAAGAGAACTATTGACATTTAATAATAAAGTATAAGGGTGTAAATAGTTATGCCAAGTATAAAGATCTATGAAAAAGTGCAGAAACATACCTTTAACATATTATCTGACGAACCACATCATTGTATATTAAGTATGTGCCAATTAGTGTAAACTCAGTGAACTTTAAATACGAAGTGAAAAGAAACATTTTATGACTAATTACAAAAAATAATAATAAACAAATCTTGAAAACCAACAAAGTGAGTGGATGCATCCACAAATTATAGGTAGTTCTGACGTATAGCAAGCATTCCGAATCTTCAACAAAACTGAAACATTTATAGGATCACAAAATAGCTGTTTACAACGAACTTGAAAATCAATGGAGTAACTTTATTGATATAATAGTAGGCGAGATCCCACAATTTGGCTGAACAATTTCTACTACATCACAAACCACAAGTAAGACTGTAGAAATGTAGTTTATAAAATACGAGTATTTAGTATCTCGAAGAATAGTCAATCACTTCTTCATCATTACCAGTAAAATTTGCCAAAGACTGCAGCCATTTCATTTTCATTTAATTGTATTGCTTTTATCGCCAATACGCACTTAGTTTATAATACATACAATGGACGTTTGGTTTCATCAACACACACTTATGTTATAACATTATATTACATTGAAAATCGACATTAAGACAAACACGTGCTTTTATATCGCAGGCCTCCGCTTGACAGTTACAGTGTTTCTGACCAAAGGCTCCGGTTTTCTATGTAGATGGCTGTAGTTAGAAACAAAAATTGTATAGATGTGCTTGTCATCTTTTGCCACAATAAAGATATGCCTCCCATCAGGATGCATAACATATCGCAATGTCTCATTTTCGCCAAAAACTGATATATCACCATTTGCTCTGAACCACAGAATTATTAGAATTGTGATGTTAATTGAAGTTCTGTAAAGATAATACTGGGTGTTCATTTCAAAGTGTGTCCATTTCAAAGTGTGTCCATTTCAAAGTGTGTCATGACGTCACTGTTGTGAGTAAGCGATCTGAAGCGAGTTTCAGCTTTTATATCAGAGAAGTTGCCTATTAATCAAGGCGTTCAATCTGAACTTGAGAACATGTATGGTATAACTTGAACGTCGTAGCAACAGATGACGGACTGTACGGTCTGTGTGCTACCATAACCTCTTTCGAACTGAGTTTTGCGCGGGCAGGTCGTACGCAGGATATTTGTTATCATCGGTTGCGTACGGCAAAATTCCTCAATATAAATGAAATGCTCCGTTTCCATGTTGACCGTCGAAGTTAATGTCAACAAATACGTAAGTAATCGCCTTAACCCTCTCCCCATATCCCGACAGTAACAAAAAAATTCATCTCAGTACGTGTTTCCAAACAGTTCACATTCCTGTCACTACCGGCGTTACCGTACGTATCGGTAAGTACTCTTCAGAATGAACGCCGTAATTGCTAGGCAACTTCTCTGGCACATAGGTAATACGCCTCTGCGAAAGTGTAGGAAGATTGAATTCTCTAGGCTCATCGGCTAGCCACATGACGGCATACAGCGAGTCACGACACACTTTGAACTGAACACGCAGTAGTAAATTCTATCCCTATGTTAACAATAATTTTCTTATTTTTAGGCTAACAGAACGCCTGTTTTGGTTCATCAACTTGCTAACAAGATAACAGATTCGACTATGAAGGAGGAGGTAAGTTTTTCATTTGTCTCAGTATAGGAAATGTATTCCAGTTTCGATTTCAGAAGCTACTCCATTTTTATATGGTGTAGTACTAATATGCCTATTCGGTTTTCCTTTTGTGATATAAGGTAGAAATTCTTTTGGTAAGCCTTTGCATTCATTCTTAGTATTTGTTCTTCATCGTTTTCTTTATTGTAATTGATTTTCTTAAATATGGAATATACTAGAGTTGAACAACAATCTAGAAAGCAAGAACAACAGCGCCCGCAAAGCCGAAAATCCGCACGACAATGCTTTCTACGTCTCGTCGTTGACGTAAAGACTGCGCTCGTGATTGTTTTAAGACATCGGGACTTCGGGAGTGATCAACTCTCGAACGTCAAGCAGCCTTGAATCGCCACAGTTGTTTATATCAGACTGAACTTTTATCTATTTTGGCAACTGTTACATATGTATAAACAATCAAGTAGCCTATTTGAAACATCATCTCTACCTTTCAGTGTACAATAATCCGTTCAGCAATCTTTATTTAATTACTAGGCCCTTATTAAAAGGGTAGGAATTTTCTTTTCATATGTTTGAGATCAAGTGTACAATCTCAAGTAAAAATATATTAACGCTTTATTTAACGTTATGTTTTATGTTTCTAAGAAATGCAAATTTATTTCAGAATTGTTTTTTCTATTTATATAACCATAGGTAATATCGTATAATAGAACCAGAACATTTTGATAACTAAGGTACTGTTCTGTTTTGTCTTTTTATCTCAATCAAACATTTATAATGTTATTTATTTAAATGATGTATGTTATTCAAAGTTACGAAATCTTTCCACGCCGACCAAATGCTATTTCGAGAATGATGAGCGAGACTTGAAGCGCACGAGAATGACGAGATGAGACTAGAAAATCAAATGCAACGAACACAGTGAGCGAGAGCGGCAGTTAGTTTTGTTCATCTCTAGAATATACATTCAGTTACTTGCTTATTTCTTCATTGTTTATTTTATACTTCCATTGATCTTAGAAATTTCTTTTTAACTGTACGGAGCTGAATAATGTATTTCTGTTCCAGTGCCAAAGTCTGTTATTGTTAAAGGAAAACCAGTGGTGCAAGTAAATTTATAAAATTTAACCTCCGTGCCTTTCCTTGTCTTCTCTTTCAATATGCTTTGAATTTATTATACATGACCTAATTTTGGTAATAGCAATACCACATTTCAGATTTTGAAAGTTTTTTGTTTTTCAGTTACTACTTTCGTTCTCCAGGATAGTTAATCGTGAAAATTCATAGCACGAGACTTGCAATGTTATTTTCATATCGTATTCTGTGCAGTACAGATCTTAGTCAAATGTAATACTTATTTTATAGACCATCTTCTGTACTTTGCATTATGATCTAGTCATCACCAGAGAGTGCGGTGTTTATAGTATATTTGTATTCTTTTGTCCTAATTCCTGTATATATTATTGCTGTTCATTTTCTTATTATGTAATCTACGAGTAAATACACATTAAGCAATGTAGGTAACATACGAGGTAGTAAGTATTGGTCATTTCTTATTTATTTCAAAACATATGTTTTTTATTCAAAATAATAGGTCGGTCAAATAATCGATTAAGGTAAGGTTTGTTATTTCAAAATAAATATTTATTGTTCGTAATTTTATTTTATTATTTTCATACATTACAAAGAAGTATGTACATAAAACAGAAAAACAAATTAAAGAATTTACCCCCGTTGAGTAAACGCTCATGGTCAGGAGTTCAAAACTGCACTATAGATAAGCATAAAGAAGAAGAAGAAGACGAAATAAACAAATTAATATAAGCAATAAAATAGCACAGATTACAAAAACAAGAGGCTTTATGATAAAAGACAATCATAATTGAAAATGTTTATAAGACTAATATTTAGTAATTAATTATTTAACCCTATGTTAAGTTCCCTTAACAATTTTTTTAATTTTCAGTTTAAATTTAATCAAACTTATGTTAGCTAAAACAGGGTACTGAGAAATTAATTTCTTGTGAAGTTTTAAGCCACAGTTGAAGCCTGTTTCATATCAGCAGCCGTTAAATTTTTGGATTTTGTAAAATGGAATAATGTTTCTTCTCGTATTATAATTATACTAATATGAATAA
Source organism: Periplaneta americana (assembly GCF_040183065.1). Classification (NCBI taxonomy): domain Eukaryota; kingdom Metazoa; phylum Arthropoda; class Insecta; order Blattodea; family Blattidae; genus Periplaneta; species Periplaneta americana. The sequence goes on along the minus strand of NC_091119.1, from coordinate 105,015,368 downwards.
TTTCAAGGGAAAAATTGTTCGGGGGCCGGGTATCGATCCCGGGACCTTTGGTTGAACGTACCAGAGCTCTGCCAACTGAGCTACCCGGGAACTCCACCTGAAACCGTCTCAATTTTTCCCTTTGTATCCACACAACTCGCGTGGGCTGACGAAACGCCAGAGACCCACATCGAGTGCACACAATCTCTGTGTGACTTAGAATTGTGGTTTTCTGTGAACGTACACAGTGACGTATATATTATACAAATCTAGTCTTTCAGGTAAAGCTCCCTGTAAAGCAGATTTGAATAATTTCAAGGGAAAAATTGTTCCGGGGCCGGGTGTCGATCCCGGGACCTCTGGTTGAACGTACCAGAGGTCCCGGGATCGATACCCGGCCCCAGAACAATTTTTCCCTTGAAATTGTTCAAATCTGCTTTACAGGGAGCTTTACCTGAAAGACTAGATTTGTATACTGATATGTGTTGAAATTTTTCTTGTTATTATGAAAGAAAGTTAATAATGTATATTTATATATCTGTTCCAATTTGAAAACATTAAAATACAAATAAATATATTTAATAGGGTAATCAACAGACTTTTTCAGACAAATTTTGATTATTCTCTTTTGTAGTAAATCCAGCGGCTTTCTTGTGGATTTAGAAACACTGCCCCAACCGACAATGCCATAACGTAATACACATTGTACCAAGGATAAATAGATTAATTTTAAAATATTAATAGGGAGGTAAGAACGAAGTATAACAAATCTATATATAATTTTGCACAATTTATTACATAAGAATGCAATATGTGTGTCCCATCTAAGGTGCTGGTCAGTTACTATTCCTAGATATTTAATTTTAGTAGAATTGGTTAAACATGGACAGTCACAATTTAGAGAAATTGTACAATTAGGATTCTGAATGTTGTGAATACAGTCAAGACGTATGGCATTGAGTGAAGTTAGTGAAAAGGGCGCAACAGTTGTTTTAGGAATATTTTAAAGATAATAAGGTTGAATCTAGCTTTTTTTATTAGATGCGTACCATTGTTAGCTTTCTGATAAGTTGGGAGAGGAGTACATCAAGGATGTTCTTCATCACCTAGCCTGTTTAACATCTAATTGGAGGATTTAGTAAAGAACTGTTTTCAGAACATGGGAGGAGTGATAATAGGAGGAAGAAGAATAAAGTGCATAAGATTTGCTGTTGATATGGCGTTGTTAGCAGAAGAGAAAATGATACTAAAGGATATGCTACTGGAGCTAAATGTCAGCTGTAAGCAGTATGGGATGAAAATAAATGCAAATAAGACGAAGATCTTGGTCATAGGAAGAAAAATACAGAAGAGAAACTTGCGAATTCTAAATGAGACAGCAGAGCAAGTGGAGAGCTTCAAATACTTGGGGTGTACTATAAGCAGTAACATGATTTCTGCCAGGAAGTCGAAAGGAGGATAGCAATGGCCAAGGAAGCTTACAATAGAAAAAGAAGCATCTTCTGCGGACCTCCGGAAGAAGAACTAAGAAAGAGACTAGTGAAGTGCTTTGTATGGAGTGTGGCATTGTATGGGGCCCAAACATGGACATTACAAAGAAATGAAGAGAAATGAATAGGAGCATTTGAAATGTGAATAGGAAGAAGAATGGAGCGTGTGAAATGAACATACAGAATATGAAATGAAGTTGTGTTGGAAACAGTGGGTGAAGAAAGAATGATGCTGCAACTGATCAGAAAGAGAAAAAGGAATTGTTTGGGTAACTAGCTGAGAGAAACTGCCTACTGAAGGATGCACTGGAAGGAATGGTGAACGAGAGAAGAGTTTGGGGCAGAAGAAGCTATCAGATGGTAGACGACATTAAGAAATGTGGATAATACTCGGAGACTAAGAGGAAGGCAGAAAGTAGGAAAGATCGTAGAATGTTGGGTTTGCAGTGAAAGACCTGCCCATGGGCAGAATACGTATGTATGTAATAGCAATACAGTACTATTTGATGACGATAGCATTGTAGGATTAATACGAATATAAATGCTCGCCTATTGAAATCTTACCTATAATGTAGGAATGTAAATAATAAATGGACTTCACTTTCTAATAAACATTAAAACAATGTTTTCAAACATTGGAAGTTCAATAATAAACATGTATAATAATAATAATAATAATAATAATAATAACAATAATAATAATAATGAAAATGAAAATTGTATTGTTATTATTGTTACAATAACAATAACAATCGTAAGAATAATAATTTTATTATTATTATTATTATTATTATTATTATTATTATTATTATTATTATTATTATTATCGAAACCTATATACTAGACGCCATGAGCTCGATTATCTGTTCTTTTGTAAGGTCCTCAAAGGTGATATAGACTATCCTGTGACTCATACAATATTAGCTTACGTAGTCCGACGAAAGATATGAGAGCACACAAACTTTTCTATAATAGAAATTCAAAATTTCTGTGTCCAGTCTCCAGATGCATTAAAAATGCCAACAGGCATGGCTGCGAATTCGACTCTTTCATAATATTCCTCGACTTCGATGCTGTCAGTCTCGTCCAAGCAGCGGTACGAGTAAGTCATGCTTACAATATAGGCTACTGCGGAGCGATCGTGTATAGCGAACAGAGTTTACTACTAGTTGCAGTGTGTTGTGGTTTTGTTTTTTGAATTTGCTTGCACAGTGCTTAGTTCTTTATTTCATTAAAATATATTCATTTGACCACGGAATCATTCCACGTCAAATCGCACAGATTTAGCCTGAAATTGACTTTCATGTCTCCGATTTAGATCAAACAAATTTTACACATTGTATGGATTGAAAAAATAAATACGTGTTTTATTATTGTTGTCTATATCGATTATTGTAGTAGATATGTGTTATCAATTATTCTGAAATAGTTCGCGCATCATTATTGTTAAACGTGATTATCTCCACTAATAATCATCACAGAGATTTGCTCTTTGTCTCAGTTTGAAGGTGACGGTACACACTTTATTCTTCGCATAATAATATAAAAATATTAGTTTGTTAACTTTGTTTTAAAAATCATTTAAATGTATAAAAATATGTTTTAATGGCAGCGACTTCCTTCAAAATTACAGAAAGAAATCCTTAAATGCCTTGAAATTATTTTAACCGCCCTTAAAAAAATCATAACTCTACTTCGAGCCGTTGAAGAATAATTAAATGACTCACCAATCTGCACGACTTGAGGTCGCGGGCTGCATAAGTACTGTTGCAAGATGATGTGCAGGTGCAGCTCCGGATGAGAGTCGTGTGACCACTTTACACTGTTCCACGGTCAGAATATCACTCTTTTACGTAATTTACATAACACAGTACTGTATTTAAATATTGTTTTTGTAAAATATACACTTGTGAAAATAACTACAGTTTACACAACACTGGACTTTTAAAACTGATCAACTACAACCAATATCAATTCTATTTAATGTCCACCACTTTGCTCTCACTTTGAAGGGAATAGTTCCTTATCATGGCCTGAGATTTTGTCAGTGGAACAAAAGAATTAAGTTGTAAGGTACCTCGCACCACTTTTGCTTGTTGGTACCTTGAGTAGAAAATATTTCCATGTTTTTTGTGTTCACTAATGGTAAAAAATTTAAAAGCAATATTAGAAATGTTTTACATACTTTCAGATCAGATGACAAGTTTACGTCTTGCATTTTCAGTTTCACAAGCATTGCAGAGGTCACACGCATTAATATTTTATTTCTTTTTCTGTGATTAGGCAGTTTGAACGGATTAAAACAGTAACTGTAACTTCGTTTTACCACGTTACTCATGATTGCAGCAACACAACACACTTCTGGTCTTACAGAGTCTCAACTGGATCGTTTGTTGATACAGAAACTGTTGGGGTTGCTGGAGGGCGCCTTGCAAGCTATTAATACTCTTTCACACCCCTTCAACATGCTCGCCTTACCAAGGTCCAAGGTCAGATTCTTGTCACTCGATACAGTATGCATAGCACCACTGGCACACCGCGAACACATCATCAAAAATTATTTTTAAAGTCATTTCTTACTCGAAATCAATCTGAAACCAACGTAGTTCTATGTAAAATATTGTGACAGCGACGTGAGATTCGAACTCACGACCAGCAGAAGGAAGTGCAAGGTCGGCCGGCGCGGAGGTTGCGCGCGCATCTGCTTCCTGTGGCATGTGCTGTGGCTTAGGGAGTAGAGTGGAGTGGGGAAAGAGCGACAGCGGCTGAGCGGAGAGATATCCGGATGATTCGAGAATGGACAAGCGCGGAAATCTCGAGATCGCGAACTCTCGAGAAACTATGGTTTGGTTATAAAGGAGAGGACGCAAGTGAACGACAGTCAGTCAGTCAGTCAGTCAGTCAGTCAGTCAGTCAGTCAGTCAGTCAGTCAGTCAGTCAGTCAGTAAGCCAGTGTTGTGTAGCAGTGAAGCCAGCTTCGAGACCAGAGCGCGACTTGAGTTGTGTCCGTAACTGTGGAGCCTGAAGTCCGGAGTTCGAGTGCAGTGGACCGCAGTTGGGGGACCTGAGTTCGAAGTTCAGCGGATCGTCTCTGAAGGTCTGAGGTTCGAGATTCTGTGAACGCGAGTGACTGAGCTAGAAGAACTAGCCAAGACAAACGAGCTGTGAACTGAGAACTGACAGTTCTGTGTTGTAAATAGTACTTTGTGAATCTTAGTTAAGATTAACAGTTCATTGTTGTTCGTAATAGTCCAAGTAAATTGTCATTGTCGTTTGTGGAGTGCAATAACGAACGCTGTGTTACTGTGTGGAGAGCAAATCCCATTGTTGACGGGAGTGAAATTAAATTGTAGAGAGTGAAGAGTTATTGTTGAGATAATAAAATTACATTGTTGAGTTGGAATAAATTTACAATATAATAGATTGTACGTATATATTTTTTTTGCGTTTTTAAAATAAGCTGTTATAAAAAATATTAAGTTATGTTTAAAAAGTGACCCTCTAAAATAACCCTATTTGTATTTCAACTTATACTTAAAAGAATTAATATAATAGTTCATTTCTTCCCATTTCAGATGGCACCAACACTCAACGTCTATGATGCATAGAATCTTAACAATGAGCATTTTCATACTGCGTCGTGGATGAATTTGTCATATAATTAAAGAGTATAAATAGTAAAATTTTAAATTATGATCCCAGAAAAAAATACAGACCTCTTATTTTGATCTGCACAACATATTTTAGAAGATTTAAGCAAATACTAAATGGTCACGTTAAGTATACAGGTGTTTGATTTGACATGCACACAACACAACACAACACGATATCTACTTCGAAAGACTTAGGAATTATTGTTAGATAAATTAAAGGGAAACTGCTAAGTGTTGAAGGGACATTACGTGCTTTTAGAACTAGAGGTTATCTGTTTATTTACGTAAAGTAACATCGCACCACTAATAATGTATTATTCACTCTCGCTGCGGCTATCGCAGCTGTATGCTCCGGCGCGCGGTCTCACTCAATCCGACCCGAACACACCATCAGTAAATTATTTGCACAGCGACTTCTGATTCCAATAGAGTTCTAAAACCAACGCAGTTCTACGTAAAACATTTCAAAGAATATAATGATATTTTCCCCCCTTTTTAGAAGTAAGTCCCTGATATGTGAAAACATATTTAAAAAATATAACCCCCTAAAAGGGGCCCATTTTATATTTTGATTTAACACTAAAAATTAGTATATAATACTGCAATTATTGCACTTTAAAATGATATAAATACGAAATTTATACGATTTATAGAATCTTCAGTATAACCATTTTCATAATACGTTGCATCCAAATTTACGGAAAATGTAACATTTAATAAATGACTAAATAATTGTGTCAGCCCGAAAAAATTACACATGGGTTATTTAATTTCATCAATAGAATATATAAAAAAAATGGAGCAAATATTAAGTTGTCATGTTTCGTAGGTGTTCGATTTGACATGGAATGACTCCACTGCATGTGTGTAAATAACGTTATTCCTGATTGATTTATTGATGGCGACCGGCGTAAATAATGACATGGACATGATTATGGCTTCAAAATTGTAATATGAAATTGATACGGATTCGGAAACATTATCAGTTCTATCAGCTAATTCACGAATGCATACATACTTTATGTGATGCTGCACTGGACCACGAAGTACTTACAAAATGCAGATCTTTGTAGCAGTCTCAAGACTTTCAGCTTTCAAACATTTGCTGAGCGAGTTAAAAATAGGCAAGTCAATAAAAGAGTGAGAGATGAGTTATCTAATTCTGAAGGAGAATTCCAATTTGTAAGGTCGCAGAAAAAATCTGAACGCAAATCTACGATGAGTCGTCCCTCTACATCAACATTTGGAAACATTCCGTTATCTAATCGTTATAACACACTACCAAATTATGGGAATCTTCCTGTTAACCACGAACATCAAAGCAGCATGGAACAATAGCAGTATCATCATCATCATCATCATCTTCTTCTTCTTCATCAGCAGCAGAAACAACAAAATCGTCATCATCATCATCATCATCATCATCATCATCAACAATAGGAACAAGAACATCATCAGTAGCAGGAACATCATTATCAGCACCAGCAGCAACAGTATCAGCACCATAAAAATCAAGATCAGAATCAATATCCTAGGTCACTACTCAATACTTAAGCCCAGACGTCGTTTTCATCAAGGCCCATTAAACAACCACCGACTGTAGTCAAAATTGTAAACAATCGTTTTTCTTTCATTAAAAAATATATAAGCATTGCAGGTGACCCTAGACTCACATATACATTTACTATTGATGGATTAAAAATGTATCCAAAAACAATAGAGACAACAAATTAACTAATACCCTTGATTTCTGAAAACATTGATTTCATACATTTATTTCACCGTCAGAAAGGCCGTTAAAGTATGTAATTAAACAACTGCCACCTACAATTTCCGAAGAAGAAATTTACCAAGAACTTCTAGTTTTGAACTAATTTCAATTGAATGGTTCAGAACCATAGTGGGCCAAGCGCAATTTACTAAAACCATAGATAACAAGGGTTAAAATGAAGTTATTACCATAATTCAATGGAAACATATAGCAAGTAATATAAAGTATAGACATTAAAACTAAATGATATGTCAATCTTCATTAAACTACGGTATTCACTTACCTTTAACCCTTGCTTTCTGCGTTTTTAATAAATGGCGCTTGGCCCACTATGGCTATGAACCCATCAATTGTTCGTCAATTTACTTCAAAAGCAACTGATTTCCAAGAAGATTCGAAACTTAGTATGTCAGGCTTTTTGTCACGTGACTACAGTGTGTCATCACCAAAGTAAATGTGTTAGGTGCACGGATGAATATGCTATAGCTGACTGACCACAACATGAAGCTCTCTGTGCAAATTGTGGAGATAAACATACAGCGAGCTATCGTCAATGCCCAAAGTTTATTTCATACGTTAACCTCACCACGCCGAAACCAATACTACAAAGTGAAATCAGAATGCAATCTCCATCACCTTCGGTCTCACCTTGAACTTGGGCTAAAATAGCGTCTATCAATTCTCAATCAGCATCTAGACAAACATCTCAACCGTTACAGACAGAATTACATGAACTTCATAAATTGTTGCGTTCTTATAACATCCAAAACTTTGTACTAGAATTTACAGAAGTTTTAAAGCAAGTGTCGTTATTAATATGTTCAATACAAGAAGTCATAGCGACAATTCAGCCTTTCAATAAGCCAATGCAACTCCAGCCTGTCGATCATTAAAAATTATCTATTGAAATGTCAGTGGGCTGAAGTTTCGATTAGGAGAATTGTAGGTGAATTCAAACAATTTTTTTTTTCAGAACACCGAAATTCCACTGGCCAATTAATCTAATCCTTTTTGTTTTGTTTATATAATATTTGTGTTATAATGATTTTGTATTATGGGAGGCCGGCTTCCTCATGTTTGATCTGGAAACCTGGCAAGGCAAACACCTCTTTTGGTGTGATACTTCAAACAAAATGTTAAACTTAGGTTATGCGTCACGTCATGTGATTGGTTGATTGGCTGATCGACCCTTTCAATGTACTTTATAAATTTAGTTTGATCTTTGCAATGACTTATCACAGCACTATGTATTCTTTTAAAAATTAGGTGAATGTTACTTATGTCCCGCCCACTATAGGAGACATAGGCCAGTTTTACACTAATCCTAAACATTTAGTATAACTTGTTGCTTGTGTAGGCAGTCTTTTACATTAGATTTGCGAAAATTGGATTATAGTGCAACATTGGCAGTGATAAAAGTGTGAAATATTCGGGTGAAACGAGCGTTGAGCGACTTCCGCCGATTTTGGAATAGACCGACGCACTTGAACTGCCAACAAAGAAAACAAAAAATCACACTCAATCGCTTTCACCTTCATCTTGACGTGATAATAAAAGCTTAAACTAACCTAACCTAACCTAACCTAACCTAAGTGCGTCGGTGTCTATTCCAAAATCGGCGGAAGTCGCTCAATGCTCGTTCAACCAATATTAGTTCAGTAGGAATTGGATACTCTACATTGACCAAAAATTATACTTAATTTTAATTGTATCATCTCTAGTATTCTCATAGTATTATATATCATAGATTAGACATAAATTCTTCGTTTAAGATGGTTTTATTTATATTTTTTGTGCATTCATTAATTAAAATTAGGTACAATTTGAATTTATTTAAATTTTCAATTGTATTAAAATTTTATTTCTACATAATTCTGTATTATTATTTTATCACTTGTGCTGGACTCTTATTGGCCCATGTCTGTTGACCACCGATCACCACATTATTATTATTATTATTATTATTATTATTATTATTATTATTATTATTATTACTACTACTACTGCTACTACTACTACTGCTACTACTACTACTACTACTACTACTACTACTACTACTACTACTACTACTACTACTCTACCAATACTACTATTATGAGGATCGGGAAGAGTAGGACTTGAGGTGGGTTGAGTTGAAACCCTAGACATTTCTTACTGCCACGAAGACTGATTTGGAAAATACTGTACTTGATAATGAGTGTTGACTGATTGATTTTTGCTTGTTGCAGCTTGAGTTGCTGTCCTTGCAGTTCTCCCATCGTACAGTACAATTCTCTGCTTGCGGCTTCTTTCCTATAGATTTCACACTGCTATATTCGGTGAGTTTTGAGCTATAGATTTAAAGTCAATAACTTACTTGATTCCGCATGTTATGTAAATGTAAGTCTGTGACATTGGTAGAAGACAAAGATACTGTGAGATCGGCTCCCTTCTTGTACTCCGGTTTCCCTGGACAATTTTATTATAGCAGTTGCACTCAAAATTATATTTAACAATCCCTGAAACTAATCACCTTTCACTATACACACGTTATAATTTTGCTTAAATAGTTCTAATTATGTGTGTATCCTTTACCCAGAAATTACGAAAGGTTATTAAATGCATTCAAAATTTCTTATAAAATTGTTGCCCATTTCGTTTATAGCCTATGTAATAATACGTAACAATATAAACTCAGTTTTCTTTGCGAATCATTGGTCTGGGATTTCATTTTTATTGCATTTTTTGTATGTCATAGATATTACATAAGCTATGTAGTTGCAAGTTGTGGGGCGAGTAAAAAATTATACAAAAACATAAAATACATAGTAAGCAAAATAATTAATAGCAGCAGCAGCAAGGGTAGGATTAAGGACGACCATTCAGCACGTCGGCTCGACAGTGATCTATTGTGCACCCCGAATTATGGGATGAATGAGAATGAGGTGTACCAGCCCACCGGCCGCATGAGACCCATCACCCGCCCCCTACACCCCTCCGCTTTAAGTTCATATCACCAAGGTGATCAAGCAGCACAGGATTCATTCCGATAGCCCTTGTCTTGCTCTATCAGTCCTACCACCCTGAAGTTTTTACAATCTTTTTAAAACATCATGTATAATTATAATGTATGAGTAATATGAGGAATTTTGAGACATGCGTTACTTGAAGTAAATAATGAGAAAATTGTTTCGAAGTACTAAAAACCATTACTGCTGCTGACTGGCGCTGTCTTAAAGACAAACTTCAATATTTCGATTATACCTTTATTGTTGGTGCGCTCGGAGATGCAAAATGAAGCTTGTAGCGGTAGAGCAAAATGTCGCTCAGTCTACATTTATTTTATGTTTAGGGAAGAGTCGGATAGTATCGGACATCGGGTAATATCGGACAGTGAGTTTCTTTCATCTACCACACGATGATAGTACCTGATTGACATGGTTACGTTTCTGTGATGTCGCATAGAGAAACGTAACCATGTCATATGGTAATAGATTAAAGAAACGCACTGTCCGATATTACCCGATGTCCGATACTACCCGACTCTCCCCTACTCTTTATTTAGTGTACAAGAAAAACTGAAGACTGTGAATGGATTAATGTTATCAGAAAATTATAATGAAAATAGGCGACCTGAATATATTATTTGACAAAAAAAAATCATCTAAAATTACATTTTAAACTTTCATTAAGAGTGAAATACGTACTAATGCTCATAATAGATTATTTTAGCATTACTTACATAGAGAATAGATGCACTTTATAGTAACTGCAAAACTTTCAGTGTCTGTCCTTCAAAATTTATAAATTTTTTTTGTTATATTAAGCGATAGAGTAATACATGCTAAACGAGTTTGCAATAAATATAATGAAATGCATTTTCAGATTGTCGGTGCTGTGTCAACATACCTCGTCATATTAACTCAGTTCCAGCTACCAGGAAATTACATGTCTTCTGTGAGTCAGTGAAGCATTTACGGAATGGAAGCGGAAATTACACAAGTCAGTACATTTCTTTAATATCCAAATCACTTTATTTATAAATATTATTGTGAGAAATTCTTAACTAAAAACTGTGGGAGATCTTTTTCGCAAAATACAAGTTAAGGGATACAGATGGAAACTTAATCAATTGTAAGGATATTTATGTGAAAATCTATTTACGTAAATACATTTGTAAATTTCGAAATTTAGAGTTTTACGGATTAGTCATACAAAGGTTTTCAATTAAAGTACTTGAAATACAGATAACATGTTCCTGTATTGAAACCCAGTGACGACTTGTTCATGGAGAGGCTCAGGTTCAATAAAAGTTACAAGGGATTCATAGGATCATCTAAGAGATTACGGCCATTTTCGGCTTTTCCCCTTCAAAATTTTCTAGAGCTCCTTCAATGGAGCAGCGTAACCCGGAGTGAGACAAGTGGCCAACAGGCTTGGAGCTCACATATTCAGTTTCTTTCAGCCCCGAACCCTTTGCGAGGACGCGTTTTGCGTACCTTTTAAATTTCTCCTCCCACTTCTCCTCTTTCAATTGAATTCAATCGGATCACTCTAATTTATTGTGTAAAACGTTTTGTTATTCGTGATTGTTATTGTGAGATTGGTCAGGATTCTAAGGATGTTTGGGATTTGTAATAAAGTTGTGATAGTTGTTTTCATTTATCTTCACATTCCCCTAATTTAAATTTAACAATGCAATTGATAGTCGAAATGATTTATATATTATCAGTGTGACACAAACGAGTTATTCGGAATTGCAAATAATAATAATAATAATAATAATAATAATAATAATAATAATAATAATAATAATAATAGTAATAATGATAATAATAATAATAATAATAATAATAATAATAATAATGTCATTGCAGAAAATTATATTCTTTTGAAAATTGTTGTCACTGTTAAGTACTGTGTAATCAGACTATGTTAAATCAACTATTGTTTAAATCAATGCGACCACATAGCTCTCGTCTTATCCATGATCCTCGCTGCCCTTACGACTCCTTGACGTTTTACGTGTAAACTATTTTTCATATTTGCTTCGGTTAGAGCAGTGGTTTCCAAACTGGGAATCGTGTAAATAACTGAAGGGTATCACGAGATGATTTACGAAATGAAGCAAGAAAACCCTTATTAACATACACTTACTCTGTGGTCAGAAACATAAACAATATTTATTAAAAAAAATATATCATTTTCAGTAGGAATACACTAAAGTAAAAATAATGTTATTAATGTGACAAGTTTGTATGTTTTTCAGAACGTAGCTCTCAAATCTGTACTCTGTATTCGATACACACCAATTTTTGGTCTACACTTTGCAGTAGGTACATACATATTTAAATTATTATTATTATTATTATTATTATTATTATTATTATTATTATTATCGATTACTATTATTATTTTAATTTCAGCCAGTAGAACGCAACTGTCTGAAACTGGATTTAGTATCCATGTGTGACTGTTGTACTGTTCTGAGTGTCACCCGGAAAATACTCAAAAAGTTGTTGTTTAGAATAAATTGTGCAAACTTGATTGCATGTTCCCAAAAACAAACTCAGAATTTATCATAACATACATAGCTAGATTTTCCAAGAGTTCTTTAATACACTCTAATGAATCACATTTATTTGAGTGCAATGAACAATTCCGTAATGAACCATTAAATATTAGGCCTATGTACTATAGAGATAGACAAAACACCAAAGTTTTCGGGCGCCATAGGAGGCTGTCGGTAAATTGGTCTACACAACTGCCTTCATATGGATGAAGAAAATTATTCCTATGACCGCTTTTGTTAACATTATGTAGGCCTAGCATTTTTTACTTGGTTATTTAGCGACGCTGTACAAACTGCTAGGTTATTTAGTGTCGATAGGATTGGTGATAGCGAGATGATATTTGGCGAGATGAGGCTGATGATTTGTCATAGAATATCTGACATTTGTCTTACAGTTGGAGAAAACCTCGGAAAAACCCCAACGAGGTAATCAAAGCGGGAATCGAAGCCACGCCCCAGCGCAACTCCTGCTCGACAGGCAAGCGCCTTAGCGGACTGAGCTACGCCGGTGGCATTATTATGTGTTATTCATAGCAGCATAAAATAAATCGAAGTATTTTTTTTTACTGACCGCGGGTACTTAACTGTTCAGCATTCACCCATATGAATACAGTTATGTAGACCAATTTACCGGCAGAATCGTTGCCCAGGGTGCGACATAGGAGGCTGGTCTACGCTATACCCGCGGTGAGATGAAGATTTGTTGAGAAGCCACAGGGGTACCGGAGCTGCCGGAGAAAAACCCCCTGTGTTTCCTGGACCACGGGCTTGCCCAACAAAAGTTCTAAATCGGGGGTAGGCTGGGGATCGCACCTGGGACCACAGGATTATTAGTCAGCGCTCTAGCCACTAGACCACCGTGGCTCCTAGTCTTAAAAGTTTTGAACTCAGACTCAGGCTCCACATAAAAATTTTTAGGCGCCATGGTAACTTGGCACCCGGGATTTGTTTACCTCTGAATATATCCATTTCCTATAACTCAGTATTCTATTGTTATCGTTTAATAAATCTCTAACTGAAGTTATTTCTTTTCTATTTAAGATTACTCTGTCTCAAAACAGTTGCTGTCAATTTACCCTAAGTGCCAGATCAAAAAGGCAACAATTCAAAATATGTCATAAAAAACAAACTTCCAAGTAAAATTCCGGGATCATTGTAATTACTCAAAATTCTGTTAACGATGTTTTATATATACTTATGATAAGTTTCAAATTAGAGTGATGTTAATTGGATTTTTCACAGAAACATGAAACTTTAAAAATGTATTTATCTCAAAACTTTAAATTTAGTTACTATGATATACCGAAGTACATATCATATTTTCGTGCAGGAATTCTGCGTTACCATATGAAACGTTCAGAGCAGAAATGATGCAAGTCAAAAATGGGTAATGAGGGTTAAAGTAAACATTATGTAAAATACAGCGCAAAGTAGCTATTAATATTCAATTTATTTAAACTAGTAGTAGTCAGTGGATGGCACGAAAGACATATTAATTACTACTTTGCGCTGTATTTTACAGAATGTTTACTTTAAACCTCATTACCCAATTTTGACTTACACCACTTCTGCTCTGAACGGCTCATATGATAAAGGATGGATAGAACAGAGAAAAACTCTCTCCAGCACCGAGACTCGAACCCGGGTTTTCAGCTCTACGTGCTGAAGCTTTATCCACTAAGCCACACCGGATTCCAGCCCCGATGCCGGATCGAATCCCCTCAGTTTAAGTTCTACCTCTCAGTTTTCCCTTTGGTGACCTACTCTCATGTACTGTGTCTCAGAGTTGTTTCCGTTTTGAACTGGGCCTTCGATTTATAGGCTACAACGATTTTACTCGGATATAAGTAAGGGGGCTTTTATTATACTAATTTTATTCATTCCTTCTCGAAGATATTGCAACCATTTTTGCCCTACGAGTGTAATCGATAAATTAGTTTACATTCAGAAACTACGCAGAACTTGGGGAGCTGTGGAGGGGAGACATAGGCTACTGTATTCGCTGTGTTAATAAACACGTGTGTGATGGGTACACACATCCAATTTAATGACTGCTATTGGGAACTGATATTTGCATAGCAAATAGCTTAATGGAGAGGTGTTCACTTGACGGACATACAAACGAATGGGCCGTGCATTTGAATATTGGCGCTGTTTTACTCCGCTTTCAATCTATCACTATTTAAAACAGGCTCACTTGCTTGAATTTAGTTTCGTTTGTCGCAGGAGTTAAGCAATATCTTATCATTGCAATGTAAAGGAGACGAAAAATGTGTTCCTTCTTCAAAGACATTTATTTTCTTGTGAAGTATCGCATGTTACTGTAAAATAATATTGTATGAGCCGTTATTAGATAACTTGTATTAGTGTTCATTATTTATGAAATTTGTCTAATAGTTATTGATGCTGACATCCTTCTTCTATTTGTACAAGGATTTTACTCTTGCAGTATACTGGCGTTGTGCGTGTTTCTTATTCTCGAAATATTATGCGTCGTCTTCATTCATCACGGGACTACGCATCTTTAGGACAAAAAATATTTTTATATTGATAACGCATAGCTTTGGAATTTAGTATATATCCGTCTCTCTCTATATATATCACTATCTCTATATTTCTCTATCTCTCTCTTCTATCTCTATTTCTCTCTGTCTGTAGTGTCTCTCTATGTCTCTAGTTCTCTCTCTATGACTTTATGTCTCTGTCTATGTCTCTCGCTGTCTCTCTCTCTTTTTCTCTCTCCTGCTATCTCTCTCTCTCTCCTTATGTCTCTACTTGTCTCTACGTATCTAGTGTCTCTCTCTATGACTTTCTATGTTTCTGTCTGTGTCTCTCGCTGTCTCTCTTCTTCTCTCCCCTACTCTCTCTCTCTCTTTCTCTCTATGTCTCTCTATGTATCTAGTGTCTCTCTATGACTTTTTATGTCTCTGTCTGTCTCGCTGTCTCTCTTTTTCTCTCTCCTACTGTCTCTCTCTATGTCTCTCTCTATATATCCAGTGTCTCTCTGTGACTTTTTATGTTTCTGTCTATGTCTCTCGCTGTCTCTCTCTCTTTTTCTCTCTCCTACTCTCTTTCTTTCTCTCTATGTCTCTACGTGTCTCTTTATGTATCTAGTGTCTCTCTCTATGACTCTTTATGTCTCTGTCTATGTCTCTCGCTGTCTGTCTCTCTTTTCCTCTCTCCTGCTCTTTCTCTATGTCTCTACGTGTCCCTCTATGTATCTACTGTCTCTCTCTATGACTTTATATTTCTGTCTATGCCTCTCGCTGTCTCTCTCTCTTTCTTTCTCTCCTGCTCTCTCTCTTTCTCTCTATGTCTCTACGTGTCCCTCTATGTATCTAGTGTCTCTCTCTATGACTTTTATGTCTCTGTCTATGTCTCTCGCTGTCTCTCTCTCTTTCTCTCCTGCTCTCTCTCTTTCTCTCTATGTCTCTACGTGTCCCTCTATGTATCTAGTGTCTCTCTCTATGACTTTTATGTCTCTGTCTATGTCTCTCGCTGTCTCTCTCTCTTTTTCTCTCGCTGTCTCTCTGACTCGAGGATCGCTTCTATTTTATTGACTGTTTGAATCTAGCTAACTTTACTGACAACAATAGGAGTAACCAAGAGTTTGGTAATTTAAATACACTAAGGATTTCGAAAGTCAATATGTAACAGAACTGTATGTAACAGTCTTTTCTTTAAGTTGACAAAGCCAAAAGTAGCGAGTTCCAAAGCAAGCCATTTAAGGCAGTGGCTTCAAGAATTTTCGAAGCTTTCGACAGATGGAGAAATATAGTTATATTCTTCAAAGTATATAACAAAGAGGTGAGTTAAGTTTTATTTTTTCGGAGTTATTTTTTGACTTTATTTCAGAGTTACGATTTTCTTTTCGCGAGCTTAATCATTATTAAGTGAATGCGTTAGGTCTTATATTAAAGTGAGCAAATGTCAAGCAGATATTAATTTCGAATTATGTGAATTAATTATCGAAGAGTTTGCTATTTGTACTCTATACAGAGTGATTCACTAGGACTTACCGTCCCATACGGAACTTATTTCCGAAGATATTCTGAGCAAAAAATGTCATATAAACATTTGTCCTAATCTCAATATTTTCAGAATTACACTAATTTGAAGTTTTTTTTTTTGTAAAATACCATTATTCTTGAGTTTTAGGGGTAAAAGAATATTACAGATAAAGAGTGAACTATTCAGGAGTATCTTTATATAATGAGCTAGTATTCTGAAACTAAAATATGTTGTGAATTCCATAGTTGCTTCGTACAGAATTTTTGTTTCGATTTTTAACTACAAAATTCCATTTTCTTACGTATCTATCGAAACAAAATTAAATTTTCTTGCGCATCTATCACAACAATAATTGTTATAATTGTAAATTCTTTCAGATTGTACAATAGGATACATAATTAAGCTGTAAAGAATCGAGTTCATAAAGTCGTATGATTTGTAAAAATTTTTGTGATAAGTGCTTAATAATGATGACAATTTTTAGTTAAAAATTGAAAAACAAAATATATTCAAAGCAATTAACACATTTTTAGCTTCAGAACACCAGCCAATTAAAGAAATGGCACATTTGAATAGTTCATTCTTTATTTGTAATATTTTTTACCCTTAAAACTGAAGAAACTAACTAACAACTTCAAATTAGTGTAACTCTAAAAATATTGAGATATTAACGAATGTTTATATGATATTTTTTGCTCAGAATGTCTTCGGAAATAAGCTCCGTAAGTGACGGTAAATCGTCGTGATCACTCTGTATAGTATCCTCTTTCTTTTTTAGGATTCAAGTTATAAAAAGTCTCATTTAATTCAGTATACACAAGAAGTCAAATGCCGAACGCAAATTTAAACTTAAGCAAATTCTTTTGATACAATCATCTGAAGAATTCAGCGAAAGGTATCAGTTTTACAGTGACTTATACTATATCTACTTTCCATTCCGGAAAAAAGAAAATCCAACAGTCAAAAGTATATGTTGAAAAATACTGCCACCAATCAGTCCCTTCTGAGTCATCGGTGCGCGAAAATTACCTGCATTCAACCTGCAATGACGCAATGAACAGAATCCGACAAGATATTGGAGACTCACACATCTGGATATCAGTTGACGAAACGATAACGATTTTCCTCAACACATTGCGAATTTAGATGTAGGGAAGTTTAATTCAGATGCGCCAACCTGAGCTTACCTGACATGCATAACGCAACTTGCTACGTCAAACCAGGAAACAATCGCATAATTTTCAACACTGGACTAAAAGTACTATATCCAAATAATGTTGACAAAAACAAAGCGCTGCTCACCTACACAAATGTCACGGCATACATGGTTGCTGCAATGGCGTTGCTTAATGTATTCTGGCCTTCATGTTACAAGTGACGTGTCTTGCCCATGAAACGCGTAGCAGAACAAGTAAATGTAAATAATTTCCTAGGGTCAATAAATTAATCTCTATGGTGAAGGAAGTTTTCGTTAAGGCACCATCAAGGATACAGGCTTTCAGAGAAGAGCTTCCAGATATTCCTATGCCACCTCAGCCAGTTCTTACACGATGGAGTACCGTACATAGTTAAGAGCAGACGAGTACTACAGTGAGCATTTCTTAAAGATCCAGGATATCATAAAAAATTCTACCCAAAGATGCTGCTTGTGTCACTTAGGCAAAACAGTTCGGTACTCGAAATTCCCTCCATACCCCGTGATTTGGCTCTCATTAGGTCCCACTATACGTAACTTGTGGTAATCATTACAGAATTGGAAGGCACAGGGAAACTTATCTATGATAACGTGGCTTTACTGGAGGAATTTAAACAAAAACTCAAGAAAGCACCAAGCGATGTGTGAGAAAAAGTGCGTACAAAAATGGAAAACTTTTTACAAAAGAACAAGGGCCTCAATGAACTATGCAGCTGCAGATATTCTTGTGGAAAGATCCAGTGTAGTTGATTGCAACATTCCAGCTGAATATGTGTCGAAATTGAAGTATACCCCGGTCACGTCTGTTGATGTAGAACGTTTCTTTTCTGCTTGCAAATAGATTTTCACCATCAAGCGCCAAACGTTTTCTCCAGAACACTTAGAGAAGGTTTTAGTAATTTCTTGCGAAGCCAACTATGGTTTGAACAGTTGAAACAAATTTTTCTTGGAGTTTTAAATGCATTTAGGTGTATGCATATAATTTTAAGTTATAGTACCGGTACCTATGACAAAGTTTAATCTTTTATATAAACACAATTATATTTGGACATTCAAGTACTATTTCCTTAGATTTCTTTGCCTTTCCCACTAAATTTGCCAAATTGTCAACATTACGGTAATTTTTTTTTTTAAATATCTATGGTGTTTTCTTATCCTAAACTTTTAGACCCTGTTTCATGTTTTATGAAATATAAATAAGGTACTGAAAGAACTTATTATCTAGGACCTAAAAACCCGCGGTCTATTCATTACACTTGTCTGCAACTCTTTTGTTGCATTTTTATTGTTATTCTATTTTGTCTTGGAAAGTATTTTAATCTATTGAAAAATTTTACCCCTACACTGTGCGTTATATTATGTTCATTTAATATTATTCTTCAGGTTTTGCGTATAGTTTTCCCAGAAATGATATTTTTTATGATAAGTTTTGAATCCATTATCTTGTATCCTGTCCACGCCTGTGGAGTAACGGTTAGGGCGTCTGGCCGCGAAACCAGGTGACCTGGGTTCGATTCCCGATCGGGGCAAGTTACCCGGTTGAGGTTTTTTCCGGCATTTCCCTCAACCCAATATGAGCATATGCTGGGTAACTTTCGGTGCTAGACCCCGGACTCATTTTACCGGGATTATCACCTTCATCTCATTCAGACGCTAAATAACCTAAGATGTTGATAAAACGTCGTAAAATAACCTACTAAAATAAAATAAAAATCTTGTATCCTTCAAGCACATATACTGTAGTAATACACATTTTATAGACGTCTTTACACTAGAGATTCCAGTTCCAACAAATATAGTAGCCCATGTTGCATATTGTTTCTGTCATGTTTAGAGTTTAAGAGTAGGTCTATTTTAATAATTTTATTATTAATAAATCAGTTTATACATCTTGGTTACACATTCTTAATACTTACATCACTTAAGATTTGGTACATTCGTTAAAGAAATAACTCGGTAGCTTATCCATTATAACAAAACCGTCAACTCTACAATAATGTGTGCCATATATCGGGGAGATATAAAACCAATGCTTTTATATTGTTCAGCCTCTTATCAACATATACTGCAACGAAAGTGTTGTGAATTCCATAGTTGCTTCGTACAGATTTTTTTTTCGATTTTTTACTACAAAATTACATTTTCTTACGCATCTATCACAACAGTTGTTACAATTATAAATTCTTTAAGATTATACAATAGAATGCATAATTAAATTGTAACGAATCAAGTTCTTATAGCCGTATGATTTGTAAAAAAATTTTGTAATAAGTACCTAATAGTGATGACACTTTTAGTTAAAAATTGAAAAACAAAATCTGTACAAAGCAATTATCAACACATTTTTAGCTTCAGAGATGCTCCAAAGAAGAGAAATTTCATTATTTTTCCTGGCGTAAATCAGCATATAGAGGATTACACGTTAAGAAAATAGTATTGAACATATGGGGGCTATTCCATCAACTATTTATAAGTATTTTTCTTGAGAACTGGAAATGAATTAATTTCCTTTCAGTCATAGAACATAATTTCATTGAGAACTAGAGCGATTTCATGTGCTAAAATTGTGTTACACCTCTAAAATTACCATATATTTAATTTAATAATAACGAGATAACAGCTAAATTGATGGAATAGCCTTCCGCTTTCTTGCCAAACATCTCCACTGATAAATTTAACATACAAGTAGGGGTGGTACAGTTGAGGCTAAGATTTCACACTGTTAAAACACGTACAACATTATCTGCGCTTATTACCTATATGAAGTACACAAAATTTGACTGTCAGAAAAACAACAAAGGCATTAGGTAGGCTATGTAACTTAGGTTCTTGTTTGATTATAGTGTGGAGTTAATAGCGGAAAAAGTGTGCTGCACATAATCTTAAATCTGTATTATAAGCACTTCTTGACCCAATAAAATAAGTGTATTGATGTTTAACACAGTTTTATTATTATTATTATTATTATTATTATTATTATTATTATTATTATTATTATTATTGGTACTATTATTTGTAATTGCAATAACTTTGTAGGTGCCTAAAACTTTATTTTAATGCCTACTTTCGATCATTATGGAGCCTAGTTGAGGTGTCTAGAAATTGATTAATGGCCTAAATGTCCGAAATCTAGTTATAATGTATATAAAATATAATGTATGTTTTTGCAGACATTACGGCATTAATAGTATTTTTATCATACTCAACGTACCTATCTTATGCAATAAACTTGCTAGAACGCTGTTGTGTTAGGAAGAGAGTGAGATAGAGATACTATACCTCACTCTTTCTTCTAACGGATGCATCTTGCTGTAACAGTGTACTAGCCAAGACTCATAAGACCAATGGTTTTTTCTTAAGCTGGAATACTATATAGGACTCACAAACAAACCACTCACATTGATAGCATAGACTCCTGTGACAACCTCGCTCACAGGCAGAGATGGCACAAATCTGATGTTTCCCTCAGTGGGCCAAAACCTCCTCTTGTCTTTGTAGGATGTCTCGTATTGTACATATTGAAGATTTTGGCAACAATTAGTTTCTGTAGGTCGACAAGTTTTTCTAACGTTTCAAGGAATTTGTCAGTCACAACTTATTGCACGCTTGGACCCCGGAAAGTGACGCAGCTTCTGGCTAGTAGTAATATTGTAACGAGTAGTTAGCTTGTTCTTCTCTACGAACTATAATGGTAATTCCATAACATTTCCACTTGTCAGCTTAAAATTAAAGATTAAATAGATTAACAAATAATTAAATAATATTCAAAATAACTGACAAAGTGATATTAGAAATTATTGTAAGTTATTTACCCGAAGAGCATTTTTCCAACTGCAGAAAGTGTCACAATATCATTTTCCATCTCGTGGTGGCAAGTCCAGTGATTGACCAGGCTGCACAGTTTGGGAGTCTTTTCTTTTGTTGTACCTCTTGAAGGTTGAACTTGGTAGTCTATATTGTACCTTCTTGCTGCCTCTGCTACCTCATTCACGCCAACGCAAGTTGTAAATTTTCCTCCTTCCACTTTTCACACAATTCCTTTCGCTCATTGGTTGTTTTGTGTTCATCTGTAAAGAAGTGGTGAAAATATGTGACACAGGTTTAATTCTAGATCTAACAATCGAACAAAGGGATACTACATGCTTTCATATTTACTAAACTAGGCTATTATCATCCGAATTTACGTGACTCTATTATTACGTACAAATCAAATTAAATTATGGCTTTTATATATATATATATATATATATATATATATATATATATATATATCGTTATATCGCCTTTGGCCCACTACGTTTCGTCCACTGTTATTTTGTCCACTGCTACATTTGTCCATTAAGTTTTGTCCACTGACCATTTAGTCCATTTTCATGATTCGTCCGTTATATTTTCGTCCACTGACTATTTCGTCCACTGTGGCAAAAAATATATAACAAGAAACATAATTCATTTGGTAAAAAGGAATTTATTTAAATTTAAATATGGTGTTGAATGTACATGCTGTTTATATCATAAACATGATTAGTCATCATTTTTTTCTTCCTGAAGAACTTCAGCAGGGTTAATTTTTAATCTACCTATATGAAATTCCTCTCAGCTATGTTTCCAGCCGGCCGTCGTTCTTGTAGCCTTCATACCGTGTAACCATTTCCCTGATGCATTTATGAATATTAACATAATTATGTCCGACTTAATGGTGGACGGACTCGAGTGTGTCTCCCAACAATTGAATAATCACTGCTCATTTGATTCCTGTTCATCCAGCAAAACTTCCAAAAATTTCCAAGTGCTGGGATAATGAACAACCATTAGTTTATTTTTTTTTTTTTTTTTTTTTTTTTTTAGGCATACTGTGCCAACCTTCGACAGCATTGTTAATCCTCTGTTCACCACCCAAGACTGCTTCGTACACCTAGCACAACCATGTTTCCGGTGTTGTAATTGTAGATGGGAAACACAAATATGTACTCTAAGATGGACGAAAGGTTATGGACATAAAAGGTGTGAACAAAATGTATGGATGGACGTAAATTGTATGGATCAATCGGTTGTGGAGTTCCGCTCCGTGGCGTCGTGGTCTAAGGCATCATGCCTAGGACTCGCGTTAAGGAATGCGCGCTGCTTCGAGTCCTCATGGGGGAAGAAATTTTCTCATCAAATTTCAGCCAGTGTAAGGGATCGGTGCCCACCCAGCATCGTGAGGCACTTGGGAATCTGCGATAGGTAGCGAAATCCTGTTACACAAACCAGCTATAACGGCTGGGGAGCTCATCGTGCTAACCACACAATACCTCCATTTTAGTTGGATGATCGTCCACCTCTGCTTCGGCATGTGGCCGTAAGGCCAGCAGCCGGCTGGTCGGTCTTGGCCCTTCGTGGGATGTAGCGCCATGGATTATTATTATTAATCTGTTACGGACACGAGAACGTGGACGAAAGTGTGTGGATGAAAGGTAATGAACGAAACAAATTGTTTTATATGAAATATATCATAGCGTGTTTTCGGAAAGCCATTGATTGAATTGTCAGTAACTCAGTCAATTTAAGAGAGGAGTGTACTGTGATAATAAATGCTTGAAAATTTTTAGTTTTGTCCTTTAGATGTGCAGAAATTAGATCCGAACAACTGTAACATTGAAAAATTCCGTTGCAGAATGAAAAGTTTCTACGTTAGTGGTTAAAAAAAAAAACGTAATGAGCATTTCTATACTCATTTTAAATTATTTAAACTTCAATGACTTTATATTGTAACGATCCTACTACATCTTAGCATTTGGCCATGTTACACGTTTCGCAGTGGTTCAAATTACACGAAGTGTATAGTATACTAGAATTAATTACGTAAAAACTATGATAACATAAATAGCAATTCACTTAACTTACCTTAAACAGTTTTATTTATCTATACGTAGGTATAAAGCACTATTGCATTTATAAAAGTCTTTGCACAGTAGTCTGTGAAACTGAAGTGAGAACATCTAAGAATTCGGGGAGAGAGCATTTGATAGGCCTATCTTTATGGCCACGTCGTATCTTCTCTGAATTTGTAGTCAGCATTATACCAGCGTCTAGGGAGTTATAAGTATGGACACAATGCGATATGGCCTTTTTTATTCTCTCTCCTGTCAGGAAACTACCTTCTGAAGTTTGTCCCCTTACTTTTTATTCACCACGTATAAAGTTTAAAAGTAGTAAAAATGTAATATCCGTGACAACCGGTTTTTCTGTATGTGAAACTTGTACGCTCACTTTGAGAGAGGAACAGAGATTAAGGGTGTTTGAGAGTAAGGTTCTTACGAAAATATTTGGGTCTAAGAGTGATGAATTTACAGGAGAACGGAGAAAGTTGCACAATGCAGAACTGCACGCATTGTATTCTTCACTTGAATAATTAGGGACATTAAATCCAGACGTTTGAGATTGGCAGGGCATGTAACACGTATGGGTGAATCCAGAAATGCATATAGAGTGTTAGTTGGGAGACCGGAAGGAAGCCGAGACTAGATGGGAGGATAATATTAAAATAGATTTGAGGGAGGTAGGATATGATGATAGAGACTGGATTAATCTTGCACAGGATAGGGACCGATGACGGGCTTATGTAAGGGCGGTAATGAACCTACGGGTTCCTTAAAAGCCATTTGTAAGTAACATCCGTAACATGTGGAATAGCTGCTTACATTTGTGAAAAATCTCAAAAATCTAAGCGGAAATCGAACCCAAGCTTGAGCACAAGTTTAAACCAGCAGGCAAACGCCTCTGCCGACTGAGCTACGACGGTGGCAGTGTAATTTCTAGTTTATGCTCCCCTATTTGAAGATCACGTCCTCTATCACTAACCGCTAATTACTTAGTTCTTGCTCCATGTGTGTAATCAATTAATAATGGGTTTACATTCCTGAATACGTAGATATCGGCAAGTCATGTAGTAGATACATGTTATGTACTCTCTTTGTTAATACATTGTGTTTGATGCATACACATGTCCACTATTCGTAACTCCTATTTGCATGACAAACAGCTTAATAAAGAGGTACTCAATTGATGGACAGACAGATGTTTCAGTCATGTATCTCGATACAGGCGTTTACTCCACTCTGCTCTCCATATGTCCATTAACCCAAACACGCTTACCTTCAGTTGTTTGTAATTAGTTTCATTATTTGCTTCAATGTTTCTCTTGTTATTTTTCATTATAACGCATGAGAAGAGAATTGTGTTATTTTCTTATTTATGAATTCCTGTGATAAATATTCTATCAGAAACCACCAACGTTATTGAATCGCTTATTAAGCATTTTGTAGGAGACATCGTGACTACCCAATATTGTAAAGAACAGTAGTATAGAAAAATCATAACAACCAACGTTTTGTTTAATCTCTGGGTTGTAGTAATACGTAGTGAAGAGATATGACTATTAGAACACAAGTTGTCTTTCTTTCGACGCGCCTAGAATTCTTTTACACAGGGCCTCAATGCTATTTGAATTGTTGAAGAAAACCTCAAAATTTTCCGAATAGATAGTCTGTAGATTGCAAGAAGTTGAACATTCAGTAGTATCAGAATTCTTCATTAATTTATTATACGTATTTTTCCTCAACTTTGAATTCTCATTTCGATTTTCGACCGTAAAATTTTACTCTTCGTTTTTATAACAGTGAATTGTATGCCGTAAGCAAACATTTCTTCATCTACTGACATACAGAGATTTTCTATTTTATTTGCTTTCACAAATGCTAAAAGTTTGTATCTATTGTTTATAGTTAATAAATGTATGTAATTTGGCGTTCTTAAAAATGTAAAGTATGTTATATTTCTGAGAGAAAATATTGTTTGCTGCATTTCCCGTGCCTCAGTATTTTCTCCTCAATAGAAACAAGTCTCTGGCCTTGGAGGAAATGTAATTAATTAATGTTCTCACACTCTCGTATTACAAATATTTCTTGAAAGAAACGAGAGATAACATTTTGAATATTAATTAAGAATTTAAAAACAAAGAACTAAATACATTCTTCTTTCTCCTGTGCCTATCGTAGATTTGTGGTGTAATCGTGCCTAGGCACTCAGAAGAATGGAAAATTTAAATATATATACCGTGATCAGACCTCTGTGCATCCTGTCTAAAATTCTTGGAATGAATCCATTTGTCATTGAAGAAAATAACGGATTTGCGAGATTAAAGTTATCATGGCTGGCTCTTGCTCACAGTATTGGAATATTGTCGGTGTTGATAGGGCGCCAG
This sequence comes from Periplaneta americana, assembly GCF_040183065.1. Classification (NCBI taxonomy): domain Eukaryota; kingdom Metazoa; phylum Arthropoda; class Insecta; order Blattodea; family Blattidae; genus Periplaneta; species Periplaneta americana. Next base: position 104,989,473 of record NC_091119.1, on the reverse strand, counting down.
ATTATGTTCATTTGGAAGATGTACACTACCGTTAAGTTTGCAACAGTGCTCCAAACTGCTTCTGCAGTTGAATCTGCAACCTGCAACCTCGTGGCCTTTTCGTTCTTCCTGTTGAACCTCTTCAACCGACGTCAGGTTTACACCGTGATTTCGCGCCTTGCTGCATTCGATCAGCTGCTGCCATGTGTTCCTTGTAGGTTCAGACGATCGCTCTTCTGTATCATTAGTCAGCTGTGTTTCCATTCAGTTTACCTCGGTTTCACAGGAATTTTTGGCATAATCAACAAAGGCTTAAGTCTTTACTGGGATATATGGGGTTATGTAGCTGTGAGCAGCAACATAGTGATCATGATGGTCATCGATCTTGAGGTCATAAATTTAATCCTTGCTCTAAAGCAGAGATTCGCAATCCTGAATGATAAAGTTATTCAAATGCATGTACCACAACCGTGGGTCACTAAGATCTCGCAGTCTTTCGACCGGCCGTCGTCATACATCCTCCGAAATTTCATCGACTCGTATGAGTTCCTTTGCGACACGGCACATATGCTGAATTCAGCGTACGCGGTTCACATGCTGCTGGACGTGGTCTTGAAATTCATTGTAATCATATTCAACGGATATTTTCGGCTGCTGCGCATATTCAACTATGACAGAGGAAGGTGCGGCGATGAGATCTGCGAAGCCATCATGAGCTCCGTGATGTGCTGGAATATCTTGCAGCTGACGTCACTCTTGTGGGCATGCAAGTCAACTTCCGACGAGGTGAGTTCAGTCTAATGCAGTAATACTTATAATATTTTCTCGTCGATATGACAGTGTACGCTTAATATTATGAAAGTGTAGTTTTGACAGATACTCATTCTATGTGAAAAATCATAAAATTGTAATGTGCTTAATAATACTTTATGAAATTACTGATTGTTTTTATGAAGGTTAGATCTGTATTGTACTTTCTTTTTTCTATTATGGTATTATTTTCATATTGTTTAGTATCGATTTTGTTATATGTACTATTATTTTTTGCAATATATTAGTATTCTGTTCTATAACTTTTGTTAAATTTCACTGCTTGCACAGTATATTTTGTCACGTGGTAGAGTGTAAGAGAAGGCCCTATGACCTTAATTCTGTCAGAATATATATATAAATGAATGAAGATAAAAAATGACAAAAAAATGCAAACGAATTAAAACAAACATAAATGTTATTTTACAAAATCATAGTGTTAATTAAATGTGTGTTTATCATCGAACAAACAATGCAAAGAATCTTCAAGATTTATTTATGCTCAACAATACAGTACAGTGCAATTAAGGTAACTAGTTGCCCCAACGAACAGTCACGATAAACATTCATAAAATTCACAGTGTTAAGTATTTAAATAACGTCGTAGAACAATGAGCACATGTTTTTAATTGATCTTCATTGGTTGTTTTAACAATCGATAGTATATAAGTGTTTTATGGTCCATATAACCACTGTAAACATATATGGGTATAGTATGTACAGTATACTGTATTCACACACACACACACACACACACACACACACACACACACACACACACACTATCCAAGACCACAACATATGTATCTATTGGCCAGGTTTAAATTTAAATTTAGTATCATAAATACATCTGAAGATGGTACACTGAGGTACCGAAAACGTTGATGTAAGACATCAATAAATTATAATTGTAATACAGATAAGCAGAGACGGTCTAATTGAATTTTCATTACTTATTAGTCAGCTTATCGGAACAATCAATACAAGATGAAAATCATAGTCATTTTAGAAATGAAATTAAGGAAATTAATATAAATTATACAGGAAATATGAACCTAAATTTAATCAGGTATGAATCCTCATCATAGAATAGTCAAATATAATAATAATAATAATAATAATAATAATAATAATAATAATAAAACAATAATAATAATAGTTATTATTATTATTATTATTTATTTACTTGTTTATTTATTTATTTACCTGTTTATTTATTTATTTATTTACTGGTTTATTTATTTATTTTTATTTAATTTTATTTATTTATTTGTTTGTTTATTTGTTTGTTTATTTGTTTATTTGTTTATTTAAATCTGGCAAAGCTAAGGCCAGCAGACATTCTCCTCCGCCCAGCCAGACTCTAATGTAATAGGCTTACCGAGTTTTTCTAGAACATACTAGGTTTCGGGACTCCTCTTGTAAGCCTGAAATTGAATAGAGTTTGAGTGCTAATTAGATATCAGAAAATGCCAAGACCATGGTTCTAGATGCTTCTCTAAGAGTAAATGTTTCATCTTCCGCCTATCATATTTGTTGGCCACTGACATTGTCATTTATGCTTAATTCTTTTTACTAGAAACATTTCGCCAATATAACGGTCATCTTTTTTTTATAAACAATGCATTTATGTTTGTACATTAAGTTTAAATTATACGGGATGTCCATAGAAAATCTCCGTAATTATAAACTGGTATAGCGTCGCTGTCGGTAATCGTATGTACTGTACCTACATTAAAATGGAGACATCAGGAATAAGAACTAAAAACTTGTACACTGCATAGGGTACCTCATAGGCACTTAATGCACCCCTTTGTCACACAGCAGACATCAGATCTTTATTTCCACTCACGCCAAAAGCTCTCCAACATATCTACTAGAATGGACAATGTGGCACCAGAGATATGATGTAACAGCTCTTGCAGATTCTGAGATAGTGGAGGTACATAGATCATATATTGTATGTACCCCCATAAAAGCCACGGGTATTCAAGTCAGGGGAAGTCGGTGGCCACTTGCAGAAGACGCTGTCTTGACTTCCAGCACGCCTAGTTCACTTTACATCCAGCTATTCACTAAGATAATTATGAACATTTAGATGCCAGTGGAGGATGCTGGCAAACTCGAAAGAACGGAACCAATATTAACAGCTTGCATTCGCGTCTTCTGTCATCTTTTATCTCTGCGACAATTAGATATACCGCAATATTAAAAAATGAATTCTTCAATCTATGTTCCTTGTGACACTCGTAGAAAGTACCTACATAATGTACACCGTTAAGAAATTATATCCGCTTGTAATAACATACTGTGTTTAGGAGCAAAATAAAGAAAACATATCTGTGTTGTGAAGATGTTACATATTCCTGTACATTCCACTGGTTATGTAGCAATTCAGATCTTTGACGTGTCAGTTATATTTATATTTATAGGTAGTTTGATTTGTTCGTTGTGCTGCACTGTTTAGTTTGTTGGAATTATCACCTTACAACACAGATTTTGCTTATAATTAATTTCATCCATAGTTTTCTGCCAAAGGACAGGTCTTTCAATGCAAACTCAACATTCTCCAATCTTTCCTATTTTCTGCCTTTCTCTTAGTCTCCGAATACGATCTATATATCTTAATATCGTGTATCGTCTGATACCTTCTTCTGCCCCGAACTCTTCTCCCGTTCACCATTCCTTCCAGTGCAACCTTCAGTATGCAATTTCTTCTCAGCCAGTGGTCCAGCCAATTCCTTTTTCTCTTCCTGATCAGTTTCAGCATCATTCTTTCTTCACTCACTCTTGCCAACACAGCTTCATTCCTTATTCTGTCCGTCCACATCACATGCTCCATTCTTCTCCATGTCCATATTTCAAATGCTTTTAGTGGCTTCTTTTCACTTCGTCGTAATTTCCATGTTGCTTCAGCATACAATTAAATACCTCATAATTTTAAATTAAAATTTCGAAATTTTTCAATGCGAAATATAACTGCTCTAAAGTTTAAAAAATGAATAAATAAATCAATCCGCGGCACAACAGCCTATTAAGAGCCAGGATCGACCAGCCGATTGCTGGCCTCACGTCCACATGCTTCTGCAGAGGTAAACGATCATACAACCAGAACAGAGGTATCATGTGATTAGCATAATTATTCTTCCAGCCGTTATAGCTGGTTGTCGTAACCGGATTTCGCTACCTATCGTAGCTCCCCAAGTGCATCACGATAATGGATGGGCACCGGTCCCTTACACTGACCAAAATTTCATGAGAAAATTTCTTCCCCTGTGAGAACTCGAACCAGGCGCATTTCTTAACGCGAGTCCTAGGCTGGATGCTTTAGACCACGACGCCACGGCGCAGGGCTTTGAAAGTTTTCGGTTTACATTAATTTGATACAGTTGATGTTTGCTATTTATTATATTTATAAATATGTTTAAGTTTATGAATTCAGTGCCCTACAGTCATCTGTAATACGTGACAGCTTCTTTCCTATTTGAGGGCACTTTTCCTTCAGATATCTGAAATAATGGATTAGATTCTCGCATTTCGTTCAAATGACTTGACACTGGGTAGCGATTGTCAATATTTTCATTTTTCCAAAATATATCCCCTGAAAATGATTATATGCCTAACGCAGCTTTGTCGACAATATATAAGTCCATCTGATGGATTTTTCCCTAAATAGAGGCACCAGTTTTCATTCTTGTGCTTTATTTTAATCAATAAGAAATATATCAGCCTCCAAGCACTCAAGGTTTACTGGTGTTCATTTGTTCTTACTTAAGAAAGCAGTATTATGCAATTTATACTCCTTTCTTATGTTAGGAAACTGCCTCAAAATACAAACTGGCATTGGTTACATTTCTGAGGTCACCTAGATCTAGTATTTCTACTTTTCTCGCTAGAGTTAGTGATAGTACTGAGGATTCTCGTTGTGGCAAAATATCCTCGGTTCGCTTTTATATAGTTAATGTTTCAGCTTTTGAGCACTATAATACCAAAGAACATATCCTATTACCTCCTGACTTACTTGCCTACTTCCTTATTGATGTCACTTATGATGTTCAAACACGTCTTCGGATAATTGATTAAACAACAATGATAACAAAGGAATAATTTACAAGTAATAAGGAGATGGTAATGGATTTCATGACAATAGCTTACTTACTTACAAATGGTTTTTAGAGAACTCGGAGGTTCATTGCCGCCCCCACATAAGATCGCCATCGGTCCCTATCGTGAGCAAGATTAATCCAGTCCCTACCATCATATCCCACCTCTGTCAAATCTATTTTAATATTATCCTCCCTCTACGTCTCGGACTTCTCAAAGGTCTTTTCCCCTTAGGTGTTCCAACTAATACTCTATATGCAATTCTCGGTTCACTGATACGTGCTACATGCCCTGCCAATCTCAAACGTCTGGATTCAATGTTCCTAATTATGTCCGGAGAAGAATACAATGCGCGCAGTTCTTCGTTGTGTAACTTTCTCCATTCTCATGTAACTTCATCCCTCTTAGCCCGAAATATTTTCCTAAGCACCTTATTCTCGAACAACCTTAACTTCTGTTCCTTTCTCAAAGTGAGAGTCCAAGTTTCACAACCATAAAGAACAACCGGTAATATAACTGTTTTATAAATTCTGACTTTCAACTTTTTTGAAAGATGAAGCTTCTCAACCAAATAATAGTAGGCATTTCCCATATTTATTCTATATCTAATTTCCTCTCGAGTGTCATTTATATTTTTGTTACTGCTGCTCTAAAGTACTTTAATTTTTCTAACTCTTCGAAGGGTAAATTTCCAATTTCTATATTTCCATTTTGTACTATGTTCTGGTCATGAAACATAATCATGTACTTCGTCTTTTCTGGATTTACTTCCAAACTTACTTGCTTCAAGTAAAATTCTCGTGTTTTCCCTAATATTTTGTGGATTTTCTCCTAACATATTCATGTCATCCGCATAAACATGCAGCTGATATAACCCGTTCAATACCAAACTCTCTCTGTTATCCTGAACTTTCCTAATGGCATACTCTAGAGCGAAGTTAAAAAGTAAAGTTGATAGTGCATCATCTTGCTTTAGCTTACAGTGAATTGGAAAAGCATCAGACGAAAACTGGCCAATACGGACTCTGCTGTACGTTTCACTGAGACACATTTTAATTAATCCAACTAGCTTCTTGGGAAAACCAAATTCAATAAGACTTCTCTCCTAACGGAGCATGACAATAATAATTAGTCTCTGAAATTATAATAGGATTTTATAACAGTTTCACATGTTTATAAATATGCATTTCAAGACATCATGTTTAATATTTTTACTACCGTCATTACCTTTTCTTATGTCGCTGATGTCACAGCATTCTAGATTGTAAAACAAATGGAGTAGATTTAAGGCTGGTTCACAATAAACCGGAAACGGAAACGACAACGAAAACGAGAACGGAAATATTGTTAAAATAAATGTATTTAAATGTTTCGTTTCCATTCTCGGTTTATTGTGAACCAGCCTTTAGATTCCCAACATGTGGGATGTGGTTCGAAGCTAATAAAATTGTGCTCCTACATTGTAATTGCGTTTGTACACGAAACGACATCGTATTCCTTAAATTACTAAAAATTACATTCAATCATGAGAATTATGTAAATTTAAACTCTGTTGGGAAAAGTAACTCTTGTTGTCCCCAATATCAACACAGACTAATATAACAACGAATTCATTCATGTAATATAATGGAAATTATTAATGCAATGCTATCAATCAAATGAGGTACCAGTAATGAAAGTAAATTAGTTAACAGTATTTTAATGCTCTAGTCCTGTAATAACAGGCATCACAAAAATAGTCAATATGTTTAATTGAAATTAAAAAAAATATGTATATACCTATAATGTGATCGTCATCGTCATCGTCATCATCATCATCATCATCAGCAGCAGCAGCAGCAGCAGCAGCAGTCTTTCCTTTGTTAAGTCCAATGACCTGTTACTATGTCCTTTCATTTCTTGCATAGTCTTCCCGAATATCTTTTTCCACGAAGTAAATAATTAAGAATTTGCCTTGGTATCCTGGATCTGTCCATTCTATTCACCTGTTGAAGCTAATTTTGTCTGTAATGTTTTAAGCAATTAGGTACTGTAGCTATTTGGACCTGATCTGTTTTCAACTTAACAAAAATATCGATTGATAAGTGGTGCGGTAATTTTTAAATTTATAAAATGAGTACTAATAAAATAACTGGTCTGCCAACGCCAAACAACACAAGATTCCTGTCTGAATATTAACATAAGTTACGTTGCTATGTAATCGCAGGAAAAGGAAATAATTGAGGTTAATGAATAATGATGGAGAAAGTTAAGTTATTTGCTAGCTTGATAAAAATGAAAATAGGGATTATTCAAATTCAATATAGTAAGCCAATAGTAAAGTCTAAGAAATTCTCTTAGGATGTACTAACTGGTCTAAAGTATGGGTTACACTCTACTTATCTACTACAATAAAATTAACTTTGACATCACTATGTTAAAATAGAGATCATTTCCTGTGTGTTCCTTTTCGAGCCTTCCTTCCAGAGAACGCTATTCTATTCGTGTCTGAGGCTCAAGTGCTAGAGCGCTGGTCTAGGCGACCCGGGTTTGATCCCCTGCCAGGTCGTGATAAAATTTGTGGTGGACAAAGCAGACATTGCAGACGATTTTTCTTGGGGTACTTCTGTTACCCTTTGTCACACTCCATCTCCCCCTCATTTCATCTGTCATCTACAATAGTAAAATAGGCTGGGGTGAAGTCTTAGGGTGGCCTAGTATACGGATTTCCGACGCTGATATAGAAATGACTTGGGGCTGCGAACCCCTGCGACTTTTCAGACTACTCATATGTGGATGGGATCTGGCTCTGTCAAGGGCAGAGACAGGATGGCTCACCTGTCATCGTCGTTATTATTACTACGGTCAAATATTCTTTTACCAAATCTACTTTAAAAATATTTCAGTTCCCCTTCTGTCGACTCGTCAGGAAGTGCTTGGAGCTCCGTGCTTGTCATCCGCGAAATGGGCCCAGGCTCTATCTCGGTCTAAGGCAGGATGGTCCACCTGTTAACGTTTCTTTCGACGCAGAATTATTAATCGATTTAACGAAATTTCAGTTCAACGAAAATAATTTAATTGTCCCCAGAAATTCGTTATAAAGACATTTGACTGTGTCATTGAAGTTATATTTTCTGGTTTTAATAAGGTATACTTTTTTTACTTGGTTATTTAACGACGTTGTATCAACTGCTCGATCATTTAGCGTCGATGCGTTTGGTGATAGCGAGATGGTATTTGGCGAGATGAGACCGAGGATTCGCCATAGATTAAGCTACCTGAATTTCTCCTTACGGTTGGGGAAAACCTCGGAAAAAACTCAACCAGGTAATCAGCCCAAGCGGGAATCTAACCCGCGCTCGAGCGCAACTCCGGGTCGGCAGGCAAGCGCCTCAACCGACTGAGCTACGTTGGTGACCTAATTAGTTATACCGTCATTTTCCATAACTATGGTCCTGGAACACAACTATAGTCCACGATACAACCATTTAAATTTTGTACTCCATAATGTAGTACCTCGTTTAGCCTATCTATATTTTTGCTGTACTGTAGTTTGAAGTCAAGTCACTGCAGCTGTCTACAAACGGTCTATGTTACTTCTACAATGTTCTTTGAATGGTTGTATCGTGGACCATAGTTGTGTTCCAGGACCATAGTTATGGGAAATGACGGTACTTCTCGTTGAAGATGACAACATGCATCATTTCTATTATTGACTGAAGGAAGACTAAAATAATATAATTACTTTAAATGCTATCAGCACAATTTACAAAATTATGTACACATTGAATGGAAAGTTGAATCGCGCAGTAGGACTACAAGTTATCGCGACTAAGTGCGAACGGCATTCAATCGTCACAAGAGTACAAACACATAAGAAACAGACAGAGGAGAATGAAGGACTCTCGTTGTATATACTACTCTGTGAAGCCTTTATACTGGGCTTGTAAAGTGTTCGGTTTAGCCCCTTATTCGATCAGCAATCACAACTTAAAGAAAAGGGCGCGATCCTCAGAATTATGCTGGTCCGCTGTCTGGGTGTCCTTCGTTGTGTTAACAATACCATTTCTTCTGGAAGAAACGCCTCATCGCAGCATATTGCCGGTCGCTGTACAAAAAGTAATAACGCATGCATCATCGCTGACCGCACTTCTTTTATTTTCCTCTTGTAAAAGAGGACACGTGCCTCAAATACTTCTAATGTTAGCCGAAGTCGATGAGATGCTATCTCGACACTTGAGCCTCGATGTTTTATACAGACGTGAAAACAAATCTTCTTCGATCTACTTGACAGTGCACATTGTAATCCTGGAAATCAATATCCTTCTGTTGATGCTTAGTTCAGAAATGACGAATGCACGATTGTGGATGGTTGAGAATCTGTGCTTTATCGTGATCTTAATGAGCGTGCTTCTGTTTATTGCTCTTGTAGTTATGATGAGAAGACGATACAAACGCCTTAGCTCGCTCGTCGAGACTCTCTCTAATTCGACAATGGATAGTGCTGAGCATGAGGAAATTTTAGTTATCGACCTTGATAATCCGTTCGATATAGATATAACATCGTCAGAAGCCATCGTCAGCCATATTCGGGGACTGAGGTTAATCCACTATAAACTACACGCTGCCGTGCGTATCATCAACTCCGCGTTCGGATCTTTTACGCTCGTTGCGTTTTTCTGGGTGTTCGTGAACACCATCATCACACTCTATTATATAATACAGAGAATTAAATTAAAGCACCGTGACATCGATTACGTCAAAGTGGATCTTGGTGACGCTGCTACACTCATGGCCACTCTGTTAACGGTGTTTCTTCTCGTGGAAATTTGTGCTTCTTGTCACACGACCAGCGAGGAATCTCAGAATTCAACATTTCACATACAGAAGATGATGCTTCACTCAGATCTCAAATTTGGAGTTATTCTTGAGCTAAACCAGTTTCTCTCGCAACTGCACCTCTTGAAAGCCGAGTTCAAAGCGACTGGACTCTTTACTCTAGATTTACCGTTCCTGTACGCCACAACAGGTGTGATTTGTTCATATTTCGTTGTTTTGCTTCAGACAAGTTGAACTCGGTAGTCAGTGATGTTGAAGTTATAATTAATTAACTCTTTCTCTTTCCAGTACGATACCTTGGGATTACTTTGCTCTATTTTTCTGATATTTTAATTAAAACAGATTTAGAAAATGACATTTTTACGTAATTATTACTATTATTAATTTCTCACAGATATTTCGAAATATATATATCTCTCACCTCCTCGCCTCCCTCCCTCCCTCCCTCTCTCTATCGTTGTTAAACCAAAACAGATATAATCATCTAAATTTTGTTGTATGTTATTATTATTATTATTATTATTATTATTATTGACATCATTACCATTATTATCATCATTATTATCAGCATTATGTAAAGATCATTATCTAGGTCAGGCCTGCACAAGATTTGCGCTCTCCGAATCGGCTCACAGCTCGAGAGCGGAATGCAGATTTTGGCTGCGCTCTGTATAAGGGTGGACTGGAAGAAGGGGTAATCTCGAAAATGTACACAAAAGGAAGTACTAGTACGAGTGTTTATGAAATGAATTCTCGTTCAGTGTTTTCAAAACTATCTTGGACTATTATTAATTAATAAAGAAATATTTATTTTACAGAAATAATAGAAATTCTATAGCCACTTAAATATACAATATCATTTTGTTTTATTTTTATTTATCAGTACATCAAAACGGGGCTTTAAGCTGTTGGCAGCTGAAAGGAACAGTACTGATCGTAATGAAACATCAGTTACAGATGTTCGATGTCTGCCTTTATTAAAGTTGATAATAGAAAACAATATTGCTCACAAATATAAATGTTGAGCCAAACATGGTAATCATTTTCACGCCAGCTTGTGTAGTCGTGGATATTATTGTTGAGGTTTCGTCTTGTAAAATTTAACCAGATTAATAATATTATTCATACGGACTTTAGCCCTTAGGCCAGATTGAATATCAATAATTTCAAGCTGTAAATCATATGACACTTTTTCAACTGGTGTTGAAGTAATTTATTATGATAACTTTAAACTTCTTTCCAATTAAGACATGATCTTGGAACCTAGAATTAAATTCATTTTGAATTTCAATTAATATTTGTACATAATCGTTTAACATGGCTTCATCACGAGCAGTTTCTATCGTTAGAAAGTGAGCTATATTACATTCCCGAAACTGACTTACGGAAAGAGTAAGTTTACGACTGAAAGCTCTTAATTTATTCAATACATCAGCAATGAGCTGGCCTTTTCTCTGAAGACAGATATTTAAATTGTTGAAGATTAATAAATTATAACGTACCTTGCCTCATGTAATAATGCAACTTTCAACTCCTGAACCTTTTTACTGCGATCTTCACCAACAAAACCATCGTATCTCTATGTATGGACTAGTAATGACGCATTATATTATGTTTTCCTCTTTCTTTCAAACTTTTGTGGCAGATAAGTATTAATTCCAGCTTCTGTGAAAAAAATAAGCATTTTTCCATGCAATATTGAAAGAATTTGCCTGATGATAACTTTTCCGTCTTTTAGATTCCTTCATTATGTACCCGTAGATAGACAAAGTGAAATAGCTTCTGATAATATACATTACACCAGATAGCTGCGTGGACTATCCTCTACATATAGCAGGCCTACGTCATTCCGACGTACCTTTCCGGCGAGCTGTTAGGCGGCTCTCCCGCTCCAAAGGAGCGGCCGCGCTCAATGAGCGCCGTTTGTGCAGGCCTGATCCAGGTGCTCTCATTTTGTCACTTCTGTAAAAAATCTCCAAGTACTGAAGAATCGTATCACAACTGCGATGGAAGAAGTAACGAGAAATACTTTGCATTTGTGTGTGAGGAATTGCGTATGTGCAGTGTGACCGGTGGCGCTCACAATAGAGGGGCTATAAATGTTTAAGTGAAACTTGGAGAGTCATTCTGTAGCAAACAGCATATTGTAACTTAACCAAATATGCGAATTACAGATATTTTAAATGGTATAATTAATTTAGGATAATCGTGAATGTAACATCTGTTGTGAGGCAACTTGTATCTGTGAAAATAGTGCTAATTATGATATATTCGAATCAGTGTACGCAATAGAGCATACGTTTCAATTTGTTTTGTAATTGCTAGAAAATTTATATGGATGGCATATTTTGATGATTGTGTGTTCGTGTATACAGATTGCATTAAAATGGTATAGTTAAATGCGCTATGCTTCATTGTTTTCTGTTAGATTGCAGGATAGAGTAGTCTTTCATAATGCACACAGTACTTGGTGGTGGTGTCATGGTACAAATAATAGTTAGTGTTTTTTTTCCATATTGCTGGGACAAACATTTTCACATATTTGATTCAATAGTTGAAAACATATTTACATTCATGCCTTTGGGACTTGAGTCCTAAAACCATTCTGCCAGAATGTTACCTGGTGCAGGTTTCTTGTTATTTAGCTTGGATATACCGTCTTTAATTCATGTTTAAGGGCTAAATGAATTCTGCATTTAAAAAATTGAATTTATTGCTTCTGTCTCGTTCTTTAATTTATCATCTCACAGTTTTCATTTGTGTTTCAGTTGGCAGCATTTTAGTGTGTGGTAACTTGTGAGTTGTTTTGCAGTCATAGTGTTCTCACACTCATTCATTCAAATGTTTCTGTCCAAATGTTGGTCCATCACTGCAATCTCAGTATTCTTCAATCTTCCCCATTTTCCCCCTTCCTCTTAGTCTCTTCATAGATCCACATAACTGTTTCTCGAAAATATGGATAACAATCGTGAATATTTGCAAATTTGCTGAAAATAGGTTGCTAATAGAGTAATAACAGAATAAAGAACTAACGGTATGATAACAATTCCTAACGTGGGGGAAAGGGATAACCCCGAGCAAAACCCCAACTGCGATTTTGTCCGCCACAAGTCCCACTATAGATTTTTGAATGAATAATCCCAGACCTGACCGGGACATTGAACCAGACCACCTTTGTGACAGATCGGTTTAGATCACGTAGCTACGGTAAGGATAAATAAAATACTATAAATCTTGCTTTGCGTGAACAAACATTGTATAGTGTTTGGTCAGAATATAACTCCAAGCATTTTATTTCCACTTTTCCTAAAAAAAATCAGAATTCCAGTTTACATACAAATGTGAATGAAAATAACATAGATTAGGGCACTGTTTAATTATATGCACATGCTCATGCTTTTCTATAGCAGGAAATGGCCGTTTTGAAGTTGTCATATTCTGACCAGACCCCACAGAATTATGAGAAATTACTTCTTATTAAATTATTATGCTTTATTGCTATAAATATTAAGTTCTCTCAGTTTAATAATATGTATGCTATAGTTTGCTTGAGAAATGCATTACCTAAAATGTTTATTGAGGAAAGAGGCGTCAAATAATTTAATTATTTTAAAAGGCTCCTACACAATTTACAAAATTACTTTCAAGATTGATTTTATCAGCTATGGTCACAACACAAAATCCCATTTAAATAAGAACGGTACACAAACACTTCGGGGAAAGTAAGGAACAGCAAGTTAAAAATGGATTCCCGCAGAGTATTTTCTGTTATCTTGCCCTTTTATTGGGCTTGCAAAGTGTTCGGTTTAGCCCCCTACTCGCTCCACAGACAAAACGTACCTAAAAGTATCCTATGTTCCGGTTTATTGTGGTCCGCGGCGTGGTTATTGTTCCTTACTCTCACGATTCCCATACATGTGGGAGAACTGACTCGATGGAACCTGCCGATGCAGCTCTTACTGCCAGTCGTAGTACAGAAAGTATTAATGCACACAACAGCGATCACAGCACTTCTGCTATTTTCCACTTGTAACAAAGAACACGTGCACCAGATAATGAGAATTTTAGTAGAAATTGACGACATGCTATTTCAACACCTGAATCTCGATGTCTTACGTAGATATGAAAAGAAATTTGCGTCACTCTTCTTGGCAGCGCACATTGTGGTCCTGGAAATCAATGTTCTCCTCTTGCGCGTTGCTTCTAAGGACACGAATTCAGAAGGATTGTGGATTATTGAGAATCTGTGTTATATAGTGATTATAATAACCTTGCTTTTGTTTATTGTTCTTACTCTGATGTTGAGACGACGTTATAAACGACTTAACTCGCTCGTCGAATCTCTTTCTAATTCGACAATGGAAACTACTGAACATAATGAGATTTCAGTTATCAACCTCGAGAATGCATTCGATATAGCGTCGTCGGAAATTACCATCAGTCGCATTCGGGAAATGAGATTAATCCATTACAAGCTACAAGCCACTGTGCGTGTTATGAACTCCGCTTTCGGACCCTGTATGCTCGTTGCCTTCTGCTGGGTATTCATGAGCACCATCAGCACACTTTACTACATGATACATAGAATTAAGACACAGCTCTCTAACATCGACAACGTCAGGGTGTATTTTGACGACGCCGATACACTTACGAATACATTGTTTACATTTAGTCTCCTCGTAGAGATTTGTGCTTCTTGTCACATGGCCAGCGAAGAATCTCTTGGTTCAGTGGTCCACGTACAGAAGATGTTACTCCGCTCTGATCTCAAGTTTGGTGTTATTATCGAGCTAAACCAATTTCTCTCACAACTGCTTCTGATGAAAGCCAAGTTCAAAGCAAGTGGATTTTTCACTCTGGACTTTCCGTTCTTGTACGCCACATTAGGTGTGATTTGTTCGTATTTCGTTGTTTTGCTTCAGACAAGTTGAAGTCACTGTACTATATTATAAAGTTGTAAAATCTGTAATAATTTTAATTTCCGTATCACACTAAAACTCAATTTTGTAATCTAAATTAGATACCGGTATTAATCACTGCCTGTCTTGATCTAAGGAATCTGAATGTTAAAAGTTGCACAAAATATTATTGATTGTGGTGAGTTTTATAGCTACAAAAGCTGCAACGAAGTTCATTGTTTTTAATTATTATTTTAGCTTCTCTTCTTTTGGTTATATCTTTAAATTCCAATTAAAATTTATGAAAGTATCCAGGAAAAGACTTTTCTGTGGATAAGTTGTCACGATTCAACACGACACCATACTATTTATGACATTATCACGTTTTTTTCGTAATGTGACGTTTGAATAAAGTCACGAAAATAAATATACTTAGGCCTATAATTCATATAATTTTGTTTTTGGATTGAATAGTGAAGTTTAGGCACTATTGTAAACATAATATATAGAACATTATTCTACGTAATTGTCATGTTTATATGTATGTTCTTTTCGTAGAGATTTAAAGGTGACGCCTATTTCAGTCTATTGTTAAATAAAGCCATTGGAATGAGAAATTATACATGAGTCTAACGATTGGTTCTTACGACTTACAACATTGCTATTATGAAGATGATATTATACGGATTACTGTTCTCTGTATAAAACCTGATTACTGCGTTCTATTAATTATACAACAAATATTCGCATTTACAAACACTAATTTTGCGGATCTCTGGAAAAAGAACTAAGGAAGAGACTACTGAAGTGTTTTTTGTGTGGAGTGTAGAATTATACGGGGCAGAAACACGGACATTACGACGAAGTGAAGAAAAGCGACTAGAAGCACTTCACAGTGGACAGGCAGAATAAGATACGAATCTGTGTTGGAACGAGTGGATGAAGAAAGAATAATACATCTCGATTACAAAACTTTTAACACTACGGGTATATCACTTCGAAATATATACTATATTTCTTTCACGTGTTAAAATTAGCTTACCTTGTTGACTAATTTCAGCCTGTTGTAGGCTATCCTCAGAACAGGCTGAAACTATTCAACAAGGTAACCTAATTTTAACACGTGAAAGAAATATAGTATATATTCCGAAAGAATAATGCTGAAAGGAGATGAGTTCGGGAGAGAAAAATGTATCAAATAAGAGACAACATTAAGATATGTGGATCATATGCGAAGACTAAGAGGAAGGCAGAAAATATTAAAGATTGGAGAATTCTGGATTTGCAATGAAAGACCTGCTCTTGGGCAGAACACTATGAATGAATGAGATTACGAGGATGCTGTACAAATTTCGACGAAGACGTTCCTGAAGCTCATAAACATTGCATTACATAAGAACTTAGAAGGAATGTACATTGAAAATAGTATAATAAAATTTGTGTTATGGTGTGAGTTTATTGGTATTTCACCCTCTTTTCCATACACATTTTCTGACAAACTTTATATTTATTTTATTTTATTGGGTTATTTTACGACGCTGTATCAACATCTAGGTTATTTAGCGTCTGAATGAAATGAAGGTGATAATGCCGGTGAAATGAGTCCGGGGTCCAGCACCGAACGTTACCCAGCATATGCTCGTATCAAACTATATACATTCTACAAGGTGGCCAGGGTTCGATTCCCGGTCGAGGCCAAGATACCTGGTTGAGGTTTTTTCCGCGGTTTTCCCTCTACCCAATATGAGCAAATGCTGGGTAACTTTCGATGCTGGACCCCGGACTCATTTCACCGGCATTATCACCTTTATCTCATTCAGACGCTAAATAACCAAAATGTTGATAAAGCGTCGTAAAATAACCACTAAAATGAAATTTATAGATTCTAAATGCAGTTTCTGTTTCGAATGACATAATGTCATAAGTTTATTAATTTTCAAACAGCACAAGATTTGAAAGAATGTTTGTCACGTGCGTAGGCTCCAGACGCCCATTTCTTTGAAATATCTGAGGGGCAGGACTCTGCAGAAATGACCAACGAGACTTTAACTGCTGTTTCTAAAAAAATATCTTTAGATATTTTCCAGAAAATAATATCATACAGTGCCCATGGAAATTGCTTAACCCAAGATGGTTGAAAATTACGACTCTATATACTGGTACTGTCTTTTTCCTTTCACTGCTTTGCTTATCCTTCATCGATCATTGCAGTGATGATGCACATGAGCTATTACGTAGTTTCACCAACCTAATTTATCATTCTGTTTCCGTTCAGTACACTTTAATTTGGACAGTTGTCTTTATTAAAATGTGTCCATTACACTGGGTAACAAATTTTGGGCAACTTTTTGTTTCTCAAGATTTTTTTGGTTTCATATCAATAAATCACAAACGTTGAGTTCAGAAATATCAGTATTTTCAATGTAGTATCGATAGTTCTTAGGGTAATTAAGCGTTATGCTTAAGTAATATGTATATTTATTAGGTCTACCACAAAGAATAATTACTATACAATATAATATTTACGATGGACAGTACATATTTATACAATAACAGTCTTGAATTAATTATGTTAGAAATGCAGATGTGATCGTGCTTTCCTTTTGTGTTGCTGAATACTACGCCTGACCAAACCCCACACATAGTCTCCCATCATGGCTGTATCCCGTTTTCCTTCATACCGCATTTCCATAGTCTGCATGTCTTAGTGGAATCGTTCTCCATGTTCTTCAGACACATCGCCTGGATTCTGTCTAAAGAAGTCCAAATGGGAGAGCAGGTAATACAACTTTGTTAACATTCTGCTACCTAACTTATGAAATTTATTGTAACAAGTTCTCAATCAACTCTCGGTAATTTGGACTCTTCATATTGCCTAGGAAGCCGTGCACAACATCACGAAATGCTTGCCAGGTACTTGATTCGAGTGGTGTCATTTTTGTTCCAACTCTGTGGACTCCAACATCTGTCTAATTTGAGGTCCAGTGAACACTCCAGCAAATACCTCTGCATCAGATAAGTGTGGAAACATGGAGCGAATATATTGAAAAGCATCTGACGATTTGTGCAGAGCTTTAACAAACTGCTTCCCCATTCCCAAATTAATGTGGAGAGGAGGTAGTAAAATCTTTTCCCTCTCAATAAGAGATTCATGTAGGACATCCAGTTGTCCTGTAACAAGTTTGTTACGTAAAGGCCACTCTCGTTGGATATAGTGGTTTCCTGTTGCTCGACTGTCCCATAAACAGAGGAAAAATGGGTACTTAGTGAATCCACCTTGGAGTCCTAGTAAAACAAAAAACCCTATCACCTTGAAATTATCGCAAATATCCCACTTATGGCGCTCGTACGCGATCCTTTCTAGTACCTGTTTAACATTACTGTAGTCCTCGTTCAATAGAACAGAGTGACTAACTGGGATGCTAGGTTATAAGTTCCGTTGTGCAGCAACACAGCCTTCGATCTAGTACTGTATGTGTGCTGCCTATGAAGAGATGCCATTCAGTGGGATTGTGCGCTACTCCAATTTCACCAAAGAGACCATTGATGTCACTACAGTAACAGAGATGACCATCATTACTGTAGTATTGTGCGAATGTGTGATGCCCCTTTCTATATTTTGTGATCCTGCAGCTTCCGTCCAGCAAATTCCACTCTTGTAGACGGGATGCTAGGAGCTCTGCTTTCGATTTTGGTAATTCAAGATCACGTACTAGATTATCTAGTTCCTGCCGATTTGGAAAATGATGATTCTGACTGGAACGGTCATTGTCACTGTAGTCTGAGTCGCTTTCGGGCACAGGTACATGCCGCACTGGCGATACAGATTCGTTTGAATCAACGGTTGGTGGTTCAGGAACTGGTAAACCCGGACCACGTGGGACAGGAGCAATGGAAGATGAGATATCCGGATACTGCATTCTCCCTCGTTGTTTTAAATTTTTCAAAGATGACAAATCGACCATGCAAAAGTAAGCAATTGTCATGGTGGTTAGCTGGTTCCCTTCAAATTCTGGGAACAGCAAAAGGCATCATTTTCGAGATTCTCGTAGCCGTCCTTCCTATGTTGACTTACAGGAACCACAGCACACATGTGGTGCCCATGATTTGTCCTGTTCTCCTATTGGTACTCCAAAGTAAGCGTTGTAAGTCGTATAATATTTGGTGCCCGGTGTTATGTTATGCTTCTTCTGCTTTGTATTGATGTAATATCCAAAAACGTAACACAAAGAGTCCGGTGAATTCCTGCAATCACCTCTAGAAGTCATGCTTCAACCTAAAACAAACATAATTAAGAATATCGTTTTATTTTCGGAATGGTTATCATTTCAGAAAAATAATTACAGATTCGAAATCAGCGCGAAAAACTAAATCAGAAACAATTAAAATATCGAGAGAAACATTTTCGTTGTTACCCAGTGTTATCAATAGTTACGTCACAATCACTGACAAGCACATACTCACGACGACGATAATATCAAGAAATTATCACTTAAATTGAATGTTGATAACGATTAGTTTTGAATTTCGAAACAACTTTAATTATGTATGAAAAAATGTTTCAATATTAACAATAATTTGTCGACTGGTATTAGACAAAAATATAGTCGAATGCAATGTTCATTCCGTATTATTATTTCCGTTTGGTAATAGTTACCGGTCAAAAAATCTGAGAGTTAGAATTTATAAAACAGTTATATTACCGGTTGTTTTGTATGGCTGTGAATCTTGGACTCTCACTTTGAAAGAGGAACATAGATTAAGGATGTTTGAGAATAAGGTTCTTAGGAAAATATTTGGGGCTAAGAGGGATGAAGTTACAGGAGAATGGAGAAAGTTATACAACGCAGAACTGCACGCTTTGTATTCTTCACCTGACATAATTAGGAACATTAAATCCAGACGTTTGAGATGGACAGGACATGTAGCACGTATGAGCGAATCCAGAAATGCATATAGAGTGTTAGTTGGGAGACCGGAGGGAAAAAGACCTTTGGGAAGGCCGAGACGTAGATGGGAGGATAATATTAAAATGGATTTGAGGGAGGTGGGATATGATGGTAGAGACTGGATTTATCTTGCTTAGGATAGGGACCAATGGCGGGCTTATGTGAGGGCGGCAATGAACCTCAGAGTTTCTTAACACCCAGTAAGTAAGTAAGTTATAGTTACCGGTATGACCAACTACTGTTCAGTCGCAAAAGATGAAAAATTTGAAATGAACTGAAAATATTAAGGATCATAGAGAGAGCAGTGGAGTCACCGTTGCATCATGTGTTTCACCGATCTGAAATGTGGAAGGAAAGAAAGAGGGGGCATTGTGAGTTGCGTGACTAAATGTTCATTGCGGCAGCTAGCCATCTTTTTGGATTTGAAATAACCATTTTTGGCTTCTGTGTTGGTTGATTTTTAAAACAAATTATTTTCTTAACATGAGAAATATATCTTCGAATTATTGGGAGGGTGAGCTCTTTTACTAATTATATTGGGGGAGACGCCCCTGGCTGTATATGTTGAGGGGGTAGAAAGTGACGTGCCCCTTCCCTCTAAGTCTGCGCCTATGTCATGTGATAATTGAGGGGCTTAGAACAAAAAGCAGGTAAGTGACATTAGTAAAAAAAATTAGGTAAGTGCGTGTTGTGATAGCCCAAAAGGATGTTTCTTTGGGATAAAATCAGGTAAGAGATCACACTGTGCAGTGCTGCTATATGGGCATCATTTCACCAAACTAGTGTATGATATTTCATTGCATGTAGAACTTTAACTGTAATATCCTCAAAACTAGGTTTCCGTCACTTACCTGCTTTTTGTTCTAAGTGTTGAAAGTGTTGAAGTGTTGAAAGTGCTTTCGATCTATTTCTCAGTAAAAAAAAACCTACCATGAAAACTCATTGATTATTTTAATATGCACATTATATTTGGAAGCATCCATGCATATCCACTAAACGTCACTGGACTGCCTGACGCCTTCGCATAAACTCATTTCAGTTCTGATGATCCCCGTCAGTAGAATAAACAAGAAACCATTTATCAAATGAAATAGATTCAAGGCATTAACCTTTCCTGTGGACAGATTCTTATGAGTGGGTGAGAAGGTAACATGGAGATCAGTTGTACTTTAGGAGCTGTTTTCTATTTCTCCAGGGCGCTGGCATTGTTTCCGTTCACAGCAAGAAGTAGCACCAGCACCCGAAGCATCGTGATATCTAAGTTGTGGCTCTCATACAGCATCCTCGTGATGACAGCCATAACTTGTGTACAACTCGTCAATATCTCGGACTATTCGCACGACCTCCTCTTCCATGAGATAGTTCGCTTCATACAGGCAACCAGCAACCTGACGATGTACATGATCTCGTGCGGGCTCAGTCTCACGTATGTGGGGCGAGTGCGACTTCTTTACAACAAAATAATCAACGTTGACAGTTCATCTGTTGCCAAGAGCCTGAGAATGGTGATTGCTACACAGATAAGCTTCTGTGCTCTTTTCTTTGTCACTATTCACTGTATAGAACTAACCAGGATTCGAATTTCTGTCTTTCCGTTTCTGTTGAAACTCGCTGATATCGTGACTGACTTCACGTGCGCAAGTCGGGAAGTCACATTTGTTATTTTCATAATTTTCATTAGACAGAAATTTTGTGACATTAACTCAGAATTGCTAGACTCGGAGATTCTTGGTTCTGGTAGTCAAGTTCCAACATATTCCCGCAGTGGTCAGAATCGGTGGAGAACATGCCATTCACACAGAAGAAAAATTCAATGCTGGATTGCGGAGGAACAGCAGATCCAGGAAGAAGTGAGTTCAGTGTCAACAAAAATCGAGATCGAGAATCTCTGCCAAATCCACGATTTCTCATGTGACTTTGTCGAAGAAGCGAATTCTGCTTTTAGCATTCAAGTCCTCATAAACATCGGAAATGCTTTCGTCAACGTTGTCTACGCTTGTCATTGCATCTTTAACTATGCGAATGGATCGCCGAACCGGCTTAACAGCATTGAAATAGTGTCCACGTCGCTCTGGGGCACGTTTTATGTGCTGAAGATTGTGTGGCTTGTATACTGCTGCCATCTCACGACAAGCGACGTAAGTTGGAAGTCTCGCTGCATATTTCGAGGAATTAGATACAGGTGATTCACGAGGATTTACCGTCACTTACGGAGCTTATTTCCGAAGACATTCTGAGCAAAAAATATCAGATAAACTTTGTCCTAATCTCAATATTTTCGAAGTTACACTAATTTGAAGTTGTTTGTAAAATACCTTTTTTCTTTAGTTTTAAAGGTAAAAGAATATTACAAATAGAGAATGAACTATTCAGAAGTATCATTTCTTTAATTGGCTAGTGTTCTGAACGTAAAAATGTGTTCTCAATTGCTTTGTACAAATTTTTGTTTTTCAATTTTTAACTAAAAATGACATCATTCTTACGCACTTATCACAAAAATTGTTACAAATCGTACGACTTTAGGAACATGATTCTTTACCGTTTAAGTATTTATCTTAATGTACAGTCTTCAAGAATTTACAAGATGGCGTGATTTGTAACAATTGTTGTGATACATGCGTCAGAAAATGTAATTTTGTAGTTAAAAGTCGAAAAAAAAATCTGTACGAAGCAACTACAGAATTCACAACACAGTTTTAGCTTCAGAATACTAGCAAATTAAAGAAATGATACTCTTGAATAGTTCATTCTTTATCTATAACATTCTTTTACCCTTAGAACTAAAGAATAATGATATTTTACAAACAATTTCAAATTCGTTTAACTCTGAAAATATTGAGATCAGGACAAAGGTTTATATGACATACTTTGCTCAGAATGTCTTCGGAAATAAGCTCTGTAAGGGACGGTAAATCCTCGTGAATCACCGTGTATATTAATAAGCCACACTTTTCTTTGAACTAACCCATCATCATCATCATCATCATCATCATCATCATCATTTAGATCTCCAAATATTTCATTTTCCATTAATAATTAGGCTATATTTTTATTATAATTGGTTTCAACCTCAGCACATCAGTAAACCATTTATTTCTATAATCTACCTTTTTATTTATATTATAGTATTAAATTCAAATTAATTATTATGTCTTCACTTTTCTTGCAATTCAACATGGTGTATCCCGCTGAAGTGTAGAGCAGTGTCATCTATGTTGCTACTTATTTGTTTAATTTGTTTCACATTTGTCCACATTTTACACCCATATTTTGAAACTGTAATAGGCCTAACCATAACTTTATAATATTTTAAAATTGTTTCATTCGTACCTTTTTTAAATAGTGCTTAAGATTGTGTATTCATTTCCTAAATGTATTCGTACTTAATTTATTTCCTACGTCGTTAGTTTAATATGCATCATAAATAGTTGAAGAGTTCTGAATTAATATTCATATCATACAAACACGAGAGTAATTATGGAAAAGACTGATTATTAAACAGCTTTAGACAAAGAACAGGAGTGACAAAAGAATAATCGAAACAGCTGAAATGAGATTTTTACGGTATGTAGCAGGTTGTACACTTACAGATCACATTAGAAGTCAGAATGTAAGAGAAAACTCAATATGTCTAATTTAAACAGTAAAATACATCAAATATCAAAACTGAATGGATCATATATCAATGAAAGACTAGTAAAACAAGCCTTTCAATATCGACCAAAAAAGCTGATGAGATATAGGAAGACTACTTTTAAGGTGAAACAGGTCAATATGGCCTATCATGATAGATGATCATAATGATGATGACTGATATTAAAGCCTATTTATCATTCTCAATTGTATTATAAGAAAAGGTTGGGGCTATCAACGTACCTATAGTTCAGACAACGACGAAATGTACTTGATATCCAATACTGATTTCGAACGTAGATCCAAATACCTTTTGGGTTGATTATCTGCTAGGATCTTTTTCTGAGGCATTCCCAACTGTAAGACGAGTGTCAGGTAATCCCATGGCGAATTCTTGGACTCACCACGCCGAATACTACCTCGCTTTCATCTATTCTACTGATCGCAATTGATATAGCATCGTTAAGGTTTCGGTAAAGGATCATTATGAGATCTAAAATGTGAAGCTTGTACTATCCCAAAATTAGAACCATTTTTTTTTCACATTTAAATATTTATGGGGTGCGTACTAGTTCGGGCCCATCAGACACACACCTGAAATGTACAGTAACTTACTAATTCAGTCCGGGGTTTAGAAAGGTACAGACCGATTATTTAATCCTGACAGCTCAGCCGTTCATAAGAAATATTAGCCAAACAAAATAAACCAGAAGAACATAAACCATGAGCAATTATCAACATATATGCTCCACTGAATCCTCAATAATTCAAAGTTATTAATCCGCCAATAACAATACTTATATGAGCTACAGAGGAATAAGCAATTAAAGACTTTAAATCCGTCTGACGTATACAAATTAAACTAAATAGGAGTAGTGGGGAGAGTTTCGGAGTAGAGATAAGGGCGAGCGGTCGGTAAAGGATTGCAGTACACCTTAACTGTACTGGAAATACAACGCTATACCGCATGCCTGACATCCGATCGCTTTGACTGCAGGCGATAGACTAACCAGAACATCCCTTGGCATAACTTAATGGACTCCCCTGACCCAGGCGCACATTGCCGGCGACTGTCAGGACTAAATAATCGTAATGTACAGTATTAATTCGGTCCGAACTATGCAGGTATAAAAAAGTTATATAATCAAAGACACTGTTACAGTATATATTATGAACTAGCTGTCGTATCGAATTCGATATGTTTTCATGTTGGTATGATATTGACATGATATCGTAGCTATGACAGAAAGGAAGACAAACAGTTTTGAATCCTTCCGTGCAAAGTTAAATGTTTTATTCTACACCGCTCATCCTAACTTCTTTCAATTAATAGACATTCTAAAACGAATTCAAATTGACACTTATATATACATACAAATTAAGAATCCAGCAACAAAAGGAAGACCAGACCAATTAAAGAAAGAAAATATATTAGAGACAAAATGCCAGAATTTGTATCTAAATCAATAAACAGACTCCAATTTATAAAAACACTGTTCTACAAATTTCTCTCAAAAACATAGTTCCTAGTATCAGTGGCTACTCTAACGTTTAAGAAGTTTTGAGTAAGGTTTATACCGTACATTGTACATGATAATCAACATTTTAACCATGCCTTAAGGAAGAAGCAGGCAATTTCGTAGTTTGCTGTCTAGAGCCACGAATTTATTCGTGTCTACTTTCTGACAGTCCTAAGAATGGGAAGGAAAATGTTGATTTCCAGCCAGAACCGATCTATTTTCGATCCGGGACCGAACTAGTACTGTTAACTTAATGACCTGGGACCGAACTAGTATTGTTTACTTCTTGGCTCCGGACCGAACCAGTATAGCCTATATTTTTGAGCATGGGACCGAACTAGTAATCTCCGCATTTATGACTTCATGCTTTCCTTCAAGAAGCTCATGGCCATCCATGGAGTCGTCTATTAACTACGTTTGCCAGAATCTCTTCTCTAGATTATCCAGTTTCTCAACTACTGAGATATCCACTGTGTTACTACTAATTAGATTTGTTGCAGTCATCGATTTTGTAAGTATCTGTCGTGTTTCTTAACAATGCAGCCTCTAAATCAGTGGTCACCAAATTGTGGATCGCGTTCTTCAGGGAGTCTCAAAATTCTCACTTCATCGTTACAAACAGCTTTCAAAGAAGTAGAAATGAATTCTAATAAAACAAAATATTTTGTTATGACTAGACATGCAGAAACTTGCTGTCAATTCTATTCAAATGAACTCATTAAATTCCCAAAGAGCTCATAAGCTTTGATTATCTAGTTACTTTACAGTATTTACTACTAATAATAGTCAAAAAAGCTAACAAATGACGCCAAAATTCAAAATGCTAATAGATGTTACTATAGGCTACTTACAAATGGCTTTTAAGGAGCTCGGGGAGTTCATTGCCGCCCTCACATAAGCTCGCCATCCGTTCCTATCCTGAGCAAGATTAATCTAGTCTCTACCATCATATCCCACCTCCCTCAAATCTATTTTTATATTATCCTTCCATCTACGTCTCGGCCTCCCCAAAGATCTTTTTTACTCTGGCCTCTCAACTAACACTCTATATGCATTTCTGGATTCGCCTATACGTGCTACATGCCCTGGCCATCTCAAACGTCTGGATTTAATATTTCTAATTATGTCGGGTGAAGAATATAATGCTTGCAGTTCTGCGTTCTGTAACTTTTTCCATTCTCCTCTAACTTCATCCCTCTTAGCCCCAAATATTTTCCTAAGCACCTTATTCTCGAACTCTCTTAGGCTCAGTTTTTCTCTTAAAGTGAGAGTCCAAGTTTCTCAACCATACAGAACAACCGGTAATATAACTGTTTTATAAATTCTAACTTTCAGTTTCTTTGAGAGTGGTCTGGATGATAAAAACTTTTCAATCGAATAATAAAAGGCATTTCCCATATTTATTCTGCGTTTAATTTCCTCTCGAGTTTCATTTATATTTATTACTGTTGCTGCAAAGTAGATGTTACTATACACTACAATATTGACCGAAGAATAAATTTCTTTCTAGAAATATGCAGTTATATATTTACAATTCACTGAATATACCAGTACTGTCTTGTGGTTGTGATACATGAATACCCACAAAAAAGATGAGCAGTTACTTAGGGTTTTTAAAGAAAAATATTGAAGGGGAAATAATACAGCCACACTTTATACTCTATCTCAAAAGTGGTGTCTTCGTCATATTCAAGAAATTTATGATTCAATGTTCTGGCTAAAATAAAAGGGAGACAAATAATATGAATTGGACATATATATAAGACAGAGAGAGAGAGAGAGAGAGAGAGACAGAGACAGCTAATCAACGTATAATTCACCAAGCCGCAATAGAAATTCCAGAATGAAAATCACCATATTTGGTCAATACTAATGAAGATGATTATGAATTTTCTTGGATATCTACAGTGGAAGACCATTTGTGACAATACAGACCAATTACAGAAAATTGTTCGTTTGACTGTGAAGAATGTTAATGGCTTATGGAGCAATATAATTTTATATACTACGCCTACTCATAATTGTAGGTAATAAATTGGTTATTGATTGCATTACTTTTTAACGATAGTTGCGATCCAATAATATAATAAGAATGAGTGGTCTGCAGAGTAACGATAGAATACACATGCTCAAAACAAGGTCCATCAACTTTATATTCTGTGATGTTATCGTTCACGAATACTGCAGTTTACACGTACAAATATTTTAGTTTATCATGATTCCAGCATCAGGGCAAAATGCGAACATTAGATCTATATATATATCGTATGTAAATTGGTTGGTTTGTACCCGTTCACCTATAAGAAGGAGGGATATCAGATTTCTAGTAGTTCTGCAGCTTACTCGGTGGTAACAAGCACCATAGTATTCGCTACGTCCGTGTATTGGTTTGTGAAACAAACTATCAAATTTCAATGTCGTAACTGCGCCAGTATTTCCAAGTCAATTAGTGCATATGTGAACTTCTGCTTAATATTTTCCAGCTTGTACTCGGTTCTCATATGTCTCATTAGAAACGGAAGTATCAGAAAGATTCTGACAGTTTTCGACAAGTGGAATCAAGACGATGGTTTTAAGTTGACTTCAAAACATGTGGCTTTCGCTTCTGTCGTTCTCATTTGTGTGAAGTTTATTAATCCAGTTGCAATTGCATTGACTGTTGTCGCTGAAACTAATTTAAACATTTATATTGCCGTAACTCTGATCCCGACTGTGGTTACAGTATTCCTCAGCAGCTTGGTTGAATGTCAGTTCATAGTATTTGTTCTGCTATAGGACAGTACATCTCGAATTTGAACCAGCGACTACAGCAGTTGAGTGAAACGTTCTTCGATGAGGTTATGCTTCGTGTCAGAGTGAGATCTTTGTGTGAATCCTGCATCTCTTTCTTTCGCGTTGCAGAGAGTATAAACTCTGTATACTCATCGCACATATTGTTGAGTTTCACTTGTTCTTTCGTACTACTCACGTACATTTTCTATGATCTCATTAGTATCAGTTTTCAGCTGGAATACAGGAAATACCACTACAGCTACATGAGAATGTTGGACGTGAATTTCTATGTGTGGAGGATGTTTTGTCTATGTTATGTGTGCAGCGATTGTGTGCAACAGGTGAGTTACGAATTCATTTATTTCACACTTCTAGCCTCGTGTATTACTATCGTGTAATCGTAATAATTGAAATCCCTAGGCATCCCTCCAGGATCTGGCAGTGATTGAAGTGTAGACCCAAGTATAAAAGTATGACATTGATTAAGTATAGAATGTAGCGCAGCGGTGACCAAAGTGGATGTCATGATTACATCGTGTGTAATCACAGACATTCAAACGGGTACGAGGAGTTTCCTGTACATTGCTGTGTGTTTCATTCACGCACTGAAGGCAAGCAGTGGCGGTATCATATCGCTCTACAAACTCTGTCTCTACAAGCAATAAGAAGTGATTGCGTAAAGAATGAGAAGTAGAAAATTTTTGTTGTTCTGTCGGACAAAATGTAATATGTTTACTTTGCTCATCGGTTCAATTTGGAATATATAGAAACATTAATTGCCAAGCTGATTAATTTGTTATTATCATTATTACTATTATTATTATTACTATTATTATTATTATTATTATTATTATTATTATTATTATTATTATTATTATTATTACTGATCATTAAGTATGTATTTCTATAATTCTTCTAGTCCACACCTGTGGAGTAATGGGCAGTGCGTCTGGCCGCGAAACCAGGTGGCCCGAGTTCGATTCCCGGTCGGGGCAAGTTACCTGGTTGAGATTTTTTCCGGGGTTTTCCCTCAACCTAAGATGAGCAAATGCTGGATAACTTTCGGTGCTGGATCCCGGACTCATTTCACCGGCACTATCACGTTCATCTCATTCAGACGCTAAATAACCTAAGCTGTTGATAAAGCGTCGTAAAATAACCTACTAAAATAAAAAATATATATAATTTTTCTGTACGTGCATGAATATTGATATTTTTAGATTTTCTCCCTAGAGAGATAAAATTATTAGGTTTTATCTCAATTTTAATCTTCTTAATCTTTAGATGATGGTAACTATTTATTAGTTATTCATTTAATAATAATAATAATAATAATAATAATAATAATAATAATAATAATAATAGGCCTATTGTAGAAAAACTGATTCAATATTATGTGCCAACGAACTGTTAAACACCAGGAATTTACATGTCTTAAATCATAGCCAGGAAGAGAAAGATGACATAAATAAATGTAAAGAAGTCAGTTACCTAATGGGGTTTGAAATATCTCGTGCTCTAAAGCCTTTCAATAGAACAGAATTTCTCAAAAGAGTAATGATTAAAATAGCTTAAATAACTTGTCCATAAGAAGTTAATTTTGAAAAGCTACGAATTTCTCAACCAAGTATCGCGAGAAAAATTTAGGAAATTCCTGGTTATATTCAAGAGGAAGGTTAAAAACAGAAGCAAGAAAAATCATATATTATTCACTGGCTCTTGATGACAGCAGTGACATTAGTGATACAGCAAAGCTTGAGATTTATATCCCCGGGATTGATCAAGATGTTAGTACTAGAACGACCACTGGTTGTAGTTTTCATGCGAAGTACCTTTCCTCCGTCTCCTTACTTCATAGACTGTCTGTCGCATGCAATCTCTGCAGCTCGAGTTTTGGTCACCGCTGTGTAGCGGTATAACAGAGTATACATCAGTTCAGAGTAAGTACTCATGCAGATGGCTTACATACAGTTGTTAGCCTATATTACTATCAAACTGAGTGACAAGAGGAGAAAAGGTTGGATTTTACAGCCACAAGACTCTGATGCAATACTAAAACATGAGGACATGCTCTGCAACTATGATCTCATTTCTTTGTCTTAATGGGTGACACTATTCCATCACTCTGGAGTCTGGACCATTGTTCCTTCATGAACTGCACGTGTTACATTATGAAGTCATGAGTAGGATCCGGATTTTTATGTGCTAAGAAACTTAAAAAATATTTATTTTTTATGTGCTAAAAATTTGAAAAAAATATGTGCTAAAACTAAAAAAATATTTTCTGAAAATGAAAACAAAAACATCAGAATGCTCGTAACTTACTAGACCAAATTACATTGAAATTCACCAATTGCAGCTAAATATCAGATGTAAAATGCTGACTGGAAGTGCAGTGCACAACAAATGTCATCTCCATATTGTGGATCAGAAATCCTTGCCTCTTAACCGAGAATAATGCCTTATATTGACAAAAGGATCGTTCTACATCACACGATGCTAACCTTGCATATTTGAAGAAGAGTATATCACTAACACACACACGATCAATTTCATTTATGTTTTGGCCTTCCAAATTTTATATGCTAAAAATTTGAAAAATATGTTCTAAAACTAAAAAAAATATATATTTTTTTTTCTGAAAATGAAAACAAAATCATGAGAATGTTCGTAACTAACTGGAAAAAATTATATTGGCTTTGCAGAGGATTTAGTAGTCACTATTTTTCTCAAACATACCCTTCAATTGTTTTCTTAAAACTTCTATTTTCGAACCTAGATAGTGTTAAGTTGCCTTTCAACATACTGTATTTCTTTAAGTGAATTACTCACTAAATCTACAGAAGTTTATAGTTTCTTCATTGAGTGAATCAAGAAACCGAAATTAATAGATATGGAGGCCTACTTTTTGTACTTGTACCTACTTTCCTTGCGGATAATTAGACATTCTGTTCACTGGGACGTGCGAATTTATAAGAATTAAAGTTAGGGATGCTAATATATCCTCTATTTCGGAGGATAGTCTACAAAATATTTTAACAACATTTCAGCATGTGCTTAAATAGAGATTTTTTTAAAGAATAAGATATTTAATTTTTCATTAGAATTTAACTTATGGGTCCCATGAGGTTTAATACGTATACTTCAAGATGGGTCTCGGATTTAAAAAGATTGAGAAGCACTGACTTAGAGACGAGACATTTCGGTAATGCAATATGGAGTTTATTAAAATTATTGAAGTGCTATCCACGCAGAATATGAACGATTGATCGAAATATACTTTAATTGAATGGCGCAATGTTTGGATCGAGAGTTACATGCAGTACAACCTCAATGCTTTTAGGTTTTTAAAATCTTCGTTCGCAGTACCAAATGTGATCGATATGCTGAAGCGTTGTCATGCTCGTTAAAATTCATTTTAGGTTAATTGAAGATGGATAGCGATTACACAGAACGTCGTATATAACTCGCAATAATCTTTCAGAATACTGTTCAACATAAACATCCCGATCATCTATAATAACTTCTTAGTAAAAGGTGTCTTCAAAATTATGCAAAACACTCAGAATGTTTTCTTTTTCCTATCTCAATTGTCTAAAAAGTTCAGTTCTCATCTAAAGTGGTGATTCTCACTCAAAATGCACCAGTTAATCGATTTTAATGGCTGACGAATATCAAAATATCTTTCGCAAATCTGGCTTTCAGGTATAGCTCCCTGTGGAGCTGACTTGGATAATTTCAAGGAAAAAATTGTTCCGGAAACGGGTATAGAACCCGGGACTTTTGGCTGAGCGCGCCAACGCTCTATCGACTGAGCTACCCTGGAACTGAACCGACACCGGCTCAGTTTTTCCATTTAGCCTAAGCTTTTATCATCCAGTCTGCTGTCAAAAAATCTGAAAGTTAGAATATTCATAAAACAGTTATATCACCGGTTGTTCTTTATGGTTGTGAAACTTGGACTCTCACTTTGAGTGAGGAACATAGGTTAAGGGTGTTTGAGAATAAGGTGCTTAGGAAAATATTTAGGGCTAAGAGGGATAAAGTTACAGGAGAATGGAGAAAGTTACACAACACAGAACTGCACGCATTGTATTCTTCACCTGACATAATTAGGAACATTAAATCCAGACGTTTGAGATGGACAGGGCATGTAGCACGTATGGGCGAATCCAGAAATGCATATAGAGTGTTAGTTGGGAGGCCGGAGGGGGAAAAATACCTTTAGGGAGGCCGAGACGTAGATGGGAAGATAATATTAAAATGTATTTGAGGGAGGTGGGATATGATGATAGAGAATGGATTAATCTTGGTCAGGACAGAAATCAGTGGCGGGCTTATGTGAAGGCGGCAATGAACCTCCGGGTTCCTTAAAAGCTAGTAAGTAAGTAAGTAAGCAAGCCTATATCCACATACCTCAAGTGGACTGACAAGAAGCCAGAATCCAACACTGAGTGCACACAAACTCTTTGTGACTTGAATTGTGGTTTTCTGTTAACGAACAGTGACTTGTATTATGCAAATCTGGCTTTCAGGTATAGATCCCTGTAAAGCTGACTTGAATAATTTCAAGGGAAAAATTGTTCCGGGGCCGGGTATCGAACCCGAGACCTTTGGCTGAGCGCGCCAACGCTCTACCACTGAACTACCCAGGAACTGAAACCGACACATGAATTGAGCCGGTTTCGGTTACAGTTCCTGGGTAGCTTATTCGGTAGAGGTTTGGCGCACTCAGCCAAAGGTCCCGTGTTCGATACCCGGTCCCGGAACAATTTTTGTCTTGAAATTATTCAAATCAAAATCTTTTATTCGGCTTGTGCATTTGTGAATTTCTGTGGATCTTGTCGATATCGACTGCGTCTTATAAATCGAAATTTTCGTCATTGCTCTTTCAAGCAATTATAATATAAATGCATAATTAATAATATAGAAATATTTAATAGATAGCACACAACTTAAAGTTAAGTACTGTAACATATGACAATGTTCCCACTTATCTTCATTTGCTCTTCGCGAAAATGTTTGAATAGCTATTTCAAACATGCCACATAATATGTATTAATCGATATCAATGGACACAATCATTCGACCTTCATCTGCACGTGATAAACATCATTAGTTATTAAATACGAGTAAAACCGAAGCGAGTTGATTGTGGCTCTATATTCCTTTATATCGTCTCCGGGATATGTCGATGTGAAACTCACTCGTAACACAAATTCCTCAGAGAAAATTGATTCTCGTCACATCTAACATGAGGACTGCTTGTACCCTCAACCCACACTTGAAGCCTATACATTGCCTGTCCAAGGCGGTGGGCTTATTTCCATACAAATGGCATGAGGAATCAGAGTTCAGACTTAGTAAAGCGATGTTTCTGTATTCTCTGCTGTTAAATGTGACCACGCCTGTCTGTTCACTGGCCTGGCTTGCGGTGGAAGTGCCATCACTCACCTGTTTAAGATGTTCAAGCGTGTTGAACGCCGCTGGCTTAGTCGTTGGCAATTACACAATTCTTTGCTCCTTGTTCTGCATATTCTTTGTTATTTACAAAACTCGAAATGTTCTACTCTTAATGACTGGTTTCCATTCCTGGGACTACGTATGTGAGATAAAAGTTTGTGTGAGGAATGTATTTCCAGTTCTCATATTAGCTGTAATTGCTAAATTTCTGTTCTCAGTGATATCCATCTTAAATGTGCCCTCTGTTAACTTACCAGTGACTTTAAGCGCGCTTCCTCTCTTCTTTGTAGTGAGTGTAAGTGATATCGTGCAGCTCCAGTTAGTGATATTCTCGCTGCTACTCCGTCAACAGTTCTTGAGTCTCAATGAACAACTAGGAGGCACGGACCATGTCGCTGAGACAGTCCATCGAGTAAGTTCCCTGTACGAGTCCGTGTGCCGTACAGCTGACGAGACGCACACGACTTACTCTGCAATCACGTTGGTTAGTGTCAGCTCTTCCTTCATTCAGCTCACGTACGTGCTGTACGACCTCATCAGCACCTACATTCGATTAGAGTCCCAGCAGCATCAGTCCGAACTCTTCCACCTATGCACTCTATGGCACTGTTTGTGGAACTTGCTCTGGCTCACTTATTCCTGCAGTGCCGGCAGATATGAGGTAAGTCAGGCAGTGCAAGCTGCTTGCCCACAGACTTTATTCAGTTGAATTCTGAGAAGTACAGAGACATCATTTTATTTTTCATTCAGTTTTTATTGTACCTGAGTATTTAAATGTACTTCACTCCCACCCCCTCTACTAGTAAACTTCCAACTGTCCTCCACACAGAACCAAGGCCGCGTATGCAGTCAAACTCGCCTTACGGTCATAGTAAACGGTAATCAGTTAGTAGAGTATAGCAAGTTCCAGAAATATATTCGCGTTTTCCAGTGACGAAAGAGCTTTCGATATTGAATCATATTTTCGCACAGGTACTGTCGTCCGTTTGCCTACGTCCCATCCCGATTTCCCCCACCTGCTTCTGCTCGCCCCTCTGTAAAGTCTAGTGGCTGGGTTGTCTTAGCTCTTTTCTGAAAACATTAATTTCCGTTAGGAATTTAACGTCTATGTAATATTATACAACTGTTTAAATAATTTAAATAAAAGTAATTAACTGTTACATGATTCCCCCCCCCCCCGCTTTCTACGACCCTACGACAAAACCACTTGGACGGACAATTTTATCTTTTCAGATTGGTCAGAAGTGAAGATTGAATTTAAAGTACGTAAGGTACTCTTTTATAGAGTAAGTAAAGAATTATTTCAACATGAGTTACTATTACGAAGGACGAAACTGATAATTGGAATTAGGTACAATAGTCTATACTGCGATAATATGTACAAAAGAACTGTAGCCTGTATCGAAATGAACGGTCACCATTTTCAAAATTGTGTTTAATTATCCATATTATGATTATTTTTCCATTTAACTTCATTCTCTATATTGTACGCTAATGTACTGTAGACAATATAATATATACTGCATAATGAATGCGTCCGAATGGATAGCTCAGTTCGTGAGTAAAAACAATTATTGTTAATACAGTACTGTATTTTGATTAAACAAAAACCTAATGCAAATGATCAAACTTAAAATTGGGATATTTCCTAGTTTACGTAAATGGATGAACTACTTTTCTTCCCTCTTATATCTAGTAAAGCGATCTGTTTGTATTTTACGCCAGTATCATCTAACTCCAGTCGTGAAGGGTGTAGCAAACGGTGTTTCCGGTTCTCAACCGTTAAACCAAAGGTATAGCCAGGTTAATATTAGAAATGTTAGTAAAAATAAAATGATGTTCCTGTGTCATTGTAAGGCTACATCCACACGAAGATACATAACCTTTCTTGCGTCTCAGTAACTACATACCGGGACTTCAAGCGAAGTTAATAGCATATTTGAAACAGACCATTACGTAACAGAGTTCATTCACATGTTATAAGAACAGTTGTGCTTCGAATGTCGGAGGAGTAGATGCTCTTGCATAGTTATTGCCACGTGTCCATGAGTTAAGGAGGAAAGAAGAAGGTATGGGTTTGGCTAGTTGCTATAGAAAATGGGAAAATTGTGATTGATTAAAATTTATGGGAGAGTTATATCACAGTCTAGTATATACAATCACGAAGTTTGAGTTGTTGAGGGTACTAGAAACAATAGACTGTGCAGCTACTATTTCGCATTGTCTGTAATGAGGCGTTAGTAGCGATCCTAGTGGTTAGCAACTATCTATGGATACATATTTACTACGTACTGAGCTTCGTGACTGTATATACCAGAATGTGGTTATATACTGATTCGGAAGGTTTTAAAATCTTTATCACACTAACACCACAAGTTGTCGAATATTTTTATATGTAGTTGGAGAAGAGATTCAATGTTTCGTACAGAATTACATCAGCTGAAAGATAAAAGCAAAAAAAGATCATATATGAGTTTGCTGCCCTCATGACACAGCATAGTATTATGCCGTGGTAGAACATGGTGCCTTTAAATTACACAGATAATTAAAGGTACCTATGTTAATATTTATACGAAGTACAGTATGTTTATGATGTAACATATTTTATTTTAGAAAATAAATATGTAAAAAGGTAAAGTGTTCTCTATTACAGACCATTGATGCCCTCATGGTAGAGGAGTCAAGGTCTCAAGTTTGCACACAATATTAGTAGCAGTAGGGATTTCAGTCCTACGTTCTTGCCGCCCAGGGTTATAATGCGGCCGGAAAGATTACCACGATGGAGATAACCCATGATACTATGAGATAATACATTTCTAACATCCTTGTTTCCTAATATACTCGTAGGATCCGTAGGATTAGAGGAAGAATCAAGAAATGTTACGAGGTCGTACATATTTTATAGCAGGCCACAGCCTGACTCAGCACCAATTACATACTTTTTTGTCTTTTCCAATTTTGATTTTTCGCGAAATAACTAGTCTCATAATGGTGATGGATTTTTCTGTCCACTTCGAGTATTGATCATATACCTATAAGTCGGCGTCGGTAGCGTAGTCGGTATAGTGCTGGCATCCTGTGCTCGAGGTTGCGGGTTCGATCCCGGTCCAGGTCTATGGCATTTAAGTGTCCTTAAGTGCGACAGGTTCATATCAGTAGATTTACTGGCATGTAAAAGAACTCCTGCGGGATTAAATTCCGGCACAACGGCGGCGCTGATATAACCCCGGCAGTTGCGAGCGTCATAAAATAAACCATAATTTAAATTTTTTAATACCTATAGTGTGATACTGAAACAAACCTTCATTTTCTCCCGTTCTTTGTGTTGCTTCTGAGAGACTTCCTACAATAATGTAGGCCTAATAGTTCTACGAGTTGTAACACCTTTTCGTTTGGGCATTTTTTTTTAATTAGCGATCCACGTGTTAACATAATGATTTTTTAGATGACTATGGATTTATTCAACAGTCAGACATACATAATACACATATAGAATTTGCCCTTAAATCCAGTGCACTGATATTTTGACCGTACGTGCTTTGCATTGCATAACATACCTTACTATCTTGCGCCTTCCTAACCTAAAATTAAAATCAAACCACATATGGATTAACATGTAAATTGAACAGTTTAACAACATATAGGCCTACCTTAACCTAACTTATTAACAGACATGCACTGTATTATTGAAAGATATATCATTATCCATGTAATACCTTCAGTAGCCTATAGAGTCTACTCAGTATTTCCACCAGATCTTGCTCTCAAAGTTTTTCTGACTCTCTTATAAGGTAATCATATAGTACGTTATATATGTGCAGATGGTGTCTTAATTCAATTATACTGTAAGAAATATCAGTCCAAGGTCCTTTCGTCTAAGCCACACGTTACGTCTTCTACAATTTACCATCATTGTTGGCTGGAGCGTTATCATTTCTGCAAATAATTCACTTTCGGTCAACTATAGACGAATAGCGATTATTCAAAAATATCGTGTAGGCTATGTGATCCTATTATTGAGAGTACATTTCAGCATCAATGGTTCTATATCCGATAAAAGTGAATTACACCTTCAACATTACACAAACACATAGCATAGTCCTATGCTCAAAGAGGTATTATCGAATCACGGAACAAACAGTTCCGCTTGTTGAACACTGTTCTGTTTTACTCCACTGCTTAAAAAGATACATACTTCATCGCATGAGACGATCCTCTACAAAATTGATTACATGAAGCATTTTAGAATAGCTGGAAACGTATGTCAACTCAAACATCTCAAGGTTTATGAATTTTTCAATTCATTCCAGACTTGTGAAGGCCGGTTAGTAGTAGTATTTAGTAGTATTTATTTATTTAACCTGGTAGAGATAAGGACGTCAGGCCTTCTCTGCCCCTCTACCAGGAGATTACAACTATAATATGAAGAATAAAATTACAATTAGTATTAAATTTACAATTACAATTACAAATAAAATTAAAATTAGTATTAAATTTACAATTACAATAAAAATCAACGTAAGCTTAAATTTTAGAGACGGAATAAGTTACATGGTGAAGGCCAAGTTATGGCGACAGCCTTTGTGTGCTTGGTAGAAGTTTCCTACCATCACTATAAAACTCAGATGGCCATCCAACCTAAATAGCCTGCAGTTGTGTCTTTGAAACATTTGAACCAAATTCATGTTGTTCTTCGTTATCAACTTCAACCTTAAAATTTCTTCTGCAGATCAACTTTCCTTTTAGTAACGGCACAAAAACACTTGAATGTTTTCTTTGCCGTCAGACATCCGTACATCGTTTTGTTAAAATAAACGAAACACATATTATTATGGGGACACGGGATTATAAATAAACTACATTAAACACTGAATAAATATTCTATAAATGTTTCAGAAATAAAACGTTCAAAATTTGTGTTGTTTCTAAGAATGGTATAACCATTTTAAAAATAAATTATCCGATCTGTTTCTTTCTAGAATTGTCTCAGTGTCCTATTAATCTCTTACTTACTTACTTACTTACTTACTTACTTACAAATGACTTTTAAGGAACCCGGAGGTTCATTGCCGCTCTCACATAAGCCGCGATCGGCCCCTATCCTGAGCAAGATTAATCCAGTCCCTACCATCATATCCCATCTCCCTTAAATGTATTTTAATATTATCCTCGCATCTACGCCTCGTCCTCCCCAAAGGTTTTTTCCCCCTCAAATCTTCCAACTAACACTCT
The DNA here is from genome assembly GCF_040183065.1 of Periplaneta americana. Taxonomy (NCBI): domain Eukaryota; kingdom Metazoa; phylum Arthropoda; class Insecta; order Blattodea; family Blattidae; genus Periplaneta; species Periplaneta americana. The sequence goes on along the minus strand of NC_091119.1, from coordinate 104,951,295 downwards.
ATTGGCCCTATGCATTCGCCCATACGTGCTACATGCCCTGTCCATCTCAAACGTCTGGATTTAATTTTCCTAAATATGTCAGATGAAAAATACAATACGTACAGTTCTGTTTTGTGTAACTTCCTCCATTCTCCTATAATTTCATTCCTCTTAGCCCCAAATATTTTCCTAAGCACCTTATTCTCAAACATCCTTAACCTCTGTTCCTCTCTTAAAGTGAGAGCCCAAGTTTCACAAACATACAGAATAATCGGTAATATAACTGTTTTATAAATTCTTTCAGATTTTTCGAGAGCCGAGTGAATGGTGAAAGCTTCTCAACCGAAAATCATAACAGGCATTTCCCATATTTATTCTGCATTTAATTTCCTCTCGAGTGCCATTTCTATTTGTTACTGTTGCTCCAGAGAATAAATTTCCAATTTCTGTATTTCCATTTCGTACTATGTTCTGATCACGGGACATAATCATATACTTTGTATTTTCGTTGTTTACTTTCAAACCTATTTCCTTACTTGCTTCAAGTAAAATTCCCGTCTTTCCCTAATCGTTTGTGGATTATCTTCTAACATATAAACAACCCGTTCAATTGCAAACCTTTCCTGTTATTCTGGATTTTCCTAATGACATTTTTTTTTCTCTAATAGATATAATTATTCTGATATTCTTTTCTGTAAACAACTCTCATAAGTTTCTTGTCTCTGCTTAGAATTGTATATAGGCTATCCACGTACTCGATGACGTTAACATTTCTTGTTCTGCATGTTCATGAAACTACTTAAAAAGCCCCGTAAAGAAACAAGAAGCTATAGCTATCATATCCTTAAACTTAACATATCAGCAAAGTCTGAGGTTATATAAGAGTCATTCCACGTCAAATCGCACAAAATTATACAAATTTTGACCTTCGTATTTCTGATTGCGTTTATATTTTTTTACCAACTCTATAGGTCTAATAAACCAACAAGTGTATTTTTATTTCCTTCTAAGTCCACAGGTTTTTAAAATATTGCATGTTAAAATTCGCTAAAAATGTCGCACAATGCAATATTTAAAGCATCACATTCCTGAGGATATTGATGTTAAAATTTTTTTTGAAAAATGAATTTAAAAGCTTAAAGTACTGTCTTTTGTTAAATATTTACTAACTGATTTTAATATAATTATTACAAATATTTTTATGATTCAATTCTTAAAAGTTAGATATCAATGTGAAATAGCCGTATTAAAAATCTAAAAAAAAAAAAATAAATAAAAAATAATGCCTACTAGGTGCACTGAAGTATTCTTAATAATCCCAGAAAAAATCACAATGGGATCTCCAATAGTTTAATGGAAATTTAATTACTTACGAAACAACGTGTAGCGGTCGGTGCAGCAGCAGTGGACGGGAAGCGTAGAAGCTCGCTGGGAGATTTATCGGCGCTGGATGATCAGTGAACGTTGCAACATTACACCCAGTATGGATCAAGTCACTCGAGGAAACATTGCTAATTTACTTATTATGCTATCTTCAAATATTTGTACATTATGCTTTTTTAACGTTTGTTTTCATTCACACTACACTTTAAATTTTCATTCGCCTACCTTTTTTCTCGAAAGAAAATTGTTTTACTAAATCTTCAGTTTTTGACAACGGAATGAAAGAATGTAATTTTAATGTACCATTTATTGCTTTTAGATTGCGGTATCTGGCCTGCAAATTTTCAGAGTGGTTTTTGTGCTTATTCAATGGACAAAATATAAATGACAAATTAGAAATGTTTTTTGTGACCAATCAAACGGTTATTTTTTTCGTGTTGTTATAATATCTTGTATAGGCTGACTCTCATGGCAAGTCTTTTAACGGATCCTCCAATGCCATCATATGGACCTTTACCATGCGACGTTGCAAAGAAGTGTCATTCAACGCTAATTCCATAATCGTCTTCATGTAAGCAATTATTTTTAAAATTCTTTTTGTTTTTGTATTGTGAACTTGAGCCATCGGAAAAGTAGATTTTTTTCATATCGTTGAATTCTCGCTTTAAGAAATTGATTTCTTTGGATTAAAAAAAGTGAAAGGAATCGGTGTCATGTTTCATGCTTTCTGAGATGACCACAATACTTTTGTGACAAATTTCTGTATCTTCTTTGAAATATACTACGAAAGGATGTATTGTGGCTTGGCATTTGTTCCAATGCACACATTGTACTGAATCTTGCATTACAAATTAATAATTTTCAGAAAAGTCTGCAATGACTATGTAATTTTCAGATTGTACGTGTTATTTGCATTCTGTCAAAAATAAAATATGGCCGACTTTTGAAGGGATGAAGATGCATCTTCTACATGAAAAACTTTACTTGCTAAGGACCCTTATACTTTTGGAAACTTTTCACGGGAGTATCGTTTTTGTTGTAGTTTTCTTTTCTTGATAGGGGATTCTATTGACATCAAACTTTCGTTTAATTCCTCAATATTACTGATTTCTAGCGTTGTATCCATAGAACTACTAGAAGAAGAACTGGGATAATCACTTTCTCTGTCCGCACTTTCATTTGATTCATGTTTATTAATATTACAAGAACTACCGGCTTCACATATAATTTCACCTGACCTATCCAGAAGTTGAAAGATTTTTAACGGAACGAATCACATATTTGCACATTCAAAGACTCCTTTAAAATGAGCTTTATCAATAAATCGCGACTTACGCGTCTTAGTGTACTTTTCTTTTTAAAAGCGTGATTAGGAAGGTAAATGGATTTAAACACTTGTTATATATTACGCGATCTTTACCGTCACTTATGTTGTATAGAAGTCACGCCACTCCATGAAATTCAATCCCTGACTCCTTATTTTTCTCTTCTATGTTTTGCCTCCTACCATGTGTTTACTGCCATAAAGTTTACTGCCTTACCCAGTCTTGCTATCGTTAAACACTTGGCTATAATACAGTATAAACATACAGGATTGTGAAGGGCTCCCCCTCTTAGCTGAGCTGACAATAATAAAATAAGTTTAGATAAGATATTTACTGTTCCTTAACTTAAGGTATTAATCACTTGATGAATGAATGCATTTGTTTTGTAATGTGGCGACATCAGTTATATGCAACGGGGGATTTCGTAAAACTTTCCGCGGCCAACCTTCTAGCCAACGTCCGCAAGCAGTTCATTAGCTGGGAATTGCGAACGCGTGCATGCCTCCGAAAAATAAATTGTTACAAAAGTATGTGTACAGATCCCACATTTCTAAATCCAGTAGTTTATAGATAATACATCAGGGAACAAGTCTATATATTTTTTTTTTTTTTCAGATTTTTAACTTGGCTATTTAATATAGCAATTTTGCTTTGAAAAAGAAATGGTTAAAAATTAGGCCAAATTTTTAATTTATTTGTGATAGGCCTAAATTAATGAAAAGTGTTGTATTTAGTCTTTCAAATGCGCCAAACCCCAAATCTCAATTATACGTAGACACAGAGTTCCAAGTAAGTTTATGTAATAGTGCGCGCATAATTTGCGTAATTTCAAATGGTCATAACCAAGGCCCGGATCTTGGAGACTTGTGTTGCTGCACGTACGTAAGTAACCGACTTCAATGTCAACATAAACTCATTCCAACCCCGCTTCCGTAAAGGAGGTACTGTCAGATCCGCTTGAAAAGTGACTTCCGTCTAGAACAACATATATTTTATTAATAACCTTGGAAAATACATTGAATTTAATGGTGTGCTCTGTACATTTTATTACAGTGTAAGACTATGTACATTCGAAGGTTTTCGAATTAAAAACTTTTTCGATTGTCAGAACCGATTTTAAGCGCGAAAAACTTCTTTCCACGTCACAAGACGTGACGGGTGCAAACTTAAAATACTGAATGTATTCACTGTCACTGTTATGTGTTTGATTTTCAGTACTTGCTAGCTGATCACGTATTTGGCAAAGATCAGAATATCCAACATTTTTGTCAATAATTGTTTTCAGTTTTTGTGTCACTGCTTAGGCGGGCCCCTCTCTGACTTGATCTACGGCTGTGGGCAAGTCTTGTACTACTTTAAGAGACTTAGATATTTCCATGGCACTTGTTTCCAACAGCTTAATATATTTTGACATATCCTTGAACTTCTGTTCAATAAACATAATGTGGTCTCTCAGCTGTTCCGACACTAACTTTTTAGCTATGGCAACTGAAGAACAATCCTCACTATTGAGCACTGCTAACACGTCTACTATTTTTTCGTAATATTTTGCATAATAGCTTGCAGCATCCAACCAAGTACCCCAACGTATTATGATTGGCTTTGGAGGTAAGGGAATTTCTGGCGCTATATTTTTAAATACTTGTAACCTAGTAGGTGCCTTTAAAAATATATTTTTTCATATTTGATGTGAACCGGTCCACATCTGGATAGGAACTCCTCACAGTCTCGGCTACTCTGTGAAGACAATGAGCAAGAAAAGTCATGTGACAGATGTTAGGGTAGCTTAATTTTATTTGTCTGCCTGCTTTCATCATGTAAGCAGCGCCATCGGTGACTAGCATGAGGATATTTTCACGTTTAACTTCGTCTGGCCATAAAAGAGACATTGAGTTTTCAAATAGTGTTACAATGGATGCATGATTCACTTTATCAAGTACCTCTGCGGTTAACAAAAACTTTTCACCAGGTCCATCAGGACTCAATGTTCCGACAACGACATATGCTACAAATCGCCCTGTTTCATCAGTCGTTTCGTCCACAGAAACCCAAATCTTATTATTTCCTACCGCTTTCCTTATCTGATTTAAAACATCTGCATAACAATCTGGCAGATAGTTTTTGCGAAGAGTTGATTCGGAAGGAAGTTGTTTTTCTGTATATTTTTCTATGAAGTTCTTAAAAAAACATTCTCTACTTTATGGAATGGAATGTTGGCCCCCACCATTATCTCACAGACGTCCCGAAAAAATGTATACTTCCGACTTGAGAGAGAAGTAGATGGAACTTTGTTTACTTCCTGGTCCAATAAAGCTACACTTGCCTTATGTTGTTTGGTGTTGCAATGTCTTTCAATGAATGCTCGTTTCCAGCCTCTAGTTTGTGTGCGGAAAAATCTACAAATTATAAATTCTCCATTCGAAGAAAATATTTCACCTCCTCCAAATTCCTCCACGAAACAATTCACCTACAATTCAAAGAAGTATTGTTAAACTTTTATAACACCGCTTCTAATAACACGTATGTTGTGAGTTCTCAAAACGTCCGCTTACCTGCACTTCTTTGAATGTAATTGGCTTCGCCATGACTCGGTTACCTCGTCCGTATGCTGTACTTGTATGTGCCCGCTTTGTTATTAGTTGTGACTGTCACTGTGCACTTGCAACGCAAACTACCAGCACAATCCCCCCGTCCTATCTGAAGCCGTAGTCGCGCGGAGAACACAGACGTACCGAACATCCGTGGCCTGGTCATAACTACACAAATAATTAATAATTGTGAAAATAAAACAGTAGGCCCACGAGTCTCCTTATTTGATGTCTGGAATTCATGAAAAAAATTCGACCATTTACGAGGAGGTAGTGTTTTATTGCTGTGCGATTTGACGTGGAATGACTCATAATCGAAACGTTACCTGATAATGTCATTGACATGATTCTTCTTCTTGTAAGTAGGTTATTTCCGTGATATTATCTGTTAGTTTAGACGAGCAATATCTAAATGAATTCCTTATGCAACTCCATCGCGATGTGCGCTTAAATGTTTAGCCTTCATAATAGGAAGCAACACAGCAATATGCACAGTGGAGAACAGTTTCATTACGTGTTAACGTTCGCATAAGAGTTGAGCGGTTTATAACATGACAGAATTTAAAATTTATATCTTCCAATGACAAGAAGTTGAATGCAATACTTTCAAGATTTGCTGATAATCAGGCTTCGAGACTTTGGACCCGATACAATAAGTTTACTGTGCATGCACTATAGGTTGTTGACTCGCTGCAGGTAGATAGAGTTGTGTTGAGGTAACAACGTTGCTATTTAGAGTAGAGTGCGGTAGTATGGGGAAACACACATATGTACATTCTGAAAGTAAATATACATTACACAATGATAATGTCAAAAGAATGTCTTTTATAAGCATTTGTGTTTAATTATACAGTGTTAATGGTGGAAATAAGCATATAGCAATTTTAATTTTTTCATTTACCCTATTGGTCGTCTTTAGGAAGTGCAGTTACAGTACCGAATTGCAATGTACCTACTACAAGATACATTTTCAGTATCTCAAACGTAAATCTTTTTCTGTTATCTGCCAAAGTTTGTACTTTAGAAAGCAACGCTCTACGTCGCATGACGTGATAGGAGCAAAACGAAAAAACCTAACATCATTGCAGTCTCTAAGAGACAGTCCTTTATTCTCGGGTGACTCTATGTCCACTAATTTGCTGTTTATGTTACACAATGTTCCATATCCGTTATTTTTACATAAAATTGATTTCCACTTCTGTTTTACACGTTCAGTAACCGGTGTACTTGATGTCTCATTAATTCTCTGCATCATTTTCTAAATTAATTTGAGGGCTTCCGCCATCTCTTGCTCTGACTTCTCTAACAGTGTAATAGTTTCAGACACAGTTTGAAAATAGGTTTGTAGGAAAACCAAATTATTCTTCAGAACCTCCAAATCCAGAGCGTTTTCCTTTGCGTATTTGTTGGCATTCATTCTGCAGTACCCCACCCACTGTACGCTTTACCACTATACTCAGTACGCCGTTATGCGGATTTCCCACTGAACTGCTCTATTGGGTCCGAAGTCTCGAAGCCTGCTGATAATCATATATCAACAAATGGAGAAAAATTGTATTGTAAATAATGTAATGTGGAAATATAATCTACAAGACGAATATTACTTCAGGGACACTGTGCTATGATTATACAAAATCTGGCTCTCATGTAATGTCGGTCTGTTTCTATATCCCTTCAAACAATTTATTGCCTGCAGCAATCACTCTGCTGCAGTCTAGAACTATTGAAATGACTGACGCCGCGAGACGTGGAAAAAAATTATTGTTTTTACTAATCCGCAGAAGTCCCAATAATCATTAAAGCAAAAATGAAAAGTTTCTTTGAAGTGGAAGGTTTAATGTGATGTGTCATATAAGAAATGTAGTATCAGATTCACAAGGCTGTTGTTCACTTGGTGATACAGAAAGGAATAATGTATCATATTTCAGATTTGCACCAGTTACGTCTTGCCTCGTAGAGCGAATAATTTCTGGGTGCAAATATTGTTCTTCTGAACATAAAAGTGTATCTCTTATGATAAACGTTTATTTTGTTGTTTTAAGAAATGTTTATTCATATAAGTTTGTTAATTTGGTTTTCTGAAGTAGTTTTTCTTATTTGTTAACAATTCGATTTTTGAATAATTTCGAGGGAAAAATTGTTCCGGAGCCGGGTATCGAACCCGGGACCTTTGGTTTAACGTACCAACGCTCTACCACTGAGCTACCCGGGAACTCTAACCGACACCGATCTAATTTTTCCCTCTATATCCACAGACCTCAAAGTGGGCTGACAACCGTCAAGCAACCAACTTCGAGTGCACACTAACTCCGTGTGACTTAAATTGTGGTTTTCTGTTAACGAACAGTGACGTGTATTATGCAAATCAAGATTTCAGGTATAACTCCCTGTAAAGTTGATTTGAATAATTTCGAGGGAAAAATTTGTTACGGAGCCGGGTATCGAACCCGGGACCTTTGGTTCGATACCCGGCTCCGGCAAGTTATATTACAATCCGACTGTACATATGTGTTTTTATATGTTTATAATTAGGGTGAGAGCTGCGTTACTATTGTTCATTCGTTGGATAGAGTCCAATCTTATACAGTAGCGTGCAAATTAATCCGAACACGACATATTTTCACATTTTCTGTCATTGTTGGCCTCACAGCTGCTCATACCGCTTTAATTGACATCTGTAGTACGTGTAATTCCATTGTTGAAGGTCTGTCATTATTTTTTTTATAATATGTGACATTTTGCCTGTCGTTTTGTACTTATAAGCATTTCAGTTGTGTTGAAGACTTAATACTGCAATCCTGTGTACATTCTGTCGTCTTCACAAATGGATACAATTCCACGAAAACGGTCTAAAATTATAACATTAGCAGAGCATTCTTCTATGACACAGAGGCAAATTGCTGCAGAATGTCACATCGGTTTGGCTACTGTTAATTCAATCATAAAACGATACAGGGAGGCTGGATCCATCACACTCCAGAAAAAAGGAAACTGTGGCCGGAAAAGGAAGACTTCACCTGCAGATGATCGTTTAATTGTCAGGAAAAGTAAATTAAATCCTAGACTAACTGCTGTCGACTTTACCCGCGAGTTAATGGCTACCACTGGGGCGAATATTCACGTCACAACAGTGCGGCGTAGGCTTTTGGAAGCTGGACGAAGGGCTCGTAAGCCTATTAAGAAGCAACTGCTAACCCCTGTTATGTGCAAAAAAAGCTTAATGTGAGCAAAATTGCATCAACACTGGACAGTGAATGACTGGAAGAATGTACTTTTTTCCGATGAGGCTCATTTCGAGGTCCACGGCCACCGTGTTTCTTATGTACGGAAAGGATCTGATAAAGTAACAGCAGCTCATCTCCAACAAGCACCCAAATACCCCCCTAAAGTAATGTTTTGGGGTTGTTTTACACATGAAGGGCCTGGAGCATTAATACCTATCAAGGGAATGATGAATTCTGACAAATATATTCACTTATTGGAAACCAGAATCGTACCCCAGCTGCAAAAATCATTTCCGGATGGCAGAGGTGTGTTCCAACAAGACCTGGCACCATGCCATACGTCTCGAAAAACTACAGAATTTTTCAACAAGAAGAATATTCAGGTACTCCCCTGGCCAGGCAACTCGCCCGACATCAACCCCATTGAGAACTTCTGGTTAATTTGCAAAACAAGAATGCAAAAAATGGATTGTTCCACAAAGGAGAAGATGATTTCTGCCCTCATTGGTGTATGGTTTCGCGATAAAGAAATGAAGAATATCTGTGGGAAATTAGTGGAATCCATGCCAAATCGTCTCAGAGCTATTATTAGGAACAAGGGAGGCCACATAGATTACTGAGGTATGTCTTAGATCCTTTTTTATCCTGTTTCAGTGTTTTTGCATAAGTAATTACGTTCTTCGGATTAATTTGCACGCTACTGTACAAGTTAACAGCCTTGGTACGAACTTCCTACCTCTATTGATTACAATGCACACGAGAAGCAATCAGACATGTAGGAAGTTCTTGTAAACTCAGTGCAAATATCACATTCTTTCTTGACGATGTTAACTGCTCATATCGCGATATCTTTCTTCACAAGCAGAGGACAGGTAAAGTAGACTGGAGGACCAGTATTATTTTATAAGCACGAAAAAAGATAATGCAGTTAATACTAGAGAATGTGTAACATAATTGGCTATGTCACAGTATAATGCAGCATTGTAGTACTAAAAAAAGCAGAGAAAAATGTAATATGAATATTATAGTAAGAATACATCTTAAGCCTAAGGCTGATGTGATTTCATTTAACACTGCTATATGTAGCAGTCAACGCGGCAAGATTCTTCGTTTCTTAATACATGAACTATGTAATTAGAAAGTGGTAATAATTTATAATTGCTTTTATGAGCATAAAGGCAGATAGAATATGTGATCAAATGATATTCAGGTCTCATCGTCTACAGTAAAGTCGATAATATCTTTGAGTCATGTACCATAACAATATTACTAATAGCCTCACCAGTACATTACTCTCTGCGTTCCTTTACAGACGCCATGTCAGGGCTGCGTGGAGATCTGAAGACAGTATTCGTGATATGTAGAATCATTGGATTGTTTCCATTTGTTCACAAACACGGGAAATTTGAGTTCTCCCGACTAATTGCAGTGCATAGTGTCGTACTATTCACTACTATTAGTGTATTTGCAGTGTCGTAGATTCTGTTTCAGATGCCTTATTTGTTGATCCTCGCCAACCAGAGCGTCGCACAGAAATTAGTAGAGTATTTGAAAGGTTCCTTGATAGTATGCTACTTATTTTCAATTGTTACGTGTTTTTGGAAAGGTAGACAGATCCGGTTAATTATGAGCACACTCAACGGGACAAAGTGCGACGTAAATCGGTCGTTAGTTTGTCTCATAATTATTTTCGTAGCTATAAAAATGACTTTTCCTGCTGTGAGCTTTTTGATCATCATGGTAGACACTCGCAGCCTGTACAGTGTCTACTCCTTAACTCCATTGTATTGTCTCTCTTTCACGAATTATATGATACAATTACAGTTTATGACTTTTGTCACAATACTGAAGCAGCACTTCACACATCTAAACGAAACACTTCATAGTCAAGCACCCAGTCTATCTACTATATTATCAACAGTGCAGTTACGAACATATCGTCGATCTACATCCTCAACAATGGAATCAGAGCCTCTCGGCTCGTTCGTCCTTCATAGAACAGACGTGCATCTATTTGGTCGACCCGTATCCTCAGTAATTACACTAAAATCGCTTAGTGCCCATATTATCTCGAGAAAAGGGTTGAAACAGCCTCGTTCTCCTATTTCCTCCGAAATTAATTCGAATTTTCCTAGTTCAGCTATGTTTTCTACTACAATGGAATCTAAACCCTCTGGTTCACCAACTATGATGAGAATGAAATCCAAATCGTTGGATTCATCTACTCTCTCAAGAATTAAACATAAGCCTCCCGTTCGTCCTATTCCGTGGGCAGACGGGCTAAGTTATCTCGACCAGCTGCACTCTTCTCTATGCGTCACGGCTGAGCGCATGGAGTCAGTGTACTCGACGAACTGTCTCCTGAGCATCTCTTGCACCTTCGGGGCTCTCACATACTTGCTGTACGACCTGTTGAGCAATAGAGTTCACCTAGACTACCATCGCTACTGTGACGCAGTCATGCACTCTTTCAACATCTTGTCCCAGGTTTATGGTATGTGCTGGCTAACGCACTCTTGCACCACTTGTACGTCCCAGGTGAGACAAACGATGTTAGTGAGTATGCAAAATTTTTTCATTCTTGTGTCATGTGCAAGCATATTGACCGAAATTTAAATATTCAAAATTCACTGAACTGGAATATACAGGCGCTTGCCTGCTGATCACGAGTTGCGCTCGTGCATGGGTTTGTTTCCTGTTTGGGCTGATTTTCTGGTTTCGTTTTTTCCGAGCTTCTCCCAACTGTGTGTAGGATGTTATGTAATCTGTAGCAAATCCGTCTTATCTCACCAAATACAATCTTCCTATCCCCACTTTCGTCAACACAAAATAACCTAATACTGTAGTTGATAGAACGTCGTTAAACAGTAACTTTAAGAAAATCAAAATCTGAGTTATTTTAATGGAATATAATGCATCAGTATTAAATGCAGTTTATTTTGCACAGTTATATTCCTAAAGGGTTAACTTCTTACAGAATGAAAAGAGATCCTCCCTTATTGTAAAATTCACTGAAAGTTATTAGGAAAGAATTCTTGTCAAACAAAATACACTAAAACATAATTATAAAACATAATACAAAATAATGTACAATGAAGCGTTACCCTTATAACTCATAAACTTGTTAACTTTTTCATGTTCTCTCTCTTTTATTTTATTACTGAAACTCATGTTTACAATATCATGCACTTTCAACTACATTTCTTAATAATTTTTTTTTATTTCGAGTAATAAAAAATACTGATATTTGATAAGTTTTTAAATGAACTTATATTTTATCAGACAATCTATCAAAGGTAGGGAAATGATCTTTCATCATATTGTAGATAAGACATTCATAAATACACACAAAACATTTTATCACAGAATGTTGGACAGTCTTTTACTTATGTGGGAAACGCTTCATCATTGCACAGTGGATTGAATTTTGAAAAAAAAAAATGTAAATAATTTTTTTTAAACATAAGAATAATTTTATCATATAGCACAAGGACAATGTTTTACACATACTAATTTTCATTATTCTACAAGACACGTAATGGAACAAAAAATGTCGGATATTATCAAAATTTTACTGCTGTAAGCTGTACTTAACCCCTTAATACATGAAATGTGTAATTAGAAAGTGGTAATAATTTATAATTGCTTTTATGAGGGTAAAGGCAGATAGAATATATGATGAAATGATATCCAGGTCTCATCACCTACAGTAAAGTCGATAACATCTTTGAGTCATGTCTCATAACAATATTACTAATAGCCTCCCCAGTACATTACTCTCTGCGTTGCTTTACGGATGCCATGTCAGGGCTGCGTGGAGATCTGAAGACAGTTTTCGTAATATGTAGAATCATTGGATTGTTTCCATTTGTTCACAAACACGGGAAATTCGAGTTCTCCCGACTAATTGCAGTGCATAGTGTCGTAGTGTTCACTACTATTAGTGTGTTCGCAGTGTCATGGATTGTGTTCCAGATGCCTCATTTGATGAATCTCGCCAACCACAGCGTCGCACAGAAATTAGTCGTGTATTTGAAAAGTTGCTTGATACTATGCTACTTATTTTCAATTGTTACGTGTTTTTGGAAAGGTAGACAAATCCGGCTAATTATGAGCGCGCTCAACGGGGCAAAGTGCCACGTAAATCGGTCGTTAGTTTGTCTCATAATTATTTTCATAGCTATGAAAATGACTTTTCCTACTATGAGCTTTTTGATCATCATGGTAGACACTCGCAGCCTGTACACTGTCTACTCCTTAATTCCATTGTATTGTCTCATTTTCACGAATTGTATGATACAATTACAGTTTATGACTTTTGTCACAATACTGAAGCAGCACTTCACACATCTAAACGAAACAATTGAACGTTTATGTGCACTTCATAGGCAACCAACCAGTCCACCTACAATATTATCAACAGTGCAGTTACGAACATATCGTCGATCTACATCCTCAACAATGGAATCAGAGCCTCTCGGCTCATTTGTTCTTCATAGAACAGACGTGGATGCATTTGGTCGACCCGTTCCCTCAGCAATTGCACTAAAACTGCTTAGTGCACATATTGTCTCGAGAAAAGGGTTGAAACAGCCTCGTTCTCCTATTTCCTCCGAAATTAATTCGAATTTTCCTAGTTCAGCTATGTTATCTTCAACAATTAAATCTGAACCCTCTGGTCCACCAATTATCATGAGAATGAAATCCCAATCGTTTGATTCACCTACTTTCTCAAGAATTGAACATAAGCCTCCCGTTCGTCCTATTCCGTGGGCAGACGGGTTAAGTTCTCTCGACCAGCTGCACTCTTCTCTGTGCGTCACAGCTGAGCGCATGGAGTCGGTGTACTCGACGAACTGTCTCCTGAACATCTCTTGCATCTTCGGGGCTCTCACATACTTGCTGTACGACCTGTTGAGCAATAGCGTGCACCTGGACTACCATCGCTACTGTGACACAGTCACACACACCTTCAACGTCTTGTCCCAGGTTTATGGTATGTGCTGGCTAACGCACTCTTGCACCACTTGTACGTCCGAGGTAAGACAAACGATGTTGCGAGTATGCAAAATTTTTCATTCTTGTGTAATGTGCAACCATTTTTAACGAGTTGCAAATATTCAAAATTCACTAAAATTTAATATACAGTGTGTGTCTATATATTAACCTCCGATGGTCAATAAAAAGACAAGTGTAAATAACAAAATGAATTTATTACCAAAAGTTATGTAGAAACATGGTTAAATTTCGACATACTCACAGTGAAGATTGAGGGATTTGTCATATCTGTGGACGAGTTTTGTAATCCCCTCTTTATAGAATGTTGCTGCCTGTGAGTTGAGATGGGCCTTAACGTTGTTTTGGAGCTCCTCATTACTCTGGAACATCTGTCCTCCTAGCCACTTTTCACTTCAGGGAAGAGGTGGAAGTTGCCCGGCGCTAAGTCGGGGCTATACGTCGGGTGTTCAAACACTTTCCATCGAAATTGCTGAAGAATGTGTTAGGATACAGCAGCACTGTGAAGGCGGGCATTGTTATGAATCAGAAGTCAGCATGTCTTTTCTTTTATTTTGAATGACTCGCTGCAGTCGTCGCAAAGTCTGACAGTAAACAGCTGCATTCATCGTAGTCTTCGGTTTCTTAAACTCAACAAGCGACAATTTTTGGTGCCAAAACACGGTAGTCATAACCTTTCTGTTGTTGATGGTCCTGAATACTTCTCTCCTTGTGTCAAATACTATGTCATTTAAACTCAGTCTTGTAATAGGTACCGTAAGGCTACATTGCTTCAGTATATAAGAACTTCTGTAAATTCTGTTTTTAAATGCCAAAAACATCCTGATATCGCACGGTGTTAACTAGAACATCAGATAATTAGGAGTATTCCATGAGGATGGGTTATTTAGTTAAAATTTCCAAATCAGCCATAGGTGTAGGTCAGTTAGCACAGGCGCTTGCCTGCTGATCACGAGTTGCGCTCGGGCATGGGTTTGCTTCCCGTTTGGGCTGACTTTTTGGTTTGGTTTTTTTCCGAGCTTCTTCCAACTGTGTGTCGGATGTTATGTATTCTGTAGCAAATCCGTCTTATCTCGCCAAATACAATCTTGCTATCCCCACTTTCATCAACTCTAAATAACTCAATACTGTAGTTGAAAAGCGTCGTTAATTAGCAATTTCAAAAAACTCAAAATCTGTATTATCTTAATGCAATAATTATTCTGTGCTGCAATGTTAATCGTTGTTTATTTAACACAACTATACTCCTTAAGGGTTATCCTTTTGCAGAATGAAAAGAAATCCTCTCTTATTAGGAAAATTCATTCAAAATTATTAGGAAACAATTTTTCTGAAAAAAAAACAATAAAACATAATTATAAAGTATAATGTGTATGATTATTCTTCACGCATGTACAACTTATTTTGAGCTCTTTCCTCATAGTGAAATGAGAAATAATACAAATAAAGTAGGAGTCTTCAACAGGCCGAAACAAAATTTTTCGCACTACTAAGCACTTTTCAATTCAAAAACTTGGAAGAAATCTCTAAATATGTAATAATTTTGTTGGCTCACTGCATACAGCCATGATTTTCCATTAATAAAAAGAATACATCTTTGGATGACCACTTTCAAGATATCAGCGATTTAATCATTGCACTTATGGATGCATCACTTTCGTTGCAACTTCCACTGTCACCTAGATATAAATTATTCTCTTATTCAATCACAAATGGTCAAACTTGCTTCCTGATAGGTTTATTCTGTGTAGCTCGAGAGCTGATACATCTTAATCATCACCATCACCATCACCCTCATCCTCTAATCCTTGAAGATATACCTGTCTATACGATCTCCAGTTTTCTTTCTCAGAAGAGTTTGGTGTGACACTTCATTGCTCTCCGATAATTTGTTTGCTTTTCGGATGTTTTTCTCTTGGCCTGGAGGTCCATGAAGAACAACATCTGCTGCAACATTATTGACATTCGGTATGGAATGAGACGCAATTTTTCTCTTTGGAACAGAAATAATCTTTCTTTTTATGCATTTGCATTTATACTTAAACATGTTCTTTTTTAAAGAATTTTTAAGAATTAACCATTTAATGCATATTGGTACACTTCCTTCCGTATGATGCGTTCTAGCAATCGCTCAACATCACATGAAACTATTCCACATTTCTCTGAAAGAAGCACTTGTTACGTTTTTCTTCAGTTTTGGTTCCATAAAATCAAGAACTTTTTCCAACAGAGTTGGAAACCGTTGCTTAGGAAGTACAACCACATAATTTCTTCATTCAGTTAATACTTGTCGCCAGACAACGTTCATTCCATGAAAGAAGCCAACATTCAGTGGTTGTGTCCCCTGAGTGGCGAAGTCGGTATAACTCTGGACTTATGTGCTCGAGGTTGCGGGTTTCCATCCCGGCCTAGGTTCATAGCATTTAAGTGTACTTAAATGTGACAGGTTCATGTCTCTAAATTTAGTGGCATGTAAAGAAACTCTAGGAAGTATTAGATTGCAAGAATAATTTTCCTTTATATTCGTATAAGAAATGAAATTCATTTTAGTTTCTATTATGAGGTCAATACAGTCAATTTCATTTAAACTAGATGTTATGTAATTTTATACTTTTAAAAGTCTTATTCAGGCTATAAATTTTATAATCGTATTATACAGGCCTAAATACCAATAAAAATAAGGTATTTAATAGTATTGTTTAGAACAACCCTGGGGACAACGGCAAAATAAAACGGAACTCAGAAACCACCACCAATGTCCTTTTCGCTTACACTGCCTTATAAACTAACGCACAGTAAGCACTGTGTATCAGTGATGGATTTCAGGCGATCAGTGAGAGCCAGAAGTTCGTAAAATCCTTACACAATCAGTCACTGAACAAGGTTTACCTTCCTGTGTACTCGTCTCAGTCTGGGAATGTGCAGTGGGGAGTTAAAGGAAAATCTGCAGTACCTCAATTATTTAATTATTAGTGCCCAAGCGTAGTGTAAAGCAATTCGTTTAGAAAGCAAGTACTTAATACGTATTTTTATTCATGACTAAAGTTTCCCTAATATGTTAAGACTACAACAGGAATAGGTTTTATTTCAACATTTAGCATCATCAATTCACTTTTAACCAATTGAATTTAAGTGAGAGATTGTACATTCAAATATTTCCAAATCTTTTTTCTTATATTTAAATGTATTGTATTCGTTTACATAATATTATATAAGTAATGCATTAAATTCTAATTTGTTGGTTAAGTTTAGTGTTATAATTATTGTGGTCAGAAATACTTTTCGTAATTTTGTTCGTGATCATCAATTTCTTGTATTCCGCCACATAGTTGTGGACGAATTACGGATACGTCATCCAATGCCCTTGGATTGTGGAAGGGGAAGCAATGCTTTTCCCATGTTTCCACCCCTCTCTCTGTCAGTTCTCCATCCCTGATCTTTTTACTGAAAGAAGCATCGGATTCGACCAGCTATATATCCAGATTCTTTTGCCACCTCTTCTCATGCTCCTCGGATGATTTCTCAGAGTTCTTCTAGTGGGAGACGAGTCTGACCAGTTCAGTATTACTCGACCGAGGCCAGTGGAGTCCTGCAACCAGGAGCCGTTATGCATTCTGCTGTCCATGATTTCGTAATACTGCATCACCATAGTTCACATTACGCCCGCGGCTCCACTGCACTCAATAAGTTATACACCTATATAAACACATACAGTACATACACACCAAATGCCAGTTTATGAATGTTACAATGCTCTACTTGTGGGTTTTTTTATGGAGTTTTCTTATATCTGAGGGATAATAATATATCATCGTTGTTTTTATGAAACTTCCTATGTGACAGTAAAGAAAATATTTTTTAGGGGAAAGAAAAAATTAATTAAAAATCGATAGGCCTACACTGATACTCAATGATCTCATTAATTTATGTTCATCAGTTTTTTATACCCATTCACCAACGTTTTATACCGAATTGGTTCATATTCTTATGTACGCCTATTGATTTATAATTAATTTTCTGTACTGTCACATAGAAGGTTTCGTAAAAACAAGGACGACATGTCAAGTATTCTACAGAGACCAAAATTAATAACTGAGTAGAGCTTTTTATGATAATCGCATTACTTTTCAGACGACTCGTTTGCAAGGAACTTTGTTAGAAACATTAAATCAATAACTGGGTGGCTTATAGAATTGAACGTTTACAAACAGGTGACATCTTGTAAATGAAAGTAAATAATAGGTACGATGCATTCCTAGTTGAAGTATAGTTATAAATGCTGCATTATTAATATTCTTATAACTGTTACTATTTCCAGGCAAATCGGACTGCAGTTCTGGTTCACAAACTTCTCAGCAAAACGAAGGATCCTGAAGTTAGGGAAGAGGTAACTTTTTCTATACAGTAATTATGTGTGCGTCTTTATGCGTACCCAAGTTGTATGCTTATGTATGTATGCTTTATGTATAAATGTATGTATGTATGTATGTATGTATGTATGTATGTATGTTTCATAGCCATTGTTACTAATAAATAGCTGAGTGGGGTAGTGAATTAACTTACAATACGATTAACGTGTATATTACACTACGACTTTGCATTGCACTTGGTTTGTGTGTCGTATGTGTGGCTGTCAGGTCACGTTCATTTTCGACTTTTCCCCCTCTTAATTCTCTTCAATTCCTTCAACGAATTGTGAATAGCGGAGTAAAACAAGTGGCCAACAGGCTTAGAATTGACATATTATATTCTTCTTCACAGTTCCAAATTCTCTTGGAAGGCCGCGCGATCGTGTACCTTTTAATTGGCTCTCCTCCCATTTCCCTCCTTATCATCTATCGCAGTGGTCGTCAGCACTCGCTTAAATGTGCAAAGGGTACGCAGTGCTGTCCCGTGTGCACTGTCGTGCAACAGGGAGAGATGCATACCCGCTAGCAGCTACGGAGTACACCTTAGTGCACTGCGTTTTCAGCGGGTAAGAGAGACTAGCCCCAGTGTGCTCTGTGCTGACGACTCCTGATCTATCGGATATCGTATTTCAATTGTTAAATTGTAACAATTTTTATGTAGAACTACATCTTTCTCCGCTCTATGTATGAGGTAACTTGAGAATTGACGGTCGCACACAAAAATTCAACACCTTCCCTTGTTCTCCTTGTGTTCTCTTATTTTTCTTGTATTCCTATTGTTTTCCTTTCATTTTCCTTGTGTTCTCATAGTTGTCATTGTCTTCCCCTTGCTTTCCATCTATTTACACTGTTCTTTTTGTGTTCCCTTGCTCTCCTTGTGTTCCCCTTCTTCTTATCTTACCGTTGGTCTTCTTGTCTTTCCCTTGTCCTCCGTCCATTCTCCTTTCCGTCCTTCCATTCCATTGCTTCTTCTTTTCTTCCCCTTGTCCTCTTTGCCTTCCCTTTGTTACCCTTAACTTCTCGTTGTTCTCCTTAAGTTTCCGTTGTTCTCATGTATTCTCCATGTTCACTCTGTCTTCGCCTTGTTCTCCTTGTATTTTTTGTTATACTTTTAATTCCTTATTCTCCCCTTGTTCTCTTTCTATTTTCCCTTATTCTCCTTGCATTTCCCTTGTTCTCCTTGCATTTCCCTTGTTCTCCTTGCATTCCTCTTGTACTCTATGTATTTCCCCTTTTCTCCTCGTAATCCACACCTGTGGAGTAACGGTTAGCGCGTCTGACCGCGAAACCAAGTGGCCCGGTTTCGATTCCCTGTCGGGGCAAGTTATCTGGTTGAGATTTTATCCGAGGTTTTTCTCAACCCAATATGAGCAAATGCTGGGTAACTTTCGGTGCTGGACCCCGGACTCATTTCATCAGCATCATCACATTCATATCATTCAGACGCTAAATAACCTAAGATGTTGATAAAGCGTCGTAAAATAACCTACTAAAATAAATACATAAATTTTCTCCTTGTATTCCCCCTGTTCTTGTGTACCTCTAGTTGTCATTGTCTTTCCCTTGCTTTCCATATATTCTCATTGTTTCACTTCTCGCACCACTCACATGTACAGTAGTTCTACATAAAGATATGCAGCATGGTAAAGCTATGCATCTGTCGACAAATGATCGCACCCACAAGTAGTTATACAGAATAGTAAAACTGTGCACCCGCTTGTTTTTATCCCAGTATTTGTGAGTTATGATACGAAATATTCAGATATCTCTAACAAAATCCAATTAATTAGTTAATTAATTAATTAGCGTACTTCCAATAACGCCATTTATATTAATAAACAAGATGGACTCATAGTAAATTAACATTTTCATTCAGTAGATGGAACTTTTTACGAAGCAATTTGTGTAATTATATTGATTGTTTAGAATACATCCAACTATTATTTTTCTTGGTTTAGAAATGTATTATACAAAAGGGATAGAAAAAACTGCTATCCTGAAGTCAACACAATTTATACATTTATGTTCATTAGCGGGTTTCACGCAAATGAAATGTCTAACGAAATTAATCTCCTGGATTAAACAATGAAGTAGAGTTGAAGAAATATAATTTCTAGAGATCACAATGGAATTAATGTATTTATGTAATTGATAAAGCAAGAATTCAAACGAAAACTTCTTTATGAGCACAACGAAAGAAGAGGTAGTGGAAGACATCAGTTAAAAGTCTCAAAAGAAATCATAAGGCTACATATAAAACCTTACACCAAAAACATACCATCTCTATCATCATATCCCACCTCCCTCAAATCCATTTTAATATTATCTTCCCATCTAAGTCTCGGCCTCCCGGAAGGTCTTTTTCGCTCCGGTCTCCCACAATATATTATATTGTGCAATGAACATGATATTGTAAATTGTAAGAACTGTCACGGATTAGTATGGAAACATAACTGGAAAAATAATTATGGATTTTATAACTGACAAAATGTGTAATATTAAGAGAACAGAAGGGTTTCAAACCAGATACGAATATTACACATGAAATGTAATAGCTATCATATTTATTCTCACAATTGCAGCCTTTGGCAATTAAGGGAACCAAATATATTGTGTCTCTTGATCAGCTTCAAATTGTTCTTATAAATGAGAGACCTTTGGTATCGTTAACTGTATTTATGCTACTAATCGCGACTTACAAGTCAGTGCGCGATACACAAGATGCATTGTCCAGTTATTGTGATAGAGTTATTCATTATTACATTTCGTAATTTTGTAAACTATCTTCAAAAACCCTCCTAACAATTACCAAATCCATACAACTACAATCTAAATCGTTCTTAACTGGCAATAGGCTACCTCTAAATCCGGCCCCACTTATAATTTATAGTCAATTACGGCGCTTTATCAACTACGATAGTCATCTATCGTCTGAACGAAGTGAAAGTGATAATGCCAGCGAAATAAGTCCTGGGTCCAGCGTCGAAAGTTATACAGCATTTGCTCTTAATTGGTTGAAGAAAAACCCCGAAAAAAAGCTCAACCATGTAATTTGTCGTTTCACGGGTAGGTATGCTGTTACTTCACAGCACACAGTGTGCAATTTTCCTAAGTTAGGTGGACAGAAATCAAATTTTGATTTTTTTTAGTCAGGCATAGTGAATATGAATTCATGTTCTTTAACATTTAAAGAATGTTGTGAGAAACAGGTTTTACTGTTTTATCAGCGGCAAGCTACATTTAGAAGGGTTTGAACAATGAGTTCTTCCAAACCCTTCTCGCTCGTGTTCAGCAGTAGATAGGAAGGCTTACTATGTGGGTGAAAAAGAGCCAATTATTGTTAATCATTTATTGTGTTGTGAGACATGGAATCTGTTCAGACAGGTACGTTCTTGCTAATGTAACTTCAATTACAAGTTTGTAAAGTATACAGTATTATTCTTTTTACAGAAGGGTTTAAACATTACAATTGAAAAAAATATTATTATTTCAAAGTTCTCCAAATATAATGTGAGTTTTAATATAGCCGGTGACGTCCAGTTACAATAATTCTTTTACCATTTAATACAGCATCATTTAGAGTGTTTTAAAGTTTGCGCGTTCTTGCGCATTTATCAGTAATTAATTTTTTTCAATGGTGGTGCATATGGCAACTGTTCCATATTTGGCTTAAGAGCAGAAAAGAATCATGGAATAAGGAAATTTTTAATCACTTGTGAGTGTTTTAGGCCTGCAAAATTATTCACATGACATCGAACATCAGGTTAAAAATACAGTGATCACATCTTTATCTAACTTTAACAAACGCACAGTGAATCAGAACGCAAATCACAGCTGGACAAAATTAATAACTTCTCTGCATTCCAACGGATTGTTATGAAACTTTGTACATGCCTTACAGGTGGCACACATGTTTTGTTTTCAAATTCTGATTACGTTTGCAGAAGAAAAATTATCCCTTTATAGCGGGTGCATTTAAACAAAATTAATAACTTCTCTCCTATATAACAGATTTTTATTAAATTTTATATAGCAGTTACAGGTGGAATATTTTATTTGTTGTTTACGAAGTCTGATTATGTTTCATAAGAGGAACTGCCTCTTTATAGTGGTGCATTTAGACAAAATTAATAACTTCTCTCCTATATAATATATTTTTATGAAACATTGTACAACAATTAGGCCTACAGGTAGCATACAGATGTAATCAGTATTTGTACATATGCTACCTATAACTCCTGTACAAAGTTTCATAAAGATTTGTTATGTAGGAGAGAAGTTTATTTTGCGTAAATGCACTCCCTGTAAAGGGTACTTCCTCTTATGGAACCGTAAATATAGTTTGTACACAAAAATATATTCTACCTGTAATTTCCGTACACTGTTTTTTTTTTAAATCTGTTATATGAAAGAGAGTTAATATTTTAGTTTAAAACCACCCCTATAAAGAGGTAATTCCTCGTACACAAAAGCAGTCAGAATTTGTACACAAAAAATATGTGTTATTTATAAGGTCTGTACAAACTTTCATAACAATCCATTGGAATGCAGAGTAGTTATTAATTTTGTCCAGCTTGATTTGCGTTATTGCACACTGTGCAGCGGTGGACTTGTCGGTTACTAATGATGCTGCAACAATTCCGTTGTGATGGAATGGGTGATAGGGTTTGGTATTTGAGTGAGATGATTGTGAGAATTGCTATGTAGTTATCTGATAATTCTCCACACTGTACAGAAAATCGTAGGAAAAATATACAACTAGGCATTAAGCCCAAGATGGGATTAGAACCCAGGCACAAGCGGAAGCTCGAAACACGAATCTGGCACGGTACTAGTTAGTTTTCTCTTACATCCTTAAGTAACTTAAAATCTAGATTGAAATAGTATCCTATTATTTTCGGAGTAGAGAAACACCAACTTGTCCACACCTTGGAGTAGTGGTCAGCGCGTCTGGCCGGGAAACCAGGTGGCCCGGGTTCGAATCCCGGTCGGGGCAAGTTACCTGGTTGAGGTTTTATCCGGGGTTTTCCCTCAACCCAATACGAGCAAATGCTGGGTAACTTTCGGTGCTGGACCCCGGACTCATTTCACCGGCATTTCATTCAGACGCTAAATAACCTAGATATTGATACAGCGTCGTAAAATAACCCAATAAAATAAATAAATAAATAAATAAACCAACTTGAGGTACACCCTATACGACATTGTGCAGTTTTTCCCCGTTCGAATTGGATGTTCGATGAGCAGAGACGGTGGATTGTGAAGTAATCAAGGTCGTGACTGTTACTTCTTAGAAAAACGCCACACCTGAACTCGAATCCGAGTTGGCACACTCCGTACTCAAGGTGAAATACGAGTTCAAGGAAACAAGCGTTACGTAACTATCTAGTTGTCCCGTAGCAAGGGTCTCGTTTTAACAAATCGCATTACATCGTGCTACAGGAAATCAAAATTTGCAACTTTACATTTCAAAATTACTTATATATTAATATATTAGCTTTTACATTACAAAATTACGAAATGTAATAAGACAAATTTATTATATTGTATTGATACAATTCATACATAAAAAATCGAAATAATTTTGAATTGTATTCTCATAGTTATGAAACAAATAGTATGAATTCTTCAAAATTTTTTGAACCAAAATGCAACACTGGTACAGTATTTAATTATAGTAGTAATTTAGGCACAAGAATATATAACAAATGTATATTTAAATATCCTGATCTTCTCAATTTTAATAGTTCTAGTATTAAATTAAAATAGTTATGTATGGATTTTATAAATAATGAAAAATTGTAAATTTAAATTTATATATTATTATTGTGTAGTAGACTTAAGGAAAATTATATTATATACTTTTTAATTTCAATTCAAGAATCCGCCCCTGAGCACAAGTTACACTCTTTCAGGGGTGAGCTAAAGTTTTTCTGTTTATATTATATTTTATGTTACATTTGTTAGCAAAATAAATAAATAGATAAGTAAATAAGTAAATAAATACATACATACATAAGTAAATAAATAAATAAATAAACAAATAAATAAATCTTGATCTTGTAAACAAGAATAACCACACCGCAACATGTATGGAATATAAGTTGAACAAAACTTTAAACATGAATATTAGGCATTGTTGTATAAATGTAGAATAATAATGTAGAATTGTAAAATTTTGTTTCCAGTACATCAATACAAGTAACGCTATAAGCCAGCGTTGTTAGACAGAGACTAAAGGCTGGTTCACAATAAACCGGAAACGGAAACGACGAGAACGAGAACGGAAATAATGTTAAAATAAATTTATTTTAACATTATTTCCGTTCTCGTTGTCGTTTCCGTTCCCGGTTTATTGTGAACCAGCCTTAAACGGAGCGGAGCGCTCCACTAGACTGGTTGCGTGCTCTGGTGTTTCCACAGACATAAGCAAGTCCAAGCTCCGATCTAGCTCCACAACCGGTTTTGGAGCTTACAACTCGACACTACTGCTATAAACATTACTTACAGTAATGTAGGGTACTATGGATATATAGGATAGAGAAAGACTGCATTTCTTACTATAAATTTATAGCGCGATAATAGATATATAAGTATACGGCTCCACTTTCGAGAGTCGGATGAGGGAAGGTTCACTGTGTGATCTATTAGATGATCCGACGTGTGGGTTAGATCAGTGGTTTCCAATCTTTTTTGACTGACGACACAACTTACTGAGCGCCCACTATATCGCGACACACAACAACTAGTGATTTTCTTGTGGAGGAAAAGGTGGTGAAACTCTGTGTAGAATATTTTATAGCAGACGGGGAGATGATTACAGTTCACTGCACGGGAATTTTGTCGTTTTTATCTTCCTTTTCGTTCAATCAAGACTTTCAAGGGCTAAGCGGAATTCAAAGGAAAATTAAATTAAAAACACAGTTATTCACACATATTTCGCTTGCTTGATGAAAAATGCAAGAAAAAAGTGCCGGAACGCCGTTCCAGGTCGATGTTAACACGCAGTCGAAAATTCTTAAACAACAAGCAGCAACTTGAGTGGGATTAGAAAAAAAAACCTAGTATGTCTAAAAAATACCAACCTATCAATGGATGTCCGATGAAAAACTTTCATGATCGTTTTTGAAAACTTACCTATTTAAATTAATGTGAAGTCTGCGCTTGGTGGGTTGCACAGAATTTCTCTATATGTGGCCTTATGGTTCACAGGACATATAAATCATCTTCAAGATGCAGCACACTGTTACTTTGTTTAGAGTGCACTATTTTCATGGTAGAAAATACTGATTCACACAAGTATGACGTTGAAAACGGCAGTTAGCCTATAAATGTCTTCTTAGTTTATTCGGCACCATCGACTGATTTGACAGAACATTTCCGCATATAAGACACTCGGGATTTTGTGTATATTCATCTCCACGCCACGTAAAACCATGTTGCAAGTATTCATCACTATATTTACGAAAGGCAGTACGTTTTTGTGAACCCTGAAGGGAATTTTCGCTCACATTACTTGAATTAGCACTGCTGTTATTTAATTCTAACCCAAAGCTTGAATTGTAATATGAATGAATGTATATATTTGTCTTTAAGCAATCTACCTTTCGGTGAGGCGGCACTTCACATTATTAGCATACAGTGCCGTCTCCCCGTTTTACAATGCCTCTCGTACAAGTCAATTAGGACATTACTTTGTTTAAATTTCTTATTGCAATTCTTCCACTAGTCTTTTTTTGTCTGTCATCAATTCTTCCACTACATTACACCTAACTCATCATTATACCAAAAATACTATAACCCCCTCCTGTATGACACATTTCCCCTCACTCTACATCTAATTATTTGCACTTTTCACTACTCACTTTTCCACATTGCTACTTTTTAGCTCTTAGTTTTCTTTTCTCACGATTTATTTCCCCTCCACACCATTTCCTTAAGTCGTGCTGTTTTTTCACCTCGTTTTCCCCTCTTCCTTCATCACTGCTCCCTGAACTATCTCCTACTTGCATTACTCTGCTTCTCGTCAGCCTCGATTTAGATCTTAGTTACTTCACCCGCTTCGGAATTGCTCCCATCTGATGTCCACTATTTCCATTCGCTTACATTGAGGTCTTGTTCTGCTGAGCTTGTTGAATGCCAGTTCGCGTCACTCCTGTTTCTTCATCAGTTGACGTCAATGCCTGCTTTTCGGAAATCGTCACTGAGTTCGACTCGTTTGCATTTTTCTCGCGTACACTCACCACACTTGTGTCACTAAACTCGCCTTTAGCTACGATATTCTTGATTTTTTCTTTCAAAAATTTTCTGTTCCTTTCCTTTTATTCTGAGCCTACGATCGGTTCCTTTAATGTTACTAAGCACTCCTCTACACTAAAAACCAAATTGTTTATCTCAATTTTGTCCTTGATGAGTTAATAAAAGGGATTAGAACTCTTCTTCTACTTCTCACTTCGTAGCTCCAGTCGTTATCTATTCTGATCGTTGTGTTCCCTAGCATATTTCTATTCTTCATAATCCTCTTCTTCGTAACCACGCTCTTAAATTTTACTAATATTGGCCTAGCTTGTTCTGAATTTGTATTTGCTTTTTTCCTAATCTAAATGCTTCCTGTACTTGCCCATCGCGCACGTCCATACCAAAACACTCCCAACACACTCCTAATATCTTCTCATATGTATCGATACTCTGTTCTCTATCTTTTTTCTTCTATACCGAAAAATAACAAGTTTTTTCTCCTCTTTTCCTCTTCAAATTGATCCCATTTGCTTTTCAGAATTTCGTTTTCCAGTTGAATTTCTTCCATCTTCTTCCTTAGCTCTGCCATGCTCTCCTTCATTTCCATTAGGTCTTGTTTCACTGTACTGTCTTCCATTTCACTATTACGCATCCTTATTCGCCGGTTTAACACAGGTCAACGCCTCTACTACACGTTACTATCTCCTGACTTGCACAAAGCGAACCGACTTCCTCTGCAACTTGCTTAAGACTGCCAAAGCTTGAATTAAAATTTTGTCCATGACGAAATCTAAATAAAGCACTTTTCATGAAATAGTACATATATGCTGAAACTGACCGAAATGTTCTGACGATTCTAAACTCTAGGGCCTATTTATTACTAAGTGGAAACAGTAAACGAATTACTAAACATAGTTGCAGGTCTTTACGTTTCATTGGTAAAGTCTGTCTCAAAATAAAATATACCATATCAAAGACTTCGTTGTAAATAAAAAATGCGTTGTAAAGACACTTTCTGGGTGGCATAAAATTTATTTTTCAAATTCCAAAATTTCGCGACACACTCACTTATTGGTGAATCAGACGCTTAAAAGCGATTCATCATGTTTCAGCCCTGTAAGAGCCAGGTCCCAACCCCGGACGAGCAAGGTATAGTCCGGCAACAAACATTTCATAGCGTGCAGAAACCAAATGCTCCTACCAGTCAGAATAGAGTGGGAGTTGTGTCATTTGGCTGGAGTGTGTGGCAGAGTGAAGATCAGTTCCTGTGAAGTACGGTTTACTCCAGATAGATAATATAGCATTGTTGTATTCGTACTACGCTAGTGTATTTCAGGTCAATTTTAAAGTTTAAAATGACCTCCTATCTATCACACCTCTCATTATCAGTTAGTGGTTGTATAAGTATGACGTCATGCGCGAATCGAAAGCGGAAGCGCTATATTTTGAATGTTGCCTGGCTATACCACCAGTCTTTATAACCTACGTACATTACCAATGGAAATCGTGCTAACCACGATACCCACGATACGATGGAGGTGTGAGTGTATTTCTCAAATCTGATCTTAATTTCAAAAATATTGATCTTTCACATTTTTGCAAAGACAGGGATTTAGAAATTTGTGCTGTTGAATTAGAAAATGAAAAAAAGAGTAATTAGAATAATAGTAGGTGCCAAATCTAGGGAATCGTGTAGGACTATTTAAAAAAAACTACAAATAATGCCCATGGCTTGTCAGTATATCTTTTCATTAATAATCTTCCTCGTATGTATTCGTGAAAACTTTGTAACTAATTCAACAGTTCATAGAATAAATACACGTCAAAAAATGACTTTCATACTCCATCGGCAAGCCTATCGTGCTATCAAAAAGGAGTGCGTTATATGGCAGTAAAAAGTTTTAACAGCCTCCCTATCGATATAAAAAATGAAACTCAAAACATAAAATTATTTAGAGCCAAATTGAAGAAGTACCTAATTTCTCACGCCTTCTATTCTGTAGGTGAATTCATGACATTCAATAACACTTCATGAAAATGATACTAAAACTTTGTGTTGTACTAGTAGACTATATTGTAAATCTCATCTGTATATATTTCATCTAGACTGTGACTATGAATTAAGATTTTATAATAGTATTAAGTTTTTTGACTTGTTCCATATTCTAACTGTAAGCGATGTATGAATACCATGTAATGTTAATAAATACAATACAATACAATACAATACAATACAATACAACCACAAAGCCTGTTTTTAACTATTGAAGATGATGGTGGAGAATTTTGTGGAACGAAAAGGGAATGGGAGTACCCTGAGACAAACCCTCTACAACGTAAGTTTTGTCCTGAACAAATTCCATCTTTTTGTAATGTTTCATTTTATTTTATATTATTTCAATTTTTTTCCTTGTGGCAGAAAGTTAATAATGTTCCAATTTCATTTCATTTCATTTTAGACATCGCAATGACTTCACGCTGTTCGAAATGTCCCAGCTTCAGTGCTAGTACATACGAAACCTTCAACGTCAATCATACCTAGACAAACAACACAGTGGATGGGAAGATATAAAAAGTAAACAAGCCCTATCCTGTTCCTCAATCTCCACCCAGTACTCCGCTGTCAGTTAAAGGACCTCAACTTCGAAGTCTACTTATATGTAAACATAAGAATTTACACACAAAGACTACAAAGTTAGGTATGCATAGGGTGACCAGACGTCCTCTTTTGTCCGGACACGTCCTCCGCTTCAGATCTTTGTCCGGGGTCCGGGCGGATTTTAAAAAAATCAAGTAATGTCCTCCTTTTCGTAACTTGTATGCCTGATATTTTGAAATTATCTGCTTTGATGCCTTTCTGAAGTAATTTGCCTGTAGATGGCATCAGCATCGACAGAATATACCCTTTGCCAAAGATCATAACTCTCTTTGCTCCTACTTATTATGGTCGTTGCTTTCATACAGTATGTAGCTAACTGTGAAATTATTTTATATTATTAAGTTTTATCATAGGGACGCTGTAATAAAATAGATATTGACATAATTTTAAGTGTAATACAGGCCTAAACCTATATCTAAATAGATATTATTTCTCTTTAATAATTATAGTTCCCTTGACTTTCTTATGTAGCTAACTGTAAAATCATTATTATTAAGTTTTTTTCATAATTATTTTGTAATAAAATAGATATTAATATAC
The DNA here is from genome assembly GCF_040183065.1 of Periplaneta americana. NCBI lineage: Eukaryota > Metazoa > Arthropoda > Insecta > Blattodea > Blattidae > Periplaneta > Periplaneta americana. Next base: position 104,921,934 of record NC_091119.1, on the reverse strand, counting down.
TTTTAAGTTTGATAAAGGACTAAATCTGTACTGTAAATATTTTGTAATAAAATAGACATCGATGTACTTTAAAGTATAATAAGCCTAAATATAAATACATATTTTCTGTCCTCTTTTTCCGAACAATGTCCTCCTTTTTGAAGCTCTGAGTCCTCTTTTTTTATCGATGTGAATCTGGTCACCCTAGGTATGCATAGTGTGTTCGTTGTTGAAAGAGACAGTGAGAGTAGCTAGCAATGCAGGTGCATGTTAGAGAACTCTGCCGTAGTATAAGCAGGGTGGGATTGTTGCTTTATGTGGTTAACCAATCAACGCATCGCAGTGCAATGTAAACAAACCAATTTCCGGAGCACAACGCTGAAAACCACACACGAGAAATATATCCCTATTCAATTGCTGCGATATAAAACACATTTCTTCTGTAACCTGGCCATACCTCAGGCTTCACGTCATTCATGACGTAACGACAGTCTAAGCACAACTAACATAATATCCTCATGTTGTGGTGTAAATTCCTACCTTTACTTATAAGATAACTATGCAATAGGTCATGTACTTTGAATTCACTTGTCTACTATTATGAAGTATTATTAGGCCTATTATTATTATTATTATTATTATTATTATTATTATTATTATTATTATTATTATTATTATTGAAGGGGGAAGCGAACCCTAGTGCTACGTCCGTTTCAGAGAACTATTACGCTGAATGCCAGCTAGGCGAATTTCCAACCCACGGCTGCTGACTATGTTAAAGTTTGCTGACAACCTAATCCATTCCTAGATCAATATCCTCCAGGGGCCCGTTTCACAATCCTTACAAATTACAAATTAACAATTTACAAATAACAAGTAAAAGATTACAAATGCTTGTAAATTGTGTTTCACAATGCTATCTTATTGGTTTGTAAAGTTTGACGGACTTTACAAAATCAGCTAAAGAAATTTACAAATACGCATTATTGGTTACACAATATCGCCAACGACAGTTTACAAAAATCGCTAAGGAGCAGAGCTAAAGTCGCTATCGTTTTCTTACTATCGATACATATTTTTATATTTTGTACTAAAATAGATTATTCTAAGCTTGCTGATTCATATTTCACCAACAGAAAATATAAAGTGTTGTTAAAGAAAATTAAAAGTATTTAGATTTTTATATATTGGCGACAATGGAATTTCATATGATGTGATTGGTCGAGTATACCAATACGTCTATTACTTAAATGACCAAAGTTAGCACCAAATTCAGTCAAATAAGTAAATAACAGATTAGTCCACGTACAAATATGCAATTGATAAAATAATTACGATGTCTAACTACACAATCGTGTTGATCCATCAGTATTATTTATTAATGTTTCATCCCTAACCTCACAAACATTAGTGATCCCAGCAGCAGCATAAAAATTCTGTGCTATAGTAAATAACATTTTGGTGATCAAAAACCTGCCCCGAATTTAACTCTTTTAATAACATCAACTACCCTGTGCGCACTTTTGCACACTGATATCTTAGAAATTCCGTGCTTATCTGCTAACCCACGGAACTGACTGCATCCAATGCAAAGCAATACAGTTCTCGCTTTGAGGTTAGGGTATCAATTTTCTCTTTTGGATGTTGGATATATGATGTCCCGTATCTTGTAGGAAAGATTCCAGAGAAACGGGACTCGAAACGACTTCAGAATACAGCGTAAGTAGTGTTACTATTGCATTATTGAATTATTTATTTTTGGTGCAGGGAACTTCTTTATTAAGTGCGAGTATTTATTAAATACAGTCTTCGTATATAAATACTTATGCGGTATTCTGAAGTATAGCGCGGGACTCATTCGAAACCTTTAATTAAATTTATACAATGATACGAACGTGCTATTAATTCTTGGCCGGAGAATTTTACGTATACGTCTTCGTTTGATTAGGTCTAAATTCAGTATCTTCGTCTGAGTCACTAGAACTCCTTAATAACATCAAAACTGCTTTAGTTTAATTCTTAATATTATCCAGTTACTCAAAAATTAATTTAATAAGTATTTCTTTATTGTATTTATTCATAATTTGTTGCAATATCAAACTTTACACATCTCAGAGGTATTGTAGAAAATGTGCTAATTTTACAAGTAAAATTTACATGTTTGTAAAATTACTCTTCATTGTGAAACAGAATACTTGTAAAGTGAGCAAAATTTAATTTGTAAAGATTTGATTTCCTTTGTAAAGTTCAACATTACAAACAAAGATTGTGAAACAGAAGTTTACAATTTACAAAGCTTGTAAACATTGTGAAACAGGCCCCAGGTGTCACCAGCCGGCGATTGGGGAATGCTAAAGGATGCAAATCTGATGGAGATAAGACAGAATGATGTTGAAGTCTAACATGGGGAAATAGGAGCACTCCGAGAAAAACCCAAACTGCTATTTTATTTTGTCACAAGTGTTACTATTTCAAAGAAAAACCTTTGGCCCGACCAGCATCTACGTCATAGATTGATGGTCTTTATACCATGCAGCCAACGAACGAACATTAGGCAATGTTATATAGACAAAGTATTTCGTGATTTATTATAACATGTGTCCAGGGGGGCTAGAGTTGTAAGCATATTTTAATAATACGACATACGAGTATGTGTCATGTTGTTATAGCAGCAATAAAGTTACCAGAGTAGCGGTTCTAATTGACGATCCCCTTCCACTATATTGATAATATTACAGTTGTGCACCATGGGAATTTTCTCGCTTACAAAAATGTCAAGAATAATTATTTTAGAATTCTCCACGCCATTGCGTCGTGATATAAGATATCACACTACTACGATAAAGCGTAAGTAATTACTTCGTGGTTCAAGACGGCGCCATGTTCCGTCGGACCCCGGCCACTTAGTCACTCGTAATGAGTGCATCTCTGTACTTGTGGTTGGACATTGTGTCTACTGTCACACATACTGTGACACGGTACACGAGGGTAGGTCAATAAAGAGGAACACAGTAGGTAGGTAGAACTTAAAGTGTGAGGGATTCGATCCGGCATCGGAACTTGAATCCGGTGTGACTTAGGGGACAAAGCTGGAAACCTCGGTTCGAGTCCCGGTGCCGGAGAGAGTTTTTCTCCGTTCTACCGAATATTCATCTAAGACATCATGCCTAGGACTCGTGTTACTAAATGAGATCTGTTTCGTGTCCTCATGAACAAGACATTTTCTCATGAAATTTCGGTCAATGTATGGGACCAGTACCCCATTCCAACTTCGATACGAATTTGGGAACCTTCGATAGGGAGGGAAATCCGGTATCGAAAACCAGCTACATCGCCTGGGGCAGGGGTCGTCAGCACAGAGCACGCTGGGGCTAATCTCTCTTACCCGCGGAAAACGCAGTGCACTAGGGTGCACTCCGTAGCTGCTAGCGGGTATGCTCTGTATCTTTCCCTGTTGCACGATAGTGTACACGGGACAGCACCGCGTACCCATTGCACATTTCAGCGAGTGCTGACGACCATAGGCCTGGGGGATAATCGTGCTAACCATACATTACTCAAGTAGTGGTTGGATGATCGTTCACCTCTGCTGAGGCATGTGGCGCTTCATGGATTGAGACACAACTTATTTATGCTTTTATAATTGCTGAAAGAGTTGAAAATTTCAGATAGACGTGCAGGAGTTGTTGCTTTCAGGTGATACTCCAAATTTAACATCCTTTGAGGAAAACCGAAGTTTCACTGGCCACTCATTTCAAAACTCAAAATATTTGTATGAGTGTCATATATATCTATAAAATATTTTACTCTTGTTATGAATGATGCGGAATATAAGTTTTATCATCAATTATAACGCCAAATGAGAAAAGACAACAAAATACACCAACAAAATTCTCGTTTAGAACATATCATTATAGGCAAGGTTTTATGTTTCAATTAATAATATAATTTAGTGTAGAAATATAAACAAGAGTATGTCGATTTGTTGATAAATGTCAATATTGTGATATATCGGAATAGTTTTCTGTAAATGGAAATATTCTTCAATCATTATCACTATTACCTCATTTCTGCGCATAGCGAATGTTTTTGAATTTCATGAATTTGTTTCACGACTAGTAAAAATGCGATTTTTGTCGATAATTTTGTAAATTATTAATTTCTTTACACTAAAAAGGTACCGACATGAATGCTAAGCTTACACGAGAAAAAATGTAGTAAAGAACTTTTCCTCCTGTTTCTATTAACTTTACAAGAGCACTTGTTTTTGTGTAACTGTTTTAAATTATTTTTAGTGAATATGTTATTTTGATATTATTTACATGTACTTTAAGTAACACAATTTTACTGTGAAACGTTCCTGAAATATGATAAATATTTTATTTTAAGTTCAATCAATAAGATTTATCTATTTTGCAAATATTTTATTTGTTATAACATTTTAAATGGAATATTAACGTTTTCGCCTGTTCGGCATCATCAGATATTGTTAAAAGGACGATATCTAAAACTTAAACCATTAGAATGTACACAGTAAATGTGCATGGCAAGGTAGCTGATTTTTCATGAGTTTCATGTAACTAGATCTTGTTGATGGAAAAGGTTTAATTTTGAATTGAATTTCCAGGACGTATAATTTTGGAAGTTATGGAAATGACTTCTGGTACGTGTAACTCATGTTACAATACATTTTGTTAGATAAAACACTTGTTATAAAATAATTAAAATTAACAAGAGCTTTACATATACTTTATGTTAAGTTAATAATAGGCCCTACAAGATATCAGTGAAGATTATTGATAGAAAAATTCAATTGTTGAATTCATAATTAATTTACCGGTGAATAATTATGAATTAGAATAGTGATATATATTATCCATATTACATTGTTTGTTAAAGTATCATTTAGTATAAAATCAATAATTAATAGATAAAATTGGTAAAATTTTTGTGTGTTGTTTTTGTGTGTAAATTATTAAAAAAATATTTAAAAATATGGTGCCATGCTATTACGATGTAATCATTAGTGGTTGTTTAGCAATACATTTGGCTCTTCTTCGGTAGTCAATCATCAAATCTTGAATTTATTAGTTGCAAGTAAAAAAAAAATACTGCATTCCTATAGATTGTGAGAGTGCTATTATATTTGAAAAACGTAAGCTTGTAGATTTTAAGAGGGTATGTTAAAATGTATTTCGAAAAAGCTTGTGTAAACGGTTGTGCCGAGGGGAATGGAAATTGAGTTTTGTATATGTATGCCTCAGCGTATGTGTGGGTATCCTTGTTGGTGGTTTAATGCGTACTGAGCGAAATAGATAAATCGTATTGATTGAACTTGAAATAAAATATTTATGATACTGAATTAGATTTATCTGAAAACAAAATTAATTGTAAAACAAAACAATCAGTCAAGCCCTGAAGAAATTTAGAGTGGTACAAAAATGGGGACATTCAACAAGAGTAAGAAATAAATTCAGTAAGAAAAACATTCCTTATGGCAGAAACATCTGTGAACCTTGCGTATGATATCCAAGAATAATGACGGAAGAAAGTATACCAGAACATAAATATTCATTAAATCATCAAATCATCATTGTAAACACTGGATAGAAATGTGAGCATCATGTGGAAATCCAGGCTAACGCATCCAGTTTAATTATAAATACTCGGATGTTTATATAAAATCTGCATAATCATATAAGAAGAGTGACCTTAAATTATCGCATATTAACCACAGTAGTTTTTCCCAGCAAACCGAATTTAATTTGGAAAAGAGGAAAACGTATTCTCTACTTCTGTACTAGCTCATTTGATTAATGTTGCTCTGTTATGAATGATTATTGCCTTCATGTGTCTACATAAAAAATACGAACATATTTATCTAGCTCATACATGATTTCAGCTTTTCTTATTTTTCAGTTGCAACTGTTTTCGCTCCAACTCCTGCACAGGAAGGTCCAGTTTACAGCATGCGGCTTTTTCCCTCTTGACTTTACTCTGCTGTATTCGGTAAGCAATTTCGTCATTTTAAACACGAATAAATGTGGTTGTTGTTTAGTCAAGTGTCCGGATACCAAGAAGTCACCACTTATGACGCAACTAAGCCAAGAGTTAATAGGGTATCTTGACCAGTTCCTTTCCCTCTGCATTGCATACATCGCTGACTGGTAACGCATTAAATTAATCAGAATTCAGATGTAAAAAATTGTTATTTCCTCTTCACATATCGTCAAGTGAGATTTACTGTACATATCAATCAGAATCCAATCAGAGGCAATAAGGATAATTATTTTTATTGGTGCTTTACACGTGGAAGCGGGTTCAACCTCTATTTCATATCTCTACCTTAATAGATTAATTGTGCCTGCCTCTTCATGGAATACCGAACACACTGAAAACGTAGTTTATTAATCTGTGTAACTATTTTGACTGCGTTTCCTGTCATACCTCTTCAAAACATTCGAAAGAATGCCAATGTCCCACCAAGTGATTATGTCGCAGGGTCGGCGAAACGGGGAAGTCACGTGACACTTATTTACTTTACCGGACCATTTTTTTATTATTTTAAACAGTTGTAGAATATTACGTACACTTCCACTTGCGAACACCAAATATTTTCAGGAAAAAGCCTAACATCCTAGACCTTTACAGAGAAGCCAGCAGAAATGAGTGGGGGAAAATCAAGATGCAACCTAACTACTCGGCTGGTTAGTAGCAATGATGATAATATTCCATCAGACATTCCTGTAAACTGTAGATTCTTGTGCTATGTCCTACAGTGGAGTATGTCAATGAAAAAAAAAAAAAAAAAAAACTAAACTCCATTTCTGAAATCTGTAGAGATAGGAGACGAAACAAGTCCTTTGTGTAAGTGGTGAGTGGAGGGACCAGGCCAATGACAGCTCTGAGGGAAAACATTGCTTGAAGGGAGCGAGCGACTGCAGACAAGGGATCATTTCTATCTGAACTTAACTGCAGTTTAGATGCCGCACTACCTATTTCTGCCACGCATATCTTACCCCTTAGCGGCCGCGAGCGATGCAACCCGCAACACACTCCCGCACTACTAGGCTCCGCCTATTCGCATATCTCCCTTTCCACCCAAATGTATTGACTATAACTCTATAACTCTACAGATTCCAGAAACTGAGTTTAGAGACGAGAAATGGTTGCTGACTTTTTACAGAGTTCTCCCATTCAGGGTTTCAATACGTGTCGTAAACATACAAAAAGAACCTAAACTTCAATTATTTTTTTACATAAGTCACACCAACAATAATTAGTGGTCCTTAATAATAAGTTGGACTCGACAACGGTTTGATGTTACGAACCACGATCTAATAACGTGTAAATAAAGCAGAAAGAGCGTTTCATAACTTGTGATATTCAGTTTAAGGAGGTCTCAGAATCGTAAATTAATAAAATCAATACTTATAAACTTGTGGTAGATAATGCTTTGATTTCAAGTTATATTAGATTTCTTGCTACAGCAACACTATGCTCAAAATGAGCTCCTTGGAACTTGATTTAAGTCTAATATGCATCATCATGTACCTTATCCATTAAGAATTCCTGGTACTCCTAGAATTTTTTGGTAGCATTGTTCAACACTTCGTCGGAGGATTTCAGTTTTCTCAATTTGTTGATGTTCCTTAAATTAATGTGAATTCAGGTCCCGAGAGGTTCATTCTAGGCAATGGTTTCACCACAGCAGTTTCAATCGTTAGTGAAATAGTTACCCAAAAATGCCTGTAAATGAAGTATAATAAATACTTCACTGCCATAAATAGTAGTAGGCCTATAGGAAGCAAACAAGAGCCAGTGCAGCAAATCATCTCCTTAGGAGACTGACAAGTAGAATTACAGGTTTCAATTCTCTAAGACCAGCAGAACGAATAAACATGTTAAAGATAAGAATTCGAGTTCAGTACTTCAAGTTGTTAATAATTTAAGAAGAAATGTTGATATAGAGAAGTGGTTTGGTTTTCTTTCTTTCCATTTTGTTTCTTCACCCTATCTTTCATCCCTTTTCCTTGTAGAATTTTCCTTTCTTCCGTCTCCTTGTCTTCCTTTGGCTTTCTCTCCTCCCATTTAATTTAATCTCCTTTCCTTCTCATAGGTCGATCTGTCTCACCTTTTATTTTTTACCTTTCAGTTTCTTTGTCTTTTTTTTTTTGGTTTCTTTTCCTTCTTTTTTTCATTTCATTTCGTTTTATTTCTTATCTTTGGTTTCGATTTCCTTTAGTTTCGTTTCGTTTAATTTCATTTTTGTTCCGTTTCGATTGATTGGGTTTCTTTTGGATTCGTTCCGCTTCCTTTGGTTAGGTTTGGTCTGGTTTCCTGTAGTATCTTACCTCTTTATTTAATTTGGTTTTGTTCGGTTTCTTTTGAATTCGTTCTGCTTCCTTTGGTTACGTTTACTCTCGATTCGTTCAGCTTCCTTTGGTTATATTTGGTTTGGTTTCCTTTAGCATCTTACTTCTTTATTTAATTCGGTTTTGTTCGGTTTCATTTGGATTTGTTTCGCTTCCATTGGTTTATTATCATTTGATTTCAGTATCGTTCCTTTGCAGGGAACTACGTTTACAAGAGGGCTATGGCCTTCCTTGACTGGTCTCGTTAAAACTTCAATTTGTATCCACCGCTCTAGTACTTTGCTGATGTCACAAATAGAAATCTACATAAGTAATTTCGAACTGCACTAATTACTCGTGATAATGGCAATGCAAGAACTATATTGTGTGGTAGTAATTACAACTGGTCAGTTAAGGAAACACCCTCGGCTAGTGAACTCATATAATGATAATTCCACCTGCTGAACTTCCAACCACGCAACAGATGAGACATTCTTAACCCTCTGAGGACTGGATGGGGTATTCTGACACTTCATTGATCGTTCTTTTTTCAGTTCAAAACATAGTAATGTTTATTTTTGGGTCATGGTTTTTCTGCATTGTGTCAAATGTACTTTCTGGTTTCACATTTCGCATGAAAAAAGCTCCCTGTCTCCGATTTTCTTTATAAAATTAATTATTAGTAGTTAGGGTGTCCAAATACCCCAGATAGTCTTCTGTGTCGCCTATAATTTTTTTCTTCCTTGCTACGAGAAATATAGTTTTTCGTTATTGATGTCATGGTTTGTTTAAATTTAAGTATTCGTTATGTTGGCATAATTACAAATAAATAATAATTTAATAAAAAATTTCAATAAAATAATTAAATATTAATAAATCAAAATCTAAAAAAATAAAATTTTAACAAACTTAAAATGATAGTTATTATAAAACCAACACCAATAAAAAAGTAACAGAAATTATAATAATATGGTTTTGCATCTTAAGTCCATTATTGAATCCAGTCAACTGTATCTGTAGCTCGTAAACAATAACTAATAGCCTATGTAACTTATTAGCCAATCTGATTTTGTAAATACAGTCAACTCCGTGTGTAGTGAACTTCTGCGGATTTCCATATTTAGCACTATATCCTAGGTTCACTATGTCCGAAGTCTCTCTCCCCTAAGCTTAAATGGCAGAAATGAATGAAAATTTGAACGATAAAATAAAATACTATACAGTAATTAAAATATTTCATTTTGCGGAACGGATTACACTGTATACTGTTACTCACAGTTGATTTACTTAAACTATGCTGTCGACCCACGTCCACTTGCGAAACACAACGTTCAATGTCACTTATAATATTCGCCTTATCTTCCAAAGAAAACAGTTTACGCTTCGACATTTTTATATAGTACATTCACTGCCGAACACTAGAAACAAACTGATCAGGTAGAAATGACAAACGTTCTTATGGTGTGACTGTATACTCAGTCTTGGAATTTCCTGGGTCACTTAATGGAAACTGGGAGGGGGTTGATGGAGTTAGAAGTAATGCTGAATGAAAGTTCTTTGTTTTTCAAACAAAAGATGTTAAGAAATGATGGTGGAATTTGTTGATACAATTACAATTACAATTAGATGAAGAGCTTCATGATGATACAAGTGAAAATGATGTAATAGATCAAGCTTCAAGAGACACCAGTGGCGATGAATCATCGTTTGCAGCAAAAATGGAGAAAAATGGAAGAGGTCTCGCTAACCAACTACGCGTAAAAAGTTGTGCTAACATAATAAGTGATGTGGTCCTGCTGCTTACATGAGACTAACATCGTTGAAAATATGTTCAAACATCGTGTTGATAATAAAATGATGGACACTATAGTTCCCTACATAAATCAGAGAGGATAAAATGCTATGCACAAAGTGTTTCTTAGTATTCTGAGATTTGATATCAACACGCGTGAAGAGAGGAAAGCCACTCAGATATTTTTAGAGATATTTTCAATATTTTTGTGAGATCCTGTTAGAAAAATTACAATTTCCATTTCTGTTTATATGATTGCTGAAGCTTGAATTCTGTTTCTGGCATACAAAAGTTGCTTTCTTAAAATATTCTAAAAACATTATATAAATATTTATTATAGTCGTACTACAAACTTAAAAATTAACAGTAGCATTATGATCTTTGTTTCATTGATCTGTAAGATGCTTTCAGAGGATACCAAAATACTGTTGATTAAAGTTTAAACTATTCAGTTTGTATCCTAAGCCCTTTTAAATAAAATAAAATGAAATGTTTATATTAAGAAGACAATCACATAATATGGTCTTCAACGTAATTTTTTAGACCTGGTCCTTAGAGGATTAAGGAGGGTGACCATTTAAAAATAAAAAAAAATGGTGGAAACTCACTGAATTCATTCTAAGAAGTGGCAGATATTACCATTGTTACGAATATTATGCAATTTATGGAAGTAACAGTAGTGACCAAGAATATCTGATGTAGTGGGAGTACGAAGGCCATAAGACTGACGCAACTAAGTTTTCCGTCCTCAGCTATGATAAAAGCTATGATAGGAGCCGAAAAGGTGAAGTTAACTATGGCACAAAATTAGAACGAAATGGACATCGATAAATAGAAGTATTCGTAAATGATGAAGTGCTCTAGCGACATTGTTCCAACTCTTATCTGCCGGAGATGTCACAAAGAGGTATCCGCAGTTACAAATTAGTTCCCACTGAGTTACCGCAAGGAATCTCAAGGCGATTGTCCCAGTCGTATATCAGTCAGTAATCAAAACATACAAGACTCACACTCCACCTGATTCCCTAGTATGTGTGGTAGGAAACTGCTGTGAGACAGACAAACTATCTATCATCCAACACAAGTTTAAAATGTATCGCCCAACTTCAGAAATAAACACTCTGCAAATGTAGGTTGAAATTGATCTAAGTAGAATTGGTGATATATTATATGTATATGTATATTTATTGTCATCAAAATCATGTACAATTCGCGTAGCATCCGTTAATGGTGTTCCTGTTACATTTTTCTGTATTCCAGGAAACCACCCTTAACTACATTTACTATTAATAACTATTACGATGTAGCCTATTTCATACTACATACAATCATTATAGTTATTTCTTAACAAGAACTTTCTTCCGTTTACCATCCTATACAATTTCGTATATGCTATTTCTACATTTAGTTTCAGGAATGTTTTCGGAATAAGAATTTTTTTTGTTCTTTCATTTTCTGGGAAAGATAGAAGAATGTGTAACGCGTCTTCTTTTTTATTACGTAAAGGACATATCGATGGCTGAGAACCAGACTGTTCTAAGTCCAACTTTTTATAAGAAAGAAATCTATGTTTCATTGTGTTCCAGTTCTTGTCTGCATATAAGAATCGAACAAAATTGTAAATATTCCTCTCCATAAGGTTGTTATGAAGCTATTCCAAAGTGTTTCATGAAGCTTTGAATGTCAGGAGCTTAAAACAGTTTTCCTGAAAAAGGAAATAGTAAAATGGACTTGGAACCGTCTGGTTCTGGGCTATCGATATGTCTTTTCCTAAGTCTCTTCTTCTATTTCTTAACATCCATATTCCCAACCTCCACTACGCTAGTACCACCCTTTCATCCCTGTTGTTAACTTTTGTATATTCTTCCTGTTTCTATATGATTTTCATTTCTTTGTTTAATGATATTAAACCATTTAGCTTGCTAAACATTTCCTGACTCAGTATCTCGTTGCTACTCTCCGTTATAATGTTACCTATCAAATTTATATAATTTCACCAATTTCTTGCCGTAACCAATTTAGTCCTAAACTGCTTAAATTATTTTCCAATTCTTTTATCCAATTTGACTTAGTTTTCATCGTTTGTAGGAATCTTAAACTTCTTTTCTAGATGTAATTTTCTTCTTTCTGTACAACATAACCCAAAAATTTAATTTTCCTAACTAATATTGTTCCTCTATTACCCTCCATCACCATTTCCTATCTGGCTGCTATATTTGAGGCATTCCATGGGATCCCCAAATATTTCTTAGAAAATTTAGATCTTAGTCTATCTACATTTACTTCTGATAAGTAATTTCTCAATATTTCAACACTATATATAATATTTTTGCTTCAATCGTCGCTCTGTAAATATCATTTAATCTTTTGCTATCTATGTTGGGCCATTTATTTAAACATTGTCTCTTGCTGTTAGTGCTACGTTTCCTTTATTTCCGATATTTTCACTTTGCTCTTTCCAATCTCTCTTACTATTAAATATTACATTTAAATATGTAAATTTACTCACACTTTCAATTTGAATATTGTTTAGGTACCACTTTTCTATTTTACTCCGCACAATTGGTGATATATAGACAGTTTTAGGAGCATCTTCTTAGGATGTTACGGTTTTACTGCCATATTCCGTTATTTCTCCCTTTACTATCGTCAATAAGATAGGAGACGGGGGCAAAGTCGTACTGTCAGTTGGATGTGCCTTGGATTCTGATGATCTACGAGAAAAGCAATAATTATCTTTTAAGTCGTTTGATCCAATGGACCTATGAATAAATCACAAGTGCTGCTACAGTAGGATTCTCAATTGCAATTACAGAGAGCTTCTTACCGAGTCAAGAATTTTCGATTTTTTCTGTAAGTAAGTAAAATAATAATAATAATTTGGGCATTCGGCTAACAGACACTGTACATGGATAAAATTCGTCATTTAATTTTATCAGTGGTTTGGAAAGGAAGTAGGTATTTTACAATATTGTCATTTCGCAGAGAAGATACTATCCCATTTCAGTTTGGTTGATAGACTTTCCCCTTTACTCACACTCTCTATCATCAGTGAAGGGGAAAGTACTACTGTCGATCTCACAAACGTTCGACTAATTCACTTCTTACATAGTGATACATTTTATTTCTGAAAGTGTTTAACGGTACTCTATATTTCGAAAGTCCATACTAAGTGTTTATATTGAATTTTATTGACTGGCACATTAAAAAGCTGCTGACAACAGAAGATAAATGTTTTCTCCACTGCTAGTTGCTACTCTACTGCATACACAACTGGACAATCTGCACTGTGTCGCTCCCCCTGACTTCATAATACAAACTGGTATTCCTAAATGTAATTAATTATATTAGTTGAAAATATTGTAAGAACTACACAAAAATATACTCTATCATGTAATTGTCAAACATCTGTGTCACTGTATTTTATATTCACTTATATACATTATTTAATATTTTATTTTCTAGTGTGTACAGCTTGGGGGGGTGCAGATATAAGAGGTAACAGCTACCAGTCTGCCACTGACGGACTCAGGACAAGTAGAAGGGGAAAGAAATGCCGTCGCATCCTCTCAACTCTATGAAATGTCGTTTAGACTCTCGGTAATGTGACGTCCCAATTATCCGGCCTCATAGCGTATTTCCTATCTCTCCTACTGTAATAGTTTTCTGGAAAATTTGCATAGGTGTCGTGTGTTATTCTGTATTAAGTTACATGTACGTCGTACACGCGCCGACTACTTACGGAATTTTCTAGAAGTACATGTGGAATGGTTGGCGCAACTTATAACATTAAATTTTAATGATATTTTTAAGCACTCTCGCTAATCCAGCACCTCCCTGTGCAAGGAATGGTCGAACTAGCAAGAGTCTACTGCAATTGAAAAATACTTTTATTCAATAAAGAAATACTTTCTCCCGGTATAATTTTAAACAAACTTTATTCTTCCCATCTGATTTTTCATCTTTAATTTAGATTTCGTTCTTATTGTTTAAAAAAACGTCCGAACCGATTTATGTTGATGCATTTGAATTACCTTCATCTAACTTCACGAATTTCAGCATGGAACATCGTAATCTTTCCTTTTCCTTGTCACTTTCATTCTTCTATTTGTGATAATAAGCACCCGAGAGACGTTTAGTCTTTCTGCTCGGCATCTTCAAATCTATAATAATAATAATAATAATAATAATAATAATAATAATAATAATAATAATAATAATAATAATAATAATAATAATACAGTAAAATGAACAACTATGGTACAAATTAAATAATTGAGATGACAACAAAATGAAGGACATAGATTGCAATGATTAATTTACAAGAATTAATACTATAATATTTTATGGAAAGGAGTTGATTCTAACAAAATTATTACCAATTTGTGTAGAAAGATTATGCATATAATATTAGCAAAGACATTGTCATGTTCTAATTCTTCTATACATTGAATGGATCGAAATCGCCTACGTGTAAGTTAGCATGTTTAATACATCTGGAGACCGGCTAGGAAGATTTAGAATTTCTAATATAGAAGAGTTTGTGATGTCTCATGTCCCTGATAGGAATACGAAGGCTGACACTGTTTAAGAAATATTGACAATTAATGTTACCTTTAAGGACCTTACATGAGAATAAGTAATCGAGATCATGATGTCTAGCATACAAGCTTCGACATTTAAAGTGCTCGCAATTTTTATCATAGTTATACCCGGAGTTATTAGGCAGGAATCTGTACGAACATAATGAAATAAATTTCCTTTGAATATTTTCTAGTTTTGCCGAATCAGTACTAGTAATACAGTTCCAAACTACAGATTCATATTCGAGTTTCGATCTCACTAATGTATAGTATAGTAATCTATTAAAAGAGAGTCATATGTTGAAAAGGAATAAGTAATTGACAAAATTATTCCTAACATTCTTATTGCGTGGTTATAAATATAATAAATGTGGTTGTGAAAATATAATTTATCGTCAATTAATACACCGAGGTCTCTAATACAATCTTTTCCATTCATTAATACATTTTTTAGATGATAGTTATATTTTAGTGTAAAGGTTTCTCTTGAAAATATTATTACGTAAGTTTTGGATTAATTAATCATCATTCCGTTATCGACTGACCAATTGGTAATTGAATTAATGTCATTCTGAAGAAATTGACAGTCAGACTTAATATTATTATTATTATTATTATTATTATTATTATTATTATTATTATTATTATTTTCTTATACTGCACAAAATATTTTCTCCTTTCGAGTGAATTAAAACGTTGCAATGACGCAAACTTTTCTTAAGGTTTTCTATGCAGAATCCTGTCTACAGTAACTCTTATCTAAGCTCAATATAAATTAAATGAAAATAAATTATTACATTTATAAATCAATGAAAAAACTAAATACGCACTTGTTATACTTAATTCTTAATCAACAAGTTCCTCCCCACACTGCTGACTATGAAGTAGGAACGAATTTTATGCAGTGGGGTGAATATTCAAACTGTGCACATTTCACATCATTATGTTTTTAAAGTAAATTCAAATGTGAATCAAATCCGCTAAATATAAACATTTATTTACTGTATTTTTCCGTCAATGAAGGTGTGAGAAATAATAAATTGATATCAAATTAGAGCACATTATTTCACCTTTTTTTCTTTGCAAAATTCGTATAACACTAAATTATTAATAATTATTTTAAAATTATATATTAAATTTATTCTTTCGGCCGCCCAAGGAAATTGGCCGCCTGCGTGCACGCACGCATTGCACACCTATTAAAACCGGCCCTAAACTCATTCTCAGCTTTACTTCCCTTCCAAAGAAATCCATACTAAGGATTTGTATCACCCTTAAATTTCATATTTCTCGACCGAGTTTTAACTGCAAACCTTGAACTCAATAGAAGACATAATAACAACTAGACCACCGATGACAATGATAAATTAGTTCATAAAATACGTAGTAGGCTCTCATTTCATTTCAAAACAAGATCATGTCCACTATAGGTATAATATACAGCGTATAGCTACCATGAAAATGGAAGACAAAAATAATTGAAGGAGTTAGGTTAAAAAGCGAGATAGAGTAGAGTTTCTGCCTTTGCTTTGCATTGCAGATTGTGGGGGCGGTGACAACGTACCTGGTGATACTCATTCAGTTCCAGATCTCCTTCTCGAGCACCACCACAACTCCCGCACCGTGATCTGTATTCTGCACTTACCACAAGGCAGTCTGCAGGAACCTTCGCAGTTTTCTCGTTGTTCATGGGTTCACGTATCGGAAAAATGATCAATGAGAATAGAGTGGCTATGAGAAGGTTCTCAAGACCTGCATCAACGCTTGTACCATCGCAACATTATATTCAAAACTCTTCTACTCGGAGGGTGATTTCTCTTCTTCCGAGAAATTGTGTGGATCGACGCGTTTATTCTTAGTATATTTTACCACGTACAGTATAATTCTCATGATATTTCATAATATGAAGAATACAAATCGATATAAATAGATTTTGAGGTTTTTCACAGAAGTAAACGTTTGCATTAAGACTGGCATCAGAAAACTGGTTTATATCATGTAATTTCTCTATACCAGGTCTACCAGTCTGTCCACCTGTGCGTAGCGAAGTCTATTGTACTATTATGTGGATTTCCCTCATATTCGTTATCTAAGAGATAATGCACGCTATATGTAATGCCATTTGATAAAAATTAATTTTAAAAGTGACGCACAGTGGTGATTTACTTAAAATCATATTAATGTTTTTACTATTTAATAAATTCCTCACGTGATAAATTTTGAACCGGCCAGCATGGTGATGAATTTGGGGAGCTACAGAGAGTAGCGAAATCCTGTTTCGCAAGCCAGCTATAGCCTAACGGCCGAGGGATCACAGTTTACACCTGCACTGGTTGGATGTTCGTTTGCCTCTCCTGAGAGTCAAGTAGGCTTTGGCCCTCAATGGGCTGTTGCGATACGGAATTATATATTCTTATAAAAATTATTACTGTGATGTACCGAAGTACATAATTTTGAGTTTCAATGCAGTAATTCTCCGTTTCCTTTGGTGAAGAATCGGTAGAACGAAGAAAAATTCTCTCCGGCACTGGACTCGAACCCGGGTTTCCAGCTTTACGTGCTGGCGTTTTATCCACTAAGCCACACCGGATTCATGTTCCGATGCCGGATTGAATCCCTCTCATTTTAAATTCTACCTGACGTGTTTCCCTTTGTTGACCTACCCTTGTGTACCGTGTCACAGTATGTGTGACAGTAGACACATTGTCCAACCACAAGTGCAGAGGTGCACTCATTACGAGTGACTAAGTGACCGGGGTCCGACGGAACAAGACGCCGTCTTGAATCACAAAGCGATTACTTACGCTTTATCATATTACTATGATGGCCTGATTATGACGGAAAGGTGATCACTGAGTCTATCCTTACAGAGGAAGTAAATGAAACTGTATATACTACGAGTACGCCTATCCAAAAAGTACTGCTTCATATTGTGTACCTAATCATAAAGTACTTGAGGAAATAATTTAAGATTTTATAAACTTACAAACACATGCATATGTATGTAATTAACATAGCCTGACCCGTTACGAAAATAGAGAAAAAAGTAATACATTTTTCTGTAACAGGTGTTGTTCTGTACATTTCGCAGGTAATCACAGAATCTCTTCTTTTTTGGAAAAACTAATTTAAATCCCGAAGGAGTAGTCCGTTGTCGATATTTTCGCACAATTTAAATACTGTCAGTGTGCTTGTATTCAGTCGCAAAATATGTTAATATTAAAAACATTTCACTTTCGTAAACATGGATGAATATTTATCACGTATAATGAAATATTGTTATGAAGAAAAATGGACCTGTGAAATAGACAGAATAAGAAATGAAGCCGTGCTAGAAAGAGTGGGTGAAGAATGAATGACGCTGAAAATGATCAGATGGAGAGAAAGGAATTGGTTGTCACTAGCTAAGAAGTAACTACCTACCGAAGATGCACTAGAAGGAATGGTGAACGGAAGTAAAGTTCGGTGTACAAGAAGACATCATACCGGTAGACTCTACATGAATCGAATGCGGAGACTAAGAGGAAGGCGAAAAATAAGGAAGATTGATTAATACTGATTTGCAGTGAAAGACCTGCCCTTGGGCAGAAAACTAAGGATGAATTAATCTTCGATTCAATAATAGACCTACTTTTGGCTAATTGCTAGATATAATAAATATAATCTCATTATAAACAACTAATAGCGTTAATTTCTGTCGACGATTAAAAATTAGAAATGGTTGCTTTTATGTGAAGTTGTGCAAAAATAATAAAATATATGTGCTTAACGTACATTGATAGATTGAGTTAGCTGTTCTGTTATTTTAGATAATAAAGAAAATGTGTTCTTCTGTGTAATTTTGTAAAGTTCATCTCTTTATATTTTGCTCTTAGTACTATATTAATTGTTTAATTTCTTATATAATGAATGATAGTTCAAGAAATAAACAGATCCATAATAACATATATTCTCTTAAAATTTTAAGTCGCAATAACACTTTAGATTTCAACGAAAATAATAAAAATATTACATAAGCATAATATAATTGTTTGAAACATAATGATAACATATAGTTAATCGAAGCTACTAATCGCGGTTATTTTCACGAATTTTATCACAAACAAATAAAAATGACGAAACCCAAACCGTGGCTGTTGGATGATTATCGTGATGTGAAGTGCGTTTGTGGAGATGTTCCAGTGAGCGTCTGGTGTTAAGAATACGTAGCTACTTTGAAAAATTCACTAATAATGCACTTGGTAATAGTTCTGGTATTGCAAGGAAATGCAGATTATAGCTTATTTGTGAAAAGAATGAACTGTACATTAATCAGAATTTGTATCTTTAATGTATATGTAAACCCAAAACGAAAGTGTTTGAATTATTGTTATATTGCAAAGTCGTATTGTCATGCTGATAGCCTACAGTAAAGTTTGTTTATGTATAAATATATTACTACCAGTAACTTAGGAAAGAGTGAATACTTATTTCTGATGAAAATTCTTATCTTTAAAACTTTTCATTTAATTGTAAAAGTATATTCATATCTATACATTTATGTTTAATTAATATTCCCTACAATTACCTATTTATATAATTAGTACCCCCAACTACATTTGCCTGCTTACTAAATAGTAAACCTATTGTACCTACAACCATCTAGGCCTATATACTACATATCTATAGTTTTAAATTTTTTAGCTGGTTTGAATTGTTTCGACATATCTTCATCAGATGAACATATCCTGATGATGATCTTATTGTTATCTTTGTATATGTATGTATATTTATGTGTATGTAGGCCAATGTATACGTATTGTTATCAAAATTATGGGCAATTTGTAGGCCTATATCAATATTAATGATAGTCTTGTTACATTTCTGTTTTCCAGAACCCATTCTTAACTACATTTTACAAATAATAACATCATCATACTACGTACAATCATTCTATTTATTTATTTGTTTATTTATTTATTTATTTATCTATTTATTTATTTATTTATCTATCTATCTATTTATTTATTATTTTGCTAATAATTGTAGCATAAAATATAATATATACAGAAAAACTTTAGCTCGCCCCTGAAAGAGTAGAACTCGTGCTCAGGGGCGGATTTCTGAATTGAAATTAATAATTATACAATACAATTTGTCTTATGTCTACTGTGCAATTATAGTATATAAATTTAAATTTACAATTTTTCAATTTTTATAAAATCCATACATATTTTTTTTAATTTAATACTAGAACTATTAGAATTGAGAAGATTAGGATATTTAAATATAAATTTGTTATATATTCTTGGGTCTAAATTACTACTGTGATGAAATACTGTAACAGTGTTGCATTTTGGTTCAAACAATCTTAAAGAATTCATACCTTTTGTTTCATAACTATGAGAAGACAATTCAAAATTATTTCAATTTTTATGTATGAATTTTATTAATACAATATAATAAATTTGTCTTACGTTAAGTACATTAAAGTCTAGAAACAAATTTTGAGATGGAAAATCAGTAGGTTTATGAACACATATTTTAATTATTTTCTTCTGTAATAAATAAAGTGGATTAAAATTGGATTTAAATGAGCTACCCCATCCTATAATTCCATACATAATTACCGATTGAAATAAAGTTAAATATATTGTACATACGTATTCAGGGTGGAAGTGCAGTGCAGATTTCCAGAGCGCATAGCTCATGTTGTATGTAAAAAAAAAACTAGAATATCATGCTGGTGGAAAGTTCATTGTTTTTTCATAAAAATGTTTTTTTTTTTTTCACAAATGTTTAACATCTCTTATTCGGTAACTATTGCGACTAGGATCGTGATTTTCGTCCATATGGATAGGAAATCTAATAAAGAATAATTTATCCCTTTTGGCGTATTTCAATAGCGTGCACGATTTCGTGTAAATTCAATTTTTAAAATTCCTAAATTCAAACCATTGCACGAAGCGAAGTCTCCGCACATCGCGGCTTACGTACGGACACTCGCCGACTTTGTTGACCTCTTACATCTGTATACGAGTAGAGTGTCCTAGTAGACTGCTGAAACTTCAAACTTAATTTTCTAATTAACCATGCAATTAATCCGAAAATGTAGTATAGTTTTTCTATTCATTTTATATACTCTATCGTCTCTTTCAATTTGCAAGGTCATTTCACTTCCATCCTGTATACATATGTTTATTCCTTAGTTCTCCCTTCCAATTTTTCCTTTACTGTATAGGGGTACAAAATTTTTCCGCGTTCCCTCAATTTTATTCCGTTTACTGCTGTGCTATTTCTACATTTAGTTTTAGTAGTAGCTCCACAATAAATATGTCCTTTCATTTTCTGGGCAAGACAGTAGAATGTGTACATATATATATATATATATATATATATATATATATATATATATACATATATATATACAGGGTGTTTGCGGGCTAGTGTTACAAACTTTCAGGGATGATGGCGAATGGCACATGTCTCAATATGAGATAAGGAACCCTGGTCCGGAAATGACTGAGTCGAAAGTTATAAGCAAAAATAGTTGTGTGGAAATGGAATTGTAATTTGGCACCACGTGCCCTCCTTCCCTTAACCTTTGGAACAGTCGTGGAAAGATGGTATGGGCCGGATGCCTCCTACGTGGGTACTCGGCCTGATACAATCTGTGAGCTTGTCTACTGTTCCCATTGGCTCATCCGTATTCGAAAATCAGAAATGCTTATTCCGCTCTCGTGTTCCTCCATTTCACTAGGACTGATCGACTGGACACTGCAACTTGTAGACATACACTGCTGTCTACAGACGTGCATATCAGGACCGACCATGTCCGTTACACATTACTCTATCTGCATTGCTTTAGTGTAGTTTCCTATCCCCACCCATCAGACAGCGCACTGAATGGAATACTGTAAGTAGACAACGTAAACAACGTCAGATGAATACAGTATGTGTAATATGTACAGATAATACACATAAATAAGGTGTACAGAGGAATAAAATTATTTCATTTTCCACAACTATTTTTGCTTGTAAATTTCGACTCTGTAATTTCCGGACCAGGGTTCCTTATCTCAAATTGATACACGTGCTCTTTGCCATCAACCCTGAAAGTTTGTAACACCACCTCGGAAACACCCTGTATATATATATGTTCTCTTCTGTTTTCAACCTCCAGATTCCAAATCTTCACCACGTTAGTCCCATCTTTTCTTCCCTATTTTTAACTTCAGTACCTATATTCTTTGTGTCCCCATATGATTTTCATTTCTTTGTAATCCGTTAATGTTTTAAATCGTTTTAAACTCATAAATATTTCCAGTCTCGCTATCTCATTACTCCTCTCCATTATAATTTTACCTATCAAATTTATATTAATTTAACCAATTTCTTACCATAACCTATTTAGTCCTAAACTGCTTACGTTATTTTCTAATTCTTTTACTCAGACTGAGTTTTAGTCATTTGCAGGAATCTAAAACATCTTTTCATTATACCATTTTCTTCTTTCTCTAAAATATAGCCCAAAAATGTAATTTTCGTAAACAAATATTGTTCCCCTAATACCCTCCGTCCCCATTTCCTATCTGGCTGCTATATTTGAGGCATTTCATACGATCCCCAATTATTTTTTTTACAAAATTTTGATCTTATTTCATCAATATTTATTTGTCATAAGTAATTTTCCCGGATCTCAACATTATATATATTATCTTTTCTTCAACAATCGCTCTGTAAATATCATTTAATTTGTGCTATCTATGTAGGGTCATTTATTTTTAAACATTTGTCTATTGCTATTAGTGCTGCGTTTCCTTTATTTACAGAATTTGCATTTTGTTCTTTCCCATCTCCCTTACTGTCTAACATTATACCTAAGTACGTAAATTTAGTCATACTCTCAATTTGAATATTGCTTAAGTACCACTTTTTTTTACTCCATACTCCTTCTTTCTTGCATATTAGCACTTTCGTTCTCTTCCCGTTAATTTTGAAGTCTCTATTCCAACAAAACTTCATAATTTCGTCTATAGCCTTCTGTAAGCTTGCAATAGTGCCCTACAGCGCAAGGATCAACAAATAGTAATCCCGGAATCGACACATTTAAAATGGATGGGCAATGTCAATTTCATTCACTATGAACCAACTATCCCTTATAAACTCAGGGATATAGAAGTCATCGGATTAATGGTGGGCGCTAGAAGGACCATAACAAAACAATTCGTGTCACTCTGTCATAAATTTGGAGTCCCAACAACAACAATTAAAATTTCTATAATAGCTTTGAAGGGTTCTCTGCAGATTTTACGGCGACACTTGTATTTGAATTCAAATAATTACAGTTGAATTTTCTCATTCTATCTTTTTATCTGTATTTCTTATTTTACTGAAAATTTTGATTATGTGAAATATTATTTACTGTAAATTTTAGTTTAATGTCAACAAATTTCTTGTAAGACTTTTTAATGTCATCTTAAATGTTACTGTTTAACATTCTTTGTCTTTGGCAACCTCACCAAGTTGAGGGAGATTGGATGTTATTTGTTATTATTTATCTAATATATCGTTAAGTACATATTAAATAGATAAGGCTCAGGTTACAACGTTGCCGAGTGATTTAAGGCGACTTATATACCTTCGGAAGTCGACAAATCTTTTCTTTTTCTTTTTGTTGAATGAACTTTCTTCAATAGTATGGTGTAAAAACTGTTTAAATATCTGTAATTTACTTTTCGAGTTACGATCTAAAACATGTGTCAATTGACTTGGTCATTTAAATATGGACAAAACTTTTAATCTTCGGTAAGTTTATCGCACATTTCCCGTAACTTAACTTTTCCAAATCCGTTTTCATCATAAATTTTACCCTTTCTTTAGATACATTCATGAAATTTTGCATGCGAGTGAATTTCATACTGGAGAACAAACCTTGCCTTTAGTGCTACTATATCATCTCAAGTTACTTTTTATTAGTAATCATTTACCTCATCTCATCAAAATACGATGAGTATTTTTAAACTATCGTAAACAATATGTGTTGCTGGCGTAAATTATAATAAAACAATCGGAGACAGAGAAATGTAATATTTTTAAAATTCCTTTTCAGAACGAAAAGTTAAATTTGTTCAGATCAAATTTCTGCACATTTAAAAGACAAAATTAAATTTATTTCAGTCACTTTATTATTATAATACACTGCTCTCTTAAATTGACTGAGTATACTGGGAATTACTTTAGCAGCTTTCCCAAAATACGCTATGAAATGTTTCATATAATTTTCTTTTTAAATTGTATTAGACATTTTTTGTTTGAAATATCTCAGAGAATAACCCTTAAAATTATTGACATTACTTATGGTTCACTCTGTATAATGAGAACGCTTTTAGAACTTTCCGGTTCTACCTTAGAAATGAACAGTCTCTCTTTGACCCATGTGTGTTTTTTATGTCGGTTGTATATTTCTCCCTGCGTCCTAACTCGGTCCCGCTACCATGAGAAATAATTTGTAAACAACCCACCTCGGTCCCATAGCATGTATCTTAGTAAACCTAACTCGGTCCCATAGTTGAAATGATTTGACATTCTGAAACCAGAAGATGTAGGTGGATGATTTCTTTACTGATTAAGTAATGCGGTTGCTTCCCTCGAACGACAAACGTACTGCTGATTCTACTTCCCTTCTACAAGTTTGGCTGAACACACTTCTTCTTCATATAGTACAACAGCATTGAATCATTTCATTCAAAATTGAACAGTATGTTTTATTCCCCACATCCCAACACATTTGTAGTATCTAGTCAAGATATTTTTCACTGCAATACTTACGTGAAATATTGCATTGAGAATAGAGAGAGAAACATGATTGATAAAGAGTATTTTTGAGGGAACTTATAACAGAACATGGCAATGGTTTAATTCTACGGAGTTACGCAATAAGAGACCAAACGCCAAAAACCTGTTTCGAGATATTGGCCATTGAAATAAATCTGTTTTTATATAAAACATTTTATGCAAGAAGTATTATAACATTCATACTATTACAAAAAATAGCACAAATAATACCAAAAAAAGGCTAACCGTTTTTTGATAACAGACCAACAGTTGAATTAATATTTCAAAGCAAAATAAATAAATGAATTTTATGCAATAAACGAATTTTTGCTTATAAATAGCTGCAAAATTCAGATATTGAATTTTTTTCAGAGTTAAATTAGCCTGCCATCGACAGATTTTTACAAATATCTCAGTTTTTTCAAATTATCGGTTGGTCTATTATTGCGTAACTCCGTACAATTTATAAATTTGAATATATCAAGGTTGATAGTTTCATATGCCTTCCTGTTACCAACACCGAGCACGTTTTGAAATTACTTAATGTGATTTCTAATATGACAATTATTAATATTTTAACTCTTGCATAAAGGCATAAAATGCATAATTTTTAACTATACCTGTACACTTACGTGTATTGAAAGTCCTAAGC
The DNA here is from genome assembly GCF_040183065.1 of Periplaneta americana. NCBI lineage: Eukaryota > Metazoa > Arthropoda > Insecta > Blattodea > Blattidae > Periplaneta > Periplaneta americana. The sequence continues at coordinate 104,896,758 of NC_091119.1, read as the reverse complement.
CTTTTAAAATGTGGAAGGAAATTTATGCACTGCAGTAAATTTCATTGATCAACAAACGAGATCGAGTTAGGTTGTTTAGTGTTTTCAAGGCGACACCGAGATGGGTTTCCCCTCTCTTGGCAAGCGGGGCAGATTTGGGTTTTGAAACCAGGAAGTTGGACCGAACGAGGATCCAGCCATATTTCTCACCGTTCGTTTCACATGCCATATTCATTTGTTTTATATTACATTTTTCCTCCATGATTTGTGCTACTTTTATTCTTTAAACTTTTCCTTTCTGTGTATTAGGGTTTGCGCATGCTTCCTTATTTTATAACAATTTTATCTCTACTGATTTTGTTCTTAATGATTCGCTCGCATTGATAGTATTTTCAAATTTCCCCTTATTGTTTCCTGGCTATAGCTAGCTATGTTATCTAATAAATAGGCCTACAAATAGGTAAACTATTTTATGATAATTTCTAATTTTCTATCTGTAAAACTAAGTTACGTAATTTTAACAACTGAACAGTTGTGCCTCGATATCCCATAGTCATAACAGGGAAAACCGACACCTGTTTCCTTGTAATGTGCTGTACTTATGTAAGACAAATTAAATAGTGACAGGTTTTGAAGGAAGTACCACCGACCAAGAAGGCGACTCGGATTCGAAGAAGTGTCGACGTCACACAAATTTCCCTTACAGCTTTTCTGCTCCAGCTCATCAGTCGAACCCGAACTTTCCCTGTTGAAGTGCGGATGCAAATTTAGTGCCGGCGCTTCACACTCCGTCTTCGGCAGTTTGCAAGGTAAGCGAGTTCACATCGCGTGATAAGTGAACTTCATTGTAACACTTGTTGTTCTTTGTTGATTTAGAAAATGTGTTTTGTTCTACTTTTCGCGGGTGGTGTGATAATATTAGACAGAAAATGGAGAGGACTGACATGTGGTCAGTCAAAAGATAATAAACTTAAAAATAGAAGTGAGAATTTTCACTGTCGAAATACAGATAATGGTTATTGTATTGAAAATTTATTTTATGTTAAAATTAACCCTAGAATACTAATGATATTCTACATTCGTGCATACTAATCATGAGTAAAATTTACTCATATATTTTTCAATCACCACTAAAATTTTAAGGGATTACTGGTATTTTATGATTACCGGTACCTTCATGTTTCTTTTATGTGAATAAGAAAATTGAGCATGATATATTTTGTGAATTAAGATTTAAACATTAATTCATGCAGTATTTACTGTATTGCTGAAACACATTATCTCTGTAAATTTGAACATGAAATTCAGAAAAAAGAAAATTACAATGGATCAAAGTAATCAGGGCTCTCGAGTAAAGTGAAATCGTGCGAAATGAGTAAAATTTACTCATGGATAGTGTTCTAGGGTTAATAAACAATGCAATATTAAAATATATTTTTTTATTTTAATTATTTACTTCAGAATTAGAATTAAAATCTGCATATTAAGTTGGTCATTTCAAAATGTTGTTGTTTTCTCCATTTAGCAAGTGACTTTTGTGTCATGGGAATTAATAAAAAAAACACTGGGTGTCTACAAATTAATTGAAGCGGTTTCATGATTTCTAATGATCGTATTATTAGAGATATGGTGGTCACGTTTCTTATGAATAAGTATGTCTCAAAATTTTGTTTGCGTTGTTAGGCAAGCATAACTTATGTTTCCACCTGCGGGTCGCTAGAGCGCTACGGTTATAAGACTGCGACAAACGGTGAGAAAGCATATGCTGTAACGAGTTGCAAATATTAAATGCAATGTATTCCAATCTATTTTTATTTTTTGTTTCTTATTTTTATTTTGTAATCCTGTAAATCGTGTTTATTTATCACTTACCACCAACATGTATCCCACTGTGTTGTTTTTTTTATTATTTTTATTATTAATCTTATTTTTATCGTGTACATTTTATTCAATTGTCTGTTTCTGGTTTAATAATGTGAATCCTACTTACTTATAGTCTAATACTATTATGTATTCCAATGTGCTCATTTTCATTTTTACTGTGTAGGCTACATTTTTTATTCAGTTATCGGCTTCTGTTTTTTGTGTGATTCGTATTTGATTCTAACAACATTAATATGTATTACACTATGTTTATTTTTATTTTATGAGGTAAATTTTTATGTAACTACCTCTTTTGATCTCATTATGTGGCTAAATCGTATCAGTGTGTAATTACTTAAATCCGATCCAGTTGTATGTTCAACTAAGTAAGCAAGTTTTAATCCTGGTTGAGTATAAGAGAAGACCTTACGGCCTTAACTCTGCCAGGTTAAATAAAGCCATTATTATTATCATCGAATTTCATTCAAATCAATTGGTCACAACGGTTCGGCGCCACTTAAGAACGATGTTCATAAAGATCCACCCAGCACAAACTCCATTCGGCAATGCTATGGACATTTTAAATCTGCAGGATGCTCTGTAAAGAGAATCAACGGGTCGTCATCCTGTGCCAGAAAAAATAATTGGGCACTTAATTTCGTGACTTATTAAACACCAGACTGCGAAACCGATTGATTGATCATATTGGGAATGATAATTATGACTGCTATCATAGCCTTCCTGCTCTCCCGACTTGAGCTCTTGTAACTTTTTTTGTATAGCGGTATGTGAACGATTTAGTGTTTCTGCCACCATTACCGAATGATCTGCCAAAACTTCGGGATCGGATCATTAACGCCTTTGCTCATTGACAGAAACATGCTACATCGAGTATCAGACGAGCTAGATTACAGAGTTTATGTGTGCAGAGCCACTAGAGAGGCTCATATCGAGCATGTGTAACGTGTAAAAAATACATGGTTAGCTTTTCTATGTAACTGTATAGTTTTATGGTCATATGTTAAATAATACATCGCACATACAGCAATATTTTGGAACCGCTTCCATCAATTGTGGAGAACCGTATTTCCATTATTTCAGTCATTAAAATAGGCTGATTCACAACTAATGACCCGTGCATTGGGAATCAGTTCTATAGACTATTTCGAGCATAGAATGTCATATGAACATGGGTTCATTGATCAAGAGTTAAGGAGTTGGGTACAGCTTACAGTAGTAGAATTTTGGAAATATTCAACATTTTTTTGCTCCATTACTGTATCTTGTACAATAATGAAAATTAGTATACTGTATTGTGTAAAACACTGTCCTTCTGATATATAAAAAAAAATATTTTTAAGATTTAGAAAAAAATATTTACATGTTTGTTTGTTTTTTTTTTTTGTTTTTGTTTTTTTTTTTGTTTTGTTTTTTTTTTTTTTTTTTTTTCAAAATTCAGTTCACTGTGCAGTGATGAAGCGTTTTCCACATAACTCAAAACCTATCCAACATTCTGTGATGACATTTTTGTGTGTATTTATGCATGTCATGTCTACAATATGATGCAAATAAAAAAAATATATATTTATTAAGGAATGTAGTTGGAAGAGCATGATATTGTAAACACGAGTATCAGCAATAAAATAAAAGAGAGACAACATGAAAAGATAACACGTTTATGAGTTTTGAGGGAAACCCTTCATCACTGCACAGTAAACTGCCAACATTTTGAATTTTGAAAAAAAAAAAAAAAAAAATATATATATATATATATAATAACTTTTTTAATTCTAATTTTTTTTTAATACAGCAGAAGGACAGTGTTTTACACAAACCAGTTTTCATTATTGTACAGGATACAGTAATGGAGGAAAAAACGTTGAAAATTTCGAAAAATTTTACTATTGTAAACTGTAACTAACCTCTTAATAAGTTATAACTGATTGAATCCTACGAAAATAGCAGTGGTTTTGAGCAGAACTAAGAATTATTCACTTTTAATACACAGAAATATTAATTCAAAATACTACATTAATCATGAAATAAATATACCTCATCTCGGAAGCTGATTTTAAAATAACCCTCTTTCCACTTCAATGCATTTGCCGCACGAATGTGAATGACGAGTGGCGCGCATAGCGTTCCGTAACTCGGCACGCCTGTCCCGATGAGAGCAGCTGATAATCACCAGACCTATCTTCTCCTCCTTCCCCGTACTTCACGTCACAGCACAACCTTCCGTTTAATTTAGGTTCCAATGTTTGTATTACGATGCAACCAATTATAAAACCTGATTCACAATATAACGTTTAGACTTCTACGAATAACTTTCAAACTAATGATAATCAGACCCATCTTCACATGACATTTTATGCTCAAAATGGACTATAAAACTGATTTCTAAAGCGCGGGTTATTAGTCGTGAATCACCCTGCACATAGACTAACACTAGGTGATTTTAGTCGTAATTGTAAATAAATATTTTCATTCTTTCTTTAAGATCGCGAATGAAATAGAATACGATATGGGTAAACAGTATGCGTTATTACTAAGGAAAAGATTTCCTGGCAAAGGCATGTTTTTATATAAGCTTGCTACACTTATCAGACATTGTAAATATCCGTTTCATGGCTGAGTCGAAATAAGTACTTTTTTTTCCATGCATATCCGCATGTTTTGGCCTTTTAAGGATAATTTATACGTAAAACATGTTTTTTTTAATTGTTAGGCTTAATGAAATATATTTAGAGCTATATTTTGCATATTACGTCCATTTTTTATAGTTTTGGTTCATATTTTATGTTAAATCGTATAACTGCATTTTATAAATGATGTCTCTTAGAGTTTATTTCTGAGCTTAAAATATTTGAGTGTAATCTATTGAAAAATATAAGTGGAAGAACTAATTGTTTGCAGGGCTTCTATCTGAGAACTCAATGGACTTTACCAGCTAATTCCTTCATTGTATTGTCACACTGCAATTCCAACCCCCCCCCCTCTTATTCTATACAAGATCCATATTGAGGCTACAATTATTATTAGAAGAATTCATCTTATGCATCCCACCCGTACTTAGAACCAGAAGTTTATTGACAATAGAGCTAACATGCTTCCACTTACGTATATGCCTTTAATTTGGACAGGTAGCAGGTCTATGGTACATGTATAGACCAAAATGTTGGAGAAGAGATCTTGTGGCATAGTGGACAAACTTTACAAATTTTTTTACCGCAATAACTAAGTTGAAGACTATCCACTCGTCGATTACGTTGGAATCAATCATTGAAGACATTCAAAAGTTTATGATCGCTATATGTAAATGTAGGTATGTCAGCTAAAGACAAACTGGACTAATGGAAATATCGATTATAAATTTATATGTTCTGTAAAAATACTATTTAACATCATATTGTCCCAAATTTCATCATTCATATTTGCACCTGTTCCTTCTTGTCACGTATAAAGGTAATTTTCTATGTAAAAACAGTTTTAACAGATAAACGAATGAACTTGACTGCTGAAAATTTCGAATGGCTGCTAGTAGTAAATTGTGTCTTTCAAAATAAAATATAAGTTTTAATTTTGATAGTGCATAACTTTAATGTTTTTTTTCTTCATTGTACATACGTTATTTGATCATTAAATAGTGCGTGAATATATACATATTTTAACATTTGATAGTGTATGAAAATGTTGTGTCTAGTTATTATCTTCATTTTATTAACAATGTATTTTATTCGAAAAAGGTTTTCGTTTTCTCTGGATAAATTCACGAGTACTATGTGCTCATGACTACGTCGACAAGATAATAACCTCTTGTGACATTACTTACTTACTTACAAAAGGCTTGGAACCCGATTATCTATTACAATATTTGTGAAATTTCCAAATTATTTATTTTTTAAAATCTTTCAATAAGAGTCAAGATTATCTCCTCCCATATTTGCTACACGCACAACTAAGTAGTGACTCCTTCTTTGAGGTTATGTGCATAATAGACAATATTTTGGAGAACAGGCTCTGAATTATACACAGAACTATGCAAGGAAACCACCCTCGTCAGTGCCGAATCAATTCGATCTGACGTCTGAACTCCAATTCAACAGTCTTCACCGGAACTTATGTTTTTGAACTACTGAGTTCACAGGCTATCGCTATTGCGGATAATCTTGTATAATTTAAAAAAAGACTCCCGTAAAACCCCCGCATCCACCATGATAACTTATCACAAACAGAACAGAGAAGATAGTAAAAGTGACAGTCGACGAGTAACTTGAGTAAGGAAAGCTAATGTATATATAGTATCTAATAATGGTGCACGTAGGTTAAGACCTTCAATTATATCATATTCCGGTTCGCGTTTGACGTAACCGAGCGCAGAGGAAGTAGAGTACACCGCAATGTGGGAGTGAAGGAAATATGATTTATTTCGAACATCATTTAACAAATTGTAACATAGAAAATAATCTAACTTTCAACTATAAGAACCTTGTTTCCAAGAAATACTGTACCTTAAAACGCATGATAAGTTGACAGGAATAACATAGGTCTACCAGAAACTAGCACGTCTTCGTAACTTATCAAAAATACATCCGCTTACTGCAAATAATAACACGCTAACGCTCCGGAAAACAATAGACACGGACTCTGGAAGAGAAGTATCATAGCAGGCAGAACACTACTATGCGATAGTATAGACATAGTAGTTGTTATGGGTAAAGAAAAAGACAGTATTATTTTAACTATTGATAATTCCCTACCAATTAAATACACACTATCTTCAAATGACCGTGGACTGAAAAATCCACCAAATCAAGAGAGCTGTCTAACGAATTTAAAAAATATATATCTGGAATAAAAGTGAAGTGCACATAATACCAAATATAAAACCCACAAAGGAATTATAAAAAAGTAACATAGAAATCTGATCGAAGTTTGTCTTCCTCAAATTACTGGACCTGTAAACGTTTTCTATTCTATGAACCGTTGCAATAGTTCTTCGTATCTCAATATAAATGAACAATAGAAATGTAACAGTTTGTCAATGCGACTGTTCCTATCTTCGACAAATCATCACAAAGATGCAACAACAATAACAACTTTGGCAATAACTATAATAAAATTACAACCATTCAATAATTATAGGCCTATTTACTTGTTTCCATATCTGAAATAGTAGAATTGGTTTCTTCACCTCTTCAGTGGATGTCCTGTTGATCTTAGTCCTATTTAACGCTATTTTAATAACTTTTTGGAAATTTGATACGTAACCATTTTTCGGATTTGGTTATAATGTATTTGTTTGCATTCTTACTTTTCTCAGTTAAGTTTACTATTTCCATTAATGTCTGGTCACAATAAACCTGGAACGAAAACTAGAACGAGAAGGGGAAACGGCGGACGTGACCATTTTTTATTCACGATAAACAGATAACAGACACGGCTGTGCATATCGATATGTATGTCAAGAACGATATGTAAAGTCGATATTACGCATTCTGATGTTATTTGGCGTTCTCTCATGAGTACAAGCCAGCCAACATAAGCACAGGTTAACCAACTTCAAAATGTACGGCACAGAATATTTAAGAATTCAATTCATGTGGTAGTCTGGTCACATATACGAATAGTATATACTTGAAATGATTCTACTGAATTTCAGGGCTAGTTGCAAGCAATGGAATAAGAAGAAATTATGCCACGGCCTCCTTGCTACATACGACGACCAAATAGCCTTTTGATGACAACAGAATGAATGTAGTAGGCTGTGATCGGAAACAAGAACGCAAAGATAAAAGTTCGCTATTCTTAACGTACCCGTTCCCAGGATCCGGTAAACTTCTCGTTAATTGTGAATGCTCACACTTAAATATATGCATTTTAACAATTTTTCTGTTTCATTCTCGATGTCGTTTCCGTTCCCGGTTTATTGTGGACCAACCTTGAAATGTCTGCTGTATGATATTGCACTCGAGAAAGTTATTAGAAGCTTTGGGATTCAAAGGAGAGATACTACAGGCTTATTCCATAAATCAGTACACGATTTAGGATACTCTGACGATAAAGACATTATTACCACATCAGAGAGAACTACCGAAAACCACACTGATTGCTGAAGCAAGCTGTATCTCAGAGTAAATGAAAATAAGAGAATACATTTATGTGGAAATATCAACAAATCCATCGAAACAGGAATCTCTTAAAATTTGAGAATAAAAGTAGAAAAAAGTGAAAAGATTTAAATATCACTCTGCTCCCCCCCTCCTTACGGTAGATAATACTGTAAGTGCATAAATTAATCCTGGATCAGTATAACAGCAAACAGATTCTACTAAGGACTTAAAAAGCAATTTGAAATCACTGTTAGGATGTATTAGACTTAATCCCAAATGTAAAAGTTGTAAAACATTAATAAGTAGACTTCGTGGAATTGCCACAAAAATCGCAAGGTTTACTATGCACGCGGTATAGACTGTATGAGAAGGGGGCGTGGAACGAATTGAATATGCCTCTGATATAAACACTGAGCAGTATACTGCGGTTACAATAAAACCTGTATCCTGAATTCAAGAAATGTAATGAATGATCATTGAAGTAGGAAATGTCTAAACATGTAAATACACAATTATTTTATAGTGAGATATATTAATTCTTAAAATTTAATGTAAGATACTCACATCATCCTTGAATATGTGCATTGCAGTGAAGAGTTACGTACATTTTCAGCGACTGCAAAGTAACCTCTTCCGACGGTCACTTAAACAGTTTTTATTTTGGGAAAAATGTACGTTCAACATCACACGATGTAATATGTACATATTTGAAGAACGGAAAGTCACTACTTCAGATGTCTTGTCGTGACCCGATAGTACATCATTTATAATACGAAGTTGTGAATAGGCACAATTTTTAGCAATAATGTTTCTCAACTTACATTTCATTTTTTCTGAAATTAGTGAATTGTTATTTTGGATAACGGTTTGTGATACTTTATCCACTATATTAAGGGCTTCTGAGAGTTGTAGTTTAGGCGATTCTAACAGGATGATGCTTTTGGACACGATTTTAAAATTAGAATCAATGAACAGAATATCTTCCAATAGCTGTTCAGAAGCCAATGATTTTACAGCAGCAACAGCGGAACTGTCTGTGCTATCCAATTACCTCCATTATTTTGCCGTAATGTTGTGCATAATAATTAACAGCATCCAACCACGTTCCCCAACGGGTCAAGACTGGCTGCGGAGATAAGGGTATTCCAGGGGCAATTATTTGTAACAGCAACACTCTCATTGTAGTATGTTTGATTGAATTCTTGTCTGCACTGAACAAAATATGTTAAGCTTTGACTATTCCAACCACAGTAATGCAAAAACAAGTGCTTACTTAGGTATACATTAGCTGTAGCTGCTCTATTATTTGGACCGGTCACAACTCTTAACATGAACTGCTTATACTACGAGACCGGGCGGCCGCCCACCTCCTCTATACTACCGTACATCGGCAACCTGATAGCATGCTGCGTGTGGCAATTCAACGAAGTCTATTAATAAGACAAGTATTGTTAAACTGAAACATGGGCAGTTGGAAACATCGAGAAGAATAAAATAAATTATTTATTTTTGAGAAAGATTCTGAGGAAGATATATTACGGATCAGTTAAGATTGATGTTTGTTGAAGAATAAAGTACAGCCATGAATTGTATCAACAGTGTTCAATGATCCTGATATCGATAAGGAAATCAAAGCTAGGGGAGTGAGATGGCTGGACCATAGACACAGATGGATGACAATGATCCATGTAAACGATTAATCCTTCCTGGACTGTGGCACTAGAACATTGGGACAACCTTTACTAATATGGTTGGACAAGAATTTCAAAGAGGCAGTAGTCAGAGAATGAAAAACTAAGGAAATGCACAGATATGCATGGAAAGCATTTTTGGAGCAAATAAAGTTTACTGTTGTATTAATTTGAAGTTATTTCCGAAAAAATCTATTTCCGAATATTGGGCTTAAGAATGCCATGCAGGATAATTTGACTTCAACCCCTAACTTAATTGAGGTCCAGCGCTCATTGAGTGATGTCACAACCAATAAATTATAAAATTTTGAAATACTCTCTGTTGTGCGTTTGTTGATCTGTGTTTAATTGTATCGCATGGACACAGTGATATTTTTTGTATGTAGGATATGAGATTGACGACTGATGACCATGACAGAAACATAATAATAATAGTAATAATAATAATAATAATAATAATAATAATAATACATGCAAAATCAATGCAAGTAGGCCTATGTTAGTCTTTGACTTACCATTCTGGAAGTGGTAATTTATTAGTAGTGAGGTTCGATTCTCCTCCCCCTTTTAGTTGAGAAGATGGCTCCTAAGCCATTGTACTGCCTGATATTTACCGATGGTTCGTCGTACGTTTGCACAATTAATTTCTTGCTACAGTTAAATTATTCTAAATGATGAAATGCAACTTCAGATATTCTTTCGGCTGTCCTGTCATCTGAAAGTCCTATTAATTCTTGTATCTATTATAGCTTATTTTATTTATCTTTATATAATTTTGTTTTTTATTCATTTTATTTTTTATATTATATCGTTTTAAATTATTTATTATTTCGCTTATTTTATTCTTTTAAAAGACGACTGAACTGCATTTCAGAAGGCTACAAGAGTACTTGAAAATTCTTATTGTAGTCTCTGAGAGGGTCTCCATCACCCAGAAAGAAGGGTCGTAGTATTAGAATACTCAGTCATATCCTCAAACGCGGTTAAACACAAACCATACTCCTCTCTCCGCACTCTCCCCTGTCCACTAACTTCACTGCTAGAAAAAACCGTTTTCTGTAAGATATTTGGATGGTTCCTCGGAAATTATTTCTGAGCTGTGCAGTGGCGACAACTCACGACAGAAAGTGGAAGCTTAAAGGAAATTATTACGTCGGGACGCATTGAAAATCAAAATCTGTAATTAAAATGTTTTCTATCCTCAGAGGCACGAAATTAAACTGTAGGATCATCCTCATATCCTTCATGGAGGAATCGCCACTGCATGGATACTCGCAGCTTGAAGCCCCGCAGCGCAACCGCGTGGTGTAAGGTGTTATGCGTCGAATTGGCGAAACGGAATACGCGATGGTCCGAGCCTCCATTTAGGAAGAATATTTCTCGTGAATAGTTAGTATATGAGATCTACGTACAACCAGCATCGTGATCGAAAAAAAAAATTATTAGCTACAACGAGTAACGTAATCCGATCTATAAAACAGCCTCAGCGACTGGTAGGATAAATATACATATTACCTCCGTACTGGTCGGAGTCGTTCACTTATGATGCGGTTAAGTGGGCGTGAAGCCAGCAAGCCTTGGTTGTTTGGCTGTTGCGCCATGGATTGTTATTTCAAATTGATTTAATTAGACGCCACAGCGATCTAGTGGCTAGAGAGCTGGACTTGTGATCCTGTGGCCCCGGATTCGATCTCCACCCTATCTCCGATTTAAGCCTATAACCTGTGTTGGACAAGCCCGTGGTCTACGTAACACAGGGGGTTTTCTCCGGAAGCTCCTGTTCTCCTATGCCATCCCAACAAAACTCCATCATCATGTCATCTCATCGCGGGTTAACGTAGACCAGTCTCCTAATGCGCAGTCTGGGCAATGACTCTGTCGTAGGTAGTCTCGCCAAAATATCATCTCTCTATCATCAGTTTCATCAAATAACCTAGTAGCTGGTACAGCGTCATTAAATAGCAGACTAAAAATTTGTTTCAAAACGTGAAACTAATGATAAAACAACCAAAGGTTCGAATGCAATGATTGAAATGGCACAAATGTTTCTTATAATTATTTCTCTTTAGTTAGGGTTACCAGACCCTTGGATTTCGCTTGACATGTCCTGCGTCCGGTAATGCATTGTATAAATTCAGAAATGTTTCGGTTTTTCTCTCGCATAAATTGTCAGTGAACAAAAAAGTGAAACCCTTTATGTCCGAAATTGTGAGAAGAATTGTGTTTGTAAAATTTAATTTGATTTATCGTGTGGATTTCCAGAAGTACGTACTGAGTGACAGAAACGTTATTTGGTCATACAAACTGGAACATCAGAGAAGCACCAACAATCAACAGTTTTGTATCATTTGTATTTTATATTAATATATTAACAATTTACCTTATATACAATATTGAAAATTAACAAATCACGTTTTCACGATATTAAGTCCTACTTAGAGCTCATGCATTTTGTCAATACACTCGCGCTGAGCAGTAGGGGAATGTTTCTGTACAGGGGGTAGGAGTAGAAGGGAAAGTCGGGCGTGTGTCTACCGAGTTCAAGGCAAAGGTAACCCATTCCCCTATAATTCGTAAGTAGACTCATCCGATCTCGTGCGCAGCTCTGTAGAAAAGTGAGGGAGTGTCTGGACATAATGCATGAGCTGTATTTTTGGGGAAAACCTTCATTTTTTTAATAAAATGTCTTGATTTTCATTTCTTATCTGGTAACCTTATCTTCAGTACAGGAAGCTACCAGAGCTGCAATGCAATCCTTTTTGTCGATTCCGTAAAAAGCTTTCTAGACCTCACGTTACTCTTCAGTATTCTTCAGAACTCTAATCCTAGCTACTTAGCTTCTCGTTTTCAACATTTTTCCTCATATCACGAAATAGATACTCGCTCAGAACACCATATCACACTCTCCATTCCTAAACACAGAACATCCTTCTACTCTTCATCTTTCACCGTCTCTGCAGCTCATTTCTGGAACTCTCTACCATAACATGTAAGAAACTGTCGTACATTATCTAGTTTCAAAAATAAACTAAAATTTCACTTTTTCAGTTCAGATTCCTTTCAATTATAAGCCCTTTTCCCTGCGATAGTTTTGCAATATATTTCTTTTCCTTCCTATCCCCTTCTTTGGTCTCTTGATCGCCAGATGAATTTATTATCAGACCTTTTTATTGTGGATTCTATTTAATATTCGTTTTTTTCTTCTTTTCTATTATTATTTTATTACATTCCATTTGTTGTATTCTTCCTTAGGTTTTCCCTATTAACTATTTGTACTAACTGAATTGCTTTTATTATATTCCAATCTTTACATCTGTATTTTACTTTCTTTTTTCTATTATGGTATTATTTTCATGTTGTTTAGTGTCGATTTTGTTATGCTATTATTTTTTTTGTAATAAGTTAGTATTCTGTTCTTGAACTTTTGTTAAATTTTCACTGCTTGTATACTTTGTGGCCTGGTAGAGTGTAAGAGAATGCCCAGTGGCCTTAACTCTGCCAGTATAAATAAATAAATAAATAATAATAATAATACTAATAATAATAATAATAATAATTATTATTATTATTATTATTATTATTATTATTATTATTATTATTATTACAACAATTTTGTTGCACTAGAAATGACAGAAGTTCTCAGTGTAATTACTTTTAAGATGAGTATGTATTAGAAATTACGACTAGGCCTACTGTAAGTAATCCGTATATACAGCGGCCATATTTCTATTGTTCCCACTTCCGTTGATCTTTTGAAGCTTTCGCATGGCATATTCATGAATGAAAATTTATCGTCTGATAAGAAAAGAGGAGGAAAATGAGGATATGCATAATGATAAAGTAGCTTTGTTTATTGCGGTAAATAAAGTACTATCTGTTCCGTCTTTAAGCCTTGCATTCTTTAGTATGGTAACTAGTTGAAGAAGAGATAAGCTACATCCGCGGACTTACCCGGGATTCGATAGTGGAACCTCGGTATCGCCATCCAGTGATTACACCAGTAGGAGGAAACCTCGTTACGCAATATGCGGCAATATGTCGCGTAACAGGTGTGTGTTTACACTAACACTTAGACGTAGCCGCGGCAATCTATCAAAACTGGAGCGCCATTGTCGTCACCTCGCAGTTCGAAACGGTGCACCGCCGAAGAGACTCGACGAGTAAGGTAAAACCATTGTTCGTGTGATAAAACAACATAACTTTCCATTTGTCTTGGAAATATAATGTGTCTTTGCTGACAAATTGATTTATGTGGGCTAATTTCAAATTTAAAGTGTGCTTTCATTGTTTTCAAAAACGTTTGAAGGAGAAGTACTTCTGTAAATCACAAATGTACTATTTCTCTACATTAGTAGCACTTCAATACTTCGGTTAGCTTGTTCAAAATTACAAGATTTCACTAAGCTTGTTCATAATTATTTATTTTTTAAACATCTTCAGGATTCACTTACTTCAATAAGATTCTTGATAAATTGAACGTTTAGCTATATATAAATCCTATAAGGGTAGCTGCCCTTCAGTAAGGTTTGCCAAAAGACACAGAATACTAAACAAAAGGCCACCGGTGTGGCTCAGTCGGTTAAGACGCTTGTCTGCCGGTCTGAAGTTGCGCTCGGGCGCGGGTTCGATTCCCGCTTGGGCTAATTACCTGGTTGGGCTTTTTCCGAGGTTTTCCCCAACCGTAAGGTGAATGCCAGGTAATCTATGGCGAATTCTCGGCCTCATTTCGCCAAATACCATCTCGCTATCATCAATCTCATCGACGCTAAATAACCTCGTAGTTGATACAGCGTCGTTAAATAACCAAATAAAAAATATTAAACAAATAAAAATAAACATTTGTGTTATTACTATCATTATTATTTTCAAATGGAAGCTACCTTGGGATAGTACGTTTATTCAATAAGTATTAGTAGTCAGATAAAATATAAAGAAATTTAGGTGTACAGGTACGTAAAATCTGAACATAATATTTCATTACGTCTATAACAATAATTTTCAAAAATTTTAAAGGAATTCCAAAATACTTAAAACATTCAACTGAGGATTTTGGAATTGTCCCCCTTGCTACGAACAATAGGCCAAATACTTCAATCTGTCCTTGTATATGATGATAATTCCTAAAGTATTCAATTGTAGGCTCGTTGGTGGTCTTCGTTTCTTCATGTACTGCTACAGGTTGTTCAACTGTAGTTTCAAAGCACAAGGTGGGATCGATGATAATTGCTCTGACATTTTCTCTATCATAAAAAATTAATAATTTTAGTAAGTACATTAAAATATTAAGTCATTTCGTAGGATTGTTAAAAATGAAAAGTTGTGAGAAGTGTGTTAAAATTATATATTCAATTAAAGCTTTTTCAAATTCAAAATAAAGTTTACCGGTATTTCTTTTTTTGCATTGTTCGGAATTCAATAATTCTGTAAGTTTTTATATGTTCTAAATATATTTTCAAAGATTTCTGTAAGTAAAAATTTCAGACAATTTAGTGGTAAAGATGACACAAATAATTGCTTCTTAAGCTCGGTATTTTGAGATGGGCAGGGCTTGTAGCACATATGGGCGAGTCCAAAAATTCAATAGAGTGTTAGTTGGGAGGCCTGAGGGGGAAAAGGCCCTTTGGGGAGACCGAAACGTAGAGGGAGGATAAGAATAAGATAGATTTGAGGGAAGTGGGATATGATTTAGGGACTGGATTAATGCTGCTCAGGATAGGAACCAATGGCGGACTTATGTGAAGGCGGCAATGAACCTTCGGTTTCTTTAAGCAAGTAAGCAAGCTCGATATTTATTACTTAAAAGGAATAAAAATAGGCCTATGTGGTACAAGCTTTTATAATTTCAATATTGTCTTTCTTTCTTCCGTTCTTTCTTGTTTTCTTTGTTTCTGTCTGCGTTTCTTTCTATGTTTTTCTGTCTTTCTTTCTTTCTTTCTTTCTTTCTTTCTTTCTTTTTCCCATGTTTTCCCTTCTTTCATACTAACTTAAAACCAATGCGGTGCAAAGGAGTATATCTTTGAAACAATACTAGGCTATGCTACATTTCGAGCCACTCTGACCGTGCAGTCATCACGATAAAACGATAGGGAGAATGGAATAGCGATAAATATTCGCCTACCGTGGGAATCGAAATACAGGCCGCTTGGATGGGAAGCACGTACCATCTCCAGAATATCACAGCGATTGACTAATTTCAATACTTACCGCGCCTTAATACTTCGATCATTTCCTTTTAAAATTCCAACGAATTACTTTAGAACTAATTTGCAGTTGATCGTGAAGTAGTCTATTCACGGCGATGTATGGAATTACAGTAGGCTATATTTAGGTGACCTTACTTTACGGCTGTCAGACCTGGAAACTGACCGTGAACCAGAAGACGCAGATTCAGATCTGCCAGCGCAAAATGGAGAGGAAAATCCTAGGACTCTCCCTCAGAGACAAGATTTCCAACACCAGACTAAAGCAGATGACAAACACCAGAGACATGGCACACCAAGGGGAACGCCTGAAATGGAAATGGGGAGGCCACGTGTCGAGACTCCAAGGCTGCAGATGGGCGCATATTTCCACCACGTGGGATCCACGCATCGGGAGGCGAAACCGAGGAAGACCTGGGACCAGATGGGCGGACTTCTTCAAGAGCCTAGCTGGACCCCTGTGGTCCAGAACAGCCAAGAACCGAGAAGAATGGAGATCGCTACAGTTTGCCAGTATCGAGTGAGAGTGCAAGTGTACACACACAAACGACGAACAAAACTTATATAGAACAGAATCTACCGTCATGCGGATTAGCTCACCGCATGATCTCTAAAGAGCTCCCCTTTTAGGAGGCCATAGCCCTTCACGGGAAATCCAAAGGCTATTTCATTCATTCATTCATTCATTCATTCATTCATTCATTCATTTCATATTTAGGTTGTGGTCATCACTACCGCCACACCGGACGAGGTAGTTTAGACGCTAACATTTGAGACTCGCATTCTGGAGGTTTCGGGTTCGATCCCCGGTGTCGGTAAAAAGTTCTGATTGGGACAAGTTGCCTGGTTGAGGGTTTTCCCTCAACCTGTTAAGAGGAAAAGCTGGGTAATTTTTGGTGTTGGACCCTGGACTCATTTCGCTGGTATTACCACCTTATTTTCACTCAGACGCTAGATAACCATAGCAGTTGATAAAGCGTCGTAAAACACTAAATAACTACCACCACTATCAGAATCATTAGTCACGGTTTAGACTGAAAAGTATTTCGGCTGTACATTTACCATTATTTTGGCCTTTATACTTCAATTTTTTGTATTTGCATATTATAATCATAAGCATTTTTTTTTTTTTTGTAGTTTTACTCACTTATATATAAACACGTGTTTACCTCGGCAGAATGGCTGGCTTTACGAGGACTGGATCTGCTACACTTATGTACGATTTCGTCCATTGTGCGTCCTATATGCCTATATGCGATAATTGTCCAAGTACGGCTGGTGGCCCGGGTGTTATGCTTCAACCTCTGCCTGACAGATCCATGTCCCGTTTCGCGGTCGAGTAGCCTGATAAACCCCAGGGAACCGGAGCCCCAAGCACTTCCTGTTATCGTCGACTGACAGGTGGGCCATGCTACCTCAGCCAGCTCCGTCCACATACGAGCAGCCTGATAAGCGTAGGGTCCCGGAGCCCTTCCTATATCAACATTGGAAACTCGTACTATTTCATCCCAGCCCATTTTACTATTAAAGATGATAAATGAAATAAGGACGAAACAGTATGTGTTGGTGGAATGATAGAGGGAAACGGGAGTATCCCGACCCAAAGAAAAAGTTTGTAAAAATTTAGTTTTTGCGGGATTTTAAGGCATATAAACATGAATAAAAATTACAAATACCATCGGATACTTCTAATTAAAAAAAAGTTAAATTCATGTGTCTGCACACATAAGCTATGTCAAAAGTTTCATGGTCCCATGCAGAAAAACGTAAGTTTGTTAGTGTATGATTTCCATTGGGAAAATCGTTCGTTTCAAGAGCTAAAAACGCGATTTGTATAAACGTCAATAAAATCTATAAATTCCAACCGATTGTGTTAATTCTTTCAGAAAGTGTTTAATATGCGTGTCTACACTGTTATCTATAATTGATTTCGATTTTCGACCCAAAGAAAAGTTTGTAAAAATTTAATTTTTGCGGAATTTTGAGGCATATAAACATGAATAAAAATTACAAATACCATCGAATTCTTCTAATTAAAAAAAAAAAAAAAAAAAAACATTAAATTCGTGTGACTGCACACATATCTGTCAAAAGTTTCATGGTCCCATGCAGAAAAACATAAGTTTGTTAATGTATGACTTCCAATTGGAAAAATCGCGATTTGTATAAACGTTAATAAAATCTATAAATTCCATCTGCTTTGTCCATCACAAATCCCATCACAACCTGGCCGGGGATCAAACCCGGACTGCCTGGATGGAAATCAAGCGCTCTAGCACTTGAGCCACAGAGACGTTAAACTTACTTCTGTCTGTAGTTGAGGGGCTCAGTGGAAAAGGGGCCCATGTCACAAAAAAAATAAATTTTGTAGGAGAAGCGTTTATTACATTCTCACACTCTTTCTTCAAGTGAAGAAGAGGCATTTAAAAATGCTTACCATGTTCGGTAGACAATTGCCACAAGACTGGAAGTTCATAAAAGAGGTCCTAAATGGCAAGATCTGTCGGATTATCGAAGACACTAAAAATCAACACGAATGTGGCACGGCCCCTTTTCCACTAAACCCCTCAGTTGTTGGAATGGAATTTCGAAAGGAGAGCACTACGACCCAGCATTGCAATCTTTCAAGGTCTAAGCTATCATTGTCTCAGGCTTATTTCCAAACCCACACCGGCTGATCACACTAAGCTTCGCTGCGTACATAGATTTCGAGCAGGCAACTCCGTTCGTCCCTAGGCCAGCCCCCTCAATGCGTCGCAAGCCGGTGTTCGGTGAATTTTATGAAATGATGACGAAATGGAGAAATGTTGACGGAATCATGTAGGTGGCTAATATGGGGAAACGGGAGAACCCCGAGAAAAACAAACACTGCGAACTTGTCCGCTATAAGTGTCACTGTGGATTTTTCATTGAAAAATCCTAGGCCTGTCCGGGACTCGAACCCGTCTGTGTGACAGGCTAAAATCTGACTCTGTACTCAGCCACCGCAGGGGTAGTTGTAACTTTATTCTTAGAAGCAGGGTACGAATTAACGGGGAGATGGGGGGTATTTCCCCTCTGTTGGAAAGTTATCCCCCTCTTATAAATTCATATTAACAACCTTGCCAGAGATAACTTCTATCCCCCGTCACAAAATGTACAAAGTACAGTACCTATAAATTAAGCAAATAAAATAATACTGATCTATTATCATTACCGGCAAGCTGACAACAATCAATAACTTAGGAATTACACATCTTACCTTAAACCTGCTCATGGATATAATTATTAAAATAATCAAGATGCAAGACAACCAACTCAGTGCGACGAAGCGTTGAGCCGTATCGACTGAGGATAATAATAATTTTATGTATGGTATTCTCTATCTAGGATTCTATCCCCACTCATCACAAATCTTAATTTTCACTCTGTCTAGAAGAGTTGATCCCTAATTCTTGTCTCACGTTTTGTTTAAAAGAAAGTAAATTTATTTTAAAGATTAGGCTCAAATACAAATAATGATTGCCTTAAATATGTTGAGGAATCTAGTAAAATGTAGAGATTGAAAGTATTCTGGACCGAACGGCGTCACGTTCGATAGGCTATAATTGATGGACAATATCTAAAGATAATAAAGTATAACTATACTTGAGGCGGTTCTTTCCAAAAATTTGCCTTACTAATTTTTTAAATGAATTAGGGGTACCCTGGATCTTTTTGTTAGGCGTCTAATAATTCTACCGTAAACAATTATGTAAAAACTTCCTTTTCACATAGAAATCTGTAAGAAAAACTGTGGTATTATTCCGTAACTTGTCTTAATCATTGCACTTATCATATCTCGCCTAATAGACTCAACCAATAAATGAGAAGACTTTTCGTCACGTGATGTGGCGTGATATTTTTCCCGCGGTTTGTGTCGGCTGTTCTCTGCCTATTTCTACGGTGTACCACAGCAATATTTATTATTTGAAAGGCTTTTTGTGTGATGTAAATAGGTAACTAATTGAATCAGTAATAGGCTATAGTCCACACCTGTGGAGTAACGGTCAGCGCGTCTGGCTGCGAAACCAGGTAGCCCGGGTTCGAATCCCGGTCGGGGCAAGTTACCTGGTTGAGGTTTTTTCTGGAATTTTCCCTTAACCCAATATGAGCAAATGCTGGGTAACTATCGGTGCTGGACCTCGGACTCATTTCACCAGTATTATCACCTTCATTTCATTCAGATGCTAAATAATCTGACAAAGTGAGATGTTGATATAGCGTCGTAAAATAACCTATTAAAAAAATACGACGGAAAAGCGATACAGATTCCTGTAAAAAGAACTAGGAGAAGGAAACGAGGAAGCAATCCAGCAGAATAAGAGGATTTTTTTCTCAAACATGCTAAAGTCTTTAAGTTAGAGAGGGATTGCTCTGTAGATAATTCGAAATTGGCTGCTAAGAATATGCTGGAAAAACTGCACTGTGGCATTTCAAATTTTCCTCCACTAAGCGATTCTTTGTTAGTTGAACAGGAAAGTGTGACAATTAAGGGAGAGTCTCACTGTATTCCAGACATCGATGTAGGAAAATCGGTGGTGAAAAACAGGAAAAAGTCTGCAAGACATATGCATGCCTCCTGTAGAATTGCCAAAAGTAGTCCTAGACCCCGCAAAAGTGAAGGATTTAAAGAATTTGCTAGAAAAGAATTTTGAGGTAAATAGAAAAAAGAATGAGTAGCTTGTGTTTTATAAGAACGTGTTCACAATCGTTCAGCTGCAGAAGACATCCTTGAAGGGGAATTTTTTTCGTGAAGGATGTAAGGGGAAGAATCAAATTTCTGAGTGTAATTCAGATTAAAAGTGTAACCGTTGTATGGCGGTTGGAGATAATTTGAGCAACATAAACCATTCTACTTGCATGCTTGTAATTTTCCAATAATTCATGGTTTTGTGTGTGTTTGAAACTTGTGTTTTTAGAATGTTCCTATGGCATTGTCATACAATTTTATTTCATGTTTTAGTTTTTGTCAGAAACCCAATGTGTGATTATATGTTACCAAAGACATCCTTTGGTTCGAGAAATTGGAGACTGTTGCTTCCTACTGTATTATCATAGCTTAGTTTATTTTACAAATTGATGTTCTTTCCATAGTATTCTGAAACAAACAAAATAAATTGTGGTTCGTAAGGTGCAATATTGATAAGATTTAAAAATCCAGAACGTGCTAATTTTTGTTCATGTATTCTAAATAATAAAATAATGTAAAGTAATATGACTTACACATTGTGATTTTGAAGCCGGAATGTTCATGAGGATAGTCGGCCTGGTTGGCGCAGTTGGTATAGCGCTAGTCTTGTCCGCCTGAAGTTGCGGGTTCGATCCCGGGCCAGAACGATGGCATTTAAGTGTGCTTAAATGCGACAGGCTCATGTCAGTAGATTTATTGGCATGTGAAAGAACTCCTGCGGGGAAAAAAATCCGGCACACCGATATAACCTCAGCAGTTGCGAGCGTCGTTAAATAAAATATAACATTTAACATTTCATGGGGATAAAAAAAAGCAAGAAGTCTTAATTTTTCTTCTCTTTGTGCCTTTTCATTAAGGTTATGTAAAGTAACATGACCTGTTTTATCTTATGTTGCTTCAAAACCAGTCTTATCCAAGATAAAAAGTTTAATAACTCGACTTCTGTTGATAATATTTATATTTCCATGTGTGGTGTTTTTCTTGATCTTGGTTTGAACTGTTAGTAAAAATTTCAAGAAGTTTTACTTAATATTATAGGAACTATGTGTTTTTCGCGTTTTCTGAAAAATAACTTGTACTGGATAAGGAAAGTTCTGGAAAGAACCGCCTCAATTGTTTCTGTATATTGATCATAAGTATTTTTACGAAAAAGACAATATTGTCTCTGTGTTACTGGATATAATGACTCTAAGTAATTGGCTAGAAGTGTTTTAACATAAGGGAACACGGTAACATTTATGCTAGCTCTTCATGCAGCAAAATTCAATAATTTATTTGAATTAATTTAGTACATTGAAATTCAGTAACTGGCATCAAAAGTTTACAAGCACCCCCATTCGTTATGTGTACTGTATTCATATTGGAGAATCGTTATTCTGCTCGATATATGTTTAAGACAGACGGGGACAGAATATATCTACATTCAGGGTGCGAATTAAGATTTCTGATGAGGAGGGGTAATAGAATCCTAGATATAGAATACCATACATAAAATTATTATTATCATTCGATACGGCTCAACGCTTGGTTCCATTGAGTTGCTTGTCTTGCATCTTGATCATAATAATAATAATAATAATTATATTATATTAAGATAAGTTGTGTAATTCCTAAGTTATCGATTGTTGTCAGCTTGTCGGTGATGATAATACATCAATATTATTTTCTTTGTTTTTCTATTCGTTAGTGTGTGATTGTTACAAATATATGTACAGCTGTAAAAAGAATAAGTGGCCGCTCTCCTGAAACAAAGTTCCCTTCGGGTATCTTCGCTACAATTCGGAGACAGGCGATGTTACATGTTGTTGGACCACGTTGCCTGATATCTACAGTTATAATTGAAGTATTCTGTGTGTTATCGATAGCATAATGGTAGCGTTCAGGCCTCTTATTCATGAGGTCCTGCGTTCGACTACAACCACATACTTGTTATGTTTTTTTTTGTTCTGTTTTTGAGAGAGACAAACTATACATAATGGCTCCTTTCTCTTTTACGATTATTTTAGTAATTAACATCAGGTTCATTAATATATTATGCCATGACTTTATTATTATGATATTGTGGCTGCAAATGGAAAGAAAAAAGATTTTATTCTCAATAAAAATATCTTTCGTGGCATAAACAAAACAAATTTACTGGCGTCGGCCTTAAAACATTCAAACAATTAAGCGTTCAAAAAACAAAACAAAAAGCCACAATTCAATATTTAGTCTATCTTCCTCTTATCTCGATCATCTTGCAGTCGAGTGGGCAAGGAATTGACTAGTCTTTGCAAATGGCGACTGTTTTTAGACACGATATTCCAGGCATTCTGAACATACATACATAAGTCTTCTGTCCATGGGCAGGTCTTTCATTGCAAACCCAGCAATCTCCAATCTTTCTTATTTTCTGCCTTCCTCTTAGTCTCCGCATATGATCCACATATCCTAATGTCGTCTATTATTCTTTTCAACCAGAGACCCAACCAGTTGCTTTTTATCTTTCTAATTAGTTTCAGCATCATTCTTTCTTCACTCACTTTTTCAAACACAATTTTATTTCTTATTCTATCTGTCCACTTCATACGCACCGTTCTTCTCCATATCCACATTTCAAATGCTTCAATTCGTTTCTCTTCATTTCGTCGTAATGTCCATGTTCCTTCCCCATACAATGCCACACTCCACACAAAGCACTTCACTAGTCTCTTCCTTAGTTCTTTTTCCAGAGGTCCGCAGAAGATCCTTCTTCTTCTATTTAAAGCTTCCTTTGTTAATGTTTGCAGTTTTTCTTGGGAAGGATAGGCCTAAATGCGGTAACATCCCGGTTGCTTTCCGCACACCACTATCTCTTTCGCATCTTATTAAATTCCAGGCGGCCCAAGCGTGGAGATGAGGAGAGTGGATTTGACTAATTGGGCCCTCCGGACTTCACCGAAAGTCACGACAAGGGTTAAATATTAATTCTATCAGGATGTTTGACCCTATCAGAGATCGGGAAATCTCAATTAGCCTTTGCCCCCCGCATCCTGGACTAGCTTCGACGAATCATCAGAAAATCCTAGAGTGTGATTGGGCCAATTTTTCCGAAAATGTTTCCACACTTTTGCCCTCGTAGCTCAGCGGACGAACGTCGGAATTTAGATGTCAACGTCTCAGGTTCAATTCCTCGTTACTCCTTTTCATTTTATTGTGGTTCAAGATAGTATAATGTAATAATACAAAAAGAAAAACTAATAGCAGTATTATGCAACTGGATTTTTCCAAATCTAATATTAAATTTATGTTATTTATATCGCTAAAGAACGATTACAATATAAATAACTTGAATATTATTTATACAACATCACTAAAGAACGATAACACAATATAAATGATAAATATCGGTTTGTTTAATTAATATAAGATATTATATAATACGTATTTAATTATCTAAATAAAATAACCTATTTTACAAAGAAAGATGTTTATTTGTGTTATAATAATTACCTACATAAAATACAGATTATTTATATCGCGAAAGAACAATAACAATATAAATAACTTGAATATTATTTTATAATGCTAATGAAGGAAAACAATATAAATGATAACTTGAATATTATCTATATCGCTAAAGAACGATAACAATATAAAAAACGTGAATATTATTCATATCGGAATTTCACAGATTTATTACAGATGTATTTAAGAAATTGTAGAAGAATAGTAATTAGTAACAGTGTCCTATTTATTCTTCTTGGAGCCAAATTTGTAACTTTTAAAAGTGTGGTTACTATGTTGAAGTGTATGTGTTGCAACGGATGCTTGATTTGTTATGTATGTGAGTAAGTTATGGGATGCTTGATGTCGTCGCAATGTCGTAATTATAGTTTGATTGTGTTTGTGTGACTATTGTGTATTAATTTATGATGTATGGTACGGAAAGCTACATATTTGTGTTATAGAAGTGTTACGTATGTGTGTTAATGTTTTTGTATGTTTCAAATTGAGAACTGATATTTGTTTTGCAATCGCAATGCCTAATTTACGGATTGTTTATGTTTTGTTTACATCGCGTAAGCTAATTTAATTTTCTTTTCCATTTCTCTTTATGCTTATCTTTTTTGTGTATAAAACTATAGCCCTAACATACATATGTAAAATAGGGCTAATCCCCATTGGAGATACTGTAGCTACAATAGTAATAATTATTATTCATATCGTTATAAAACGATAACAGAATACAAATCATGACTTGAATTTTATTCATATCTCTAAAGAACGATAACAAAATATAAATAACGTGATATCCATCAAGAACGATAACTGGATATAAATGATAATTTGAATATCATTTACATCGCTAAAGAACGATTAAAAAATAAAATGAGAACTTGAAGAAGGCCCGAACCCAGAACCTTTGAATCATTAAACAAGCACTCTACCGCTGGTCTGCGAGGAGCAGATATGGAACATTTTCATAGTTCCGGAACTGCTTGTACAAGCACATGCATCGTGTAACATCGCCGTCCCGAAATGGACTTTGAAAATATTCGCTGTTCACGAGTGCGGCCACTTTTTTTTTTTTTTGACAGCTGTACAAATTTATTATTTCTCAAATTTAAGCTCTAAGTTCACATTTAATTTGACTCATCTATTTACTGTAATCGTTATTATTCTTATATGTGTGTTATTCTGTCTTTTCGGCAACCCAGGATGCCTGGGCAGACTGTTTCTTGGAAATAAATTATAGCCTATTTTATTATATAAAGTACACTTGTATTAAAGCAATAAAATTATATTTTGTGAGGGGGGATAGAAGTTATCCCTGGCAAGGATGAGAGGGGGATAACTTTCCAACGGGGGGGGGGGAATCCCCCCATCCCCCGTCAATTCGCACCCTGTCGACATCATATTTATGTTGAAAATATTAGGAATTTTACTTTACTACAGACTCAGGAAAGCGGTTAAGCGTACAGGTAATTCGTAGCGTATACTACGAAACAAGATTTACAAATCTTAACTATCGTATCGGCTATAGAATATGTTAGATTAATCAATCTGAATGAATCTTTCATTGTAACTCTTTCTCTAAAATGATTGTGTTTGACGAATATGAATGAATTCGCACATTTCCTAGAATGGGATTGAAAGTAGCCTACAAGTAGCGCCATGATCGCGCCTCGAGTTTCGTCGTAGGCACGAAACTCTGAGAGCAAATTAACCTTGAAAACTTAACAAAGAGTAGAAAATAAGAAGTTATTTAAAAAAAAAAATATTAGTTACGAACATTAAATCCAGACGTTTGAGATGGGCAGGGCATGTAGCACGTATGGGCGAATCCAGAAATGCATATAGAGTGTTAGTTGGGAGACCGGAGGGAAAAAGACCTTTAGGGAGGCCGAGACGTAGATGGGAAGATAATATTAAAATGGATTTGAGGGAGTTGGGATATGATGATAGAGACTGGATTAATCTTGCACAGGATAGGGACCGATGGCGGGCTTATGTGAGGGCGGCAATGAACCTTCGTGTTTCTTAAAAGCCATTTGTAAGTAAGTAAGTTACGATCAGAATAACAATTTAAGTTTTTAGAGACAGAGTTTCCGCTGTAACAATTTTGGTCAGTATATTTTCAATTACCATTTTCTCATTATTTTTTTTTTTTTTGCAATAAATTCCCTGAGCCCATCAGATATTGGATTAGGGTGTTTCATTAATTAATCACTGTGTTGCAATAAAGATCTGAAGAGTGTTATAATATTAAATACAGTACAGTCAATGAACTAGGGAATGGAGGTTATTCGAAAATAGCCGGTTATCTGTTAACCGATTATTTTAAAATTAATTTAACCTGAAGGAAATTAACCGATCAAAAATAACCGGTTATTTCCCGGTTATTATTTTTTTAACATTTTAAAGTCAGCAAATTAGTCTGGAAAACAAAATGAGAGGTTATTTACAATAGAAATCAAATAAAAATTAGCAATCAACTGTAAACCAACCAGAATACAGTTGAAAGAACGTCATTGTGCTGAATATCTTCAATGACGTCCTTAAACAAAATGCAAAAAAAAAATAAAATAATAATAATAATAATAATAATAATAATAATAATAATAATAATAATAAGAGGCTATGAAATTGCATTTAGTTAATTATTTCAGTCACATTAGTGTCGTAGGTAAGATAAATAAAAAATTTAAAACAATCCATAATTTTTATAATATTAATCTTGATTAAGACACATTTCAACGGACAATCTATTCTCCTACGAGTATAACCAATATATATTGAAGCCAAAATTTCTCGCCTTTTCAAATGCTCCAATACCCGCGAATATTATTATATAAACCAATAATAGAAAGTCGACAATTAAGATGGGCATAAGTTATTGACATTGAATCAAAGTCGAATTTCATTTTGCCATGTATAGACAGACGAAGTAAAGCCTATCTAGGAATGGCCTACGGGAAATTTTTTGTACAGAGTATATTACATAGAGTAACAGGTAAAGGTATCCCCGTAGCATGCCATGAAGACATTTGGGGGACATGGAGGTAGAGCCCCATGCTTTCCATGACCTCGGCACTAGAATGAGGTGGTGTGGTCGGCACCACGCTCTGACCGCCTTTTACTCCCGGGAAAGACCCGGTACTCAATTTTATAGGAGGCTGTGTGAACCTCGGGGCCGTTCTGAAAGTTTGGGAACGAGAAAAAATCCTGTCACCACCTGGGATCGAACCCCGGACCTTTCAGTCCGTAGCCAGCTGCTCTACCAACTGAGCTACCCGGCCGCCATATTAAATAGAGTACAGAATAATAAAAAAAATTATGTTCGACTGATGTTAAATTTGAGATTAGCTTAAAATATATTTCATTCAGTATTTATTTTTAAAAATAACCGGTCGTTCGGTTATTGAGGAAAATAACCGGTTATCAGGTTAAACCGGCAAGCAAAAATAACCGGTATTTAACCGGTTAACACTATAAAATTAACCGGTTATCGAAATAACCGGTTATTTTTGCCTATCCCTACAATGAACATTATAATTTCTCATCTTAAGGATATGACTGCGAACTTTCGTCGGTACTGAAAAATTTGTGGTGAATAGAAGATATTTATGAGGAGTTGGTTTTCTCCAAGAACATCATCTTCCTTTGTCACCATTATTCTCATTTGTAACCTTCACGGGATTTTGCGTGTCCTATGCTAATTAATTCTGCATTATTTCCTCACACAGGCTGGCAATAGAAAATCCAGTGCCAATGGAAAACAAGAACACTTCCCACCCTGCCCCAACTGAGTATGATGTACTCAACGTCGCAACGCTCAACAGTACAAGTAAGTATTCTAGGAGTTCTTCTGACTCAATCCAAAATCCGTTGCATAAACCTAGACAGCTTGAGTCAGATTACTACGTCCTCCAGATTGTGAATTATGTCATACCATTAAAGCTAATATATTCGTATTTTTTATTTGAAATATAGCCTAAATATTAGTTTAGTCAAAAACTTACGCCAGAGCTCTTTAAAATGGTACCTGCAGATATGAATTGAAAATATTCTGTACTGTAATAAATCTTAATGTAGATTGAAATAGTCGTCACAGTATCTGATCGAATTTCTGATTTCCGCAAAGTCGTTCGGAACCATTTGCTCATGTCTACATACAGTTATTTTAAGACTTTATTGAAAGGAGAAGTTGCATGGTAGATGGCTTAGAAGTTAACAAGAAATGCACTCGAGAACACTCTCTTTCAGGGGAGTGCTAGAATTTTCCATTGTATTTTTCTGTCAACAAACAATATTATCATCATCATCATCATCATCATCATTATTATTATTATTATTATTATTATTATTATTATTATTATTATTATTCGTTGTAAAGTCTGCTAAGAATCACCGGTGATACTGGAAAGCGCATTTACTTGGTGTAAAGTAATATCTTTCCGCTTTCGTCAGCTCTCCTGATTTTCATTCGTGATCACTTCATGAAGCTATATGATATTTTCACTAGGAATTTCCGTGGGTCGATTACCTACATCATTGAGAAATTTAAATCATTAGGCTTTTACTTTATATTTATCCTTTTCAGATAAAAAATGAACTTCTATCGTCATTATTTCACTTTTCTATTGTATGAAGTTACGTGATAAAGCATTTTAATATTACAGAAAATCAATCTTTGATATTTTCGTGGAAATGGCCATCCCTGATAGTCGGAAATTATTTTAGATATTCCATCTATCTCTATGCAGCAGTTTCTCTTAGACTATTGAAATTATTTTGTTTGCATTCAATATCTACGAGTGAATTTACTCTAAGGATAGTTAATGTGAAATATAACAGTTTCGGTATGTACTCATATGTTTAATAAAAGTAGTCCTATAAAATGACCACCCACGTCAAGGAAAGTCGTACGATTTTTTTCTTGAATCTTATTTTCTTTGTATTATGTAGAATAAACTGAAAAAGTAAACTGATAAACAGAGTCCCATTTGACGTTTGAAGTTAGTAAACACATCAAAGTCGTTGAATTAGAAAAATAAATTATAATATGTATAATTATTTCTACTTTCTGTGGCAACATTTGTTAAGGTTCTGTCAGTCTCGCCAGAATCCAGGAATTAGAGAGTGCTAAAGCCGCATCTCTGATATTTTCGGCGAGACTCTTCTTCGTTTACGTCTTAAGTTGGTCGCGTTGTTGCACATTTTATAAACACGCTTGACGCCGAAGAGGACAGTATATTAATTAACAGCTGTTATACTAAATGTGGCAGCAGTGGAAGTGCATAACGTTATCAGCGGCCAAAGAAAAGACGCGATCGTTTGAATGTAGCTCAACTGCAACGTGATTGGCTGCCGGAAATAACAGTGACGTGGGTTTAGAAGACAGCACTTTATTGTTGTAGTTCAGTTTTAGCTATGAACCTACTTGTTACGTGCGACTGAATCACAGCGTCAAGGTGTAATCTATTTTAGCATTCATATCTTGTTCATATAGGCCTAAATCTATTCATAGCTTTCTTAGCATAGATGTAAATAGAATACACAATATATATCACTGACGAATAGATAGTCGGGACTTTATGTAACTCAGTGCTACAGCTCGAACTTGCCATTTCGCCAATACAGACTCAATCATCAGTGTTAACGAAAATTATATTCGTGGGAACAAGACCGGAGTATCAAGATGTTTCCGAAGATCTCTCATTTTCATCAACAATGAAAATAGCATTACACTAACACATCCCATTTAACTTAACCTTCCTCCTCATTTGATGACATTAAATATCATGAAAGTATGGTTAGAGATTTAAGTACAGACAGCCAAAAGACTGTTTCTCTGTGAAACGCTTACAACCATACACAGGCGTCAGGCAGGAAATCTGTCTGCGATTCCCGTTGGAATATACGCTCCAGCTTTTAACATTATAAACATAGTCACGCTGTTAGTCACGGTTTATTTGCAAAGATCCGCTGACATTTCTTTAAAGCTAATAAAACTCGAAACCATGTTTTTCCTTGCGACAGGATGGAGTCTGTATGTTAGCAAAAGTGTTTCCAAGACGGTGGTTTATCCACTAAATCTAGTTTTTTTGGTACTCTGTCAATAGCTGAAATTAATTACACGGTGGGCAGTGGGATATCTAGTTTATTTTAATGTCAGTAGAAATTTTTAGTGATTTTGCAATAATTCTCAAACACATCTGTAAGGCACATTGCATATAAAACATGACTCTTTCGACGATGGCCATTATCGTTTCAAAATACTTGTCTTGAATATTAGATGTCTGTGAATGTATTCTACAGTTAACAGCATAACAACCCAATGCCTGGTACTGAAAACAGAAGAAAGTCTTAATACACAAAGTGAGAAAGTAATTCGATGACGGCGCGTTTCTTTCGTTGTTTTCCAATCAAGCAACTGTTGAAAAGATTTTTATGAATGTATGGAAATACTGAAAAATGTTAGGGGCGTACGAGACTAAATTTTCATTATATTCTACAATAAATCAAGGTTTTCTTAATTCAACACGGCCCAAAAAATTACTAAAAACGTTTAAGTATAGTGGCGCACGATGAACTTAATGAAAAGAAAAAATTTCAGCATTACTACTGATTTTTGGAGTAAAGTCTTTCAGTACAAAGAGGTATCAAACAAAACTCCGTTAAAAGAATTACCGACTTCGCGCCATCAATGTTAGGATCTTGCTCGGTGAAATTCAGAAGTGAATTCAAAGTATTATCATTAAACCAAAATTAGAAATAGGATGGGAATTTCAGTCAGTTTTGAAATTAGGGTTGCACTAAGACGGAGTGGTGTACGTTGTTATAATTTTTAATAATTATTCATACTATTATATCTTATCTGCGCATTATTTAACAATGAAGTGCAAAAAAATCTCTAGGAACGAAAATCTGGTGGGTTTTATGACATATTTGGTGAGTTTTTGTAAGCGTGTAGTGGCTTTTCGCAAATTGGAGTTGGCAACAATGGTTAGCAAAGTATGTGATGTAAACGCATTTTTAAATGTCACAAGACAAAAGCTTTAAGTACAGATTTGTCATACACACTGGATTAGCGGTGACAACTCGTGACGTTATGGTCAACACGTGACTGTATTTTTTTCTATCATGTGAGTTCAGTGAGCTAACTTTTCTGCACTGAAGTACCAGCACGGCTGATTATCTTATCAGTATTTAAAATGATATTGTCCTAGGAACAACAACGTTCTTTTGTTTTATATATACGTATAAATGACTCTGATCTCATTAGGTTGACATGGTAATGGAAACATTCCTTCCACATAGCCTATATAAAAGTCAACGGGCGCTATATTAATAAATTTGTCCTGGATTTTTTACCTTATTACATACTTCTTTATCCTCTGTTGTCTTGCATTTTGTCTTCTTTTGTTTGCTTTTCAAAATTGGAGGGGATCTTTCATCTGCTCACATTCTCACGAGATTTTGAAGTAACAATAGACATTCAGATTTGGTAACGCTGTAGTTCAGGGATACAGAACTGGCGCGAGAGGGGTAGAAAGCATGGGAAAATCCTTGGTTCCCCGTCCAGAGCCCACCGGCGTTGAATGACGTATAATGTGGCCCGTACGCAATCACAGAAGACAGACGCTGAATACAAATTCCCTCTCCTACCAAATCAATGACGCGGCAGTGCAAGGAAGGGGTGAGTGACGTATTCCGATGAGTGACGTAACGCCACAATTGTCGCCCAGTACTGCAAGCCTGCTATAGAGTGTTAGATTTCCAGTTCATCATAATGATATCGGTTCTTATTTTAAACTTTGCTTTTTCTCTATTGAAAACTTGCAATTTAGAAATATTATCGAACACTTAAAACAACAGGGAATATTTAATTTATTTATGTAATTAAGTAAATATTTTATTTCTTTATTTATTTGTTTAAGGCAATTTATTTATTTGTATTTAAACTATATTTATTGGATATGTGCCCTTTATCTGAATTTTTTTTTGCATAATCATAAAAACGGCTCTAGCTCGCGCAAGAAACGATTACCGAAAAGCAATGGTGGCGTTGCTGTCCGTTTGACGTATGTACGTAGGCACGTCAAGGGGAGCGAGATTTGCGGGCCGATGGAAGTACTGTCTCTTCCAAGAAGATGAACAAATGAGGACATCGCTGTGGAAATAAAGAACGTAGCAAGAGAAAAATTCGAAGCTAATTAAACGCGCAACATATGTTTACGAATGAAATAATAATACCGTGCGATACAAGACACACACTTACATGCAATGGAACAAACTAAAGTCGTAATGTAACTATCACAACGCAAGACTGTTTCTATCGATGTCATTTCTCTTCCGACTGTACTCTTGAATATCATTCAAGTTATCTCGTGACCTTTCCTGTCGCCCGCTCTTCCTTATCGCATTGTTTCATTCACATTCCTTCCGTCGGATCTATACCTTCCATCATGCTTACCACATAATCAAGGAATTCTGCTTTTAATTTGTGAGTACCTGACTTTAGTTGAAGTGAATACAGAAAATCAAAGAGTCTACTATTGGAGGTTTTTCATTTTTCTTCTTTCAAGAAGAAGACAGAGTCATTCATTGCATTGAATAGACTGACTTTCAAATTGTCAATCACGAAAATGAGAGGATGTGAGAAGATGAATCATACTATCTCACTTAAATTATTTGTTTTTATGTTTATTTTTCAAGGAGAGTTTGCATTAAAATGTTCTCTACCGAAACGCAGTTGACTACTTGATAAAGAAAGGAAAAATAAATATTTTAGAGCGACAAAAGAAAAAATATATTTTCTCACTGCAACCAAATTAAAATTTAAATCGGAATTAGTCGTCAATTTATTTCAAAAATGAGTTTATTTTGAAAAATTTATATTCTATCCTTTGTATTAGATTATATAATACTGCCACCGGATATACTCCAATTCGCAATTAGTAATAAGTACAATACAATAGAGAATGACACCAGATTATTCAAGAAGTACTGTAGTTCAAACATGCCAATTAACCATAAGCCGGACCACAGTTGATTCTAGAAGTAAACAAACGAGACTCGTGCTTTGAGACTGCCCTCAGACGTGGATTCATATTTTACTCAGACAGATTACCTGGTTGGGGGTTTTGCCGAGGGATTACAAACTGTCAGGCAAATGTCTGGTAATCTCACGGCGAATCTTTGACTGAGCTTTCTAAATATAGTCGACCTGGTTGGCGAGTTGGTATAGCGCTGCCCTTCTATGCCCAAGGTTGCGGGTTCGATCCGTAGCCAGGTCGATGGCATTTAAGTGTGATAAATGCGATAGGCTCATGTCAGTAGATTTACTGGCATGTAAAAGAACTCCTACGAGACAAAATTCCGGCACATCCGGCGACGCTGATATAACCTCTGCAGTTGCGAGCGTCGTTAAATAAAACATAACATTTAACATTGTAAATATAAGAAGTTGTTTATTGTTAGTAAAATAACATGTACAAAAATACATCGACGCTAGTACCCGCGCAGTTGATATTACGTCGTTAAATAAATGATTAAATATAATAATAATAATAATAATAATAATAATAATAATAATAATAATAAATGCCTTTATTCTTTGTCAAATGATGTGCACTACTTCAATATAGGCCCATGTACTTATGTGATCTGACCATGCACTGTGCTGCGCTGGTGTAGCAGTGAACTGGTTGTGTTGTTGGTGAGGTGTGCAAGCCGGAGGATAAATTACGTTAAATCAAATATGTATTAGAGAAATTATATTATATTTATTTTATAATATATTTATATTATCTTCTGTGATCTTCTTTTGTAATTTTTCAGTTTTCCACAATTTTTTTAAGAACTCAAAGTTATTTGTCTTGTATAGCGAGAGAGAGCGCACCGACATCGATGACAGATTTTTCTATATTCAACATAATTAATGAATGTTATGATTTCCAACAGATTCTCTGGAATATGAAAATACCTCGAGGACAGAGGACTCAGTAGAATCCACAGAGGAACCTCCTTCCAGACTCAAGCGATGGTAAGTAGGCCTACATGGCAGATTACAATCGTCACCAGAAATGAAAAGAATGTCTAAATATTTTAACAATTCTCTTTGTTTGGTTAAGGCAGTTACCACTTCTTCATTTGATTAAGGCAGTCTGTTCAGACAGTTACTTTGTTTTAATGGGAATTGGAACAAGAGTTCTTCGTAAACATACTTTGATATTTTCAAAAATGTCAATTTCCGAACAAATGTTGATTATTTTCTGTTAAACTGCATATTAAAAAGAATGAACATAAAACCACACTTCAGATTATCAAAGTGATGTAGTATTGTGAACAAAAAGATAGCAGCGCTGAAATTATTAAATCCTAGCGCTCGGTTCACAATAGCTACGACATATTACACGTCAGATGACGATAGTTTAACGTTTGCTTTCACATTTCTGAAAATGTGTCTTGTGAACAGGCGCTTTTGACGCTGACATTGGAGATGCTTCATCCTTCGACTTAAAATTGTGAAAAGTACTGCTATTAAATAGCGATTGTCTGTAAAGGAGGGAATATTCCCGTCACCCTCTGGGCCAATTTGGCCTGTCATGTGGTTGACTTTTTACTATTTTTTAAAGAAAATTTGAATTTTTTAAGCATTTGTACTTGGCATTTTAGCACATCCTATGTAATTATAGCTGGCACTAAAAGTGTTAAAGAGCTCATAAAGTATTTCAAAAGTAGAACTGTCTATGAGTGCCTTGCACGTAGTTTTTGAAAGCGGTGGCCATACGTCTCCGTTGGGAAGTTACTGTAAAATTTATTCTTTACAACCACTATGTGTGAATCACATCATTTATACCAACAGCAGAGAATTCCTGAATGGAATCTATTAATTGTTATTAGAGGAGAAAAATTCTCCCCGGCGCCGGGGATCGAACCCGGGTCCTTGGTTCTACCACTGCCATCGTGATCTAGACCAGGCCGTAATGCAGGTTGTGTGACGTCACTCGATGAGTCGGGCTTTTCTATTTGAGTATACGGAGCTGAGTGAAATATATTACTTTATAGCGTGTCGGCGCTCAATTTTATTTAGTGTAATGTGTGTATAAGACCCCTTCACACTTCTTATTGCATAATATGTTGCAGAAATAATTACAAAACTGTGTTATTTTAATGTGAACGGAGTTTTACATGTTAACATAACCTGGTTGCATCAACATTTTAAGTTTGGAATGGAAGCTATTTTGAGATTTAATAAAGAAGAATTATTTATATTGTGATTTTAATTTAGCACATCTACCTTCCTTACTTGTAGGTACAAAATTTACCACAGTCCCTCCTATGAAATTAGTGTATGTACAGTTGTGTGTTAACCTGGTAGATTAGATAAATACAATTCATTACAACCCAGTATAGTAGGGAACAAATAAATAATACAATTAAATTTTTATTCAATGTAATATGTGCATAAGTTCCATTTATGTGTTGCATAATGTGGCAGGAATAACAAATAAAACTGTGTTATTTTTATGTGAAGAGAATTTACTTATGTTAACATAACCTATCTGCGTCAACATTTTAGGTTAAAGTTGAGAACGAAAACTGTTTTGAGATTTAATAAAGAAGAATATATTTTAGGATAAACTTCAGAACACGGTTACCGTCCTTACTTATAGGTAGAAAATTCACCACAGTCCCTCCTATGATATGT
The DNA here is from genome assembly GCF_040183065.1 of Periplaneta americana. NCBI lineage: Eukaryota > Metazoa > Arthropoda > Insecta > Blattodea > Blattidae > Periplaneta > Periplaneta americana. The sequence goes on along the minus strand of NC_091119.1, from coordinate 104,861,020 downwards.
ACATACGTTATATTACTTAGTAGCGCTGAGGTATAGTTCCGGTAATTTCTGAACTGAAAACAGTTGAATTTATTTTTTGTGGAGATGCATTTGATCCTATAAGCAAGGCATATTAAAATCCTGAACGAACCGAACTAATTTGTATATGCAAGATGTATGAATACGAAGGGAACTACCTCAGCGCTAGTTTAGCCCTAGTAACATATTAAACTAATCAGACTTCAGACTGGAGTACCGTCTGAAACGAATAAATACAATTGAAGTGTAGACAAATTGCATTTATAAGTTATACGTAGCGTTATGCTTAATTATAATGCATAATTGCGAATATTACTGATAGAATAAACATAACCTATAACTTCAACACATTAAAATATGCGTGCGATGCAACTGAAAATTGTTGAAACGTGCATAAATGAATGTGCAAGAATTTCGTAATGAAGCATGAGTGCTTTATTTCAACTAATTACAATTCTAGATACTGTAACAGTAATGAAAACTATAGGGTATAATTTTTCGTAATATACTATATGTATCTCGTTTTTAGTTCAAATTGTGTATATTATCAAACGTCGTATTATTTACTCGTATAATGTAGGTTGTTCACAAATAAAAAGGGCGCAATAATTTAAATTTAATAAGACAAATACGGTAAACTAGCAATAATGGATTAGACAAGAGTAACATCGATAACGCTGCACTTAGGCCTAATCACAACTTACTTCACATGCCAGTCAATGTTTCACTTTCACGTATATATTATTACACATATTTAGCCTACTGTTTATAAGACCAAAAATTCACTTAACCACATAAGGACGCAATATTTAATCGAAATAAAGGCAGGTATAACACATACGAACTTTGCCTGCAACAACGTAATTTTCACACCAAAAATAATATTATACCTTAAATTGCAAGTAAATTGTGTCTCAAGTGTCTCACAATCACTGTTTAAAATTTTACTGACGCAATTACACTGCATTTCAGAGAAATATATGTTATTCTTCATGCACTGCAATTAATCCATATGGTTGAAAGACCGCCTTTCGCGATCACCTGTTAAGCGAGTCACGTGGTCTGCCTTACGGCCTGTATTAGATCACGATGGCAGTGGTTCTACGCACCAAGCGCTCTAATCATTGAGATACGCCGAAGTTCAATCTACAGCGCCGGATCGAATCCCTCTCCTCTAGTGCTTTTCCGTTTGTGGCCTTACTCCATGTTCGCCATATATGTTGACATGTGTATATTGAGTCAACTGCCATTATACAAGGAGTGCACTCAATTGAGTGACTTGGTGGCCGGGATTCCACAGTATATGCTCTGTTGAGCGAAGAATCTACGTAAAGATATTTTCTGTAGGTAAAAAAAAATTAATCTTTACGTGGAATCTATTAAGCAAGTAGAAAACAGGTAGGCCTGCTATTGATAACATAGATCAGGAGAGGAGCTTAAAAGTCAGGTATCTCATTTGTAGTTTATCTTTGTAATATGTTACGAAAGTTCGCAATTAAAGGATTATAGTAATTATTGATATATTTTAATAAGTAATCTTTTATTGTATAAAACTCTTCATCGTGCAGAATAAAAGAATTGTTAACCAATCTTTTTGTTATTAGGCACATTTAGTCACCCATCCCTTTATGTCCACAGGATATGTTGTTGCTGCGGGGAGCGCTGCGAGCGATTTTGGCACGCTGTGACGTCACACCCATTGTGTCCTAGCAATCAGGCAGTGACACGCTTGTTGACTCTGGTGGTGCTGGGACTGACACTGTGGGGAAGCATATACTCTACAGTTGGCACCATGGCAGGTCCGCAGGGTCAGATGTTCAAGATAGGATTTCTGGGTGTAGCTTCACACTTCGCGGGCTGGCTCATCTCATTCGTGGGGCTGCCTCCCTTGCTGGGTATGCTTCTCATGGGGATCCTGCTGCGCAATGTGGAGTTCATTATCCTTAGCGGACACTTCATGGAAGTGGCGGCCGATCTCAGGTACTCAGAGACATAATATGTGAGATATGTGGTCACTCGTAGGCTAGCGTTATATGTCTCTTCGGAAGTTTTACTGGTTTCGTAGTGTACAATTAAAATCTCAGTGCACTGTGGGTAATTGCTGTCCACAGTATCATGTTGATACTTAAAAAAATGAGTTTCGAAATCTCTTCATATATTATTTCGGTGTAAGTTGAACACTTCTTCTTATATTTGCCGGTTGTAGGTTATATTCCAGTAAGGGCGAACAAGAAATTGCGCGGAATATGTATTATATGTCTTTCTCTTGTTAAATTTTACCGTACCTGATTAATATGTTCCAGCCTGTTATGGGCCATCTTCAGAACTGGTTGGTGCTGGTCTTGGCGCCTTTTTGTGTTTCCTGTGGGGATGTGTTTGTGTAGTGTAATGTGGAGTCACAGAGTGTGTGTGTTCTGAAATTGAGTTGTGTGTTGAGAATTTCATTTGGATGTGCTTTTGTGTGTCTATCTATTTCGTATTGTTCTAGTGTGTTTAGTTTCTGGCTTTTTGGTTGAATATGTAGAATTTCCATGTCATACCACACACCATGTGGCGTATAGAATCTCAAATGCAACATCTGCAACAACTTCTACATAGGACAGATAGACAGATCATTTCAAACACGTTATAAAGAACACATCACAGCCGTAACAAAACTACAGAACACTTCCACATGTACAGAACACATCACAAATGTTAACCGCACCTACAGAGACATACTGTAAACACAGACATGAAAATTCTACATATTCAATCAAAAAGCCAGAAACTAAACACAGTAGAACAATACGAAATATATAGACACACAAACACATCCAAATGAAATTCTCAACACACAACTCAATTTCAGAACACACACTCTTTGACTCCACATTACACTACACAAACACACCCCCACTAGAAACATAAACAAAAGGCGCCAAGACCAGTACCAACCAGTTCTGAAGATGGCCCATAACAGACTGAAACATGTTAACCAAATACGGTAAAATTTAACACGAGAAAGTCGTATAATACATATTCCGTGTGATATAGTGTTAAAAGTTGTGTAATCAAGATGTATAAGAAATTGCGGTTGATTTGCTGCTATTTTGCCTGTAGAAATAATAATCCTTTTCTTTATATTACTGTTGTTAATTTTTTCCCATCCTTGATTCATTTAATGGAGATGAAGAGCATTTGTGAACAATATTAATTCGTAGAGAATACATGATTACCAGTAATTCAAGGGTACAGATATAGGTACATCATAGCTTAATTGGGAGGTTCTGTCCATTTTCAATAGATGTTATCATTTCCTTTGTATTTGGTTGTGCCAGCAGTTAATTCTGTTGCTGTACACAATTTCTTTGTTAATATTAAAATTAATATAGACCTTTCCCAGATTTTATTGTACTTACAGATGGTTCATTGTATATGTGTTATAAAATTATCAATATACATAAAAGAAATTTATAAAAGAATCACTAAGTGTCGGTTTTTGAAAAAGAAAACGTTTGGCTTGAAAAGTTACTGTAAGTGCCGGTGGAAGAGAATGTCACCAAAACCAATTTTAACTTTTTTAAAATATGAATATTTCACAGCTGTTACCTTAATTTCGCCTTCTTTTGTGTAAGAAAAGGAAACAAAAGTGAGCAAATCACAGGTGAAGAACTTAGTCTATTCTAAATTTATATGAATATATTATTTCCACCAAACTTACCAACAATTTTCATTTTAATCACGAAAACGTACTACGAAGAAGAATGCGACAATTTGGAAATATTGCTGTAGGTTTTCTTAATTTCGAAATTGATGTAATTTGCAGACAGATGTCCCTGGCGATCATCCTCATCAGAGCTGGTCTGGGACTCGACCCCGTGGCTTTGAGACGTCTGGGTGGCATGGTGACCAGACTGGCCGTGGCACCGTCCCTCGCAGAGGTCATCTTCATCGCCATCATGACACACTTTCTGCTCGGCCTGCCTTGGGTTTGGGGCTTCCTTCTCGGGTGAGTTACTATTTTGTAAATCGTTTAACACAGTCAATGTAACATTTCAAAGTTAGCTTACTTTGTCACTAACCCATTAGTGATTGCCAGCTTGTAGTCACAGTCGTTGCCACTGAGCAGTGCTGACTGTTCCGATGTCAAACGCCGCTCCATTTTTTTCTCTTGTGTCGCATGTTACATTTTCGTCTCGTGACCAGAATATTGTACGAAATGGAAATATAAAAATTGGAGATTTATCCTTCGAAGAGGTGGAAAAATTAAAATATATTGTAGCAACAGTAATATAAATGACACTCGGGAGGAAATTAAACGCAGAATAAATATGGGAAATTCCTGTTATTATTCGGTTGAGAAGCTTTTGTCATCTAGTCTGCTGTGAAAAAATCTGAAAGAATTTATAAAATAGTTATATTACCTGTTATTCTGTATGGTTGTGAAATTTGGACTATTACTTTCAGAGAGGAACAGAGATTAAGGGTGTTTGTGAATAAGGTGTTTCGGAAAAATTTTGGGGATAAGAGGGATGAAGTTACAGGAGAATGGAGAAAGTTACACAACGCAGAACTGCACGCATTGTATTCTTCACCTGACATAATTAGGAACATTAAATCCCGACGTTTAAGATGGACAGGGCATGTAGCACATATGGGCGAATCCAGAAATGCATATAGAGTGTTAGTTGGGAGACCGGAGAGAAATAGACCTTTGGGGAGGCCGAGACATAGATGGGAGGATAATATTAAAATGGATTTGAGGGAGGTAGGATATGTTGATAGAGAGTGGATTAATCTTGCACAGGATAGGGACCAATGACGGGCTTATGTGAGGGCGGCAATGAACCTTCGGGTTCCTTAAAAGCCATTTGTAAGTAAGTATTACATTTTCGTATTATAACAATGCATTATAGTGAACCTTCCAGGTATATTTCCTTATTTACATTTGTACTTGCTACTGTATATCCTTCACCTTTCCGAGCGGACTTAAGTACTTTATTACTTTGTAAACCACTAGTCTACTTGTCTGCCATGGGTATCCGCTCATAAATATATCTGAAGAATTTCCATGTGCTTTCCTATTTGGCTCCATTTCTTTTACCTTCATGTGGATTATAGGTTTGTGTGCTTGTAATTTTCAGTTCGGTATTAGCAGCCGTATCACCGGCTGTGGTGATACCCTGCCTCTTCAGTCTTGAAGACCGAGGCTATGGCAAGTCTAAAGGAATTCCAACTTTGGTGATTGCTGCTGCCAGTTTTGATGACATCATCGCCATTTCAGCCTTCGGCATCGTCATCAGCCTTATATTCACTGCCCACTGTAAGCATTACAAGGACCATCTAATTATCTGGAATATTATGCAGATATGTTTCTTATATAATAACAATGGGTAGCATACTTAAAATTTTTAGGACTTCAAATACAGTAAAATCTCTCGTATACGGCACCCAAATAACCGGCAAGGCAAAAAATATAATCATTCATGCGAAAGGGAAGAGTCGGACTAAGATGTGAGTGGTTTTCATGGATCGCACATGCCGCATATTGTGTTTATTCTTTACGTTGTTCACGAGTGAAAACATAGACAAAAAAAACCGTTATGTCCCTGGAGTATATCGGGTAGCATCGGTAAACTGTCACTTCGACCTTGCAAACAATGTACAGAGACGATATCTTTAAATTTACCACTTGAACTCGCCCGTTTGTTGGATGAGTCTAAATAGGAAAGTGTGAAATCCTCTTTTCCTACAGTGCGCAAAAATTTCATTCGAGTGATAGATAGTACCCTGACTATTACCGCTAAGCACTGTTGTTGCACAATGGATTCCGCGAAACGCAAGCGAAATGTTCTTATGCTCAAATCACCCAGCGCTACTTTATCGTCTTTATATTTCGACGTTGGCTACACTGTTCTTAACGTCACATGACTCACATGACCGCCATTTAAAATTGTCATAAGGTTACGAAAACTTTCAGTATTTCTTTACGCTATTATATATTATTGTATTACAATAATTATGAACTGATGAATGTACATTACCGTATTGAGTACTAAAAATAAACATTGTACGTATTTCAAAATTTTATTTTTAAATATCTATATGAAAATTACTAAATTTCAACATGGAAAAAAATGTTTGTGCGGTATAGTGTGTCTTTACATAACCTATAAATGTATTTTCCAATTATCCGGCACTGGCTTTGTCCCACAGTTGCCGGATACGAGGAATTCTACTGTATGTCTTTTGTTTACTTTAAGGCAATTTAATAGATATAATTAGACATTATAGTTTATTATCTCGTGCCGCCTTACCTAACTCTACATTTAGGCGTTGACCAGTTGCTAGAATGTTACACACACATTTCCTTCCATTGCAGCCACTTTGGCGATGCTGATCTTGAGAGGACCGTTGGGGATTCTGTTCGGCATGGTCGGGGGCATTGGAATAGGAATATTTCTACGATATGTTCCAAACAAGGATGATGTAAGTCATAAATATTTTAACGCCTTATTTTCTAGTTGAAACCGAAATATCAGTGACTTTCACATCTTCATTATTGCAGCCCCGTGTCACCATGTTCCGGACTATACTGTTGGCTTTTTTGGGGGCGTTCTTTATGTTCGGGAGTGAAGCTGTTGACTACGAGGGGGCTGGGCCCCTGGGAGCGATTGTTACAGCCTTCGTAGCCTCCAACGGTTGGAAGACCAAGACTTTCGACGGCAAAGTAAGTGAAGTTATCAGCAAATGAGCCGCTTTAAGTTAGTAACAAGTCTGTCAAATCATTATTAAATTGGATTGAATTTATTATCATACCCTTTTTATTGTGCATTTTATTTAATTTTTGTATTATTTTCTTTTTTTGTCATTATTTTATTATATTCCATTCCATTAACTGACAAGAAAGAGAATTAAGTGCTAGTAAGTCCAATATATAATTTGCAAATCAATGATTCTATTCGCTAGTAGGACTATTAAACTCACAAGGGAAGGGTTTCGGCTCGAACAGGAATTTCGTATTCAAAATTGGTATACAGGCCCATCTTTACATCTCTGTAAAGTGCCCAAAAGCATTCGTTTGTGTAATGTGTGGTTTGTCTGTTAGAGCACTGTACAAGTTGAGGGGTGAGGAGAGTACTGAACAAGTTAAGAGGCTAGGACACCTTACCCGTAAGTCTAGCCTAGCCTAGAAGCTAGTGCGAGTGGTAAAATGTTTAGAGCTTATTTAAGAACATTTTTCACCAACGTTCTATCTGAAAATATTGCAGCTAATCAAAAATGTACACTGTTGTGTGAGTCATTGAATGTGCACAAGGACACAACTTTAATAAATGAATCGTTCCAAGGCTAAGACATGGAATGTATGATCATTCCACCTGAAAAAAAAAACTAAATATTTCCGACCTCCGGATATCTATTTCCTTAGACAATACAAAATATATGCTCGGAGGATAACAGATTGCATAAGGACTCTTGCTGAGAATCCAGAACTTAACTTGGAAATCGAGTGTTTATAATGAATATGCACTCTGTTATTCATAACCAGTTGTCTGCTCCAGTATACTGCCCTATGCTTCAGTATTTCTGGCAATCAGCTGGTTATATGAATCCTGAACAAGTCTCGGACTTCAAAAATATAATTCAGGTAGCATTTGATTTTTCAGCACTGGAGTGTGGTTCAGAAGATTGTTCAGGTGTTGCTTCTGCGTGTTGTGCTTATTGCTCTGCTCCATGCTGTGTCATGCATTTTATAGAGAATCCTCATGTACATTTTTAAAGAAATGTATTGACCAATACCAACCAACCGGTAAATTACACAAATGAATGCTTTTACGGTCTTCATCACCTTTGAGAGTAAAGCCTATGTACAAATTTTTAATCAGAATTCCTGTTCGAGCTGAAACCCTTCCCTTGTCAGTGCAGTAGTTCAAATTACTATCAAGTAATAAGGAATCGTACCAGTTTTGTGGCTTATGGACAAGAAGAAGATCTCTCACATCTCGTGATGTGTTGCAGGCGGCCGTGGCGGACAACTTCCTAGTGCTGTGGTCCGTGTTCCAGCCGGTGTTGTTTGGCCTCATCGGCACTGAGATCAACCTCTTCATCCTCGACCCCGTAACCGTGGGGATAGGTATCGCTTCCCTCTTCGTCGCCCTCGCTGTAAGTACCCACGCAAGTCTCAGCCAAGCAATTCACTCCCCAAGACCCTTTTAATAAACAGCATTTTGTTCTGTGCAGGCGCGAATTGTGACATCAGTACTCGTAGCTGCAGGAGGCAATCTAACCTGGAAGGAAAAACTGTTCGTTGCCTTCGCCTGGTTTCCGAAAGCGACCGTCCAGGTAAGAGGAAAACATTACACAAAACATCGGTAGATTTGAATGAAAGGGAACGCATCATCGTCTCATTATCATCATAGCATCCCCGTCCCCACCTCCGCTACCACAAGCGACAGTATAATAGTTATTTTTTAACTTGGTTATTCAACGACGCTGTATCAACTATGAGGTTATTTAGCGTCGATGGAATTGGTGATAGCAATATGATATTTGGCGAGATGAGGCCGAGGATTCGCCATAGATTACCTGACATATATGCCTTACGGTTGGGGAAAACCTCGGAAAAAAACCCAACCAGGTAATCAGCCCAAGCGGGAATCGAACTCGCGCCCGAGCGTAACTCCGGATCGGCAGGCAAGTGCCTTAACCGACCGAGCTAAGCCGGTCGCTATCATAGTTATCAGATCAACAAATTAGTATTTTAACTCAGTCAGTGATAACTGTGAAAATGTGGTTAATAATAATTTAACAATTATTATCCTCGTCATCTTAGTCATACAATGCATGCAGCTTCATACAATTTAATAGGTGTGGATTTATTCAGCAATTATACTTACAAATAATGCACAACACTATCAAAATTTTCCCCTAAATCCAGTGCACGGGTCTTTTGACCGTACGTGCTTTGCAGAAACCGGTCCTACTTTGTAGGTTTCTCCCTCCTCACCTATGATTAAATCCAACCACTCTCCATAAAACACACAGATTAATATGCAAATGGTACATAAAAAACACATTATACCATATACCCTAACCTAACTTATCAAAAGTTAGCATTATCTCTTAATCAGTTCGTATCATAAACTACAACAGCTAATGTTCTAAGTTGTCTCTCCTTTAAGAGGAACAATCCAATATTTTGTTCGCATTCTCTATTCCCCATGAGGTCAAGACATGCAAGCAAACCCCTATTCCGACCTAGCATCGAAGGTGGTAGATATTTTCTTCGGAGAAGCTCTGTTACTGTACAATGCGCTAGAATATGTTCCCATAACTCCTTTTCCACACGTAATGGATAGATGCGGTCTCCTTCTTCTGTGACAATTTTATAATCCTTCCATGCACTCAATCTTAATCACGCTTTACTATCTTTGCTAAAAGAATTTATATAGTCACTCCTCTCCTCATTAAGCATGAGGTCTATTTAGGATAGTACTGGGTGAACAGTATACAGCAGAACAGATTTCACGGCCTTGCGCGGCCTTGAATCCCCCACCTCCGCGTGCATAGCTGTCCGGCCGGCCGTGAAACCTCTTCTGCTCTATACTGTTCACCCAGTATAATGTAGGCCTCTCAAATGTTTTATTAAAATCCGTGATAGATTTTTGATTCACCTAGGTTTCATTAATAGTAATAATAATAATAATAATAATAATAATAATAATAATAATAATAATAATAATAATAATAATGGAGTTTACAAACTAAAATGCAATAGTTGTCCACATTTTTATATAGGACAGACAGGAAGACCCTTTCATACAAGACATAATGAACATATTAAAGCTATAACCAAACCCTACATCACATCAAATTACGCAGAACACATTATCAACAATAATCATGACTACAATAATATAGAAACAGATATGGAAATTTTACACATCACACCAAAAAGTTCACAGTTAAACATCTTAGAACAATACGAAATATATAAACGTACAATAACTTACCCACAACATATACTTAATACACAATTACAGTTCAATACCCACACATTATTCGATGTCATGATACGTCATAATACACAAACAACCAGCCCCCACCATAAGAGCAACACACTCCCACCCCTACAACCGAGAAATGCACATCGCAGAATTCAAGATCACCAGTAGTTCAGGAGACACTGACACAGTAGTTCACGTCGAAACGGGCCGTCTGTCCAAGGTATATAACTTTTTTAAAAATTTTAACACTTTTTAACGTGTGACTAAACAACTTTATGTTTTTAACAAACAAAGTGTTAACGTGAACTATAATCAATGAATGATAATAATAATAATAATAATAATAATAATAATAATAATAATAATAATAATATCATCTGCAAGAACTGTAAGGGATGAAGTAAAATTAGCGACACCGAATAGAGGTTTGTCTGTGTGAAGAAGAAAGGGACAGAAAAATTATAACTTAAGAGGTTGGTGCATGAGTGACAAAACATAGGAAAGTGATAAAATGGAAATAGTATGCATGAGTGACAAAACTTAGGAAAGTGATAAAGTGAAAAGAGTGATAGTGACAGAAAAGACGGTAAGGCAAGAAAATATTAGTGAAAAAGGATAAGATACAAGTAATAACCAGAGAGTGATAATAAGTAAGTAGTGATACAAATATAATAAAGAAAGTGGGAATGGAAAGGTAATGGAACTGTAGAAACTACTTCGTCTGAAAATATACAGAGTAGATTAATGGGAATAAGTGGTCAGTGAACGTTAGTGATTCAAGTGAATAAATAAGTTAACAACTATGCTAGAGTTCAACTAATGTAAACAATGTTGGGAACAAGTAATAAGAGGTTGAGACAAGTGATTGTTTAGTTAATTGAGATTAGTAAGAATAAGATAGATAACTAGGAAAGGGAAGGGTAAATAGAAAAAGAAGGGAGGGAAACAGAGGTGAGGGACGTGATAGAAAAGTGATCAAGGTCAGTTATATGTAATAGCCGGGTGTTTAGAAAAAGCGTAAGCAGAATGTTATGTATCCAAGGGAGTGATGGCAATGTATACAGAAATGTGAAGGGCCATCACGATCGATGTAAGTTAGTGGAATAAATATATCAAATAATAATATCATGATCATCATGAGGACTGTAACTCTTCTTTCCAGAGCATTCTCAATCGCCTCACAGATTTTAATCAATGGATTTGAATTTATGTACTTACTTTGGTTTAGGATTGTCTCCCATTCTGTTCATATGTTTCACCCAATTTTTTTCGATATACTGTTTTATGTCATCCTTTAGTTTAATTGCTTCTAATTTAGATTTTCGGATTTTTCTACTTCATATATTCTTCGTTCATGTTCTTTGGAATTGTTCATAATTCAAAACCATAGAAAAACATCGAAGCTGGCATAATTTAACAGAATTTTAAGAATATTTCGTGCATGACTTTAAATTTTATTCTGTTCTTTCACTGATATAGAAATGTTGTGTCATAGTTATACGTACATTATTTAGTTTAAAATCGTTCAATGTAGTTTGTCGTTTTTTTTTCGACTATTTTCGAGCTAGGAAGGATAAATTTTTAATAGTAGGTTTTCTTAGAAAGTAATTTATAGATAAGTATTGTTAGACATATTAATAAATATATATTTTTTGTCCTTCAGCGTTATAACCGGTCTTTGTCGATAATAATCGTGCATAATATGTCACATTATTGTACCAGAGCTGTAAAATGTTACCATGTTAGCTAAAACGTCATGACTTCTATTATGACGGCATAACTTGTGCCATAAAGTTAACATTATGAAAGTATTTGCCATGCTATAATATTTAATACACAATTGTTGTCATAGCAACCCCTTTCTTCATAGACTATGATATCAAACTACTCATCATTACAAATCTGATGTTGTTTCTTCATTAATTGTTATATAATTCTGTCGTCCAATGCTTCGGTCGTTTCCTAAAAATTGACTTATGCCATAAAATATAACATTTTTTTACTTGATTATTCAACGATGCTGTATCAACTACGAGGTTATTAGCGTCGATGGAGCTAGTGATAGCGAGATGATATTTGGTAAGATGAGGCCGACACATTTGCCTTAAGGTTGGGGAAAACCTCGGAAAAAAACCCAACCAGGTAATCAGCCCAAACGGGAATCGAATCCGCGCCCGAACGCAACTGCGGACCGGCAGACAAGCGCCTTAGCCGACTGAGCTACGTCGGTGGCTAAAATATAACATTATAAACTTGTTTGATAATATACTATTACACTGCAACTTATCGAATTGTTTTTCTTAAGACTAAAGTTTCTTAGTTCTGACACTTGTAAAGCATTTATAGGCCTGCTTTTACAGGAATTTTTATTACTTATTTATGGAATACAGCCTGTCTTTGGAGATAAATTTTGAATTTTTTAATAATGTTTTACACGTAGCTTATCTAATGCTTAGAATTTAACTATGAAATCATTATCCTTATTGTTTTTCAATAAATCGTACGACAGTATTTAACTATAAATTTTTTAATTCAGTTTTTTGATGCTGGCTAAAGAGACAGAGCTGTATACTTTCTACAAAAGTCACAAAAGACACACTTTTTATACTAACAATTATACAATTTCTCAGATATTCTAGTTCCATCCGCCCAGTGTGCCCAAGTTCTAAACGACATTTCATACAAGTTGAGAGGAAGCGAAGGCATTTCTTTCCCCTTCTACTTGTCCTGAGTCCGTCAGAAACAGAACGGTAGCTGTTACCTCTTATACCTGCACCCCCCAAGTTCTACACACAAGAAAATAAAATATTAAATAAGTACATAAGTGAATATAAAATACAGTGGCACAGATGTTTAATAATTACATGCGTGAGTATATTTTAATGCCGTTCTTACAATATTTTCAACTAAAATTTAATTAAGGAATGTTAGTTTGTATTATGAAGTCAGGGGGGGAGTGACTGTGCAGATTGTCCCATTGTGTATGCTATAGAGTAGCAACTAGCGGTGAAAAAAAAAACATTTATCTTCTGTTCTCAGTAGCTTTTTAATGTGCCAGTTGATATAAACAACAATAAAATGCAATATAAACGCTTAGTATAGACTCTCGAAATGTAGATTACCGGTAAACGTTTTCAATAATAAGAATTTTCACTATTTTCAAAGTCAATTACTCGAACGTTAGTGAGATGGACAATAAGATCTTCCCTTTCACGGATGGTAAAGAGTGTGAGTAGAGGGGGAAGGCCTATCAACCAAACTGAAATGGGGATTAGTAGTGGTGGTAGTGGTAGTGGCAGTGATCTTGCAGGAGTAGTAATAGCAGTAGCATAGCAGTAGTAATAGTAGTACAATAATGTTACGATATCAATAGGCACATTAAACCAAGACCATGAATAGTCTATCCGTCATGGGTGGGCAAATATTATTTAATATACAGTAATAATTATCTTCGGTTATCAGATTCATGAACACATTGCAGTTTCGGTGTGAATTAGTTCAATTCTCACTTTTGGTGGCATTGCGATAGAGATAAGAGAGTGTTACGATAAATTTGCCCTCCTATCCCAGAGCAGTTTCAATGAGTATGGCTGTTACAGGCCGCCATCGGACCAATCGCTTTGGACAACGCCCGGGAGATAGGCAACGAAGAATACATCTCTTACGCCAGCAAAGTGCTGATCGTGGCGGTGCTGGGGATTCTGATCACCGCGCCAGCGGGAGCCTCGCTCATCACGTTCCTCGGTCCCCGTCTGCTCAGAAAGGAGACAACGGCCAAGAACCCCACCGACGAGAATGTGGAACGGGCCGAAGAAGCCCCCGAAAATGAAACCATACACTAAACACAATATAGGATGTATTAAGATTCGTATCGGTAACTTAATTTCCTCGGGATCCGTTACAGAATGTAGGATCCATCACTGAAAGTTTAAGGGGAGAGGATGGTATTTTTTGGTGAAAAATAAGTAAATTTAAAAAAAAATCTTTAAAATACTCTATGATATGTGTGGAATGCATAGCATAACATTTTGTGGGTATTTGTGCCCTTATCGGATGTTGAGTCGCCATTTTAAAACTTCCTGCGTTATGGGTTTTTAAATCACTCGCCCACTTTTATTGTTGTTTCTGGTAAATTAAATTTTAAAAAAATCTTTAAAATACTCTTTGATATGTGTGAAATGCGTTGTATAACATTTTGTGGGTATTTGTGCCCTTATTGGATGTTGAGCAGTCATATTTAAATTTCCTGCGCTATGGATTTTTATGCAGAGCCAAAAAATCGAAAAAATCGAAAGAGAATTGGGAGGACAAATTTAAAAGGTACGCAAAACGCATCCTTGCAAGGGGTTGGTGGCTGTACAAAACTAAATATGTGAGCTCCAAGCCTGTTGGCCACTAGTCTCACTCCGGGTTACGCTGCTCCACTGAAGGAACTCTAGAAAATTTTGGAGGGGATTTTGGATTTTTAAATCACACGCCCGCTTTTATCGGTTTCCAGTAACTTCATTTTTTTTTGCTACATTGCCAGACAAAAATGGATATAATTTCTGAACTATTAAAGATACATGCATGAAATTTAGAACACACATTCTTTAGACTATTACGAAACTTTTCTCTGTAACAGAATTTTGTTAATTGATTTCATTTTAAAAATACGTCCGTTTGTTTGCAAGAAAGGAAATCAGAAAATTATTAAATTTTAATTGTTAATTTTACAAACGTAGGGACTAATATCAAAATTCTGTTACAGACAATTTGTAGAACATGCTTTTGCAAATACATTGCAAAAACCTGTTTGAATCTATCTTTAAAAATGCTTTAGATATATCGTTTTTAGTACAATTCTGCATTGGGTATATATATTTATTTTTTTCCAAATTTGGGCCCCCAAATAATTTTTTTTAATATTTATATTTGGTTGAGTTGCTACAGCTATGAGCTCTCTACATACAAAAAATTAATATTTTACACCAAATAGGAAAAAAATAAAAATAAAAAAAATTCCACTCTCTCCCCTTAAATGAGCGGGCGTCCTGAACATCGCTGATTTCGAGATCCATCATTGCGTGGATTCCGATTTTGAAGTAGAAGTAGAAAGCTGATTCTTTTTCTACGCATCATCTTCATCTGTAAATATTTCATTAGCCATTATTACGACTAGCTACCCAATGGGACTGAGAAGTAGTCCGACTTGTAGCACAGTAAACGCGACGGATCACACCTTCCTGCTCTCCAGTCATTGATTCATTATAGAAATCAAAGACTGGATATTATTTTAATTATTTCCTCCTAAACTTCATCCCTTTAATTATGCCATATTTTTTATTATTTATGATATTTATATTTTCCTATCTTCCGCTGTAGGCTACATCAAATGGCAGCGTTTTCAGCGTGTTCTTGTTGGATTTCTAAAAGAAAAATGGAGATTTCTTTCCACAGTAACTGAGTATTGTGTTTTCTCTGTTTTGTCCAGTGTTGTCTTACGGTCCTGTACTATGCTTACTAAACGAACAGAGAATATCGTTATTATGAATATATTTCTGTAGTTAAAAATCGTCATGTCAATGAGGACGCAACAGGCCAAAGAACCCAATCCTTGAAACAGATGATTTCTCTGGCACATCTATAAGCCAGAAGATATTTCTGTCACATACCTGTTAAAATATAGCAAGGAAGTTACTGCTATGTAATTTGAATTATAGAGATGAAATTTGTCAAACGAATTATTGTGGAGTGTAACACAAAACAAGTCATCGGTATAGCTGAGAGTTGATGAGGGGATCTCGAGTTACTAAGGGTATGCTCGGACATAGATTCAAATCCCACAAGGGTTCTATATCAGTTTCAGTTTATCTCAGGGTCTCTCCATTAGTAAGGCGAATGTCAGATAATCTCATGGAAATACCGTGGATTTCTCTCGCCAAATATCATCTCGTTATCATCAATTGAAGGGTTCAGAGCCATAGTGGGCCAAGCGCCATTTATTAAAAACGGAGAAAGCAAGGGTTAAAGTTAAGTGAATACCATAGTTTAATGAAGATTGCCATATCATTTAGTTTTAATGTGTATACTTTATATTACTTGCTATATGTTTCCATTGAATTATGGTAATAACTTCATTTTAACCCTTGTTTTCTACAGTTTTAGTAAATGGCGCTTGGCTCACTATGGTTCTGAACCCTTCAATTCTACCCGCACCAAAAGAGAGCACACAAAACATTTCTCTTTACATTTCCTTTTCTGACATGAAAAGTAATTTAATGACATACTTATTACAATACTTTACTAAGTAACAATTAATGCAAATTATTTCAGTCGGCAAATGAACTGAAAAGGGATTGAAACGGCGCTGTTTCCATTACGAATACATAGAAAGAAATTATTCATCACTGCATAACAAGAAATTGCATGTTAGTCAGTTTGATCCCTTAGGGAGAAGAAAACTATACCAGAATGGTATCAGATAAAGAGAGCAAAGAACTTTACTTACAGTTAAATTTCCATGAAGATTTGCATCGAGGACAAACTTTGATTATGTGATATCCATAATATTTTGACTTCAAACGTATGTCTCAAAATTGAGGCAAATAATGATGAATGGGAAACATTTTATGTGCAAATCAGATATACTAAATATGACTTATTGAAACTATAGGCACCTTACAATAATGTACCGGTAATTTAAAATTAATCTTCTTTCAGTTTTTCTTTTCTCTACTGTTTGGAAAATTAAATATTGATGTTTATACAGAGTGGAAATAATGTAACTCTGCAGATTGAAGTGGGTAATACAGAGCTATTATTATCACACGTCCTAGAAAACAGCGGCCGGCCGCGCCCTGCGTGGTTTCCGCCGTGCGCATAACCATTTCTCCGGCGCTTCTCCAATATATAACAGTACTAACAATAAATGTTCAATAATTTGGACTTACCATGCTCACAGCCGTTGCTGAAAATGACCTCCGTTTGCCGCCACACACAACTGACATTTTCTGATAAACGAATGAACAACACTCTGAAGTTCCACATTATTGATAGCTTGGGTTTCTTCTCATGCAAGCCTCAAATTATTACTGATTAGTCTCGTACCGAAAATACGCCTCAATTTCCTCATTGACACGGCAGCTCATTAGCAGTGGCGGAATCTTGTTGGAAAAAAACTGACAATCGTTCCGCATAAGAACAGTACGTTTTCTGCTTGATTTTCGATTCTTCACTGAGTGTGTTTCTTTTAATCTTTTAGCGAGTCGTCTAATTGTTTTGGCAGAAGGCACAGGTCTGTTTGGGAACTTTATTCAAAATTTTCGTCTTGTTTTCGCACACGACCTTCTGCCTTTTATGTACGTATTGTACATATACACACATTCACACAGTGAGAATTTATTGCTAGCCATTACTTGAATACACAATAATAACTGAACTTTATACACTAACGTTGTACACTTGAAGAATCGAGAGTTCCATTACACAACTTCTAAGTACACTGAATGCCATATGGCTATTGGAGCTCGATTGCGCGGGAGAAACGGTTAGCACGCGACAGAAACCACGTAGGGCGCGGCTGGTAGTCCGGCCGCTCTTTTCTGGGACGTATGATAATAATAGTTCTGTAGATTATATTAAAATAAGTGAAAAACTTATTACGCATTTTGTAATTAAGTAAATAGTTAATTAGAACATTAGGTTGAAAATCTGCTAGTGTGGCAATAACGCAACGTGCGGCTTATTAAGAAAACTTACACGTACTCGGTATGGATGGCGGCAGCGTTCCGTCCTTTAGTTACCGCAGTAGGGTTGCCAGACTATGTAGTGGTAGGAAATAACGATAAATGTTAATCGGAATTAGGCTTTAGGCTTTCGGCATTTCCAAAGTTTCGGAACTGCTGTAAGTTACATAGAGGTTCCATTCATCAGGGCAATGGGTAAGACCAGAGCGATCGCCTGCTGCTTAGTCGTCCAGATTAGCCTGGCGCAAAGGTCCAGGTCTTACCTTTTGATCCGATTATGGAACCTATATGTAGTCAAGTTCCAGGACATGATGGAATTCTCAAAAGCCTGATTTTGATCGCAGTCACCATGAAAACCTATAAACTCAGATAAATGTTAATTTTTTATTTAATTTCCAAGAGAAGCGTCCAATTTATTTAATAAAATGTAAAGGCACAAATCATTTTTATCAGTATTTTTAATGCTAAAATTAAAAATTAGATTCGTACGGATAGTATTTATCAAGTGAAACCGTGTTAACATTTATACCTAGGGGAAAATTATTTTCTCTGAGAAAGTTTATTCATTTAGGATTAATATTGTAGGCTATTTGAAATTTTTGTTATACTCTATCCAGGGAATAAGCTGTTTAAATCTGCAAGGCCATATTACTTCCAACCTGTATTACTCAGAAGTTAATATGTGGCGTAAAATAGAATATGATTGCATGGTACAAAGTGGATGTGTTCCCCTCTCTCAGATTTACGTTTAGTTGGCATATAGCGGACTGTGAACTGTTTTTATCCTTCAGTGTAAAGGAGTTTTGCATTTAAATAGATTAGATTATCATGTTTATTTTTTTACATTTGATATATTTATCTTTTGAATACATTTCAGAATCATAATTACATCAAATAAGCAAAGTTTAATAGTAGTGAGTGAAAAATGTAAGATGGCTAAACAAACACACAGACTGTGAAGTGTAATAGAAGCAATGCAAGACTCTCTACACCGTATAAAATCTTCTAACAAAGTAACATAGTCTGTTCTTATATCATTAGTATAGACACACTAACCAGTATTGGCTTCATTTGTATATCAGAATTGACACTAACATGTCCTAAGACTTCAAGTATGATTAGAACTGAACTGGTTAACTGATTTTAAACGGGGGTATTAAAATATTTGCAACAGCATAATACTTTATTTTATTACATTAATATTAAAATAATTACAGCAACAAATGTTTTCACTGAAGTGGTTAATATAATCAATATTATATTCACTACCAAATGTCGTGTCTAGATAGTTCATGTTAAATATAAGTAAAATTAATAAACGAAATACATGAATATTTAGTGAATATTACCGTTTGAGTTGCAGTGGCAACAAAGCGCTGATACACACTGACATATGTGTGAAAATAAAAAATAATTAAAAAATGTTGATGGACCTAAAAACGTGTACCCTTGTGATTATTACAATTCCTGTATACACCAGTACGGGACAAATAAATATGTATAGACGTTACAGTATTATGTCTGCAAGGAAGTCTTGTTTTCATCTTTAGAGTGGCGTAAGCCAGCTACAGTTTCGCAACGGTTAATGTGTGTAACTTTATCCATATGTCTAGAATCTAGATCATAGTCGTAGTTTGAATCTCGCTTAAGTATAGACACTTGTATATTGTAATGCATTTGGGATTATGGGTGTAGACTTGTGACCTGCATGAACCCATTCCTGCGAGTTAGATGTGAGATTATGAAACAATCTTAATTAATGTCAAAAGATGTAAAATATAATAAAGAATTATTTATTTGTATCCACAGACAATTAAATTTACTGACAATCATACCACTCCTGTTCTTCCTCTGGCATCATGTCTGTACAGAATAACTTTCTAATAATAATAATAGGACAAGACATCTGTGTTCAACCAGTAGTTCTATGCATCCTTACATCCACTCTGTGGACTTCTTAGAACATAGCATTAAAATTGCTTTTATCCATCCAACATGAGAGTGACACCTCCGAACAACAAAAACAAAGAAACTTGTCATGGTAGTACAAAAAATCCCATTTCTTGTGTAATAAGATAGTATCTGAACAACAGAAACAAAGAAACTTGTCATGGTGATACAAAAAATCTCATTTCTTGTATAATAAGATAGTGCCCGAACTACAGAAACAAACAAATTTGTTATGGTGATACAAGAAATCGCATTTATTGTGTAATAAGATAGTGCCCGAACTACAGAAACAGATTTGTCATGGTGATACAAGAAATCGCATTTCTTGTGTAATAAGATAGTGCCCGAACTACAGAAACAAAGAGATTTGTCATGGTGATACAAGAAATCGTATGTCTTGTGTAATAAGATAGTGCCCAGACTACAGAAACAAACAGATTTGTCATGGTAATACAAGAAATCGTATGTTTTGTGTAATAAGATACTGCTCGAACTACAGAAACAAACAGATTTGTCATGGTGATACAAGAAATCGTATGTCTTGTGTAATAAGACAGTGCCCGGACTACAGAAACAAACAGATTTTTCATGGTGATACAAGAAATCGCATTTCTTGTGTAGTAAGATAGTGACCGAACTACAGAAACAAACAGATTTGTCATGGTGATAAAGAAATCGTATGTTTTGTGAAATAAGATAGTGCCCGGACTACAGAAACAAACAGATTTGTCATGGTGATACAAGAAATCGTATGTCTTGTGTAATAAGTAGACATCGGATTTTTAGGCACTAAAAGTTGCAGTTTTAGGCGCCTAAAATAAGCTCAAAATTTGTAAAATTAGGCTCTATTTTAATGAAAATAGGCATTTTAGGCACATCAAGGTATCATACTTATTTCTTTCACTGACATTTTTAGTTAAACACTAAAATACGCACAAAAAGTATGTTTAAACATTAAAAAAGAATACTATATTATATTTATAAACAGAGCTACACAAATTTAATATATTGAAACTAATGAAATAATGATTATTGATATCAAGATTACTCATTTTAAGTTAATGAAATTCAGTTCCATGCTCAGACTTCATTATAATTATCTGCACAGTACACCACCAGAATTTTTTCTAAATTCTCCACAGTTAACCTTTGCCTTTTGTCACTGAGAATCATTTTGAAAGCAGAAAAACTTCTTTCAACCAAAACTGATGTGAGAGGCGCAAATTTTAAATTAGGTACAATATAAACATCAATACTTACTGGAACATTTACACTTTCCCCCGATATCACTCTTGATACTTTTTCCAACAATGAAAATCCTACATTCTTATTTAATACGTTGTCCCACTTATCTTTAACTTTTTTTCCCAGTTTCGCCCAAAGCAGAATGTATGTTCACTTGAGCTTCCTTTACTATTGCTATTTGGCTACAAAGAGATTGTTTTTCACGTTCTAATTGTTCAATGCTTGCAGGTATGAAAGAAAAGTTTGATGTTATGTAGGCAATATCGTTTTTCACTCGTGAGTCATTCAGACAATCTTTCACTGCTTTCACACACGCTGCACTACCAGTTTCAGGTAATTTATCAATAACTGTGACCACTTCTTTAAAATACTTAGAATAATACACCACTGACTGAATCCAGGTTCCCCATCGTGTAACAACCGGCTGAGGTGGGAGTGGGATATCTGGAAAGTTCTCTCTGAATATTGAAATCCTGGATGGGGCTTTACAAAAACATTTTTTTGTGTTAGAAATAAACGAATTGACAAGAGGAAATTCATTCCGGATTGTTTCAGAAACCCTGTGAAGGCCATGTGCTAGACAGGTTACATGCGTGAGGTTAGGATAAAATGTTTTAAGAAGTGGAGCTGCAGCAACCATGTATGAGGCAGCATCAGTACAAAACAACACAACTTTAGAATCGTCTATATTACCTGAGTATAAAGACTGTAGGCCTTTATTTACAAAATAAGCAATGGCTTGGTTATTCACTTTCGAAAGTTCCTTAACACATACGAGGTGTGGAATCGAAGGTCCATCAGGACTAAGTTTTCCTACTACCATATTTACTATATACCTATTCATAGGATCTGAGGTTTCATCCACAGAGACCCATATGTAAGAATCACCTATATCCTCTCGAATGGAAGCTAAAGTTTCATTGTATATTCTGTCTAAGTAATTTTTTCTTAGGGTCGACTCAGATGGGATATTTTGTTTGCAGTATTTTTGTAAAAACTGTCTTAAAACCGGATTTTCAATTGCATCCCAGGGAATGTTAGCAGCAACAAACGCTCTGGTTAAATCAGCATAGAAATTGCTGCTGAGATTGGATGAAGTAGGCTGTGTTAGTAAAGTTTGTTGCAGTTGATTTTTGTGCTGAGCTTTAGCCTTATGAGCCGCTCCTTGCACATGCTGCTTTAGGTGGCACTTCTTTTCTTGCGAAATATAAAAATGTAAAGTAAACTGAATAAAATTAAAATAAAATCCTAATTGTTGTATCGCCGTATTTCTATCACAAAGTTAGTGGGTTCGAACAATCAAAATTTTAATGACCTGCAAATACTTTAACTATCGGAATTTAAAAGGTTAAAGTGTAGTGGTCTTAAAAAGAATTATACCTCAGGATAGCTCAGTCAATGTATAGGCCTACTCATTAAAATTAATAGAATTTATATATTTCAACTATTGTTACATACCTGTTTGCTACAAATCTTGCAGAATATTATTTTTCCATCATAAGTGAATTCTGAATATTCTGTTAGCCATTGCCCGATCAATGTAGATTTTGCACTTATATTTTTCGGCATTATCGCGTTAAACTTCACAGGAAAACGTCCTACCGCTCAAAACTTCTCAACACAAATAAGGTGAGGGAAAGAGCAACTGTTGACGAGCATTCAAATGAACCGTTGTTATTGAGATTCAATTGGACAAAAATACAAAGTTCCACTTATTGTTGCATTTCCTGGTAGTGTTAACACTAGGAGGGCCATTCTTTTAAATATTTTGTAACGGTTTACCCTACTAATTCGCAGTTTTACGACTTTTCATAAATATTTCAAAAACACTATTTCTCCAAAAATTGTGATTTTATGACACTCTGAAGGGCAGTACAGCTAATCGGTTTCAGACCGAAAACAGTCATTTTTATAGTATAGTATATCTCTGAATCGGTAGCAGCACATGTTGTGATTGTTGCCTGCTTCAAAACTAAGGTTGGTTCTTTGTCGGCATTTATGCCTCCAAACATGTTAAATTCGGTGAAATCTATTGCGAGTGTCGTGAGATTCAAAACATTTTGTTTCCTTTATCAGTGGTTTCATGGCCGGTGTGAAGCAAACTTTCCACTTTTTAAATGCCTTAAATTTCGCAGTGAATGCATGTATAAATTATAAAAAGTAAGAGTAAAATGCGCAGCTTTACAGTGAGTTAGGCATTTTTAGGCGAATATTAACAAATTAGGCTCTAATAACCGTTTTAGGGCATTTTAGGGCACTATAAAACTCTTTGAATACCTTTCAATTAATAATTATTTTTACTTTTCTCCTAAAGAAACAAAATAGGCATTTGCCCTAGAATCCGATGTCTGCTTATAAGCCAACTGGTGTACCAACAATCATAATAAAAACAGAATTGCAAATATACAACAATCAAACGGCATAAGCTGCATTGTGTTTGATATATCAAACGGTGGGATATAATGGGTTTGGATACAATAAATTGGTAAAAGTTAATAAATACAATAAACGCGATGGAAAAGTAATATACTTTAAAAATAGCATTGATATTAGTGTAATAGAAGCTGAAATAGAGCACTGTAATTCATTTCGTTTTAAGATTAAGCTTGATAAGAGTGAAATTTTTTTCACCGCCATTTATAGATCCCCTAAAAACAATAAAAATGATTTCATAGATAATTTAGAGCAGTATTTATCCAATTTAGAAGGTTGTCACAACCATATTATTGTTGGAGACATAAACATAGACATATTAGAAAATAGTATAGATTTAATTGGCAGTAAATATATGAATGTTCTCCATGAATATGGTTTTGTAAATTATTTAAATGCCATCACTAGGCCTTCAATAATTTCTGGCACATGCATCGACCATATATTTCTAAAAACTCAAAATAATAATTATAGCTTCATACCTGGCGTTCTATCTAGTGCTATTATCGATCATTATATTGTTTTTAGTTTATTAAAAATGTCTAACAATGAATGCAATTCCAGGCCGTCTGTTACTCTCTCATCACAAAATATGCAACAAATGAATTATCCTGATATGATTACAGATTTTCTAAAAGAAACCTGGGAATCGGTCTATAATTTTAATGATGCCAATGCCTGTTTTCAAATTTTCTACAATTTAATCATAAAATATATAGATAAAAATACTATTATAAACAGTAATCAGAAAATTTCTAATAAATCCAAGAAAATGAAACCCTGGATCACGGCCGGCATTATTAATTCTATTCGTACAAGAGACAAACTTGCTTTAAAAATTAAAAAGAATCCAAGTAACGTACAACTAAAAGATTACTACAGAGCATATAGAAATGTGTTAACTCTTATCATTCGAAAAACGAAAATTAAATATTGTGAATCCAAATTTGATAGATACAAAAATGAACTTAAAAAATTCTGGCAAGTTATAAATGAAGCTACAGATGTAAATGTACAAAATAAACAGCCAATCAAGGAGTTAAAAAACGATAAGGGTGAAATATTAAATTGCAGAAAAGAGATTGCAAACGAATTTAATAATTATTTTTCAGAGATAGGACACAAAGTTATTTCTAACATTAATAAGTCAACTTTTAACTCTTCTCTACAAAATCAGACACAAGATGAACATTTAGCTTCCTCCATGTTTCTTTTCCCTATAACTGAAGATGAAATTATTATTTTGGTTAAGAAATTAAAAAATAATGTTGCTCCTGGTATAGATGGAATTAAGAATAATACTTTCAAAATTATTATCAAATATACATTAAAACCCATGGTTCATATTTTTAACTTATGTTTTGTGCAAGGTATATTCCCAGATGTTTTGAAATGTGCCATAGTAATTCCAATATACAAATCTGGAGATAAAAATAATTTAAATAACTATAGACCTATATCTTTACTTCCAACATTTTCCAAATTGCTTGAAAAATGTTTAAAGAATAGATTAATAAATTATTTAGAAAAACATAAAATCCTCTCTAAAAATCAGTTTGGTTTCCGCAATAATATTTCTACTGATGATGCTCTTATTAATGTTACTGGAAAAATTATCAATGAACTAGATATCGGAAACAAATGTTTGGGTATTTTCTTGGATCTACGGAAAGCTTTTGACACTATCAATCATAATTTACTTTTGGACAAACTACATACTATTGGAGTTAGAGGTATAGTTTTAAAATTATTCCAATCATATTTTAGTAACAGAAGGCAAATGACCAAAATTGAAGATCAATTTAGTGAATACAAATATATTGATATAGGTGTACCGCAAGGAACAATTTTGGGACCTATTTTATTTCTAATATATGTTAATGATCTGCTAAATATACATTTAGAAAAATTTAATGGATCTATATGTTCATATGCGGATGATACAGTAGTTATTTTCAGTGGTTTTTCTTGGCAGGAAGCATATAGAAATGCTAATATAGGTGCTAACATTGTTAAAAAATGGCTTAATTCCAACTTCCTTTCTTTAAATATATCTAAATCAACTTTAGTTCCTTTTTCGTTAACAGCTGCCAGTGTTCAAAATTTAAAATTTAGCGATGAATATAGACTAATAATACACAGTGAAAATTGTTTAGATCCCAAATGTTGTAAATGTCCACCATTGAAAGAAGCCACGTATGTGAAATATCTGGGTATCATTATTGATCAGAATTTAAAATGGCCTCATCACATTACTTATCTTTGTAAGAGGCTTCGTAAAACAATTTATAAATTCGTTAATCTTCGATGCTACTTACCCATTAGTGTTCTACGAAATGTTTATTTGGCCATTATTCAGTCTATCATTCAATATGGTATAATTGTTTGGGGTGGAAATACAAAAATTAATCTTAGTCCGTTAAATTTATTACAAAAACGAATAATTAAAATTTGTTTGAAGAAACGTTCCGATTATCCGACTAAATTAATTTATTCTGAATTTAATGTATTTAATATTGAACAAATTTATAAGTATACGCTGTTAAAATTTTATCATAAAAATCGTAATAAGTTTGTATTACAGACACACAATTATGACACAAGACGAAGTATTAATTCAACATTAGTAGAACCTAAATGTCTCACATCTGCTGGTCTAAAGCATAGTATTAATTTTGGCCCTCGGTTGTACAATGCTTTAACTAAATTACACCCATAACTTCTAACATGTAACCCACTAACATATAACAAGAAAATTAGAAACGTGTTAATATCTTCAATTTGATTAAATAAATTTATAGCCTATGTGTATGAATTAATCAACCTATATTATATTTGTATTCTATAATTTTGAAATATATATTAGTCCTACTTTTCACGTGCGATATTATTCTTCTCTAGTGTTAATATTATATTATATAATTCCATTGCCGCTGTAATTATATTTTAGTTCCTATTTTATTTTACTTATTTATTTTTATTATTATTATTATTATTATTATTATTATTATTATTATTTTATTATTATTTCAATATTATATCTGAACTGCGACCGAGCACGAGCGCTGCTCATTCGGTCTCAAATTTTGTTGATACTACTGTATCTTCTTTTTATATTGCTTGTATTATTTTATTTCTATTTCTCTTGTTTGTTTTGTAATTATATTCTTTATTCTGTATATTTAAATTTAAATAAATAAATTAAATTTGACTTGTTTCACATCTAAAAGCTACAAAGTCGCAGTAAGATCTATAAATGGAATTGACATGGAAATATTCCATTTTGTTGACAATTTTATTAAAGTAAAAACAAAAGTTTGAAGAAAGAAGTGTTAGGAAAGTTTTAATTTTCAAATGCAGAGATACACTGTGTTATTTTTTAAATGAAGACCGATAATTATTCTTTATGTTGTTTTCCATGTGCATCGTTCCTGACTGGACTGATTGGTAGAACAAACTCGTTAAATTGTTTAGGAGAAAGCGCTAGACATAATATACAGAAAAACAGACTTCATTCCGAAAAAAAAATTTTTCGGTAGCAGTTAAGTAAATAATTAAGTTTTAATTTGAAATATATTTGTCGTAAGATTACATGATTCATAAACAACTACTCATTAACCAGTATATTTAACGGTCGCCTCTAGAATGACATATTTAGGAAAGGAAACAAGGTATCCGTCTGACTGGCCGACTTTACGAGGGCTGAACCCGGGATGGATCCGTACACTTAGGCATGTTTTGGCCCATTGAGTGCCCTATATATGCGATGATTCTCCGACAGGTGGCCCGGGTAGCATTCGTGAATCCGAAGCTGTCAGGTGGGCTATACTGCCTCAGCCCCTGTTAGAGCCAGAAACCCGTACTACCTCCGACTTCACTCCAGCCTATTTTTATGCGTACTATTGCAAATATTACATTAAATGTGGGAAAATCGAAGTGTGTAGTGTGAAGGAAACGGGAATACCCCGGGAAACCCCTCTGTAACGTTTGCTTTGTCCACCACAAATTCCATCACGACTTGGTTGGGGATCGAATCCTGTCCGCCTGAATGGAAGATCAGCACGCTAGCACTAAACCAGAGACGTGGAAAGCAAGATATCACAGCCAGTCCCACAGTATAATGAATGATGTAATTTCATGATAAATGTACTGTTCTCCAACCAGGAGATTAACCGTGAAAGGAAGGTGCTTACTATTGCGTCATATATTGGAGCGAAGTAGATAGATAATATTACCGTTATAACGTCAGTTTAAAAACATGCGCTCTCCTGCATGAGTTATTATGGAGGGATTAAAAGACCAGGGAAGTAATCGTGATCTAATTTTGTAACTAGGGTAGTATAAATATGTGTGTATCAGTGTTATCGTTTGTACTTTGAGAGATAGCCAATGAAGATGCGTGTACCCACGAGTGTGACCTTATGACATCTTATGACATTAGCATTCATTCACAGCATCACCCCGCTGCGTCTCATTCCCCCGAGACTTTCTCGTGGTTGGAGTACAGTAGGTCTATATGGGTTTTCAAACGTAACAGGTAACTTTAATTGTTCATATTTTCTTAATTTTTTAACAATGTAACAAAATTAGGGCAATGGCTTATTATACAAGAAATGGGATTTGTTGCATCACCACGACAGGTTTGTTTGTTCCTATTGTTCGGACACTATGTTATTACACAAGAAAAGGATTTTGTGTACCACCTTGACAAGTTTGTTTGTTTCTGTAGTTCGGGCAATATCTTATTACACAAGAAATAGGATTTTTTGTTTCACCATGACAAGTTTCTTTGTTTCTGCTGTTCGGACACCATCTTATTAAACAAAAAATAGAATTTTGTGTATCACCATGACAAATTTGTTTGTTTCTGTTGTTCGGGCACTATCTTATTAAACAAAAAATAGGATTTTTTGTACCACCATGACAAGTTTGTTTATTTTTGTTGTTTGGGCACTATCTTAAAACACAAGAAATGCGATTTCTTGTATCACCATGACAAATCTGTTTGTTTCTGTCGTTCGGGCACTATCTTATTAAGTCATCAACCTCTATATTGGTAACAATGGAAAACTTAAATCTTTTAATTTGGCAGTTGTTGCGAGTGTTGAAATGCCAGTACCAGTCTGGTCGGAAGATGGATAACACGTAAGTTGGATTTTTATTTTATGAATGGTTTGTTTTGAATGCTCGATTTTAATTAATTATTTTAACGTGTTGGCAAATGTGTATCCTTTCAGTACTATTATAGTTTTTCATAATAATTTGAATAATATGGACTGGAGGACTACGTAAACTTTGATGTTTGATATATCAAACGCTGGGCGTTTATGTGAACTTTTATCCATCTTACAGGAAAGATACAGAACAATTGATAAAATGGCTAGATGAGGTGTTAGATGCAGATGAACCTGAAATATGTGCAAGTATACATGCTGCTGACGAAATAGAGGTGGTACTTAACCCTCCTACTGATGGCGTCGACATTGATCGGGATGATGGTGGCAGCGACGACGATGAAAAAACTACTTTTATGGATCTGGGCAGAGGAATTTTACGTCAAGAAGGTGAGATGAGGATAGTTAGACAGAGGGACCATTTCAAACAGAGAGAGGATATAAATTTTGAATCAAACGTGAATGAACCTAGGGTTGAGAAACGATCAGAAAATTTAACAGTCGCCTCTCCTAGAGAATTACCATCGAGCTCTACTACTTCATCTCGTCTGAATGTTTATCCTTCTTCAAATTCTGAAAATGTAAACAGTTCTATACCGAAGAAAGCAAACAAATCTGTACCCAAGAAAGCTAAATATACAACTGAATGGACTGAAAGAAATCTTCACAAAGCTAATTAAATTTCTCTACCAACCACCCCTAATGATAATATTTTTGAGTTGAATTTTGATAAGTCTCCCGATGAGTTGTTCAAAATGGTATTCGACTTAGAAATTATGGAAATGATATGTCGGCAGACTGTATTATATGCAGCCCAGAAAGGATGCATTATACATTTGTCCATTGAAGAACTATATACATATTTTGCAATTCTTTTAGTTTCCGGTTATGTGAAGGTACCACACCGGCGGCTATTTTGGGAAACACGAGATGATGCACACAACTTACTGATTTCAAATGCAATGACAAGAAATCGATTTGACATAATTCATAGATTTCTTCACTTCAGTGTCAATTCTGAAATTGATCAAACAGATAGGGTATTCAAAGTAAGGCCCCTCATTGACTATGTCAACAACAAATTTCAAGAATTTGCTCAACCTCTTGGCTCGAAGTATTCACTGGATGAAGCTATGGAACCATATTATGGCCGTCACTCAATGAAGCAATTCATTCGCGGCAAACCAATACGGTTCGGCTTCAAGTTCTGGTGTTTAGCTACACCTGAAGGGTATCTTCTTAAATTTTCTCCTTATACAGGGAAAAAAGATAGGATTCAAGGTGAATCATTGGGGTCGTCAGTTGTTCAAAGTATTTGTATTGGATTTATTCCTATTAACAGTTTTGTCTTCATTGACAATTATTTCAATTCTTTAGAACTCCTCAACACAATGTTACAACATAACTTAAATGTAATAGGAACAATTCGAGCTGATAGGACTGGAAATGCACCGTTAAACAGTCAAGAGGTGCAACTCACACCCTTCAATCAAAAGACAAGAAAGTAACGCTCATCAAATGGCAAGATAACAATCAAGTGACTATGGGCACTAATGTTCAAGATGAAAATGTGACACTTGCTTACGGAACTTGTCAACGATGGAATGCAAGTGAAAAGAAACGTGTTGCTGTTACTCAACCGACAATCATCAAACACTACAACAGGTATATGGGGGGTGTTGATTTGTTCGATCAACACCGGGGATAGTATCGAATTCGAATCAGGTAAAAAAAATGGTGGTGGCCATTTTTCAGGTTCTGTTTGAATGGGGCGGTAGTGGTTACTGTACAGAAAAAATGTTCCAGGGTATCCTTTGTTGGAATTCATAAGGAGGATAACATTGGTAACACTTTCAACTCCAAAGTTGAGCTCCCCAAGGACGTCTGTTTTGCCAAAGAAACCATCACTGATACCAACTGAATTGCGATATGATGGAAAAAATCAATTTCAGGACAATCAAAGGCGCTGTGGATTATGCAAGAAAAATGCAAAATACAACTGCATCAAATGTAAAGTTGCCTTGCACCCAAAAGACTGCTTTCTAAAATTCCACATTAAGTAGGCTAACAGTGTATAATGTGGATTATTTTTGTATTTATGAATAATTTGAAATAAGTGTTCACAATATCTGACTATTTATGTTACAATTTATTCCATTATGATTTATGATAATAATAATAATAATTTAGTTTCTTGCAAAATTCAGTGTAAATTATTTTACATAAGGTACAATGGGGCAAGTAGAAACTTGGGAAAAGTGGAACCTATAGTTACGTTAAAACTATTAAAGCCAGGTGAAACTATTAGGTAATAATGAACTCAAAAAGGAAATTGGAATTTATATGCACTAAATTTCATTTTCATATTTGATTCTCTGGCACTGTCATACGTTGGGTTCCACTTTCCCCATAGAAAACTATGGGTTCCACTTATCCCAGACTACTTTACGTATGCTCAAAACTTTTCCAGACATCCCCATATCCAAAAACAGTCATTTACCCTGTCACATCTCACATAATTCTGTATAGAACCTTCCAAATAACATTGCTATACACCAACGCCCAGCGTTTGATATATCAAACATAGAGTAAAAGGGCCTAAATAATACTATTTCGAATTCCTTTATGTTTTATACTCTTATTTGACATATAATGATAATCTCTGAGAGTTTTCACATAAAAAATCGAAAAAAAAAATCTCTGGGATATAATGGGTTAATATCATAGCCAAAATCGTGACATAACCAAGTTTCTGTTAAAATGATAATGTCAAACTCATGAGTGAAGCTTTGTAATAATGCACATAATTCCAGGAAATATCTGTTTATGCTACGTATGTTTAAATGAATAAATTTGAAATCATGAAACGAGTTACAAATGTAATTGTTGCAAGAGGTGATATCGTTAAAGACGGCTGTTTTTAAATCATTATTGTCACAGTATAAATTACGTTGTTCTAAATGACCGTTTACTTCCATTATTGCAAGTAATATTACAAAGCATTACTACAATTAGCATGACAGTTTTCTTTTTAAATGCAGACGAATATCTACTTCGCCTATCAGTAGGACAGGGCCGGGCATGAGAGCGGCTCAGTCTAGTCGGCCAGAGCTGCTCTCGCTCCGAAAGTCACTTCAATTCCAAGCCAGAGCAGAACGCTCACGCAGTGGCGGACTCGCATTACAGCTACCTTCCCTGCATTAATGTAACAAGAGCCACTGTTGTTCTAGTCATTCAGTCTGTCAGTACATAATAGTTTATAAGGATATTATATCAATCCATTGTACATTACAGAATTTATAACACTCTTATTAATTTAATGAAATAAACTTCGCTCTATGCACACACACAAATCATTACGCTTATTTACATAACCCATACGCACATACTGCAACCTCCTCACCACGGTTCTACGAGATAGGCGTATGGCTTCCACTTCCCCTACATGCCAGATGACAGAGTTCATCTTCCAATATAATTAAACATCGGTTGATGAATTCACCTTCGTTGAATGTTTCCAATTCCTTTGCAATTTCCTGGCAAATTTTGTAGCTAATTCTCATGGCCGATTCACTAAGTGCATTATTGTCATCCTGTTAATATATAATATAATATAATAAAATATAATATAATATAATATAATATAATATAATATAATATAATATAATATGATATGATATGATATAATATAATATAATATAATATAATATAATATAATATGATGCGATGATATGATATGATATGATATGATATGATATGATATGATATGATATGATATGATATGATATGATATGATATGATATGATATGATATGATATGATATGATATGTTATGATATGATATATGACCATAAATTAATACAACTTAAAGAAAATGTTTCTCAGGTACATTATATTAGAGTATCTATTCGATATTTATATTGCATTGTAAGTTATTATAGTACATTTAATAATATATAATTTTAAATTATACAAATATTATGATATATCATAGTATAGTATATTACAGTTCATTATATATAATATTATATATTATATATCATAATACTTGTATAATTTAAAATTATATATTACTAAATGTATAATAACTTATAATGCAATGCAAATATCAAATAGATACTCAAATATAATGTACCTGAGAAACATTTTCTTTAAGTTGTATTAATTTATGGCGTTCATTACCAACATATTTGTCATATTCAGTAGCATGTTGTAAAGAATAATGTCGTTGGATATTGAACCTCTTAATCAGTTGGAGTGTTTTATGACAAATTAAACACTTTGCTAATCCACTGCTCTCTACGAAAAATAACTACTCCTCCCATGATACATTAAAAGCATTGGGAGTAGCGGTCCGCTTTAGTCTATGAGCGGAAGCTCCGTCTTCAAAGTTCGCCTTCATATTGCAGAGTCACCACTGCACCGACACTGAATGACGTACAGTATGCATACGTCACACCGCTCGCGAGACAAGCTCTTTAAAGCACACAGCGCTCATTTCTCAGAATCACGTAATGTGCCCAGCCCTGCAGTAGGTCATGATCCGAATTAATATCCACTACTGACTAAGTATGCATTTTAAAGCAATTTCGGAATATTTCCTGTACCAATATACAGAGTGATTCACGAGGATTTACCGTCACTTACGGAGCTTATTTTCGAAGACATTCTGAATAAAAATGTGATATAAACATTTATCCTAATCGCAATATTTTTAAAGTTACATTAATTTTAAGTTGTTAGTAAAATACCTTTTTTTTTCTTTAATTCTAAGGGTAAAAAAATATTACAAATAGAAAATGAACTATTCAGAAGTGTCATTTCTTTAATTGGCTAGTATTCTGAAGCTAAAAATGTGTTGTTACTTTGTACGGACTTTATTTTTCAATTTTGAACTAAAAATGACATCATTCTTTCGCACTTATCACAAAACTTGTTACAAATCGTACGAATTTAGGAACTTGATTCTTACAGTTTAATTATGCATCCTAATGTAGTACAGTCTTAAAGAATTTATAAGAATGGCGTGATTTGTAACAATTGTTGTGATAAATGAGTAAGAAAACGTAATTTTGTAGTTAAAAATATAAAAAAAATCTGTACAAAGCAACTATGGAATTCACAACACATTTTTAGCTTCAGAATACTAGCTAATTCTGACTAGTTCATTCTTTATCTGTAATATTCTTTTACCCTTGAAACTGAATAATAATGGTATTTTACAAACAACTTCAAATTAGTGTAACTCTGAAATATTGCGATTAGGACAAATGTTTATATGACATTTTTTGCTCAAAATGTCTTCGGAAATAAGCTCCGTAAGGGACCGTAAATCCTCGTGAATAACCCTGTATAGTCTATCTGATACCTGTTTGCGTCCCTTCGGCATATCCACAAGCATTGTCTTCTTTTATGCGTGTAAATAAATTGCTTTGTATACCTCCAATTTTACATGTTTGAGTATCAATATCTTTAATGTCTCAGTATGCATAGATGAGGAGGTGAGACCTGGCATGTGAGGTATGCAAGAGAAAGAAGAGTGTTTGTTTCATGATTTTTAACATTATACGAATATACGGACACGGAAGACCATCTCATACTAAAACTTATCTTCCCTCTCTACATCCATTGGTGATATAGCCATGGCACATGATACGGACACAGGACAGCTCTTGGCTCCTCTACTACAGTTATGAGATTATCGTTACTTCACAAGATGTGTTAATGTTTTCCACTTATGTGGTCCCTTCACGTCATATATATTGGTTGCTGTGGTGTTCGTAGTGGTAGTAGTAGTAATACTGGTGACGGTGCTGTTGCTGCCAGTTATTTTACGTGATTGTTATTGCTGCTGATAGTATTTCTTATGGTAGTGATGAGGGTGATGTCAGTGTCAGAGATTTCTGTTGCTGTTGGTAGTGGTAGTTGTTATTTGTGGTGAATGATTATGATGTTA
Organism: Periplaneta americana; assembly: GCF_040183065.1. NCBI lineage: Eukaryota > Metazoa > Arthropoda > Insecta > Blattodea > Blattidae > Periplaneta > Periplaneta americana. The sequence goes on along the minus strand of NC_091119.1, from coordinate 104,826,529 downwards.
GTGATGCTTGTTTCTAGTGAACATTTTGGTGGTATTTGCACTTTTTGGCCTGCGATCTGTCATATCATTTTTACATTTTGTTCTCGAGTAATGATAAAAATTAAAAAATAAATCCTCTTCTCACCAAAATTGTATAATTCTTCTCAGTCAATAAAGCCAGATATGCCGAAAGAGTTATCTGCGCCATTTTTTCATGTAATTGTAAATTATGAAATCCCGTGTATTCATCGTCGATTCCGTATACATAATACTACAAGCCGATCTGAAATGCAAACGGCAATATACTCTATACTAATAATAAATCTGTAGCGAAAATTTTTCTGGTAATTTTCGATTTTCCAAAAATAATTTGTGTTAACATTTATAATTAACCATCCTGAAACCGAAAATCGCTTTTTTGAAATTTTTGTTTGTATGTCTGTCTGTCTGTCTGTCTGGATGTTTGCTACCTTTTCACGCGATAGTGGCTAAATGGATTTCGATGAAAATTGGAATATAAATTAAGTTTGTTGTAACTTAGATTTCAGGCTATATGGCATTATTTAAATAGGGGGTTATAAGGGGGCCTGAATCAAATAAATCGAAATATCTCACTTATTATTGATTTTTATGAAAAATGTTACATAACAAAAGTTTCTTTAAAAGTAACTTCCGATAAGTTTTATTCTATGCAAAATTTTGATAGGACTGATATTTAAGGATATACAAGACTTTTAAAATAACAATACAATACATTTTCACTGCCGCCTCAGATTGTAGCGTTGTTGTTCCTGCAGGAACTCGTATGTGCAAAATATAAAATTTTTGAGTAGGAAGAAAAAAAACACATATATTCATTCCATGGCAATGGTATATAGGAGATCGTGAATTCTTACATTTTCGAAAGAAAGAAATATAATTACATATCACTATATATGCTGTATCGCTATTTAAGTTATTTGAAGGGTTCAGAACCATAGTCGGCCAAACGCCATTTATTGAAGACGTAGAAAACAACGGTTAAAATTAAGTGATTACCATAATTCAATCGAAACATATAGCAAGTAATATAAAGTTTACACATTAAAACTAAATGATGTGGCAATCTTCATTAAACTATGGTTGCATGTAATAACAATTAAGAAACATGTTAAAGAAATTGTCATTGTACCAAATGAGTGCTCTCTGGACCAAAATGATCGCATTTTAATTATTTAAATACAATTTAAATTAAGTAACACATTAAACGATTTATCCTTCTATCAAACACGAATGTTCCCTGGATCAAACGTCCTACAGTATTTTAATTATACTTTATATTTATTTCTAACAGGTGCAGCGGAGCACACGGGTACGGCTAGTGTTTAATAAACTACTTCGGTTTTTAAGGCGCGCAACTAAATCGTAATATAGGTAGTTGGAGTGTCACACTACAAAATATTCCACAAATTCGTTCTTCATTATTTTTACCAAATTGTATAGTGAGATTCACACAAGAACAGTTCCTGAACAGCAAATATTGCCGTCTTGTCAGTGTTGCTAACTGTTACCAGATATCACACAATCCTACGTACTGAATGACTTATTTAGTAACCGTACTTTACCCTTATGTTGGAAGGTTATTATAAATAATTCAATAATTTGTAACATATTTTCATAGGAAAACTATACGAGAACGGATTCAACATGTTAGGTATTTTGTCTGGCAATATGAAATTCGTTGGTTTGACTAAACAATTGATTCACGAGACCTAACCTAAAAATGTATTTTGTTTGACCACATGAAATTATTAGTACTAACTTCGAAAATGAAAACTTACCTAACTGTAGTCTTGAATTATAACCACAACGCAACACATAAAATAACTATTATGTATTAATATTAATACTGATATTAATTAATTATTAGCATGTGCAAATTTGAGTAGCTTCCAATAACCGGCTCAGAAATCTAGCACAGTTTTAATTTCTTGGAACTCCAGTACCGATAACATTTCTCTTAGCTACCAACGTACCAGTTACAAAATCACTACCATTTGTAGTATTTGTCAGTATCGAAATTCGAAACGAAGTTGGCAAAAGAAAATTCTACCTGCAAACTAGAAAATCACCAAATTCCACTAGCATATGTAGTAATGGGGGGAAAATGGTTAGCTTTCACCCTTACGGTCTGAAGTAAGCTGATCCGGACTGTACATTATTCTGGAAATTTCGAAATGTGAAACATTTAAAAGAATAAATCACTACCACTTGCAATTCCACTAAGTTCTACACTTAGCAGGTATTTTTCAATCTATGAAGGCATTAAACCCAGACAATTGATCCCCACAGGCTGATTAATGCATCTTCCATTGCGATATCCCATTAACAATCGACTGTATTTACATTTTCGAGACATATTTCCGGAAAATTTGCAGAAAATTAACTTCGCCGTAATTGTTCTCAGTAATTGTAAAACATCTGTTAATATCTGTTTTCGTATTTGGCACATTCACTATAAGAACTGCACTCATATCTTCAACATTATCAATAGTCATTTTTACAACTTCCTCCCTTCGACAAATTCCAGCAGTATCCAATAAACACTACTTTCATGATCAAAAACGTTTTATCGGGAACTTTATTTATAAACTTATTTATGTCTTCTATGGAAAAAATCTTAAATTTCCTTGCACAAAACCAAACAGTCTCTCCTAAAAAAAAAACAACTAGTTTACAAAATTCTGCAATGTCAAATTATTGATCACATTTATTTTATTTATTTATTTATTTATTTATTTAGTTATTTATTTATTTATTTATTTATTTATTTATTTATTTATTTATTTATTTATTTATTTATTTATTTATTTATTTATTTATTTATTTATTTACATTTTACTTTATTTATTTATTTATTTATTTATTTATTTATCTATCTATTTAATCTGACAGGATTAAGGCCATAAGGCCTTCTCTTCCATCATATTTATCATAGTCTTTAACAACGAATACTCCAACCATAAGCTGCCAGGAGACCATAATGAATTATTCATCCTTAGCAAAAAAAGAAGCTAACAATTTTTTTTCACTAATACTCGTTTTCTTTGTATTTAGCCACTTCACAAATGTCTCATATGTTCTCTCATATTTTGTAATCGACTTCACCGGAACTAAATCAGCACACCCTATTGTCCATGCTTTCTCAATCTCTTGATCTATTTCCATATCAACTAATTCTTCATCCATCATGAAGATATTAAAAATATTTAGTCTATTTACTGTATTATGTAACTCCAATCATTAAAAAACCATTAACTACCAAAATAAAAAACCATAAGTAATAGCATAACTACATACCATTCTTCTGCTTCTAAGTAATTTTTCCTTGCGAAAGAAATTTACGAATAATTAATACTTAATATATTTTAATACTTGAATTATTTAGTTAATTACATCGTCCAAAAAGAAGTACCATATGTAATACATATGTGTTAAGTGTATAACAGATTCTTGGAAATTTAAAAAACTCGCTTCACGCGTTTTTTCAAACTTTTCCTCGAAACTGTTATGCGCTTACCACACTTGTGTCGCAATATACAGTACTATAACGTCATAGCACTACAATAAATTATATATAGTTTTCGCGTAATTTGATGTGTTAACATATTGCAGCTTCCTCAGTGCGGTAAAATATTATCTCATCACTACTTAAATTACATTACTGAAACTAGAACAGCTAAAATAGTACGATTTTAGGAAATGTCTTAAAGAGTTTTCGTAGTATTAGAACAAGGAAACGCTTTAATTTAAATATGTTGTAATAATTAGTCATACGAAAAAATAATAATTAAAGAAAGTATGAAAATAACAGAGGTCACGAATAAAAATTAGAATCTTCACGTGACAAAACAACCAAGATGAAATATTTACTGGACTCTAGTAAGAACTTGGATATTATTGTGTCGAAGTAAGACCTGAACAACACAGAAGACAGATGGAATAGAACTTAAAGCGATACGAATTAATCTCGTGACAGACATGTTGCTGGTTTCACACTTGTTCCACAAAATAAGTTAATAAATTAAATAATATAGACCTAAAAGTTGAGTCATTTTTCAACATTTTTAGAAATTTATCTAATTGGAAAAAAAAACACATTCGACAAAAGCAATCGAAAAAGTTTTAAAGTATCAATCTATTGGAAGAAGGAACTGAGTAATACAGTAAAAAATTGAATCAAACAATACATATCACTTTATATGAAATGTTACATAAAAGAGAAATGCTGCTGTTGCTGCTCCTGTTGATGATGATGATGATGATGATGATGATGATTATGATGATGATGGTTGTTATTATTATGACGATGGTTTAGCAGACGTCAACTTCAGTTACTCTAGATTAGGTTGATCTCCCAAGGCTTTCACTTGGCAAATACTAGTTTTTAGTAAAGAATTAAGGAGTTAGGTACAGCTTACAGCAGTAAAAGTTTGGAAATATTCAACATTTTTTTCCTCCATTACTGTATCTTGTAGAATAATGAAAATTAGTAGGTATGTGTAAAACACTGTCCTTCTGTAATATGAAAAAACTATTTTTACGGTTCTAAAAAAAATACTTACATTTTGCATTTAATAAATTCAGTTCACTGTACAGAAATGAAGCGTTTCCCACATAAATAAAAAAACTATCCAACATTCTGTAATGAAATTTTTTGTGTATATTAATGCATGTCATATCTACAATATGGTGCAAGATCACGTCTTTATCTTTGATAGATTGTCTGATAAAAAAAATAAAATCATTTTACAAAATGATCAAATATCAGTATTTTCTTCTAACAAAAAAATTAAAAAAATATATATATATATATATATATTATTTATTAAGAAATGTAGTTGAAAGAGCATGATACTGTAAACATGAGTTTCGGCAATAAAATAAAAGAGAGCGTACATGAAAAATGTAACAAGTTTATGAGTTATGAGGGAAACGCTTCATCACTACACAGTGAACTACACATTTTGAATTTTGAAGAAAAAAATATAAATAAATTTTTTTTATCGTAAAAATATTTTTTTTCATATAGCGGAAGGACAGTGTTTTACACATATCAATTTTCATTATTGTACAAGATACAATAATGGAGGAAAAAATGTTGAATATTTCCAAAAATTTTACTGCGGTACAAGTTGTACCTAACCCCTTAAGTAAATGTAAGGAAATTTGTGTAAATTCATATACATTGTTTATTTCACGTTTAAAATTAAGTTTATTTCATTTTAACTTGTTTTTCCAATTAAGTGCTAAACAAAGGTGCGAAGTGAAAATTTAAATGTCTTTAGTAAGATAATGTAAATCAGATGACAGACGTATATGCCAACTTGGTGGCTAATAGCTTCCGCACAATCACAGTAAACGCGTGTATGTGTGCGTGTGTGTGAATTTCTGAGTGTGCGCGTGTGTGTATGCATGTGTTTTTGTATGCTTTGTAAATTCCTGTGTTTACTAATGCTGCTTAAAGCATGTGTACTTTCGTGATATTAATTTCCTTAATTTTGTTAGCTGTCTCTATTATCAGGATTCTCCTTTGTACCCATGGCGCACGTTATGGCCGTTCAGTTGGCTTACAACATTGCTCTACTGACATTTCCAGAATACTTATAACGGTTTTGCACTGAGGTAGCTGGTAAGAGATCGGCTTGCTATTAACTTGGGAAGCATTGTATTTACAAGTGATTTAGATTAATTGGACATTTGTTAATCTCGACAGACAACTAAACAATACGTCGACAACTGATAAGACAGCATGTCCGCACGTGTGCAGGTCATGTCCAGAGAAATCTGAATGCAGTTACTGACTACACTTTGCAAATAATCATGAATATTGTGACGTGGAAGTATTAGTGGAAAATAAGCGTTTTGAGGTATTCTGAATACGTATTTAGATTGATTTAGTAATGACGTCTGCTCATAGGCCTATATGTATGTTTCTTAATGAAATTTGTAGCGAATTTGACTAGAGTACTATTCATTTAGTGTTCTGCCGAAGGGCAGGTCTTTCACTGCAAACCCAGCTTATTCCAGTCTTTCCTATTTTGTGCATTCCTCTGTGTTTCCTCATATGGTACATATATCTTATTGTCGTCTATCATCTGATATTTTCTTCTGCCCCGAACTCTTCTACCGTTCACCATTCCTTACACGTGCATCCTTCAGTAGGCAGTTTCTTCTCAGCCAGTGACCCAACCAATTCCTTTTCCCCTTCTTGATGAGAGAGTACTATTATTATTATTATTATTATTATTATTATTATTATTATTATTATTATTATTATTTGCAAAGTATATGATTATGTCTCGTGACCAGAATATTGATACGAAATGGAAATATAAAAATTGGAGATTTGTCCTTCGAAGAGGTGGAAAAATTCAAATATCTTGGAGCAACAGTAACAAATATAAATGACAATCGGGAGGAAATTAAACGCACAATAAATATGGGAAATGCGTGTTATTATTCGGTTGAGAAGCTTTTATCATCCAGTCTGCTGTCAAAAAATCTGAAAGTTAGAATTTATAAAACAGTTATATTACCGGTTGTTCTGTATGGTTGTGAAATTTGGACTCTCACTCTGAGATAATAAGGTGCTTAGGAAAATATTTGGGGCTAAGCGGGATGAAGTTACAGGAGAATGGAGAAAGTTACACAACGCAGAACTGCACGCATTGTATTCTTCACCTGACATAATTAGGAACATTAAATCCAGACGTTTGAGATGGGCAGGGCATGTAGCACGTATGGGCGAATCCAGAAATGCATATAGAGTGTTAGTTGGGAGACCGGAGGGAAAAAGACCTTTAGGGAGGCCGAGACGTAGATGGGAGGATAATATTAAAATGGATTTGAGGGAGGTGGGATATAATGATAGAAACTGGATTAATCTTGCACAGGATAGGGACCGATGGCGGGCTTATGTGAGGGCGGCAATGAACCTTCGGGTTTCTTAAAAGCCATTTGTAAGTAAGTATTATTATTATTTGCAGACGACCAGCTAGTTATAGCACAGGACTATGAGGACATATAATATATGACCAGAAAACTTATAGAAGAATATAATAAATGGGGTTTAAAAATAAATTTAAAGAAAATACTATATATGTCCTGTGGGGAAGAAAAGAAAGATTTGATTTTGGAAGATGGAATGGGATGTATCAAAGGATGTGAGGAGTGTGAATATCAGGGAGTAAAAATTAACGCAACATACAGCCAGGAAAATGATATGAAATATAGAATTCAGAAAGGTAGATCGGCAATAGCTATGTTAAATGGGGTTTGGTGGGATAAGACAACAACAATTGAAACAAAATTCCAAATCTATAAATCTATAATAAGGAGTACTATAACATATGGGGCGGAAACGTAGCATTTAAACACGACTCTGAGATTGAAACTCCTCTCCACTGAAATGAATTGTTTTAGACGTTTCACTAGACATTCCAAACTGGAAAAAATTCGAAACAAAACCATTAGACAAGAAATGGGAGTTAATAGCACATTGCTAGATTTCGTAAGCTACAAGCAATTAGAATGGTATGTCCACGTACGTAGAATGCCAGAAACAAGATTTTGGAATGGATTCCGCCAGGAAGAGGAAAGAGAGGAAGACCAAGGAGAACCTGGATGGACGATATAAGAAGTGTAATGAAGGCGAGAGGCTTGGAAGAACGGGACTGGGAGGCAAGAGAAGAATGGAGGAAGAAGATAACAATTTAAACACTTTGGATACAGGAAGATGTAGTTTACATTGTAGCCCTGTTAATGATGATGATGATGATGATGGTGATTATTATTATTATTATTATTATTATTATTATTATTATTATTATTAACATTTCTGGAACATTAACTCATAGCTTGACTGTGACTTTTAAGGTTGAAATTTCAGATCTTAATGTCATTTATTTGTGTAATAAATATAAAGAACTTACATTGTTTTTAATTTTGGGTTTAGTACAGTTTTCAGAATTGTAAGCTTCATTTTTCTCAGCTATTAAGAAGTCCTTTAAATAAAAACCTATGATTACATAATAAATTTAAAATGGTAGAACCTCCTACATTATCGAAAATTAATTAACGATTAATTATCCAAGAAAATAAGCTGTTCTAATCTTACACGTGTAATTGAATATTATCGCCTAGCGAAACATTACCCAATCCTTGAAGGCAGAGAATAATAATAGGCCTAAGAATGTTTTTAAAAAAGGCTAATAATAATAATAATAATAATAGGCCTAATAATAATAATAATAATAATAATAATAATAATAATATAATATATTAATCTGCAGTAAACATTACACAACAGAAAAATACTACATTATGCTGAAATGTTAGTGTCATTTGAGTTAATTTTTTTTGTTCACAGTAAAATCTAATGTTTCGCTCTTCCGGATATCACAATAAAAAAAATCAAGTTCATAACTGCCACTGCATTGTACTGCCTCATTGTACTTAGATATGACAAAATATTCGAGGTTCACTGATCGAAACGCAACCGAAAACGATGGGTAATAAATATAAGTTTTCTTGAAAAAATTAATGAACATTTATTTTCAATGAAAACCACACAATTTTGATCCACTCGAAGAACTTTCAGAGGTTTTCTTACTGATCGAAAACAGTTTTTCTCAGAAAAATTAAATATCACCTATAAAAGTACTTCTGTTTTTCGTTGGCGAACTCCTCAGAGGTCACAAATCATCGGGCTGTGATAAGGTAAGAGACTGGCGGACAATACCCTACTATTATCTGTGCATTTCGAACTGGCAGTTCAAGGTCACGTACAAAAGTGCAAACCACGCATGAGTCATTGAACTGAAAGTAAAAAATATTTGTTGCGCTTGTCTGAACCACTGAAGCGATAGCTCGAAAGTTTAGGATGAAAATGGGATCTATTATGTCATCGTAATAAAACAATACGCCTACCGTGCCGGTAATAAACTTTTAATACAACACTTTCAAATTTCCACTTTTGTACATTGAAAATAGCATTAGAAATAATATCATTGTAATCACAGCAATTTTACATTTTTTTACAGTTAATTTCATGTAAGTATCTACTTAAACCGTAAGAAATATATCAATGCACTAAAATGCTTAAACTTGGAAAGCCTTCCATATGCAATCTAAAACTAAATTCCATCTTCATTTTTGGGTGAATAATAGTTACAAACCACCGGCGTCGCTCAGGCGGTAGCGCGTTTTCCTGTTGATTCGGGGCTGTTCTCGGGCGTTGGTCCGATTTTTGCTTGCGCTGATTATCAGGTTGGGTTTTCTCCCAGGTTTTCCCCAACCCGTAATACAATGCAAATGTAGGTAATTCATGGAGATTCCTCTATGTCATCTGGCCAAATGCCATCTACGCTAAATAACCTAGTAGTTTATAAATACAAATACAAAATAAATACTCTTCATTGTCCAGACATCAAACATGTATGGCATTGTCGAAGTGTAATTATAAAGTGGACATTAATAATGAAACTTATAAAAATCACAATCCTAATAATCTTGTATCTTATATACACTATGTTCTATGAGCTTTTTTGTTGCCAAACATTTGAAAGGATTCAAATTCAAACTTCTGGTCACAATAAATAAATAAATTAATTAATTAATTAATTAAAATAAATAAATAATTCATAGTTTCCTGCCCAAGAGCAGGTCTTTCACTGGAAACCCAGTAGGCCTATATTCCATTCTTTCCTGTTTGCAGTCTTCCTCTTTGTCTCCGCACATGTTCCATCTGCATATTGTCTATCATCTGATACCTTCTTATGCCCGAATTCTAGAGGCTGTATATCTAATTATTATCGTTACGTACCAGGCGTTATGTCTCATATTTGTAATATTAGTTAATTGTATCATACAGTTATTAGTGCCCATCTCTTGTTGCAGTTCATTTATTTCCTTCCTTCAATATTTAAAAAGGAGCAGAATTTTTAGTTGTAGTATATGAAAATTTTTGTATATATTTAGTTATGTAACACAGTTCATTTCTATGCATTCGTGTAGTTTATAGTTCGTAACTGTGTAATAGACTTATAAACTATAAACCTTAGCACAGTGAAGCGTGGACTGTGAAGAATAAAGATGTCAGTAGAATAACAGCAAATGAGATGAGGATCATGAGAGCAACAGCTCGATATACTTTCTGGGATCATAAAAAAAATGAGGACATAATGCAAAAACTTCAAATAGAACCCATTATGCAGTTCATCAGCAAATATCAACTTCAGGGGAAGGGTCTTCTCGAATGAATGGATCGATGCAGAATTCCAAAAGCACTGTTTCATTACCATCCGCATGGCAAAAGATCTCTAGGTCTTCCGAAGAAGAGATGGACTGAAAATTCTAGTTTGAGGCTCTAACAGGCCATTCGGCCTAATACTTGTTAGGAAGACGACGACGACGAACTGTGTGATAGTTGTAAGTGCATTGCTTACGTAATTGCTTTATGGGGAATACTAAACAAATTCTGTTAACAAGAACGAATTCCGCTTCGTTTATCTTATCTGACACTATAACGTACTTCAAAAAATTCTTGGACGGTAGTAAAGATTACAAAAAACGCCTATCTATACCCTTTGTGGTGACGCAACAATTTTGATACAGGTAAATACTATTCAATCTTGTCGGATTTTCCGTCAACACGGAACTACTTGCGGGTTTCACACCTCCCCCACAGCACCGGTCAACTTGTTTTCAACTTCGCCATCTTACGGACGTCACTGATCACTGATATGTACTAACTGTGCACGTTTTCTGAAAATGTTATAGCTCATTGTTGAATCGAAAATGGAGCTCTTGCGTAAGCAGCCAGCGTACATGTACATGAACTTGGCTGTGCTCGTTTCTATGTATTTGTAGCTACTGTAGTTATGTTACTTGTTATTGATACTTTGCGACTTACAATAGGCTTACCGTTAGCCGGACGACTGAGTGTCGATTGAAATTTCGTCAAGACTAGGTAATTTTAATTTGTGGTAAACAAAAATGCTGTTTGAGTTACACTTTCCTGAGGTACTCCCGTTTTCTCTTCCTTCATTTCACTAGTTCTAGTTTTATATATCATTTTCTTGCTGTCCACGCCTGTGGAGTAACGGTCAGCGCGTCTGGCCGCGAAACCAGGTGGCCCGGGTTCGAATCCCGGTTGGGGCAAGTTACCTGGTTGAGGTTTTTTCCGTGGTTTTCCCTCAACCCATTACGAGCAAATGCTGGGTAATTTTCGGTGCTGGACCCCGGACTCATTTCACTGGCATTATCACCTTCATTTCATGCAGACGCTAAATAACCTGAAATGTTGATACAGCGTCGTAAAATAACCCAATAAAAAATTCTTGCTAGAATAGACCTTCCTTCCATTTTACATCACAAGCAATATCAACAAGGAATGCGCATTGGTTAGAGGGGAGAAATTTTTCTTTTGACATTTTGGCCAATATATGGGACCGGTGCCCACACAGTATCGTACTACAGTGAGCAGCAAAAGCAGGCTTCGTGAACCAGTTATAACGGCTGGAAAGATCAACGTAATCGCCACACGTCTTCCTTATACTGGTTAGGAGATCAATCATCTCTGCCAAGACTCATGGACGTGAGGCTATCAGACAGCTTCGGTCCTACATGGGCTATCACGCGACGGATTTTTATTAATAGGTTAAAAGAAATTCCTTAGTATTTGCACACTTAAATCTATAAAATTTAGATTTCAATATAAATCACAAAATCATAGATCATGCACAGTAAAATTTTGCATGTAGGCCTACTATCTTCAACACAGTACTATGGACATTACGATTACTTACTTACTTACTTACTTACTTACTTACAAATGGCTTTTAAGGAACCCGAAGGTTCATTGCCGCCCTCACATAAGCCCGCCAGCGGTCCCTATCCTGTGCAAGATTAATCCAGTCTCTATCATCATACCCCACCTCCCTCAAATCCATTTTAATATTATCCTCCCATCTACGTCTCGGCCTCCCTAAAGGTCTTTTTCCCTCCGGTCTCCCAACTAACACTCTATATGCATTTCTGGATTCGCCCATACGTGCTACATGCCCTGCCCATCTCAAACGTCTCGATTTTATGTTCCTAATTATGTCAGGTGAAGAATACAATGCGTGCAGTTCTGTGTTGTGTAACTTTCTCCATTCTCCTGTAACTTCATCCCGCTTAGCCCCAAATATTTTCCTTAGCACCTTATTCTCAAACACCCTGAACCTATGTTCCTCTCTCAGAGTGAGAGTCCAAGTTTCACAACCATACAGAAGAACCGGTAATATAACTGTTTTATAAATTCTAACTTTCAGATTTTTGGACAGCAGACTGGATGATAAGAGCTTCTCAACCGAATAATAACACGCATTTCCCATATTTATTCTGCGTTTAATTTCCTCCCGAGTGTCATTTATATTTGTTACTGTTGCTCCAAGATATTTGAATTTTTCCACCTCTTCGAAGGATAAATCTCCAATTTTTATATTTCCATTTCGTACAATATTCTCGTCAATGGACATTACGATTAATGACAGTAAATCATGCTGCGTCTCAAAGCAGCCTACGTTATTCACTAACGTTCCTTATAATATGAGTAATTCTTCTGTTGTCCATGTTGTGGATTAACGGTTAGCATGTTTCACCGTGAAACTAGAGGGCCCAGGTTCAAATTCTGATTGAGACAAGTTACCTGGTTGAGGTTTTTCTGAGGTTTTCTCTCGACCAATTGAAGTAGAATTGCTGGGTAACTTTCGGCGTTGAACCTCAAAAACTCATTTCGCGATTATAATTGCATTTATCCTATTTCATCATCATCATCATTATCATCATCATCATCATCATCATCTGTGTATAATATATATTTTATGTTGCAATTATTAGCAAAATAAATAAATAAATAAATAAATAAAGTAATTGATTAATTAATCTACGTTTCTTTCCCATATTTCGAATGTAAATTCGGCTGCGAGCCGCCACCGAACTTGGACCCCATGGTATGTGGCCTTTAGCTGTTGGTGGTAGTACTAGGCTATGGACTGTGGGTGGGTCTCATAGTGCACCTGGGGAAGAGGAACAGCGGTGAGACCTACACAAAAAGGTATGGGACTCTGTTGGCTGCTGAGATCAATTGAAGTCTGTCTCAAAATAAAATATACCATATCAAAGACTTTGTTGTAAATTGTAAATTCTGAGAAATCCATCTGTGGCAATTATGACGATTAACCTTCCCGTAAGCGTGAAAGGTTGTTTCATCACTGAATTGCAACAAATCGACATAAATGGGATTTTCATCGATACGCCGAATCATCTCATCACAGAAATTTGCTCTCTTGCGACAATCATCAGGTTTGAGTTGATGAAGGAGCTGAAGTTTGTAAGCACGCATACGGAGACGTTTGCGTAGAACCTTGTGAACTGTTGAACGAGAAATCTGTACTTCCCTACTATCCTGCCTAATTGATTTAAGTGAGCTTCTAGCAAATGATTCACGCACCTAATCCACAGTCATTTCGGCCACATGCTTTTCAGAATGTTTCCCTACCTTTGAAATCAAGCTTCCATTATCTCGTAGAGTTCTATCCCCCTCGAAAATGGATTTGCGTGTAGGAGGATCCACAATCCATTCCCTCCGAATGCAACGCTGAACACGCGTAACTGAATTCAATTCTGCAAACCAGGGCACGCATTGAACTTTTAGTTGTACCATCCACATCTCTATTGACAAGGAACTAGACTGATAAATTCAAATTTTCATAATGCAACAATAAGCTTGAAATAAAACATTGCACACAACAGTGGCCATGGAAAAAGTATGAAACGAAATCTTGGAGAGTTTTTCTATTGATTGAGCTTTATCTTAAGGAATTATAATATACGGTTGTGAAATTATAAGCAATTATTTCTGTGTACTCTTAGTGTGGACACGGTGTATTATAATCCTGAAAGCGCAAACGTAACTTCTGAAATCTACTGTTTAATTTTGTTTTTAACAATATAAAGGCACAAATTCTGAAATATTTTTCAATAAATATTACGAGTAAGCTTATAAATATTATAGGCTATTGATTTGATTTTCATTCATTCATTCATTCATTCATTCATTCATTCATTCATTCATTCATTCATTCATTTCTTTCTTTCTTTCTTTCTTTTTTTTCTTTCTTTCTTTCTTTCGTTGTTTCTTTCTTTCTTTCTTTCTTTCTTTCTTTCTTTCTTTCTCTCTTTGTCTTAAAGTGTATTTATTTTCTTATCCATTCATGGATTTCTGTTCTACTATGAACGGCATCTTTCGGTTTATTGTAGGACTATTAGTCCTGAACTATTCAGTTAAGGTATCCCAGTGGCTTGTGATCTTATCAGGAAGATATTGATGTTCAATTGGGTGAGTGATAACACTTTCCGGTTGCAACCTGCAACGTTCGAAAACAGGACATTGCTTGGGAACTGACGTACAATGCTACTTAACGGTACACGAGTGGTTATTAGAAAAAATAACAATGTTATGCCAAGTTTTCGGATTTCTTTGTTCCGTTTTGATAGCGATGTCGCGGTCGATACATAGAAGTCATCGTGTGCATATTTATTTCGATGGTACCTTGAAACAATTTGTATTGCTACAGCACAGACATTTCATCGTCTTCTGATTTTATTTGCACCTTAATCAAATAAGCCTAATTCGATATTTTACTGAATTACGTAGTTTTCCATTCAACCTTAGTATCATAGACATGGCTGTAAACCGGATCCATGGTGTACGTGGTAGATATTTTGTCGTAACTGAACACATGGATGATCCACAGCAGAAGCGTCCATATCACGGGGTGAACATCATTTGGTGGCTAAGTTCTGTTGGGGACCTATTGTCTTAGGGTACAGTGAAGTGCCTTTCACAGGGATATGTACGAGAACTTTATTGATCTCCAGGGACGATCATCATTGTTTAGGGAGCGGATGAAGCACATACCCACCAAGGGAGAAATGTGGAAGAACATCTCGAAGTCACAGAGAGAAATCCACCGGATGAATTGACTGGACAACGACAAAGACATGTTACGGACAAATTACTAGGAATAAAAGATAGGCCTAGAATCGGTACCTCAAACGTTAGAGGCCTCAAAAGACGAGCATAACGAAATTGGAAATAACATCTATCTCGGATGAACAACGAACAAATGTGAACGTCAATTCAAAGGTAAAAAGGATATCGAGCGTCATAGGAAGAAGTGGATCTAATAAACATGAAGATGAAACAAAATCTATGCTATGAAATGAAGATGATGATAATGATGATGATAACGACGACGATGACGACGATGTAATTGTCAGTTTCTAAATGGTTTGTTGTCAGAAATTGAGGTGAAAATCTAGTTAATTATTTTAAGTATTAGGCTTACTGTACATTATAAGAATTCTTCTCTCTGAACCTAGGCCTCTAAATTTCATATTCAATAAAGACGGGTACGCACCCGGCAGAGAAATATAATTTTCTTTTTAATTTAGTCTATGGTTATGTCATTCCCTTACCCACGTTTGCACAGTCCTTCCTGTCTTAAGCCCTCCTGACAATTTGATGAGAGAATCGTGCTATTTGTGGACGGCTGTTTGTTTACGCCTTCATAAAAGAGAGCAAAGTGATCGAAAGATCAGTCCTTTAAATTCAATGCCGTTATCATCGTTATTGTTATCGTTGTTAGCATTAACGTGATCATAGTACCATTACCATCGTTATTGTCCTTATCGTCACTGTGGTCGTAATAGTTTTCATTGCCGTCACTATATTTGCCGTTATAGTCTCTGTGGTAGTAGTAGTAGTTGTAGTAGTTGTAGTTGTAATAGTTGTTACTGCTGTCATTGCATTTGCCGTTTTAGTCTCTGTGGTCATAGTATTTATCGTTATCATCTCTGTGGTCGTAGTAGTTGTCATTACCGTCGTTATAGTTGTCGTTATCATCGCTATAGTCGTAGTAGTTGTCATTTCCGACCTTGTAGTTGTCGTTATTATAGCTGTAATCGTAGTAGTTGCCATTACCGTCGTTGTAGTTATGGTTATTATCGCTGTGGTCGTATTAGTTGTCATTACCGTCGTTCTATTTGTAATTATTACAGCTGTGGTCGTAATAGTTGTCATTACCGACCTTTTAGTTGCCGTTATCATCTCTGTAGTCGTAGTAGTTGTCATTACCGTCGTTGTAGTTGTGGTTATTACAGCTGTGGTCGTAGTAGTTGTCATTACCGACCTTTTAGTTGCCGTTATCATCTCTGTGGTCGTAGTAGTTGTCATTACTGTCGTTGTAGTTGTGGTTATTATTGCTGTGGTCGTAGTTGTTGTCATTTTCGACCTTGTAGTTGTCGTTATTATAGCTGTGGTAGTAATGGTCATTTCTGTCGTAGTTATCGTTATTTTATCGCTGTGGTCGTAGTAGTTGTCATTACCGTCGTTGTAGTTGTTATCATCGCTGAGGTCATAGTAGTTGTCATTACCGACCTTTTAGTTGCCGTTATCATCTCTGTAGTCGTAGTAGTTGTCATTACTGTCGTTATAGTTGTGGTTATTATGGCTGTGGTCGTAGTAGTTGTCATTTTCGACCTTGTAGTTGTCGTTATTATAGCTGTGGTAGTAGTTGTCATTTCTGTCGTTGTGGTTGTCGTTATTTTATCGCTGTGGTCGTAGTAGTTGTCATTACCGTCGTTGTAGTTGTCGTTATCATCGCTGAGGTCGTAGTAGTTGTCATTACCGACCTTTTAGTTGCCGTTATCATCTCTGTAGTCGTAGTAGTTGTCATTACTGTCGTTGTAGTTGTGGTTATTATCGCTGTGGTCGTAGTAGTTGTCATTTTCGACCTTGTAGTTGTCGTTATTATAGCTGTGGTAGTAGTTGTCATTTCTGTCGTTGTAGTTGTCGTTATTTTATCGCTGTGGTCGTAGTAGTTGTCATTACTGTCGTTGTAGTTGTCGTTACCATCGCTGAGGTCGTAGTAGTTGTCATTACCGTCGTGGTATTCATTATAATGACTATGATCGCAGTAATTGTCATTATCGCTGTGGTCGCAGTAGTTGTCATTACCGTGTTTGTAGATATCGTTATCATCGTTGTGGACGTGTTAGCTATCAGTACTGTCTTTGTTATTGTCGTCATCTTTGCTATGATCGCAACTCTGTGGAAATAGTTGGAAATACTCATAATATTGTATACGGTAATTATACAATGTTAACTCATAGTATGAAATAATACTAAAGGATATGCTAATGGAGCTAAATGACAGCTGTGAGCAGTACGGGATGAAAACAAATGCAAATAAGACAAATAACACGGTCATAGGAAGAAAAGTACAGAAGATAGGCTTGCGAATTCTAAATGAGGCAATAGAGCAAGTGGACAGCTTCAAATACTTGAGGTGTACTATAAGCAGTAACATGAACTGCTGCCAAGAAGTGAAAAGGAGTATAGCAATGGCCAAGGAAGTTTTTAATAGACAAAGGAGCATCTTCAGCAGACCTATGGAAAAAGAACTAAGGAAGAGACTAGTGAAGTGCTTTGTATGTAGTGTGACATTGTATAGGGCAGAAACATGGACATTACGACGAAGTGAAGAGAAGCGAATAGAAGCATTTGAAATGAGGATATGGAGAAGAATGGAACGTGTGAAGTGGACAGGCAGAATAAGAAATGAAGCTGTGTTGTAAAGAGTGGATGAAGAAAGAATGATGCTGAAACTGATCAGGAAGAGGAAAAGGAATTGGTTGGGTCACTGGCTGAGAAGAAACTGCCTACTGAAGGATGCACTAGATGGAATGGTGACCGGGAGAAGAGTTCGGGGTAGAAGAAGATATCAGATGATAGACGATATTAAGATATATGGATCATATGGAGAAACAAAGAGGAAGCCAGAAAATAGGAAAGATTAAAGAAAGCTAGATTTGCAGTGAAAGACCTGCCCTTGGGCAGAACACTAAATTAATGAATAACTCATAGTGTGGCATCGTAGTTGACTGTGTAATACTAGTTCTCTTAATTATTTTGAAAACAGATTAAGAGAGACTTGAATTTTTAAATAAAATTATTTCTGTGTGTTTCTGGAGTTTATAAAGTTCTTTATGCTCGACCATGCCGAAATGTAGTAATTATACACCTGGTAGCAGTCCTTTAATGCATGTCATTAAAGTACACCTACTCATTAAAGTACAGGTGTTCAGCCAATGACAAGTCAGCTTACAAGTGTTCAGCCAATGACAAGTCAGCTTTGTACCGTTATAAAACCGCAAGTATCGATTATTCTCGGATATGCAATCGAAAGAGAATTAGCGAAAAGTCACGGAGGCTGGAAATCCAATACTGTCGCAGAAGGTTATGTTCTGTTACTATAATAATTAGCGTTAATTGTAAATAATATTCAAATAAATTCAATTTGCCATCTCGTTTTTCAATGTCTAATTTAATTTAAATGTTATATCAAAGTTAATATTTAGTTTACTCTGTAGGTTCTTATAGGCTATCAAGGTCAATGTGGACATCTGTTCCTCGGAAAAAATCAATACTTTCGCGTCTGCGCACATCTCACAATTTACGAGGTATTGCTCAAGGTCAGTTAGATACAAATAAAATTAATAATTTCAAGTTAGAAATATGGTCGAGGATAAAAAGTCGTATGAAACTCGCCTATAATGGTAATTAAGAAGCTCGTATGAAAATTATGAAACTCGCTTGCGCTCGTTTCATAAACATACATACTCGCTTCTTAATTACTATCATTATAGGCTCGTTGCATAATGTACTATTATCGCACTAGACAGGTCTCATTGAGGGTCTTCCTGGTCGCGTTGTCAACATGGACTGAAAACAAAATAGCGTTTGCAAGACCACCGTTGAGACAACACAGGACAGAACAAGGGAAGGGACAAACATCCAGTCCAGATAACTTTCAAATGCTCAAATCGAGGTTTGAACCATCTAGTGTTTGGATGGGAAGCGCATTCCCTACTCACAGAGCCAAGGTAACTGAATCAAAATAACTTTCGCAAAATATCAATGTTGTTTCTCGTAAGTATAGTAGAAATTCTTAATATAAAATATTTCAATTTTATGGCAAATGTTTATGTTCCCTGTACAGTGCTTTAAATTTCGTGAGGTCCTAGTTCCTTGCACCTTGAGAGTAGTTGGAAAGAATCAGTAATCAATACCATATTATTTAATTATATATTAGAGAAAAACCGGGTTGCGTTGAAGTTGTGACGGAGCATAACCAGCAGTTAGGGGCTTTCGGATTAAATTCAACAGAAAAGTAAAACCTCAAGGAAAAAACCTGCAATGTTATATAAATACGAGTATGTAAATTCTATACTTTGCCGTTGTAGGAATTTGTTTTACTATGCTTGAGAAATTCATTAATTTTTCCTTATAAAGTCCGCCTTGTAAAAATTGAGGCAAGACAAGACCAGAGATACCAGTTCTTACTTGTGACGCCTTTTCTGTGTTGTATAACAGAGTAGTACTGATACATAAATAAATAAGATATCACTTCGTTCGTCACTTTCAGAGACTACAACATTTCCTTGAAAATTCTGAAGTGCAAGTGCCTTTTCAATATTGAAACATTTATTAACGTCCTTCTAAACGAAAAATAGCCTACCGAAGTCACCAAACCTCTATATGTAAAGAAATATTTTGTCATTTGGCGAAGTGGGGTATTTAGACAAGGCGAAATACAGCTTAAAATATACTTCAGTACTTCTCACTTGATGATATGTGTCAGAGGAAGAACAATACATCAGAAGACTGATTAGTGTAATATGTAGCTAGTCGGCCTTGTATGCAATGAAGGGGGAAAAGAATCAGCCACTCTACCCCATTATCTCCTGGTCTAGTTGCCTCATGACTGATGCCATGTTAGTGTCACTTGTGGTGTACAGATCTGTCTTCAGACAGTTAACTAAACAATCAGAAGTATTGTTAGGTGTAAAATTCATTACACTTTACATTTCTTTAGCGTAGTGTTTAATAATAGCCCAAACAGAAGCAAAATAAACAGAAGACAGTTGAAATCTTGTGACACCAGTAAGGTATCACTCATAGTCAACTAAACCAGGAGTTAATGGGATAATGTGGTCAGTTCTTTTCCCACTTCCAGTCCATTACTTTCCATAAGTTTATCGTCCTTATTGCAGTGCAACAAATTACTGCACTAAAATTGAAATATTATTTAAAACCAAGCTTTCTCCGCTAACTTAATTACATATTAATTTAATAGTTCCGATAAAAGTTCTATCTGGGGACCCTAAGAGTAGGTTATGGGAACCAATGTATTTACTTTTAAAAAACTGTTATATACGTCAAGCTATTAAATGTGAGAAATTATTTTTCAGTTACCGCTACCCAAGGTTCTATAATAGACTCTGCACGCGCGCATACACACACGGAAATTTTTGTAAAAGTAAAAAATGAAATTTAGGTAGTCTTAACTTGTAGGTCTGTCCACTAAAATCCAGCAATTTATTCTTACCTATGCATATGCATAAGTACAGTATATGACTGAATGAAATGAAATGAAATGA
The DNA here is from genome assembly GCF_040183065.1 of Periplaneta americana. Lineage (NCBI taxonomy): Eukaryota > Metazoa > Arthropoda > Insecta > Blattodea > Blattidae > Periplaneta > Periplaneta americana. Next base: position 104,805,958 of record NC_091119.1, on the reverse strand, counting down.
AATGAAATGAAATGAAATGAAATGAAATGAAATGATATTATGTTTTATTTAACGATGATCGCAACTGCAGAGGTTATATCAGCGTCGCCGGTGCGCCGGAATTTTGTCCCGCAGAGTTTTTTACATGCCAGTAAATCTACTGACATGAGCCTGTCGCATTTAAGCACACTTAAATACCATCGACCTGGGCCGGGATCGAACTCGCAACCTCGGGCTTAGAAGGCCAGTGAATGAATGAATTAATTAATTAATTATGTATGCATAATTATATGTTGTTGTTTATTGTTGTTTATTGTTAATAAAATAACATTGACAGAAATACAATCTTAGTTCTTCCCTGAAGGAGTAAAAAACTCGTGCTCAGGGAGATATCTAAACACAAAGATAAACACAAAGATAATTTTTTGACACAAACTGGGTCAAGAAAAAAAAATTACAGGATTAAATTAAATTTAAAAATACAATTTCAATTTTAACAATTTAAGTCATATAAATACATATACATATTAAATCAATATATATTCTTTAAAAATTAAATTCCTAACGCTATTTTTGAAATTTCTGATACTAAAATTTTGCAAATCTGGATATTTATGAATTATTTTATTGTACAACCTTGGACCAAAGTAGGTACCATGGCTCAGAGCTGTGCTTGTGAAACACTTTGGTTCCTCTAGTCGTATAAAATCGGATCTTTTAGTTCCATATTTATGATGATACAATTTGAATTTATTACGGTTTTTATGTATGAAGATTAATAAGGCAATATAATAAATCTGTTTAATTTTCAAAACATTAAAATCAGTAAACAAAAGCTCAGATGAATAATCAATTGGTTTATTAAGGCATATTTTAATAATTATTTTCTGAATAAGTATTATTGGAATGAGATAAGAATTACAAGCATTTCCCCATCCTAAAATTCCGTATTGGAGAATGGATTGAAATAAAGCTAAATAAATGAGACGTAAAATATTAACTGGTAAATATGACCGAAGTATAACAAAGATATAAATTGTTTTACGTAATCTATTGCATAAATATGTAATATATTTGTTCCATCGTAAGTGTTGGTCGATCGTAATGCCTAAATACTTAACTTCTGAGGATTCGGTTAATATGGGACAATCACAATTTTGAGAAGAACAATCTGAATGATGAATTTTGAGCCTAAAGGAAGATTGAGGAGATTGAAGACCACTGGACCTTAGTGAAAATGGAACAACAGTTGTTTTGGATGTGTTTAAGGAAAGAGCGTTTGAATCAAACCACTCTTTAATTACCTGTAATCCATTATTCGCATTAATATAAGTGCCTTCCCAAGATTTTTCACCAAAAAGAATTACGGTATCATCCGCATATGAATATATAACCCCATTATATTTGCGTAAATCTGTTAATAACAAATCATTTATATAAATCAAGAATAAAATTGGACCAAGAACTGTGCCCTGAGGGACCCCTACTTTTATGTTTTGAGTAAAACTAAAATCATTATCAATTTTAGTTACTTGATTTCTGTTATTCAAATATGACTTAAATAAACTTAGAACATGACCATTAATGCCTAAAAAGTTTAATTTCTCTAATAAAGTATCATGGTTAACGGTATCAAATGCTTTTCGAATATCCAAAAATATACCCAAGCATTTATTCCCTCGGTCTAACTCACATATGATTTTGTTTGTAACACATGAAATAGCGTCATCTGTGCCAAGTTTATTTCTAAAACCGAATTTATTTGAAGAAAGTACGTTGTATTTGTCCAAATAATTTAATAGACGACTTTTTATGCATTTTTATAAGAGTTTAGATATACATGAGAGTAAAGATATTGGTCGGTAATTGTTCATGCATTTTTTATCTCCTGATTTGAAAATAGGGACAATTATAGCATTTTTCAATTTATCTGGAAATTTAGCATGTAAGAAGCACAAATTAAATACATGAACAAGCGGTTTAGCCAAGAAAATACTGAACAGTTTAAATATTTTGGAGGGTATAGCATCTTCACCAGGGCTTATGTTATTTTTTAATGAGGTAATATGTTTAATTATTTCACTTTCTGTTACAGGGAACAAAAACATAGAAGACTGTAGTTGTTTCATATTATTACAAAAATTACCACTCTTCCTAGTATGTATTTCATGTATGTATCTATATTTGTTTTATCACTATTAGGCCTATTATTATTATTATTATTATTATTATTATTATTATTATTATTATTAATGAATTATTTTGTATTACAATCTTTGTATCATTTCTGTCACGATTATTCTATTATCATTATTATTATTATTATTATTATTATTATTATTATTATTATTATTATTATTATTAATATTATTGTTGTTGTTACTATTATTTATATCATCAGCATTATTATTTGAACCCTGTAAAATTTATGTAGATTACTGGACTGTACCCGAGCACGAGCATATGCTCATTTCGGGTATCTATTCATATGTATTCAATTAAAATGTAAATTGTAAATAAATTTGAAATTTGAACTTTGAAATTTGGAATGTATGTATGCATATATGTATGTATGTATGTATGTATGTATGTATGTATGTATGTATGCATGCATGAGGGATATACTAGTTGAGAGACTCGAGTTTTTTCTACGTCTCCACACTGCGCATGCTCCGAGCCGAATGTTTTCAGTCATATATGTTGACGAGATATTCGCTTCCCTTTTAAGTTTAAATATTACATATCCATGCTCAGAAATAATTAAAACTGTAGCCTCTTATGTAGCGCTACAGATCTTGAAACATTTTAGCCGCTCAACAATTATTATGTCCCTCACTGTGCTGTGTGTATGTCTATGTATGTAGGCCTATGAGAGAGAGGGGGGGGGGAGAGGGGGGAGAGGGGGAGAGGGGGGGAGAGAGAGTTTGTGTGTATGTGTGTGTGTATTTATGCATTTTTGTACGCATTTTAAAACTAATTCATCACATTTTATTCTTAACCTTACCAGGCGGTGTGTTTTCCGTCTTTTAAGACATACTAGTCCCATTGGAATACGTTTCTCCGTGCTTGTTACAAAATGTTAATTGTTACCGATTATTTATTGGTAGGAATGTTGGTAAAATAATGGAATGATGGAAAGAAAATGCCTGTCCTCTAAAAAAGTGATTCTCAAAAGAGGGATCGCAGCCTCCACGGTTTCCGCAGACATGTTAAAGGAGGCCGCGAATCAAGTACTGTAGTAATAATAATAATAATAATAATCATAATAATAATAATAATAATAATAATAATAATAATAATAACAACAACAACATAATGTAATAATTTTTAAAAGCTGTTCCTTGGAAAATTTCAACCCATGAATATTTTGCATTAAATAGAGATATATTTTTTTATTTATTTTTTAATTAATACAGAATTTCATATTACTCTGTTCTAGATTCTGCTTCAGTGTGTCTCAGCCCTTAGGTTCACGACCACCTTTTTCTCACATTACTTTAGAGAGGTCCTCTCGTCTTAGGTGGAAAATGTAGAACATAGTAGTGAGAATTTGGTTTATTTTATTTTTACACGATTTAAATGAATGACTATTGGATCGTTAGGATATTGGTAATAAATATAGGACTGGAGTAATTTGTATTTTAAATTATTAGTCTTGGAAAAATTAAACAATATCATATCAAATTTAAGACTTTCAACAATGTTATTATTATTATTATTATTATTATTATTATTATTATTATTATTATTATATTTTGTTTACCACCCCCCATTAAGGGAGGAGATGGGTGAAACTTTGGTATATGTTGACCAATTCTACCACATAATGGCTTTCAAAATTCATACTTTAGTTATATTTCAGAATTAAAAATTTTTTCTCCTGACGGAAAATCGATATTTTAAAGTCAATTTTACGAGTATGTTATTTTATTTTTGCTGCATTTACGCACATTGAAATACAGGCTGCCAACAGATTTCTTATTAAGAAGTTGAAATTTTACTGTATGTTCTGAAAAGTATGGTTAACAAGTCTACAGAACCTTTTTTTTAATTCAAGTATTTTAAAAAGCAAAAATAAAATATATTATTCGGAGACTAAAGAAGATAATTTTAAAACTGACGTTAAGGTCACTTATACATTCAAAATTCAAATTATGTCTGTTCTGTTAAATTGTAGTCGATGTACATCAAAGATGCTGTAAGCGTACTTTGTTTTTCGGGGTGGGAATAGATATATTTTGAAAAAGTGAAAATAAATAAAATAATATGTAAAAACTTAAAAGTCCACCACTGTGGAATAATGGTTATCATATCTAGCTGTGAAACGAGCGGACCTGGATCGAAATTCTGGTTGAAGCAAGTTACCTGATTTTTTTCCCTTCCCCCCTCCCCCCCACCAACTCAAACAGAATTGCTGGGTAACTTTAGGTGTTGAACTTCGGACTCATTTCGGCATCGTTAATTTACATATCATTGTCATCATTACCACATCCCGGATTAAATTCACGGTGCAGCGTGCGTATACGTACAAGAGCGCGACTGTTCCTCTGGAGTGATATAGCACAATAAGACGGACCCCTCCTCTGTATAAAGAAAAAAGTAACTCAAAACGTATTTAATTGGTACTAATAAAGCTTGGGGACATTAGTCTAATAATAATAATAATAATAATAATAATAATAATAATAATAATAATAATAATAATAATAGCAAGAGGTTGTTGTGTAGGAAAATATTAAGTCTCTAGCTTAAACATTGTAGAAAATAGAAATTTCTCCCATTATGACCCTTAACTGCTCTTTGGCCCACAAGGGGCCTCGGTCCTCCTGTTGAGAATAATTATTGTTTTACTCTACATTAAAGTAAAGTGAGAGAAAGGGAGTTTCATCATCAAAAAGATTGAGAAACTCTGTTCTAAAAAATGTTGCCTTAACACGAATCATGTTTACAGTGTACTGAACTTTCGGCTGACAATAATTCATTTTTTTCGTGCGATAAAATTAATACTGTCATGTGAATCTCGGCCTTCAATGTTCACGTGCAGATGACTGCATCATTCCATTTAGGTAGCGGCAATGAGCAGTGTGGACAGATTCTGTGGCTTTCTTCAGGTATTGCGGCTTCTCTTTCAATTTCTCATCCCATTAAAACGATGTGTTATTATTATTATTATTAATTATTATTATTATTATTATTATTATTATTATTATTATTATTCATCTCCTTCATGGATTAGATCATTACTGCTCTGTTCCGGCTCCAAAGTATAGTTGATCACTCCATCTTTTGGTTGGTCGTCCTCGACTTCTGTGACCTTGAGGCTTATAATTTAGGATCATACGGGGCAGTCTTTCTTCATTCGTTCTGCTGACGTGTTATTATTATTAATTTACTGTTATCATTCAGATTATTATCTTACACCATCTCTTATCAGTACTTGTGTTTGAAAAGTGTTGCTAACTCTTGCACATAGCCTTATCAAAACCGTCAATAGGACACCTGCACTCCATTTAGCGAAAGATAAAGGGCTGTAAACCATTGAACACCAATAGACCTATCTGTTAACATGACAACAAACAGAAGATTAGCTGCCAACTCATAGATCTCAACACTGCGAACATGTGTCTACAGTAATTCATTCTTTCGTTGGACGGACTTTAAGTTTTCTGATGAATACAATATATCACTCCAAAGTCAAAATTTTCTGCTTCTTTGACAGCACAAGGACGTTGACAGAGTACTAGGATATTATATTTTATATCCGTCTTTGCAGTTTGAGGTGCTCCGACCCATCGCAGCAAGTATAATGATATTTATCTCCTAACTGTGAGTATGGCGACTTAAGGATAATAAATGTTTTGCTCAATCATATGATTTATCAATTTGCAAATTTATTATTTGCTAATACATCTTGAAAGAGATATTCATTAACGTTTTCGCCTGTACGACAGCATCAGATGTTCAAAAGTTTGACGAAATTTAAACATAAGTCCATTAAGTTGTAATATGCATATTACTGTGTACAATTTAATTGGCTTATGTTTAGATTTCGTCAAACTTTTGAACATAAGATGATGCCGTACAGGCGAAAACGTTCATAAATATCTTTTTCAAGATGTATTAGCAAATAATAAATTTGCAAATTGATAAATCATATGATTGAGCAAAAAAATTATTATCCTGAATAGACTTATCTGAAAATAAAAAATGAATTGTAAAATGGCGACTTAACTTGAAACTTCAACATCACATCAAAGTGCAACTTACTCTCCCTCTTATTCGCTTTGCATTCCCCTTGCTCTCTTTGTCGTCCCCTTGTCCTCCTTATATTTCCCTCGTTATCTTTGAATTCCCCTTATTCTCCTTGCATTTCCTTTGTTCTCATCTTCCCCATATTATCCTCGTCTTTCCATTGATCTCCTAAACATCCCCTTATTTGTGTTTTATTCCCCTTGTTCTCATTGAATTCTTCTTGTTCTCTTTGTCTTCTCCACAGTCTCTCTGCTTTTCCATTATTCTCCTTTTCTTCTCCTTCCATTCCTTTTTGCTCTTTTCGTATTCCCTTTGTTCTCCTTGTATTCCTCTTTCTCTTCTTGTTTTCGTCTTGTCCTGTTTGTATTGAACTTGTTGCACTTGTATTCTTTTGTTATAATAATAATAATAATAATAATAATAATAATAATAATAATAATAATAATAATAATAATATATTATTTTAGCCGGCAAACGTAAAGCCGTAAGGTCTTCTCTTCCACTCAACCAGCAAAAAGTATACATACATATGAATGAACTAAAAGTTACAAAGTTCGCAATAAATTGAGTTCCGTGAACGTTAGCTACGTGTATACAAGCGTTCCTCATGAGTTAAACAGTAGAATACTATGAACTATTAATTTAACAATGAAATACAAACCGTGTAGCAAAATTAAACTTATATACATAGAATGTTAATATATTTCAAATAATGCTAGATAATAGGAAATCATTATAATGAGAATATTAAATTGTAAATATTCAGCGTTATCAGGATGCATGTTTAAAGAACCAAATTATCATTTACTCAGTGATTCTTAACGTCGCGTCGGTATAATTAGAATGACTTTCTAAGGACGTTATCCTTTAAGCTAGGCCTGGGCGTTAATACCTCAATTGAGGTCTACAGATTACCCCTTAATTCCACATTCCCCGGCATAGACAGTTACAGCTGACGCCAGCGTTTTTGGCGTGTGTCCTAGAGTATAATGCCCAGTTTGTGACCATGTTGCCAGTGCAGCTGAGAATGGTACCACTTCCTATGCACGTCAGATCAGCCATTTGCCAAACGCAGTTGTCCAACTGAATGTGGCAAAGGTAAAACACTTGTAGGTACTTTTACTTAACGTTCCCATTACTTATTTCACACGCCAAAAACGGTGACACGGACTGTAGACGAGTAGACCTGAAGGAAGACATTGCTGAATGACGGACTGTATAAGGCATGCATCATAGCTTTCGGTTCTCGCCGGTCACCTAAAATCTACCACTGATGCACAGTGCTTTCTATCAGCGATTTCCAAATTTCAGTGATGACGTCATTGATGCTCCAGCACTATAGCAGAGCTTCCATCAAAGTGTAGAGATGGTGGCAGTGTTCATCAGCCGCCGTCAATGAATCTGATTGGTTCTTGTAAAGGGCGGAAATTGGCAGACGAATAACATCGTGCACTGTTGTGTTTTTCTTTTATTTCGCTTGTTCTCGTTATTTTCCCTTGTTTTTTTTTATTTTTCTTGTTCTCATTGTCTTCTCCTTACTTCCCGTTGTCTTTGTGCCCCCATTGTTCTCTTTGTCTTACTCTAGTTTTCCCTGGTTTCTTCTTCTTGTCTTTCCGATCTCCTTGCATTCCCCTTTTCCTTCACTCCCACTTGCTCTTCTTGTATTTCCTTTGTTGTTCTTTTACTGTATTTACAGTGTGGTAATTATAAGTCGCTGATATAGCTCAGAAGTAAGGAGCTGATCTCCTGACCTGATGCTGCGCTCGGGAATGAGTAAGAATTTTTCTTGCACCGATTAACAGCTTGAATTCCTTCCGATGTGTTACTGCACATAACTGTAAAGCGATTGTCTTTCTCCCCAAGGTCGCAGTTTAGCTACTTTTCCTTGTTCACATCACTTTTCCGCTTCGTGTTTTCGATTATAATGACCCCGAGCGGCCTTTCTCGTATCCTTTTTCCGCATGGTACATAATAATAATAATAATAATAATAATAATAATAATAATAGTAGTAGTAGTAGTAGTAGTAGTAGTAGTAGTAGTAGTAATAATAATAATAATAATAATAATAATAATAATACTTACTTACTTATGGCTTTTAAGGGACCCGGAGGTTCATTGCCGCCCGCCATCGGTCCCTATCCTGAGCAAAATTAATCCAGTTTCTATCATCATATCCCACTTCCCTCAAATCATTTAATATTATCCTCCCATCTACGTTTCGGCCTCCCCAAAGGTCTTTCTTCCCTCCGGCCTCCCAATTAACACACTATATGTATTTCTGGATTCGCCCATACGTGCTACGTCCCTGCCCATCTCAAACGTCTGGATTAAATGTTCCTAATTATATCAGGTGAAGAATACAATGCGTGCAGTTGAGCGTTGTGTAACTTTCTCCATTCTCCTGTAACTTTATTCCTCTTAGCCCCTAATATTTTCCTAAGAATCTTATTCTCGAACTCCCTTAATATCTGTTCCTCTCTCAAAGTGAGAGCCAAACATTTCACAGCCATAAAGAACAACCGGTAATATAACTGTGTTATAAATTCTTTCAGATTTTTTGACAGCAGACTAGATGACAAAAGCTTCTCAAACGAATAATAACAAGCATTTGCCATATTTTCTGCGTTTAATTTCCTCCCGAGTGCCATTTATATTTGTTTCTGCTGGTCCAAGATATTTGAACTTTTCCACCTCTTCAAATTTTTATATTTCCATTTCGTACAATATTCTGGTCACGATACATAATCATATACTTTGTCTTTTCGGGATTCACTTCCAAACCTATCGCTTTACTTGCTTCAAGTAAAATTTCACTGTTTTCCTTAATCGTTTGTGGAGTTTCTCTGAACATATTCACGTCATCCGCACAGACACGAAGCCTGTCTGTTATCCTGAACTTTCCTAATTGCATATTCTAAAACGACGTTAAAAAGTAAAGGTGATAGTGCATCTCCTTGCTTTAACCCCAGTGAACTGGGAAAGCATCCGACGGACTGGCTTATACGGGCTCTGCTATACGTTTCACTAAGACAAATTTTAGTTAATGGATCTAGTTTCTTCCGAATATATAATAATAATAATAATAATAATAATAATAATAATAATAATAATAATAATAATAATAATAATAATAATATTTTATGTTCCAAATATTATCTGGAATTTTCGATATAATTTATTAAAAAATCTAATTAGGAATACTTTTAATTACGTGGTACGTTTTGTGTGTCAAACTACTACATTTTCTCATCCCGCACTAATATGGCCTATAGAAATAAAAAATTTCCTGAAACTATTTTATAAAATAGATTGTGGTTTAACATCTTTTGTACGTTATTATTATCAATACCATTATTATTATTATTATTATTATTATTATTATTATTATTATTATTATTATTATTATACATATTATGCGAAACAATTGTTCTTAAGTGTGTCTCATTATTATTATTATTATTATTATTATTATTATTATTATTATTATTATTATTATTATTATTATTATTATTGAATCTGGCTTTCCAAGACAGCTACAACAGCTGTGTGGATCATTATGCGTTTTACACCTTACCCACTTATTGGTGGGATGAACGTTTATCTCTTATGATGCATCTGGACTAGAGGTCAATCATCGGTTGGTAGGCCGTGATCCTCCAGGAGCTGTCACGCAACGTATTTGGATTTTTGTGAGGGAGAAGAGCGATTATTTTCGTAGAGGCGAGTCAATGTTCCCAGATGTCATTATTACTCTAATACCGGTATAATCAACATAATCTACATATTTAAGTAGAAGTTAAGTTCCTCCAACTTCGCGCACTTGAAATGTTCAATGAACATAATGCCAACAACAAAGATTAAGTCTTACGTGAATCTGTCTTAACAACTTTACTCTCCATTCCTCCTAGAAGGCTACTCTTTCAAAATTTAGTTATCAGTCAAAATGCACGTACACATCAGAAAAGTAAATGTATTTGCAAGATTGAGATAAAAATGTTGCGCTCATCTTTTATGTATCGATTAAATTTTCTGCTTGAAACACATTTATAGTACTGTACTTAAATCTGCTGTGTTAAATTTCTTGATTTGGAGCTGAGATGGGCTATCTATGTTTAAAGGCTACTAATGTCGGCGTCTTCATTTATAATTCCAGTCTAAGAATTCCTTTTGTGTCCTAACACTTTGAAGACATGAATAACCAAGTGTTGTTTTTGTTGTAGCTTGTCGTTAGTTCAACTTCTCTAGTCCATAATTATCTCCCGTTGATGAGTATCCAAGTCCTTCACACCTCTACACCTACCTTGCCTCCCGTTTCAGTTACCTGTCATCATATCACAATCTTTTCACACGTACGCAAAATAACCGCACACTAGCCATACCAACACATAAGACATCATCGTATTCATCATCATACACAATCTCGCTATCACGTTTGTGGAATACCCTACCCAGTGACATCAGAGACTGTCGGAATTTAACAGCGTTAAAAAACAAACTCATTAAGCATTTTCGTACTGCGTAGAGTAGGTTTCATTTTTACTTAAGTAAAAAAACACTTTCTTTGTTCTTAACTTCTACAATAAACTGTCTAGCATTTATTAATCAGTTAGGGTGCTATGCATAGACATTTCGCTAGCCCGCGCTACGAGTGTGCTAAACTAGCCCCGTCTATCGAGTGATTACTTGTACAGGATTCATATCATATATCATATCATATCATATCATATCATATCATATCATATCATATCATATCATATCATATATAATATATCATATCATATCATATCATATCATATCATATCATATCATATCATATCATATCATATCATATCATATATCACATCACATCACATCACATTACATCACATCACATCACATCACATCACATCACATCATATATCATATCATATCATATCATATCATATCATATCATATCATATCATATCATATCATATCATATCATATCATATCATATCGTCGCCTGAATGCAAGAACTAGGTAACTTGATTTTTCATATTTTGTGACATCGCCTATTTACTTATTTATTGCACTAAGGAATATGTCTCGTTTTCTTTTACCTATTTGTTATATTGGAAAATAGATGTCGCTGGTATCGTTCGATCAGTTACCTAGATCCTGGATTACATTTTGTGCGATTTTTGCTATGCTATAAAAGAAGTAACTAAAAAACGCAAATTTCGAGTTACCTAGTTCTTGCATTCAGGCGACGATATCATATCATATCATATCATATCATATCATATCATATCATATCATATCATATCATATCATATCATATCGCTAACACTGGTTTATGAATACGATAAACGTTAGTTCGCTGATCTTCCACCTCAAGCCCGCGCTAAGAATGTCTATGAATATGGCCCTTAATCTTTTAGTAGACTCTACTTTGATTTTTATTGTATTTGTAAATTTAATATTAAGTGTAATTATAATTGTAATTGTATTCTTAATATTGTAGTTGTAATCCCCTGGTAGAGGGGAAGAGAAGGTCTGATGGCCTTATCTCAACCACGTTAAATAAATAAATAAATAAATAAATAAATAAAATATTTTCTACGGCTGTCGTCCATCATCAGGTCCGTCGGCACAGTGCAGTGACAGTACGATTCTGTGGATAATACTGAAGAGACAAATGATGAAATGTTGGCCGGGGAGACTCATATTAGTGAGAAAACCTGTCCACACACCGCCCTTGTCCACCATAAATTTCATTTGAAATATTAGTCAAGTCTTTGTTGTTCAGTGGGAGTGTTAAAACAAAACGCTATAATTTTTCTTTATTCCTTTTCCTGACTTCTGAACCACGGGGATCCAGCACATATTTACACAAAACAACAACAACAGGGATGTCACTGGAGAAGTCTGAAAGGATCATAAAACATGTACCTTTGTTGATATACAGAGTGGAAGTGAATAGCTCATATTGTATAACAAAAGACTGCAATATATTATCGGTAAGTTCATAGTTTTTTTTTTTTTCAGAAAAAAAGGTTTTTCTCAAATGTTTAACACCCTCTTATTCGGTAACTATTGCAAGTAGGATCGTGATTTTTGTTCATATATTGTTAGGACATCTAATAAAGAATAATTTAGCCCTCTGCTGTATTTCAGTAGCGTGGACGGTTTTAATGTAAATTTAATTTTAAAACCATTAATTTGAAGCCACTGCACATGCGAGTAGATTGCAACGTCGTAGCCTGAGACTAGCTTACCTAGCGAGACAGACCGAGTTCGTTGACTTCTTCCAACAAAATGTTCTAATTAACCATGCATTTATTCACAAAACGTAGTAATATACTGTAGGTTTCCTATTCATTTAATTGCACCCTATCGTCCCTTTCAATCTGTAAGGTGATTTCACTTCCACTCTGTATATGGAAATCGGTTCCCAATTTCATATCTTCTACAAATTGCATCGTTAGAAGAGTTCTGGAGTATTGTTTTTCGACTACGAATGTTTGGATCCAAATCTCTACCAGCTCAAGAAATTTAATTTTAGAGTCACAATTATGATGTTTTTTTTTTTTTTTTTTTTTTGGAAGTTCTTCAATTGTCATCTCCTTTGCCCCTGTCTAAATTGCACCAATTTATCCATTTGTCACTATATCGGAGTAAAGTATGTCCACTTCTCATGATACATCAAAAGCGATTTAGAAGGCGATAATCACCCAAAAGTTTAGCGCATAAATCCTAGAAGGTGAAATGTGTTAGGCTGATTAAAAACTATGTTTTTTTTTCTAAATATGTCTACTTTGGCAAAGTCATTCCATCTGGGTTTCTGCTTCATTACGAAAGAAATATCCTCAATTTTATATTTCTCTTAATCGATCAGAACGTTAAGAATTATTTAAAACTCTTTGTGTTTTATATCATTACAGTAGCCTAAGCATTCGATTATGAAACAATTTGTACACTGACCCTTCCACATTCCGCAAATTTTAAAAGTAATTTTTGCTCTTAAGAAAGTATCAAGACTCTGTAATGTGAGTTGTTTCTTCAGATAGTTTGTTCATAACATGATTAGGCCTAAAATGTATAATAATAATAATAATAATAATAATAATAATAATAATAATAATAATAATAATAATAATAATAATAATAATTCATGGCATCACAGCCGGCTGCTGGCCTCACGTTCACATGCCGAAGCAGAGGTGGACGATCATCCAATCAGAATGGAGTGTGGTTAGCACGATGATCCCCCCAGCCGATATAGCTGGCTTTCCCAACCGGATTTCGCTACCTATCGTAGCTCCCCAAGTACATCACGATGCTGGGTGGGCACCGGTCCCATACACTGGCCGAAATTACATGAGAAAATTTATTCCCTCATGAGGACTCGAACGAGCGTGCATTCCGTAACGCGAGTCCTAGGCAGGATGCCTTATAGGCTAAGTAAAATGCTAAATAATTAGACGACAACTTTCAAAGTTGTGACGGTATAAACTCGAGGAATAAAGAAAACTATAAAAAAATAAAGAAGACTATAAAGATAGTAGGTAATACTAAGAAACAGCAAGGAAGAACAGAAAAAGGAAAGAGAGGAAATATGAAAGAAAGTTATGAAAGAAAGATCAGTTGTTTTGAGCAATGCGTGCGCGTGCGTGCGTGCGTTCGTTCGTGCGTGCGTGGTGCGTGTGTGTGATTTATACGAGCTCAACTAAATATACTGTAATACTAACTACATCATCTATAGTGATTCTCGTAAATGTGTATATAAAACGTGTTAATACTTTATAATTAAATTATAAACAATTTCAAGACACTGTTTTCAGCAGTCGCTTCCTCTTTATCTGTTTTCGGCTCAAATGGCTGGTTACATAAATGGAAACCTATTAAGTTATATAACAGAATTTGTTATCATTCTTAAAATTTCTGACTCTTCCTCATGTGACGCTGATAATGGAGTGATGATGATTGTTAATTCCTCGAATGTTGGAAAGGAAATAGGACAGCTCCGGGAAAACCTATCCAGAATCTTTCATTGTTCATTACAAATACAACTTGAATTACCACGATATTTGGCACCTGTCTCAGAACATGGAAAGTCAGTGTCCTAGCTGATAGATTAACGGTACTTCTGATACGTGCTTAATTGCAGAAAATAATATTTTGGGTTCTAAGCACATGATGGAAGTATGAACGCTAAAACCAAATCGTACCAGCAGAAACTGCCCGGCATACTCACGTTGTTACAATCTAGCGCGTGCATGACACACAAGGCAGAATCTTGTCGATAAGAAGGAAGTTTTAACGGAACTTGTACGCATGTGAACTCAAGAAAAAAAGTACGTTTTTGTTAACATTTAAAATAAAAATTAAACAAAAAACATTTAACATAATTTGATGTAATATTACAGCAATGTAAAGCATAATTTAGGACCACTTTAAGAATTAGAACTAGAATTATTTATTACGATGAATTTGCCGCCATCAGGCCTTATCTTCCACTTCACCATAAATCACCTGAAGTACAAAGTAATTCGTGTGAGACATAACTTTTACGACCATAGTTTTTAATTGAATTGAAAGAGAAGGAAAAATTAAAAAAGTACGCAAAACGCGTCCTCTCAAAAGGTTTGAGGCTGAAAGAAACTGATCATGTGAGCTCCAAGCCTATTGGCCACTTGTCTCACTCCGGGTTACGCTGCTCCACTGAAGGAGCTCTAGAAAATGTTGAAAGGGAAAAATCAAAAACAGATCGCAGGACGGAGAAAGAAATGGCGGAAGTTGTAAGCCCGCACATTGAAAGGAATTTTGTCCATAATTTTTTCTCTGTTCACTATTTTATACAATGTGGAAAACATATTTCTAAATTAAAATAAAGTGCACGCATCTCAAAGACAAATTATGTTTGAAAGCTTAAATTTTGTGTAGACTTATTGAATTCAAATGCGTTAAAATTATATTATTACTCGTATTATGTTACTGATGTAAGAATGTCAAGCGGTTTACAGAAATTATGAATTTAAATACGGCAATGTTTCATAAACAAAATTAAAAGGAAACTTTTAAAATATAACTAATCACAGAAATATTATTATAATAATCCCTTTGAAAAATTATCTGATTAAGAGTCATGAGTAAAAGTTAAAGCTCCTTACATAACTTGTTTTTCAGGTGCGTGCACTCATATTCAAACATTCAAATTTAATATTTTTCACGTGGTATGTAATAGTGAGCAAATAAATTACTATTCTGAAAGTTCTGTCATTTCAAACAAATTCCTAGATGATCCATTGTAAAGCTGTAAAAGTTACGTCAAATAAAGACGTCTGCGTTGGATGAGTGCTCAAACCTCCAGTTTGTTACGCAGGCGGCCCGGGTTCGAGTCTCGGTCAGTTGTGGGATTTTTCGTTGAAAAATTCATAGTGGCACTTGTAGAGAACTAAGTCGGAGTTGGGGTTTTTCTCAGGGTTCTCCCATATTGGTCGTCTACATACTTCCGTCACCATTTCTCCATTTCGTCATCATTCCATAGTATTGCCTGATCGCCGGCTGACGACGCACGGAGGGGGCTGGCCATGGGACGAGTGGGGTGGCCTGCTCGAAACCTGGGTGTCTTAGTGTAGTCATCCGGTGTGGGTTTGGGAATGCGCCTAGCTTGAGGGTTGGCATAATAGATCGTAACAGGTTGCAGTGTGGGACATAGTGCCCCCTCCCGTAAATTCCATTCCATTCCATTACATTCCATACGTCAAATAAAGTTATGCCTGGCACTTTCTGTGCGTTTGCAGATTAAATCTTAGCAAATTTATGATTTGTCAATATTTTACTATAATACTATTATAATATGGCAGATAAGTGCGATGGATTTAAGCTCCATATATGAAGTATTCCTGAAAACTTTTGTTAGAAATAATGACAATATGAGCCAATATAAATTTACAAGATAGAGCATCTCCTATTATAGAACAATTAATTTATTTCCATGATCATGCCTTAATAATTATCATTATAATTTTAATAGTTGTATCATGCATAATAATTGCAATAGTTTTTAATAAATACATTAATCGATTCTTATTGGAAGGACAAATAATTGAACTAGCATGAACAATTGCCCCTGCAGTAATTCTAGTTTTTATTGCAGTACCATCATTACGACTACTATACTTAATAGATGAAATTAATACACCTACAGTTACATTAAAAACTATTGGACATCAATGATATTGAAGTTACGAATATTCAGATTTCGCAAAAGTAGAATTTGATTCATATATAATTCCTCAAGACGAAATAACTGTATTTCGTCTATTAGATGTTGATAATCGAGCAGTATTACCCATAAATTCATTCATTCGAATTATCGTAACAGCAGCAGATGTATTACACTCATGAACAATCCCAAGCCTTGGTGTAAAAGCTGATGCAACACCAGGTCGATTAAATCAAGTTGGATTCTTAATTAATCGACCTGGTGTATTATATGGCCAATGTTCCGAAATTTGTGGAGCAAACCACAGATTTATGCCTATCGTGATCGAAAGTATTTCAACAAATGGCTTTATTAACTGAGTACTAAAAATAAATGAATCATCAGATGACTGAAAGCAAGTAATGGTCTCTTAAACCAAATTATAGTAATTTAGCAATCATTTCTGATGAGAAAATTTAGTTAAATAATAACATTATCTTGTCAAGATAAAATTATTCGTTCGAATAATTTTCTATTCCACAAATAATACCTTTAAGGTGCTTAATACTATTTCTATTCCTCTCTATTATATTCATGCTATTTAATTCTATAAATTATTTCTCATATATTTCAATTAAATCATTAACAAATCTAATACAAATTCACTTAATAACCCTACAGACTACAGAAATAGTAACAACATTTCAGAAATTACACTACAAAATCCAATGTCTACCAAGGCATGAAATATACAAAGTCTGTTTCTCGCTCAGAAACCATACATGACGTTAAAATGATAGCGGATATAAACGTAACGTGATAACAACGGAGGCAATAACACACAAGGAACTAGATATAAAATACGTTTTACAAGATAGGAATAAGATAATCCTACATGAGTTATTAGCAGGAACCAGTTTTATAAGACTATAAACTGGTAATTATTACATTTAAACGGAAAAGTTTTAGAGTAAATAAGAAGAAGACCACCTAATGAATGTCTTTGATAAAATTAAATAAAAACTGTGGAAGAATAATAGTGCCATAAGAATTTAGGAAATCCTTATGATTGCGTATAACGTCTAGCCGACACAGGATGTAGAATAAAAAATACAATTTGCTGAAACGTTTAAACCTGCCTAATGAAGGGAAAGAAATAAGCTATGGATAACAGTCAATTCTCCAATAATAATAATAATAATAATAATAATAATAATAATAATAATAATAATAATAATAATAATAATAATAATAATAGTAATAATAATACTTACTTACAAATAGCTTTTGAGGAACGCGGAAGTTCATTGCCGCCCTCACATAAGCCTGCCATCGGTCCCTATCCTCAGTAAGATTAATCTTGTCTCTAACATCATATCCCATCTCCCTAGGGTGACCAGACGTCCTCTTTTGTCCGGGCATGTCCTCCTTTTTGGACCTTTGTCCGGAGTCCTGGCGGATTTTTTAAAAATCAAGAAATGTCCTCCTTTTTGTAACTTGTATGCCTGATATTTTGAAATTATCTGTTCGCCTTTTTCAAGTAATTTACCTGTAGGTGGCAGCAGCATCGACGGAATATACTCTTTGCCAACGATCATAACTCTCTTTGCTTACAAAGTAATATTAAATTCACATTTTGTGCGGGCTTTTTAATGCATTTTGATAATAATTATAGTTCCCTTGGCTTTCATATGTAGTTAACTGTAAAATAATTTTATATTATTAAGTTTTATTATAAGTATACTGTAATAAAATAGACATTGACATAATTTTAAGTATAATATAGGCCTAAGCCTAAATCTAAATAGGGTAGATATTTTCTGTCCTTTTTAATAATTATAGTTCCCTTGACTTTATATGTAGCTGACTGTAAAATCATTATTATCAAGTTTTATCAGAATTATTTTGTTACATTAACATACTTAATAATATTATATAAGCCTAAATCTGTACTGTAAATATTTTCTAATAAAATAGACATTGACGTAATTTATAGTACGTTCTTTCAAACAATGTCCTCTTTTTTTAAGCTTTGTGTCCTCTCTTCTATCGATGTGAATCTGGTCACCCTAAACCTCCCTCAAATCCATTTTATATCATCCTCCCATCTACGTCTCGGCCTTCCCAAAGGTCTTTTTCCCTCCATCCTTCCACCTAGCACACTATATGCATTTCTGTATTGACCCATAATAATAATAATAATAATAATAATAATAATAATAATGATAATAATAATAATAATAATGCATTAAAACAGAATGTACTACTAAAAGGAGAAGTAAATAACAGTTTTTAGGATTCAATCAACAATTAACTGGTATACTAAAGTACATGAGAATGTCCCATAAATGTTACTGTTATTACATCTATTATAATATGTGTAATGCCAAACTTGTATTCACTTTCTTATTAACTCATGTATTGTGTGCACTTCTGTTTCGTGTCCATATCAAAGCAGAACTGAAAAACATTATTTTTTAATTATATTGTAACATCTCCAAGGATTATAATAAACTTTTTCCAAGTAGGTTTATTATTATATATAATTATAAATAGGTTGTTTATTATATATAATTATATATATATATATATATATATGGCGGCGACTCACGAACGGAGCTGATCTAGAAACGATTAGGGTTGCCTGTTCGAAACCTGGATCTTCAGCGAACCTTAGCGCAGTTATCTGGTGCTGGTTGGGAAAGCACCAAGCTGGGTGCCAGTGTAAAATTTCTCTCCGACGTAACATTAGGGTTTGTCCCTCATTCACGATAATACAACATGATCCAGTAGTAGAAATACACAAATAGGTAAATAAATAAATAATGTTATATTTGGCGGCAGTAAGTTAACTTCAACTAACGCGACAAATAACACAAAAAAACTTCCAACACTACGATTCCTCATTTGGAAGGATATGGTTACGTCTACGTGATATAGATGGATCCTGTTCTTTACTTCAATGTCCTGTTATGTTATGAATAATGATACATAATTACCTGTTAGAAACTTGATAAGCAGTACAACTGGTTATTTGTGTAAACACTCGAACTTCTTTATCTGTTATTTCACTACAGTAGCACAATCGCACCGTTATCTACATAGTGCCTTGACATTCTTCATACATTTTTTTCAGGTGTAACGTTTATATTTCATCTACAAAATGTAAGGATTGCGCGGGACAATCTGCTACGCTGCCGTCTACGAAATCAGTCGCCTTGGTAATGCTTACGTCATATCCGATAAAGTTAACAATGTGAACGAGTCCATTCCTATATACAAGGGGAATCTGTATATTATACAGTATACGTACATGGCCTACTTGGAAGAGATTATTACAATCCATGGGGAAAGTTGCAATATATTCAAATACGTAATAAATAGTGTTATTCAGTTGTGCTTTTGTATATGATTATGTCTCGTGACGAGAATTTTGAACGAAATGGAAATATAAAAGTTGGAAATTTATCTTTTGAAGAGGTGGAAAAATTCAAATACCTCGGAGCAACAGTAATAAATATAAATGACACTCGGGACACACAATAAATACGGGAAATACCTGTTATTATTCGGTTGAGAAGCTTTCATCATCCAGTCTGCTGTCAAAAAATCTGAAAGTTAGAATTTATAAAACAGTTATATTACCGGTTGTTCTTTATGGTTGTGAAACTTGGACTCTCACTTTGAGAGATGAACATAGGTTAAGGGTGTTTGAGAATAAGGTGCTTAGGAAAATATTTGGGGCTAAGAGGGATGAAGTTATAGGAGAATGGAGGAAGTTACACAACACAGGACTGCACGCATTGTATTCTTCACCTGACATAATTAGGAACATTAAATCCAGACGTTTGAGATGGACAAGGCATGTAGCACGTATGGGCGAATCCAGAAATGCATATAGAGTGTTAGTTGGGATACCGGAGGGAAAAAGGACTTTGGGGAGGCCGAGACGTAGATGGGAAGATAATATGAAAATGGATTTGAGGGAAGTGGGATATGATGTAGGGACTGGATTAATCTTGCTCAGGATAGGGACCGATGGCGGGCTTATGTGAGGGCGGCAAAGAACCGCCGGGTCCTTAAAACCCAGTAAGTAAGTAAGTAAGTAAGTAAGTAAGTAAGTAAGTAAGATAGTAAGTAAGTAAGTATTCAGTTGTGCTTTGACATGGACGCGAAACAGACGTGTCACAAATGGCTTTTAAGGGACCCGGAGGTTCATTGCCGCCCTCACATAAGCCCGCTATTGGTCCCTATCCTGATTAATCCACTCTCTACCATTATATCCTTCCTCCCTCAAATCCATTTTAATATTATCTTCCCTACTACGTCTCGGTCATCCCAAAGATATTTTCTCTCTGGTCTTGCAACTAACACTCTATATTCATTTCTGGATTCGCCCATATGTGCTACATGTCCTGCCCATCTCAAACATCTGGATTTAATATTCCTAATTAGATGAAGATTACAATGCGTCCAGTTCTGCGTTGTGTAACTTTCTGAATTTTCCTGTAACTTCATCCCTCTTAGTTCCAAAATAATTTCCTAAGCATCTTATTCTCAAACACCCTTAATCTCTGTTCCTCTCTCAAAGTGAGAGTCCAAGTTTCACAACCATGCGGAACAACCGGTAATATAACTGTTCTATAATTTCTAACTTTCAGCTTTTTTGAGACCAGACTGAATGACAAAAGCTTCTCAGCCGAATAATAACAGGCATTTCCCATATTTAATCTGCCTTTAATTTCCTCCCGAGTGTCATTTATATTTGTTACTATTGCTCCAAGTTATATGAACTTTTCCACCTTTTCAAACGCAAATGATACCATATTCTGGTCACAAGACATAATCATATACTTTGTCTTCTCCGAATTTACTTCCAAACCCATTTCTTTACTTGCTTCGAGTAGAATTCCCGTGTTTTCCCTAATCGTTTGTGGATTTCCTCCTAACATATTGACGTCATACGCATAGACAAGAAGCTGATGTAACTCGTTCAATTACACACCCCCTCTGTTATCCTGGACTTTCCTAAAGGCATACTCTAGAGCAAAGACATGCGTAACTATAGAAAGTTAATACAAGATTGGCATTACGCACATACACATGGATAAAATTACAATAACAGTATTCACTGAATGTTTTCGTACTTATAAGTATATGCATTTTATTGTTTGTTTGTTTGTTTTTTTTTTTTTTTTTTTTTTTTTTTTTTGTTAATTGTTTGTGGCTTGAAAACAAATTCTTTACTTGTCCTCTATAATAATATTCTGGTTTAATGTATTATTATTATTATTATTATTATTATTATTATTATTATTATCATTATTATTATTATTATTATTATTGGAGGATAGATTGTTATGCATAGCGTATTTAATTCTGTTCATTAGGTACAGTTAAATTTGACAGCAAATCTTATTTATCGTAATTGCATTACTCTAATTCCTGTGTAGACGTTACATATTATGTAATCATAGGAACTTCCTCAAATTCTCTGTCACTTTTTTGATCCAATAAATCCGATGAATTGCTATGTGTTCACTTGACTCTCGCCTTATAGTCGGAGAAACTTCGAAGCAAACCTAACCAGGTAACCAGCTTCAGTGTGATTCAAACCCACTCCTGAGGAAAGTCTCGGAGTACGAGTTCAGCGCGCTATTTTTTAGCTATAGGCCTACCTGTGGCTATATACATACTAGTGGCTAAATATACACGTCACTCTGTCTGACTCATTTCAAGCAAGGAAAGTGAGCATCTTCTGCAGTCACAATGAATTCATTTATTTGTTCAAAGCTTTCGAGGTCATCGAAGTCAAGTGCTCAATAATGTGAGAGTTCGCTAACCAGGAAATCGCGAAGTAGGTATGGCCTAACTGCAGGTCAAGGCGGAAAGCTCGTAGTGACGAGGAAATCTCTCCTAATTTAATTACATGTACATTAAATATAAAAACACAATTTAATAAAATATACAAATTGGGCCGTAGTGTCAGTCGTGCTGTGAGTACGTATATCGTGATAGCACAAACTAAATTACCGTACGTTAACATGAGCCTGCTAGGATATGAAATTGCTTTAATTGCAAACCAGACATAATAAAGTCGTTATTAAACAAATTTATCTACATTATTATTACTATTATTATTATTATTATTATTATTATTATTATTATTATTATTATTATTAGGTTGGTACATAGTTCCATAGGGAATTTTCATAAGTTTATTAAACACATCAGATATACATATGAGAGAAGTTAATCATCAACATTATATTCTCCTTCACTATTTACAACAGTCTGTCAATGTTGGAGTAGTTTTTCGATTCCATGCCCGTAGAAATCAGTGGCGTAGCCAGCGGTTGGACCAGGTGGGCTCAGGCCCACCCAAAAAATATGGAATTTTTGCGTTTTTTTAGCTGGCAGAGTTAAGGCCGTAAGGCCTTCTCAACATTAAAACTAAACCATAGATCCAGAGCAATAGTTACAGTCGATAGCATTAAGGTAAGAAGTCAAAAATGCGTTCATTTCTTCAAGAGCCAAATTAACTGTGTTGGATTGGGCCTAAAAATTGTCTGGCAGCGATAAAAAAGGAAGCTGTGGAGGCTACTGAATTATTACATCAGCTAGAAAAAATGTACACCTTATTTTATTTGGTATGTTTAGACGATATTCTTACTCTTGCAAATTCATTATTGGAAGCACCTCAGTCTCCAAAAATGGATATTATTAAATGTTCTTCCATCATTAAGGCAATGATATAAATCTTTTCAAAGCTCTGAAACGAAACAAAAATTCGACAATCATGGCAAGCACAAGGCTTTGTAATCTAGCAATTCTATCCATTGAGAGGGAGAAAAGTTGGGATTTGTTGAAGGACCCATCATCAGCGATCGACAGATTCGTTGCTAGGAAATCTCGACAGCTCCAGTTCACCTTATGAAGCGTTTGTATAGGTATGCCTTGCATGATTGTTTATCATAATTTTGCATGTTATTAAATAAGACTTCCGACAATGAGTTTCAAGAGAGCTGACGGCAGCGGCATTGTCAGGAGTTGGATCAGGTACTTTCTAAACCTTGCATATCTGGCCCACCCAAAATAATTAGTCTGGCTACGCCACTGGGTTGGTGCATAGTTCCGTAGCGAATTTTCATAAGTTAATAAACACATCAGATATACATAAGAGAGAAGTTAATCACCAACAATATATTCTCCTTCACTATTTACAACAGTCTATCAACGTTGGAGTAATTTCTCGATTCCATGCCCGTAGAAATCGCGTGGTTTTGAGTTAAAGAAGTCGTCAAGCCATGTCCGGAAGGAAGTTCCTTGAAGGTTGTTCGATAGAGAACGCAAAAGGTGAAAATCTGAGGCGCAAGATCAGGTGAATAAGGGGGGTGCGGAATGACTTCCCAACCCAACTCCTGGATAGTGTTTTGTGTCAGGTTAGCAGAGTGAGAGCTGGCGTTATCGTGGAGTAGCATCACTTCACGCAGTCTTGTTGGTCGTTTTTCTTGGATTGCGTGTGTAAGACGGATCATTTGGTGGCAATAAATATCGCACGATGGTCAAATGCTCACAGTTCATCACATTAGCCAGTTCTCGGGTACACTGGCGTGGATCATTGCGGATTAATGCGTTTAAACGATCTTTATCAAACCCTGAAGATCTTTCTGAACGTGGAGTGTCACTAATGTCAAAACGACCCTCCTTAAAACGAGAAAACCATTTTCTTAGCATGCTCTCTCCGATAGCATTGTCCCCATGAACGTCCGCTTCCGCTGCTTTCGCCCCTATATTGAACGGAAAAAGAAGAATATGTCGGAAATATTCGACTTTCTTCATTTCACACTCCATTTTCTAGCGTCCACGACTCCTCTCACTATCTGCAAAAAATTAAAACTTCAATATGTAAACTCAAGCACAACAATTGAACTTCAAATAAAAAATGACAATCGATAAATAAACCCATAGCAACCGGAGTACCAACACGCGAAACAAAAACGCTACGAACTTATGCACCAACCCAATATTATTATTACAATTTAATTTTGAAGTTAGATTTTCTATGTCCTTTTCCCCATATTATAGGCCTACATAGTTGCCAGGAAAAGAAAACTAGGAAGATGTAGACTATATTGTGTATATTGTTTAGTCAGCAGTCCGAAGACTTATTGGATCCTTATAATTGACACCAATAAGGTAACATTCATGAGGCAACTAAGCCAGGAAATAATGAGGTGGTCATTTCCTTTCCCCAAATGGGAAGATAAAAGCAGAGTATTTATTTTTTACATATTATGTAATTATATTGAGCAGCATTTGATTCTTAGCTAATTTCGCGTATACAGGCTATTTCAGAAATAAGTACAGAATTTTTTAAGGATGATAGATTTGGTCTAGGCAATCATTTTAAGGATAGGAACATGGTGGTCCCGATGAGTCATTTTGGAAGTACGTAACCCCAAAGTTGTCGTTGCGTAAACTGGAGGATATGCAGCTGATGGTGCCGTGATGTGTGACTGTGCAAAGAAAGAGGGGACGATACAGAGCAATGAAGGATGGGTGGAGCGAAGAAAAATTCTCTTCGGCACCGGGACTCCAACCCGGATTTTCAGCCCTACGTGCTGACGCTTTATCCATTAAGCCACACCGGATCCCAGTTCTGATGCCAAATTGAATCCTATCAGTTTCCCTTTAGTGGCCAACCCTCATGCACTGTGTCACAGATTTGTGACAGTGGCACAATGTCCAACACATTATGTGCAGAGGTGCACACATTACGAGTGACTAAGTGGCCGGGATCCGACGGAATGAGCACCGTCTTAAATCACAAAGTGATTATTTACGCATATCTTATTATTATGGTGTACCGAAGTACATATGATAGTTCCGTGCAGGAATTCTGCGTTATCATTTGATGACCCATCGCATCTCTATCGTCTCTATCTCCGTGAGATAATTTTAAAGTCCCCCTCCTCTAATGAAATTTGTAAAAATCATCATTTAGTTTTATTGAGCCATTTAAGCAAAAGTAACCTGTTACACTTCGTGTGGGCCATCTTATATATTGCACAAGTTCCACATATTAAAGGGCCTCTAACTTTCAAGCGAATGCTTGCTCAAGACACTATAATCTAAATTGCTTCTTGAAAGTATATTTCTTGAAACTGTTTCTTTCAAACTTTCGATAAATTGGTTTTCAAAGAATATTGTAGACCCAGTTAACCTTTCGAAAGTTTCCGCAGTGAGAATTCACACTATTAGCAAATAGATTGCGTGGTTTATGTAGTCATTTGTAATCAAATTTTACTAAAACTCCTATATTGCTCTTTGTGTATTTCCTTCGCATTTAACATTACTTCGTCATTCATGAAAATCGGCGTTTAAAATTAATTTATAACTTACATGAAATATTTTAATAGCTTTTAACGATATATATATATATATATATATTTTTTTTTTTTTGTAAAAGAAAAGTGTTTGTTTGAAAATAATTTATGTCCGATATCACTAGAATACAAAAGTGATTTTTACATGTTATGCCTGGTTTCTCGAACAGTGAGATGTCCATTCCGGATACTTTTAATTGTTAAATATCTGTCTTGTTTTTTATAAGACCGGCAGCATACTGCATCGGATTATTCGAGACAAAACCATCCTGTCCGAGACCGATGCAGTATGCTGCCGACCTAACTTGCCGAGCTGTAAACTACCCATTTGCACGGGTATTTACCCACTTGCAGTGTGAATAAATACAGGGACATCATTTTATTTTTACTTCAATTTTTATTGTACCTGAGTTTTGGAATGTACTTCACTCCCACCCCTTCTACTAGTACCGTTCACGACACAGAGCTGGGGGCGCGTAAGCAGTACTGAGTTACTGAGTATAGTACGTTTCAGAAATATGTTCGCGTTTTCCAATGACGAAAGAGCTTTCAATATTGAATCATATTTTCGTACGGGTACTGTCGTCCGTTTCCCTATGTCGCATCCCGGTTTCCCCCACTTGCTTCTGTTCGCACCTTTGTTAAGTCTAGTAGCTGGGCTATCTTAGCTCTTTTCTGAAAACATTAATTTCTGTTAGGAATTGGACGTCTACGTAATATTATTCAAGTGTTTAAAATAACTTAAATAAAAGGGCCTCCTTAAGTAATTAACTGTCACGTGATTTCCCCCCCCCCTTTCTACAACCCTGCGACAAAACCACTTGAACGGACAGTAGATAGCATTTCTGAGTGATTTTATCTTTTCGGATCGGGCAGAAGTGAAGATTGAATTTACAGTATGTAAGGTACTTTTTTATAGAGTAGGTACAGAATTATTTCAACATGAGTTACTCGTACGAAGGACGAAACTGGTAATTGGAATTAGGTACAATAGTCTATAGTGCGATAATATGCACAAAAGAACTGAAGCCTGTATCGAAATGAACGGCCACCATTTTCTAAAATGTGTTTAAATATCCATATTATGATTATTTTTCAATTTAATTTCATTCTCTATATTGTACGCTAATGTGCTGTAACAGTACAATATACACTGCATAATTAATACTTCCGAATGGATAGCTCAATTCATGTGTAAAAACACTAAGTGTTAATACAGTATTGTATTTTGATTAAACAAAAACCTAATGAAAATTATCAAACTCAAAATTGCGATATTTCCTAGTTTACATAAATGGATTAACTACTTTTCTTCCCTCCTATACCTAGTAAAGTGATTTGTATTTTACGCCAGTATCATCGAACTCCGTCGCGGAGGGGGTAGCAAACGGTGTTTCCTGTTTCAATCGTTAATAGAAAGGTATAGCCAGGTTAATATTAAAAATGTTAGAAAAAATAAAATGATGTCCCTGTACATACATGTACATACTATTGTTTAGTTGATCAAGTTCCAAAAACATCCGCTAGATGCCACGACAGTCTCATTTGCATCATGGTCGCTAGATGTCGCTGTCGAACAGCTCTTAGCAGAGTCCGTGGATATCCAGAGTACCGCAATCGTTTGAGCCGGCAAATGCCGACAAATCCGCCATTGTTAGTCCAGCGCGCGCTATGCAGTATACAGTTGTATAGGGAAATAATGTAATTGAAGTGCGAAAAAATGCAATGCTGCTGTGTTCAGAACTGTTCACAGAAAACGAAAAAAGCGCACATTTGTTTTCACTGTGACAAGGTGAAAGAAATAAGGAAAAAGGAAAGAAGTGGTTATAAATATAAAAAGGAACGATCCGCTACCTAAGCGAACATGCATTGTGAGATTAATGAATGACTAGCTATATTTTGATATTTATTTTTTCAAAAATTGGTCCCCAAAATATTTTTATAAAACTAATCTAGAATTTAAATTGTTTCGGCAATGATATTTCTACATAAAACAAATAAAAATCACGTACCAATTATGATCAGTATCAAATTTTTACCATGTTCTCCCTTTCAAATCAAGCATTTCTGAATTTAATCCTATTTGCTATTTGCAAGAATGACATAATATATTTGTGAAGTTCTGAATTCATTCTTGAGACAAGATTGTATTGTTTGGCTCGATTGGAAAATGCAGAGACTGTAGAAACTAGAAACCCTATTAAGGTTAGACTGATGTGAAATTTCAATTTTCTAAACTATTCTAGGTAGATCTCTGAAATTTTATACTTTTAATTTGTAATTTTAAATTGCGTAAATTTAGGTTTTCAAAAATTGCTACTATTATGGCCAGAATTTTTGTCTACATACTTGTCAGACCTTCAGAAACAAAACTTAGTATACAATTTTCCTTTTATTTTACTAAAAAAAAAATAATTAAAAATATTTAATGCACTAAAAGTGTAAAAACAGAAAAAAATTCAACTCGAGCGTAAAATAATAGTATTAAAAATACCTTTTTATTAACATTCTGGCTGATATGCAAATATATTATCAGGCAGTACATCTCACTTGACGATATGTGTCCGAAGAAGAACAATTGTTTGTATGCATCTGAAGTCTGATTAGTGGAATATGTAGCTAAGCGGCGAAATATGCATTGGAGGGAGAAAGGAACTGGCCACCCTACCCCATTATCTCCTGGCCTAGTTGTCTCATGAGTGTTGGTGGTACTTATGAGATTCAAACATGTCTTCGAACATTTGACTAAACAACAACAACAAAAAATATGAGTGTTAGGTATAATCCTGATAGTAAGTTTTGTTAAGAACATATTCAAAAACCTCTAATCATTATTCTAATACAGTAAACTCTACGTAAACTGTAAGAATTGTTTATGTATTTTCGCGAAATGACTTCCTAAGCTAAAACGACATAAAATAAATAAATTAAGAAAAAAACTCTACAAAAATCATGCACGTAGTACAAAATCTGTAGAAAGAGTAGAATTTTAGCAATGCAAAATTTACAGTAAATTAAAGTGGAGAAAATTCACTTCAAAGTTTTGGACGATAATAATGAACCAGGTCTCTGTCTCTTTTATTTTCTAGGCATTTTGAAACTTATAGATCTAGCATATTACGTACAGAACTTACCCTTATATACACTACCACGCTGTGCACACCTAACCTACACTAATAAATAACGGTAACTAAAAAAAACTATATAAACTTATGAAAACACTATAATAGATAAATATTACTTACAAATTACTATATACTGTAGATACTATTATAACACTAATAATAAAACTGTTAGAAACTAGTATATATTTCTTGTATCACAAACAAAAACCAAGCATGGAAAACACGTTATGGCACCTAGCAACAAGCGGAATTTTCCTTTAGACAAGAGTTGTGCTCTCCTTTGTAACTGAATGTTTTTTAAAGGAGTCCACACCTGTGGAGTAACTGCCAGCGCGTCTGGCTGCGAAACCAGGTGGCCCGGGTTCGAATCCCGGTCGGGGCAAGTTACCTGGTTGAGGTTTCTTCCGGGGTTTTCCCTCAACCCAATACGAGCAAATGCTGGGTAACTTTCGGTGCTGGACCACGGACTCATTTCACCGGCATTATCACCTTCATATCATTCAGACGCTAAATAACCTAGATGTTGATACAGCGTCGTAAAATAACCCAATAAAATTTTTTTTAAAGGAAAGCAGCCTCTGAAGTAGGCCTAACACCTGTTGGATTCCATGAAGAAATATTTCGAGAAGTTACACTTGCTCAATCGGAAATCTAATATTATAAATAATGTATAAAATAGAGCGTAAAATGGTAGCAGAATTCATAATGGATAGCGTGGACGGAGCATTTAAATTAACAGTCAGAGCCCGCAGCCTTTTAAAAATGTGACCCTAAATAGCTGATAAACTGGTCGTATGATCATGAAAATTGGCCGAGGGCATCTTTAGACCAAAAATGAATTTTTAAAGGTAAAAACAAAGAAACCATTTTTTGACCAAAATGACAAAACCTCACGTCAGTGTATCCTTGGGGACATTATACTGAAATTACTAACTTCCATATTTTTAAAGCTAAATTCACAAAATGTTTATCACTAGTATATCTGGTTAATAATAACACATGTAGAAAATTTTGTCTCTCTATAATAAGTGGTTTGCAGTTTATTAATAACTTAATAGAATAATATTGTATTGTTTTATACAAAAAGACCCTTGCGTCACAATTTACATTATTTTTCTTTGATATTCACTTATAAGATTCTTTATATACATTGGAACAAACATTACTATTGGAATTTTCTGTACAGCGAAAGGGTAAATTACTAGGAATTTTTATGACTTAATTTTTTTATTTAATAACAAATTCTAGCAATTTACTTATTAATTTTACAGCAAAACCTTATAGTAAGCTTTAATTCCATGTATGTAAGGAGCCATATAAGTGAAAATCACTTACGAATAATGTCAATTGTAGTGCAAGCGACTTTTTATATAAAGCGGTTCAATATTTTAATAAAATAATTAATAAATTGCGAACCACGTATCATAGGCGGATGCAATTTTGTACACTTATCACTAATAAGCAGATATACAAGTGATCAAACTTTGGTGAATCTAGCTTCGTAAGTATGGTAGTTATTGGTTTCACTGTTGTGAACTCTTAAAACTAATAAACTTCGAGAAATTTCAGTATAGTGTGACCTTATATGCGGAAGCCGGAGAGTTTGAACGAGGAATGCAGTTGGAACTGTTTAGATCTATTGTTATTTTATTTGCAAAATTGTTGTTTTCATTTGTTACTTGTAATTTATTAAGTTCTTGTTGCTGTAATACCTATAACTGTGATGTCTATGAAGGAGTATATTGAACACTTAAATGCGTATTTATGCTGTAATAATTATTAAATGAAGTTTTTATACATTAGTATGTTGACTGATAATAATGTTCTATAATGTGAGAAGATCCTTTAGACGTTTTTGCCCTTCAAATTAAAAATATCTGGGTTTTACTTCAAATATTCCTATCCCTAGCGTGTTGAAAAGGACTAACAATGGCGGCCGACTCGGTGATTGCGCTACTCTGTATATCCACGGACTCTGGCTCTTAGTCAGGTTCTCTCATCCCACTCCACCAATGTATAAGCATTGGAAAGATAAACAATCTAAAATCTTTATTAGAATGTCTTGAGCAATTTTGGGCTGCACATCCAGGCATTTTGAAAATTTATTTTATGAAATATGTATATTTTAACACAAATTCCTTCCACAACCCAACGTAAACAAACCGAATAGATGGATAAAAAATCAAAGTCCGTCGATAAGTCAGGTCTTCGCACGCCCCCATATTTGCGCCATCTGTTTGGTCTGTTTACATTGCGCTATGGTTAGAAATTTGTGTTTAAATTTATATATTTTATAAGCTAAGTTTCCAAAATGCCTGAATGTGCTGACCCATATGGAATTTAGATTAAGTTGGCTATACTTTCAACACAAATATAAAAATAGGAATAAAGGAGGCCAAAAGGGCAAGTACCGTACATATAGTGATTAAAGGTACATTCACAATGAAAATTAAACATAACCGTAATATAAACACAGAAGTTTGCGCCCAAGCTACCAAATGGGATCATTCACAATGATTCACACAAGCATTGACATAAACATTACCGTAAAACGTTAACATGAAAGTCTGCGAACTCCAAACTTTCATGCTTATGCTTATGTGATTTGCAAACAGAACACAATCGTGGAGCGCTGAAGTATACGACAGAATATGAGGAAATGGCGTCGTTGTTATGTTCCCATGGTTACCAAGTATGTTTGCTGTTATGTTTATGTTCCCATCGTGAATGATGGTATGACTTCCTGATTTCACTGTAACGTTAAGTTAACGCTTACGTTATGTTTAATTTTCATTGTGAATTAGCCTTAACTTCAGTAATTGTTTGTGTTGTTGTAAGGCAGATATTAATAGCATTGGTTAGCAATGTTGTTAAGCAATATAAAGTAAATTAGTTTATTTAAATTAACAGAACTCATTTAATCCAAGGAATGTGATAGTTGCTGTATTATTAGGTTTTCAGGAAACTTATGAAAAAAACTTCAAAATACAGTAATGCAAACAATACTTTTTATTCAAGATATACGGCTAATCACAAATAAAGTAACCATTCAAGCAGAAAATTATATTTTAAAACAAATATCCGAAATAAAAAAAAAATGTTGTGCCCTTTTGCTCTCAAAGTACCTAATGTGCTCCTTTCAGTAGATTTTCTGTTTCAGTAAAGTTTACCTATATCTTTCCTCGGTAACTGAATAACTAATCTTCCATAAACAAAACCCAGTGCATTAACGGTGATTCTCACCCGGGGCCTCGGTTCGTTGAGGAGTCAAAGACCAGTTAATGAGAGGCCGCGAACAAAATAATAATAATAATAATAATAATAATAATAATAATTTTTGTAAAAAGTTAAACACCCGACTATTTTACGTTAAACAAAAACAATCATATTATTTTCTCTTTCTACGTACGAGTATAATAGTTTTTTTTTATTTAACCTCTGTCTGTGTCTTTAAGATATAAAATGTTTGTATGGAAAATTTTCCAATAAATTGGAGACATCATTGTATAATTATTATTTACTTTTAGGAGAATCTTAAAGAGTATTCTTATTCTGTTTCCGTGAAGTCCCAAGTTACGTTATTTTGCAGGGCATAAAGTTATCAGTGTCCGGTTTTCTGAAAATGTATTACATTACTGAAGCTCTACGATTCTTTTTTCTGTACAGCAGTGGCAAAAAAAAGCGGACCGACCCTTTTAGCTGATTCCAGAGCCTTGGGCACTCAGAACACGATAGACTGGTAACCAAGACTTTCGTGGTTCGAATCCTGCCTGCCAAGGAAACTTTTTTTTGTTCCTTATTCAAATTTATTCCCAATACTTTTCGATTGCAGCGATATTTTACTACTTAATTAACTTATTATTCCCAGAACATGAATTTTACCAGCAATCGAAAAGTATTGGGAATAAATCTGAATATGGAACAAAAAAAGTGTCCTTCCCGGGCAGGATTCGAACCACGAAAGTCTTAGTTACCAGTCTATCGTGCTCTGGAGTGAACAAGGCTCTGAAATCTGCTACAAGGGTCGGACCGGTTATCTTTTGCCACTACTGTACTTCAGAAGAAATATTCACAAGTTTCAGATATTATTCATCCTCTTCCACAGTGTCAGTTTGTCGCCTATGGAACTCCTTACCTCGTCATGTCAGGAATTGCCGAACGGTTAATCAATTTAAATTAAGAATTAAGAACTACATACTTTTACATGAATTCCATTTGTGTTAGCCGATTTTTATAGGTTATTCTGTGTGTGTATAAATTGTCATATAGGCCTATCTTAAAGTAGAATTAGGATATGAATTGTAAATAACTTAATTATGTAGGCCTATCATTTTTAGTTAATATTTCATTATAGCCCATGTGAGTTTGTTAATGTGAATGAAAATTATTTTTATATTTATGTATGACTTTCCTATTTTTGTCATTGTTTCAATATGTATTTTACTGCTGGTAGTGTGGAAGAGAAGGCCTCATGGCCTTGACTCTGCCAGAATAAATAAATTAATTAATTAAATAAATTAATTAATTAATTAATTAATTAAATAAATAAATAAATTAATTAATTAATTAATGAAGAAATGAAGAAATGAATAAATAAATAAATAAATAAATAACTAAGTAAGTAAATAAATAAATAAGTAAATAAATATTTAAAACTTGAATTTTGTTTAGTTTGTTTTATTTACACCATAAAATTATAACAAAAATGCCACAAAAATATAGCTTTAATTACATTTTCTTTGGTGTTTTGTAGAGATGTGTCCTAAATATTATGAAATATATAATAATAATAATAATAATAATAATAATAATAATAGTAATAATAATAATGATTTATTTAACCTGGCAGAGTTAAGGCCATACGGCCTTCTCTAACACTCAACCAGGAGAAAAAACTTCGTTACAAAAACACTACAAATTTACAAAGTACACTACAATTTTACACACAAAACTGAATAAGATAATAATAATAAAATGTAAACAACAAGTAAGAAGAAATCAGATGTAGGCCTAATATATAACATAGAGAAAGAAAGAAAAAAAGCATAATAAAATGTGAACAGCAAGTCAAAAATAAATTAGGCATACAAAGTATAAAAAAATAAGACAATTATTGATAATAATAATAATAATAATAATAATAATAAATAAGAATAGTAATAATAATGATAATAACAATAATAATAACAATAATAATAACAGGCCTAATAGTAATAATAATACTAATAGTAGTAATAAAATAGTGCAGTACAAAGCATACAATGAATATAACATTTTTAAGTACACACAGTAAGGAAAATTATGATTATATATAGCTCAACTTATCACATTAGAGCTATACCATTATCGGAAAATATGAAAAAAAAAATGTGAATACGTGGAAACATGCAATACAACACTTGTCATAATAGTAAGTTAGTTTGGCAACTCGTCATAAGATAATTTTCTAACATGGATTTGAAAGATTTCAATGTTCGGCAGCCCTTGACTTCAGGCGGCAGAGAGTTCCAGTGACGAGAGGTAGCAACAGTGAAAGATGAGGAATACAGAGATGATGTGTGAAGTGGAATTTCTAGCGTGTTATCGCGTTGTGATCGAGTATTAATATTATGATAGCGAGAGAGAGAGTATGAAAACGAGCGAATAAATAATAGGGGGATGACGTGTGCATAATTCGATATAGGAGAGAAAGTGAGTGCAGATTTCTCCTCTCATGTAACCTAAGCCATGATAACTTCTCGAAAGAAGGTGAGATATGATCATAGTATCGAACATTACAAATGAAGCGGACGCACGCGTTATGAACACGCTGTAGTTTCTGAGCGGAATCAATCCTCAGAACACTGAACAAAACGTCGCAATAATCGAAGTGAGGTAGAATGAGTGTCTGTACCAGCGTCTGTTTTAATTTAGATGGATAATGATACAAACTTTTTAGTGAATGGAGAATAGAGAATGCCTTCTTACATGTATATTTAATATGCGTAGGCCCAACTAAGATTAGATTCGAAATGCACTCCGAGATTTTTTATGGTAGAGCTAAACGGGATGATTGTTTTATTCAGTTTCACAGGTGAAATATTCAGGTCGTTGACTACAGGAATTAATCTACGGTTCGCGAACAGAATAGCCTGTGATTTACATGCGTTTAGGTTAAGCCCAAATTGTTGAGACCAGGAAGAGATGGAATCAAGATCTTCATTAAGACTATTAATGCTATCATTTAGTGCATCAGGACGGTCTGAAATATACAATTGAACGTCGTCTGCATATATTTGATAAATTTGTAAAAGGCAATGAAATCCAGTACCTCCGTATTGGTTGGATGATAGTTCAACTCTGCTAAGGAATGTGGATGTGAGACCAGCAGTCGGCTGGTCAGCCTTAGTCCTTTATGGGCTGTCGCGCCACTAATTTATTGATTGATTACATACAGCTTTCTTATAGCTAGGTCCGCTTCATACTTCAAATGAATAGCTGATAAGTTAATTTTACATGCATTTTAATTTTAATAAAATTGAAACTTGTGTTTGAATCCGCCTTATGATAGGACGCTGCGCCGGCACAGCATGCGCGTGCTCGTGAGGATCAGTCAGTAGAAAGAGATAAGAAACGGAGACGTTTGAGCGACGTAATACAAAAGTTTGAGCATATAATTCGCACTGTTTTCCTTTCCTTTCTTGTAGTTGGTTGTTATCGATGAAGGTACTAACTGTCGCCGCAGTTTGAACACAGATTAAGACTTCATTATGCAACCTGCAAGATAATAAGTAGTGAAGCTCGGAGGTGACTGTGAGTACACGACTGTCAGCTGTCAGCAACGGACACCAACAGGTGAGTGCGAGCCGTGAGGCTAGTTCCGTCAAGAGAATATCCTATCGTTGGTTTTGAAGGAATTTAGGTACGTCCCCAAAAGCTTAAATTAGGAAAATATTTTGTTATTAACGCACATAACTTTATTTATTTTATTTTATTGGGTTATTTTACGACGCTGTATCAACATCTAGGTCATTTAGCGTCAGAATGAAATGAAGGTGATAATGCCGATGAAATGAGTCCGGGGTCCAGTACCGAAAGTTACCCAGCATTTGTTCGTATTGAATTGAGGGAAAACCCCGGAAAAAACCTCAACTAGGTAACTTGCCCCGACCGGGATTCGAATCCGGGCCACCTGGTTTCGCGGCCAGACGCACTGACCGTTACTCCACAGTTGCGGACACAGAATTGTAATAATGGAAAAGATACTTCAAATTAATTCTGTTTTTTTTTTAATAAAACTAGGGGTATACAGAACAAAATTTTGGGGTTACCAACTTTGTATTCAGACCTAGTCGCTTCGATATTTCGGGAGCATTTCCACTATCAGGGTCAAATCACCGAAGACATATATGAAATGTCGCCTATTCCATTTGACCGATTATACAGTATCTAGACTAGTCTGACCTCGGTAATATGACTCGGAACGATGAAGATATTAAGTATGGACAAAAGAGTAGAAACCACAAATTCCATTCCTGAACTTATTTTGAAAATTTACTCAACGAATTTACGAATTTGTTAATTTCTTCAACCACAGTCCTTCTCTCCGATCGGAAAATGTTCACTATCGAAAAAATTATAATTCATTATCGAATATTTACTATTAAGTTATTTCTTTCTTCAAAGAGATATATAAATGTACTATTTTGATAAACATACGGGAGTACATCAATGACTAAGAGGTAATACCTTGTATTTGTGAATTTGCTGGGGAATCAGAAAACTTTTTCAAAAATTAATTTCTTTCAAAATAAATAAACTATTTATATGTTTCTATTATTGTTATGTTGTTATTGTTGTATTATTGTATATGTGTTTCTGCTTTGCAAGAGCTCCTACTCGAGGACAACATATTTACGTTACAACTTACCCTGTCCTGATTTATTGTTTTCAATTTTTGTCTAGAATTTACAATGCCTCTGATATTATATTACATTTCACAGCAGCCATTCAATGACTGCACTACAAATACAAATATTTCTCTTGACGTCAATCGCTAACTGTACATATTTGTTAATTTTGTTAGAATTTTATCTATAAGTAACAGGTCAGTGATACGTAACTATTATTATTGTCTTATTATGTTTGTGATAGTTTACTGGAGATAGAAACTGTTGTTGACAAGGTCCTTTATTTCTATTGTCCCATCTGTTCAGGTTACCATGAACTATTTCTCAAGCTAATAGATAGAATGACGAAAAACATGCGGTTGAGTGTACATGTTTGAAAGAAGTCCAATGTTCTTTAGGTTTCTGTGTTACTGTCCTAGATTCCTATTCTCCGAAAATTATTAAACGGATATTTCTCTTTCAAGATGGCGACGAAGTGTTAGTTTCTGATATATTACCCCTGCGAATTCTTCATAACTGTCAAGGTACTCCTTTGAAGCAAAGTTCTTGCAGCTTGATGTTTCAAGTTATTGTTGGATTCTTTCGAGTGCTTTTTTGAAATTATCTAATTCATTTTGCATATGTTTTGATGGATACTATCTGATCCTGAACTTCGGTTATGAATCCCCATTTTTGGAATAATAATAATAATAATAATAATAATAATAATAATTATTATTATTATTATTATTATTATTATTATTATTATTATTATTATTATTATTATTATTGAATATGCATCTGCAGCTTGGAATTATATTACTTCAACTGATTCGGTGAAATTGGAAAATATTGAAAGAAAGTTTATTTTCTTATGTGCTTTTCGATTTATACCGAATTGCTCTGACTTTAATTATGAGATTACCTGTAAATATTTTAACTGTTGTAGCTTTTGTTGTAGACGTCTAAATCTTGATTATCAATTTTTTGCGAAGTTATCAAGGGTAATATTGATTGTGAATCTATCATAAATAATATCAGTCTTCGTATTCCTACGAAGGGTTTAAGATTTCAAAAATTTTTTTACAACAGAAATTCAAAATCTCTTTCTCCAGTCTGTAGAAGCATAAAATATGCCAATTTACATAGGACCAATTTAGATCCTTTTAAAGTGTAGTTTCGTTCATTAGTATTTACTGTCCTTGTTCTCAGTTTTATTTATGTTTTATTCTAGATTTAAGATATTATTTTATTTATTCTTGCACCTTTGTATCTTCCGTTTGTATATTGTGCTGAACTATAATTGGCCTCTGGCTGTTGTTCAGCACACAAATATTAATAAATGAATAAATAAATTAATTAATAATAATAATAATAATAATAATAATAATAGTAGTAGTAGTAGTAGTAGTAGTAGTAACAATAATAAGCATGACAAGCTGGAGACAATTAGAAGCATATTTGGAGTCGATCTTCCGAAAGGAGGAAATGATAAGAGGATGATAGTGATGATGATGATGATCAGGGAAAGGATTTATATGTAAATACATATTTACTTATAAAGCTAATATAATTTATATTTTGCATTATCTTTATGTTTCACAATGTGTAGGGTTGAAAAATCCTACTTTTATTTTCCATATTTTTCCATATTTTAGAGTTTAGTACATATTTTCGTTAATTTCCATATATTTTCCATATTTCATATAAAACAGTCCATATTATATTAGGTTTAAGAATAAAACAAAACAGAATTCCATTAACTTTTAAAAATACATTTCAACAATAGAGATTTAAACACATGTTCAGTAATCCCTTTAACATCAGAGTTATTTGAAAATTAGCAGTCCTATCAACAATGGGAAAGTAAGTTACAAAACTGTATTAATTTAATTTAAAATTTTTAACAGACTTCAGTTGTGCAGCTCAACAGTTAAATGCCAGTCAGAGTACACATAGGTTCAGTTTTGTAAATCATACTATAAAGACGGTAAATATGCCAAAAGTACGTCATTCAGTCAATTTAAAATCAAAACTAACAAGTTACATTTCAGAATTTAAAGAAGATGGTTTATCAACTGACAATAAAATATTATTTTGTAATTTGTGTCAGTGTGCAGTATCATCTACACAAAAGTTCCTGGTGCAACAACACATTACAACTAGTAAACATCAGGCCAACAAACAACTAAATTCCAAGCAGAGACAATTGTTTTTAACACAACCAACAACATCGAATGTAAGATCTGAGTTTAACATCGACCTGTGCCGTTCTCTCATCTCTGCTGATATTCCTCTCTACAAACTAAAGAATAAGGTCTTCAGGGAATTCCTTGAAAAATATACTCAACATACAATCCCGGATGAGTCAACACTTAGGAAGACGTATGCTCCATCCATCTACGATGAGACAATACAGAAGATAAGAGATGAAATTAAAGATAGTTCAATTTGGGTTTCCATTGATGAGACTCCCGACAAAGAAGGTAGACTTGTTGGTAATGTAGTTATCGGTTTGTTAAGTGAACAATATTCTGAACGAATTCTTTTACATTGTGATGTTCTAGAAAAGTGCAATAACAAAACTATAGTTAAACTGTTCAACGAAGCTATGGGTATCCTGTGGCCAAAGGGTATTATGTACGATAATGTGTTATTCTTTATTAGCGATGCTGCCCCTTATATGGTCAAAGCTGGACAAGCATTATCTGTTGTATATCCTAAATTGACTCATTTTACTTGTGTGGCGCATGCATTTCATCGTGTGGCAGAAGTGGTCAGAGACAATTTCCCTAAAGTAGATTTGTTGATTTCATCAGTGAAAAAAGTATTTCTCAAAGCTCCCAGTAGAGTTAACGTGTTGAAAGAAATGTACCCTGAAATTCCATTGCCACCAAAGCCAATTTTAACTAGATGGGGTACATGGCTAGAAGCAGTTGAATATTATGCCGAACATATAGACTCTATTAACAATGTTCTCCTTGCATTGGACTCTGAAGATGCAGTCTCAATTGATACTGCGAAAACAGTTACCTGTGACATAAGTGTGAAGAATGACTTAGCTCACATTCAGCATACATTTTCATGCATCATAAAAACGCTCAAAAGTCTCCAAAATAGGCACCTTTCACTATCTGAAAGTTTTGAAATTATAAATAGTACTGTGGAACAACTGAATCGTGGTAGAGGTAAAGTTGCAGATGCAGTAAGAGCTAAGGTGGACACTGTACTTTCAAAAAACCCTGGATATGAAGAACTACAAAAGGTTGTTGCTGTGATGAGTGGTGAATCAACAGTGAAGATTAACTTGGACTTATCCCCAGCAGACATTGTGAAATTGAATTATGTACCAGTTACTTCTTGTGACGTCGAACGCTCTTTTAGTCAGTATAAATCTATCCTCAGAGACAATAGAAGAAGATTCACTTTTCAGCACTTGAAAGAAATGTTTGTAACCTATTGTTATGGTAACAGACAATAAAAATTGTGTTTTGTTGAAACTACATTGGAAGATAAGGTACGTCCATTATATTTTTTTGTTTAGTTTGATTAAAATGTACCAATATTTAACGTACATAGTCATTTTTTTATAATTTTAAGTCCATATTTAATTCCATATTTTGGTAAAAATCCATATTTAATTCCATATTTTGGTAAAAATAACTACATATATATTTACATATTTCATATATTTTTAGTCCATATAAATCCGTTCCCTGATGATGATTATTATTACTATTAGTAGTAGTAGTAGTAGTAGCAACAGTAGTAGTAACAGCAACAGCAGTAGTAGTAGTAGTGATGTTAGTGGTAGTGGTAGTGGTAGTAGTAGTAGTAGTAGTAGTAGTAGTAGTAGTGGTAGTGGTAGTGATAGTGGTAGTAGTAGTAGTAGTAGTAGAAATATTGGCATATTATTGTTATACTGTGATACTCGCTTAGACTATTGTATTGCTATTTACCAAGAATTAAAAATAAATGTTTATGATAATGAATATTATAATAATGTAATCATCAGCGTAATCATTATCCATAATCATAAATATAGAGCCTATGCAATAAATGGATGTTATAATATGAAATATACTATAACATTTTCCTCCACAGTGTCTATTAAACAAACTTTTCTGAGTCTCATTTTATTTGAATAACGTATTATCGTGACCGACGTGTGTTTAGTAGACATCAAATTCATTTATGAGATTGTTAAACGAAGCTGTATTACCTGCATGATCATCAAGCATCGGTAGAATTGGTCATAGTGTGATGATACTTTTCGATATGAGTCGGAGGTTCGCCAAGGTATTAACTTATAGTTTGGAAAACCGCCGAAAAAAGTTCTACCAGCTATTACCTAAGAGACATTCGAGTGACATCGGAGCGCAATCTCGAAGCATGAACATGCTCGTTATTTCTGAAATTCACCGGGTTCCTAGAATCTCATTACATTAAAATTAATTTTACGGGGATGGAAGGCGTAAAAATTAGGAATAAATTAATTAAACATAGAAAGTAGGGATAGACGGGTACTAAAATGAATCTTGGAAGAAAAAATTGCGTACTTAGTGCAAATGTCCTACTAATTTATAAAATTACAAGCGATAGTTACCGAGCACATTGGTGTACAGGTTCCCATGCCTGACTCGTATTCAGGAGGACTGCGATTCGAACCCTGTGACCGGCTATTCTGACTTAGTCTTTCGTAGTTTCGTAAGTCTCTCCAGGCAACTGTCGGGATAGTAATTACCAATTACAATGAAAACGACCCGCTTCCTTCCTAACCCTAGGAGTTTTAATCACCACGCTTCAGCATCAGTCAACTTCCACGACTAGCCACAGTAGCCACTAGAGTTGGGTCGATTCGTGAACGAATCCTTCATTCGAATGACTAATGATAAAGAATCGTAAGAATCGATTCGTGGTATCAACGAATCGCCGGTCAAAAGAATCGTAACGTATCGTCGTTCAAAAGAAGAGTAACGAATCGGCATGGTATCGTAACCCACGATTCTATTTACTTGTACCTATAATGTAACCTGAAAACGGAATTTCCGAACCGTGGCGATTGCTCCCGAGCGAGAGTGAAATCAAAATATTGCATTTGTTAAGTGTGAAAAATAATGAACACGAACTTGAAATTTGCATGGTTAAATAGAGATGTAATGAAAAAATTTACTTGATAATGAGGTTCAGTTGATAAATTATAATTAAGAAACACTATCCTGTATAATTTTGTAGACTGATGGAGGGCATGATGAATGGTTCCAGCCAATGAGAAAGGGACAATCCAATGTCTCGCCTCTTATGCCATCTATGCGAAAGATGTAGAACCTTTTTGTTCTACCCGTGCTTTGCAAAGGAATGTGTCCTGTGAGTCGTTCGTTGACGATTCAAAAGAATTGTTAGAATCGCAGACTGGGAAGTATCGTGAACGAATCATTAGAATCAATTCGTAATGTATGATTGAATCGTTGGAATCGACTTCTAATAAAGAATCGTGTTGCCCAACTCTAGTAGCCACCTATCCGGAAAATAGTTCACGACACTAGCTGATAACACTGCCTTCTGCCGAAAGACAGGAGTCAAATCGCGGTAAACGGGGAAAATAGGTTACTCAGAAAAAATAGACTAGTCACATTTTGTAAAAATTTGGTATTATGATTGGTCATCAGTTTCTCAGTTTATGTCTGCTTTCCATTGCCTAATAAAGCCTGATACTTTCCCCGATAGATTACAGACCAATCGCGGTAGAAATGTTAAATGTTATGTTTTATTTAACGACGCTCGCAACTGCCGAGGTTATATCAGCGTCGCCGGTGTGCCGGAATTTTGTCCCGCAGTTCTTTACATGCCAGTAAATCTATTGACATTAGCCCGTCGCATTTAAGCACACTTAAATGCCATCGACCTGGCCTGGGATCGAACCCGCAACCTTAGGCATAGAAGGCCAGTGCTATACCAACTCGCCAACCAGGCTGACATCGCGGTGATGATCATAATTTATTATTATCATGCATGAGAAATTGATTGCGAAGGGCTAATTAGAATTGTGAAGGAAGAGAGTTTCCTTTGAATTGGCATTATCCCAGCAAGGGACTTGGAAAAACCACGAAAAATCCAAGTCATTACTGTCGTTCCTGGGATCGCATCCCAGAGGCCTGAATACAAGGCGAGAACTATTACTCCATCGTACTCCGCAGTTCACATAATTACAGTGGGCAAATGTGAGTGCAACTATCTGCTGAAGGTCATTGTTGCTAGTGTAAACAATTAACACACCTAACATGGGCAGGAGGAGGGGATAGAGACGTGACAAGAGGCAGATTGGCATGGACGATATTATACTGAAATGCGTCCAAGCGTCCAGGCACATCGGGTAAATATTCAACTAAACGTTTTACGTCATTCTTGACAGGGTGCATGTAATATCAGACCCAGCAAAGCACGAGAGATGAAATGTCGGCGAGATGAGTAATTGTACGAAATTAACTTTAGACGATATCGATGACGTTGATTCTGCTTTCATTGTAACGATACCTCAATCAAAATCGTACGGTATGTAGTAGCTAGACGTTTTGTGATCAGTGATGATTTATACTGCATTGATTTGCCTTGTATTTGCCGAAAGTAAATCAATATTGACTTCCTGTTAAGAAGAGTAACAAATACAGGGTGTTAAAAAATGTATCCAATATTTTAGGAGGTGTTATTATGCATCAAAACAAGAAAATAATGTCTAATAAACATGGGTCCTACAACACATACTTTCTGAGATCTGAATACTTGTGCATAGAAGGTGCTCAATGTGATGTCCATTTATGGCAATGCATTCCTCTGCCATTCGGCGTAAGGAATCACGTACTCTTTGAAATTGGTTGTTCTTGATAACTAAAAGTCTAGAAGATTTAGATTTGAGGAACGGGCAGGCCAAGGTGTGGGGCCTCCCCGATCAATCCAGCGGTCCTGAAATGTCAGCGTCAGGTGTTCACGCTCATTGCGGAAAAAATGTGCTGGTGTGCCATTATGCATGCACCACATCTCTAGTCTTTGCTGACATGGCACATACTCCAGCAAGGTAGGTAATACGATAATAAAAAAGTCCTGATAACGAGCCCCAGTTAATCTCTGTGGTAGCACGTATGGCCCTTAATCTATCGCCAAGAACGCCTGCCCATAAGTTGAGTGAGAATCGGTGCTGATGCCTTGTTTCTTCAACTGCATGGGGATTTTCATAAGCCCACACATGCTGATTACGAAAATTCGCAACACCATCTCTGCTGAACCCCGCTCATATCCGCAATCAAACTTTTCTTTTCAATATTCCTTGCGACGTATCAGTATTTCATGCCAGGGGTGTCAACTACGGTATGATTAACTGGTAGTCTGCTGTATTGTAGGGCACAAAAATGCATTGCCATG
Source organism: Periplaneta americana (assembly GCF_040183065.1). Taxonomy (NCBI): domain Eukaryota; kingdom Metazoa; phylum Arthropoda; class Insecta; order Blattodea; family Blattidae; genus Periplaneta; species Periplaneta americana. The sequence goes on along the minus strand of NC_091119.1, from coordinate 104,761,759 downwards.
AATGGATGTCACATTGAGCACCTCCTATGAATAAGTGTTCAGATCTCAGAAAGTATGTGTTGTAGGACCCATGTTTATTAGACATTTTTTTCTTGTTTTGATGCATACGATCACCTCCTAAAATATTGGATACTTTTTTTTTAACACCTTGTATATGCAAATGGAAAATGTGGCACTCAAGTAGTTGCTTGAACAAAGCAAAGATGGTGAGAAGAAAAAGAAAGGAGGAAACGAATTTTTAACGGCCAAGTCGGAAAGAAGTACGTAGGAAAAGAAATGTAAATAAATATAAAAAATTGAGGATGGAGTCAAAATGTAGAATAACAAAAAGGAAAAGGAGGAAATTATAAGTAAAGTTTGAAAATAAATAAATAATGCTACGTTCTAATTTATGCAATGCTATGATACAAAGTAAAAAAAAAAAAGAAGACAATATAATACAAAAGAAAATCTAGATCTCAGGAAAAATAATGGAGATAAAGAGTGGAAGAAGATTTGGTAAACAAACAGGACATTGAAGGAACAATTTGCGTTGTTCTTGGTGTGTACAAATTCCACTGATCTGATTGCATTGGCAGATAAAACTTCCTCAACGAGTGCAAGTGTGTTGCATGTGTTCTCGCAATAATCAGTTCAGGAGCGTGCTACAGTTAAAAGTATGATTATTATTATTATTATTATTATTATTATTATTATTATTATTATTATTATTATTTACTTGGCTGCGCCTAAAGTGATAGCGTTTTCAAGCTTTCTTCACGCACTGGAATCGAGTGTGCATTCATTGTCTCGGATTTGTAATGTCTCGTCTTGATCTGTGACCTTGCACGGTGCTCGCCACATGACGAATGATGCACGCAATATTTAAATGTCAGATTTCTTACCGGAGTGAGCACGGAACGGGTTAAAGTGTCTCATTTGAGGCGTTCAGAAGTCAACATGATTAACTCCACTTTTGGTTATTTCAGAGTTTATAAGTTGACAATGTTTTAGATTTAGCATATTTTCAGTGGTCAATGTGATTTGCTCCATAGTTCAGTAAAAAGCTCACAGACTGCAGTATTCTTCTCGACTACATCACAGATTTAATAGTGTGTGTTTAACTTTAACCTTGAATATCTCAAAATCTTTGAAAAAGGAGTTAATCATGTTGACTTCTGAACGCCTCATTTAATGATGATAATTATGATGGTGACGATGATTTGTATCGTCATTTCCATTACAATAGGCGATAATAAGAAGTCTGTGTACGAATCGCAAAATTTGATGCGTTACGACGCTTTGACATGCTTTGCTCTTTTGTATACGCAAAATTTGATGCGTTACGACGCTTTGACATGCTTTGCTCTTTTGTATAACCGAATAGTAGTTGGCTGACAGTTCTTCCCCAAAGTTATCGAGGTTCGATATTTAGCACATTATCTTAAGTGCTTAGTTGATAAGAATCTGACAATTTCAGACGTTGGTTTTGTGCATTTTGTAATTAAACTTGAATCACATGCCTGTTTTCCTTTTATTTAAGCATATTGTGTCATGTACCCGATTGTGTAACGTTGGTGGGGTAACTTTATTGATGGTAATTTCTACAATTTCTTTTAGACTATCTTTTATAGCTTGACCAGCAAAATTAGTCTCTATGAGATTGCGTGACATAAGCCTCAGTCTATAGTTGGGGAAAACTTCAGAAAACCTCAACCATGTAATTACTAAGAATGATTCGAACATACGACCAAGTTCAGTTTCAGACAGATCGCTAACCCCAGACCACATTTCTTTACTTGTCTCTTCCTACCAGTCGCTCCTAGGAAAGAAAGGTCGAGTTTGGAAATGACATCAGAATATCGCATTTGGGATTGTGGGGAGGATACAGAGCAGCAGGAAAACTCAGCCGTTCATCGCAGCGGGATTTCCCCGTGTGAATGCTTGACCTATCTCATCAGTCAGGATGCAGGGAACTCTTATGATGAATACTGCAGCTGCAGGAAAAGCGCAACTCAAGGCCAAACCCAAATAGCTATAGTAACTATATTTCTGACTGCATCTCCATATGTATGTATGTATGTATGTATGTATGTATGTATGTATGTATGTATGTATGTATGTATGTATGTATAGGCATTTAGTTTCGCTAAACGGTGATAAAATACTAAATGGAACAAGGTAAATTAATTTTTTTATCTATCCATTGGATTTGTTGAACTTGGTTGTTTTTTAAATCACTCACACTTTCAGTTATATCTTTCACGATAAACGCTTTCTCTCTATCTCTCTCTCTCTCTCTCTCTCTCTCTTCCTGTCTGTCTTTCACTCACTCTCACTTTCTCTCTCAGCTTCTAGCTTCTGTCAAACGTAGACGAGACACAACCTTACTGCCTGGGAAAGGTATATCATGGCGACATAGCTTAAAGATCAGCTGATTTGAATCAGTTTGTAGTCTCTTGATTATTGCTCGTCAATTTAATGATAAATGATTTATCTGACGTAAAGAAAACATGAAACATTGATCTTTTGATTTCTGAAATTAAATGTAAAAATCGATACCGAGTATAATAACGATTTATTATTATTATTTTTTTTTTAAATACCGTTTCCCCTTCCGTCCTTAAAGACACCCATATGTTTTGATGACAGCAATTTCTTAATCTGTCTCTTCCACATTGCCTTCTCTTTTACAATTTCGTTATCACACCGTCTCACTGACATGCGGTGCTGAAAAATCAGAGCTGACATTTTGAGTTGTGATAGAATATTCAACAGATGGCAGTACTTGCGATTGAGTTTGCAGTTACGAATTGGCTTGAGTTACTGAGACATGACGTGGCTGTGGTCTAAGGAAACTGTCATGTGACTGCTTCACTGGTAGAGTACCCGAGCGGTTGACAGACAATGCGCCAGTCAGCCAGTGCGCTGCGTGCCTCCGAGCGGACATCTAGTGCTGGAGGCTCCAGCGAGACCTCGGCTCCAGTCAGTAAGTAGCAGTCATGTGCTTGGTGTACGCCGACCGACTTGAATATTACTATTATTAAATGAGTTGCTGGAATATAGACTGAAGTTCAATACAGACTGCAATTTGGTCCTAGGATACACAGTTTACTCCAATTCAATTTCTCTGTCTTCTTAATAAACTGTGAAACCCTTCAAGACATAGCGAATGTACTCTGTAATTGTTAACTCAGTCCGTTGTGTTGCTAGAATGCAGAATTATCCAATAGTAATTGATAATTTTAATAGATCCTTTTCTTTACTTGTCTGCCCGGATCTGAATGGTAGAAGGATTAATATTCCAATTATAATTTTATTTTAAACGTACTTTTCTTCCATTTAATTTGAGTTCGATATTTGTATTACTGTTTAAGTTTTTAGATATTGGGAAGTGAGATTTTATTATTTCGCGCAAGTCAATTCACATTTAGTTATTCAACGCCTTGCAGGCATTTCACTTTAGTGCAATCTTGGTAATATTTTTCGTTGTTAGCTATGGTAAACTACGTTATATTCCGAGAGAAAATGTGCCAAATTAGATTACCTCTCTATATAATAAACATAATTGACTCTCTTTCACAAATTCTGACGTAATAACACTTATCAGTTTGGGAAAACATTTCCAGTCTCATTACGTGTAAAGATCTATTACCTATCCCCAACAAAGGAAAAAAATCATTCTTTATTCTCAACTGACCACAATTAAGGCTGGTGATATAAAATTACAACTATTATAGTCGCGACGCTGTTATTTCCGGCGTGACTCCTCCTCTTTGCTTACGTCTTAGGACGAGAAGGCTCTATAAAGTCCAAATAGGTAGTATTGTTCGCCATATTTGTTCTTTCGTTGCCGAGCTACCATACGAGGAATCTATTTGCCACGCCGTTAAACATTATCATGTCGTAGCTCCTATGATAATAAATCAAACGCACTGTAATTCAGCAAATAATTGAGCGGCAAATAACTTCTTCGTGTGCTTTCTGTGAACGCCAACGAAAGAGCCAAAACGTTTTCCTCAGCGAATCACAAGACGCACACATTTAAATGTAGCCGACCTGCAACGCGTTTGGCTGCCGGAAATTAGAGCGACGGGACTATAATTTAATTTCACAGAAAATCAAATACGTTGCTATTCAAGAATGTTATTAGTCTATGGCTAAGAATTGTAAGCCGTTACATTGCGCTTCATGCGCCTCTGACTTTAGGTACCAGTACGTAATTGCGTTGGGGAGGGGGATTTCAATGTGTTTCGTTCAGCAGTGAACTTTAGTTGATCGGTTACATTACGACCGAATACTGCTATTCGTAACAGGCAACATTCAACGTCCTGTAAAGAAGAATAATAGCAAGATGCTTGAGAACGAAATTTGTGACTTATTTTCAAATGAGGAAGTTTGTAATAATGATACAGATTTTGAGATAAATAATGCTTATGTAAAATATTTCAAATATTCCCCCATTGTTTCTGCAGAAGTGGAACGAAGTTTCTCTAGATATGAGGCTGTTTTTTCTAGCAACAGGCAATCATTCTCTTTTAAAAATTGAAAATTTGATTTGTTCACTGCAACGATACATGAAATGAAAAATTATGTAAGACAAAAACGTAATACACCATCATATTAACATAGTGAAATACAATTGCTGATACTTGTCAATGTTATATTAGGTGTATTTTCTACAGACAAAAAAAAAATAAAATGTCTTTAAAATAGTGCAATTTTTCTTATAAAAGAAAATGGTGTCTTCAAAATTTTTCTTTAGCAGAAAGTTGTTTCGAAGTCAAAGGAGTGGCTTTCAACCACCCAAATGCTGAGGATTAACTTACCGTGATGATAAGCTTGAGTTCAAACGAACGAAAGACACTGCGTTAACTCACCCCAACTATGAGACGTACTCAAAGTTACAGGAGAACGAAGCGCACTAGTAGTATAACGGCATATATTTCTCAGGCCTAGATTGCATTGAGAATATGACTGTAACTGATAATGATTTACGTCTTTACTTTATAAGCCTTGAGTAAATTCTGTCCGATTGTGATGTAATTCTTCGAATTATGAGGCTATACAGAGTCATGCTCTAAGTCTCTAAGGCAGCGACGTCAAAAAGCAAGCGTATTTTATGACCATGAAAATCATTCGCGGGCGCCAGGCGCTAGGACACTACTAAGATATTGGCAAGATGAATCGTATAGGAACCTGCTGATTGCAGAGGGGTAGGAAATCATGGTGTACAAACAAGCGCGTATACTAAATGTGATATGAACTACAGAATTTTTAAATAGATATCCATGGTTTTTTTCTACATTGCTTTTATAAATATATGAGTAATACTTGAATATGACAAGATGGAAATTAGTAACATAAACAAGTTTCTCTTATAAAATATGCCGCATTATAACCTAACAGGTACTTTAAAATAACACTGTGTTCAACACGCAGTTATATTATTTGTACTGACTAAAATTATTTTTTTCCACCGATTTCGATACACAGTAATAGTAGTTCTTCTGTAAGCATGAGGTTTTCATTTCATACCACTCACAAAAACTACACGCTGCGACGTATCAGACACGTCTGTGCTTCCATCTAGAAATGATGAGAAAGAAATAGATTCTTTACTTAAGTCTTTACTTTTTCCTTCAGTACAGTGTTTCTGGATAAGTATATTTCTTCACACTTTCTTATTTCATTGGGAGATATCTTGGCTACATCATCTAGAATACAACTCTTAATGAAAGGTCCTTCACAGAAAGAGATGACATGTTTTGGCAATTTTGAGAGACATTTTGTAGCTAACTGATAATGCCATATATTTTTAATCAGACATTGCAATCTCCAAAATAAAAAAGTGCATAGTAAACTGTTATGGTATGATAATTCCTATTTAGAAATTAGAAATTAAAATTGACATAATTCGTAATTAATTTAATATAATTACATCAGAAGCCAATTCTTTGTTAGGTTCCAGTTCGTGGTCCCCTTCAATATTGCTGTTCTTTTCTTCGTGATATTTTTCGTAATGTGTCGCCACATTATTTTTTGTGATGATACTTTTTTTTTGCATATTATGCACTGTGCGTCCCCACCACATTCTTTACTAAAAATTAAAGTCTCCATTCTGGGTTAAATTTACTATTATGTTCTCTTGCTTATAACCAGCGTACACGTTGCATTGGTCCAGATCGTTAAACTGATGTACGGCTGGTCACACGCCCCTGTTCCGTGTCAAAACAACGGAAGTGAGCCTCTGTTTTCATTGCTGAGCGATTCAGGGTCTAAGCAAAGTTGTACATAATCTTGTCGACCTCGAGTCTTTCACTGAGAAATAGGGTCATAGCCCGCGAAGAAAATTATTGTTGGTTAACGATACTGTAGGACACACGAATTTGACCTCAGGGCTGTAAGCTACGTAGAGCAGTTTACGCATTTCACCTTGAGACTAAACTCACTCTGCTCCGTAGTTGTTTTCACTTGTAGTACTGTGACTTCGCCTCATTCTGGCTACATGCACTGGTCCCATTTCTTTTATTCAGCTATCCAATTATTTCTCGTGCGTCTAGGTTTGTGTCTCAATGCTTTTGTTATACAGACGTAGACAAATTATTAGACTAAATTAATTATATGTGCAACGAAGCTGTATTTATCGGTAGAAATAATGAACAAAAATGTATTTTTCACAGATATATTGAACAGAAAATTGAGGCTTGAGGTTACTATATTTTGTGAACATTCCCTTATTCTTTATTAACACGTTGATTTTGTCAGGGATGCTGGAAACAGAGTTTGACACTTTCTTTGAATATCAGCATCACTTAGCCAGATATCAGACAATGCTTAAATGAGTCCCTGTTTTGTTGTAAGCCTCTTTTTGTTCACTTTCTTCTTCAGTATAGATCACAGATTTTCAATTTCGTTCATATCTGGTCTTCTTGCAGGCCATGGGAGAATATAATTAAAAGACCAGTAGTACCAACATAGCCAGAAAAAAATATACTTAACCCTTGGAAAAATATACCAGAAGATGTAAACAATCATATTTACAACAATAGAGAATCTGTGTATTATACTGATAGTTGATATGACGAATTATGTTATGTTTCCAAGAAAACGTTTTAGTCTAATAATCTGTCTTCGTTCAATTTTTCATCATATTTCGTATAATTTACTTGTTATTTGTGTTACTTTTTATTTACTTCACATTTCCAGATGTTTTTGTATGTCTATAGCTACTTTTTATCTTATCACTTCCAGTTGTGTCCTACTTTTATAAGGAATCTAGTTTCTTCTGTCTATAGGCTATTTCTTACTTATTAAACAAGATATGAATTACGAACTTTGCTCCGAAAATATTATTACCTATTTTCTTTCTCTCGAATACTATTAGTGTAATGTAATTTACATATTTACGATGGATAGATGGATGGAATGAGAGAACGAATGAATGAATGAATGGAGTAAATGAAATTAATAAGCTGAATGAGTTAATAAAATAAATGAATAAATAGAATGAGTACGTCTAAATGAACGGGGTGAGTTGAGTCAATGAATGAATGAATGAATGAATGACTAGATTAATTAATTAATAGGCTGTATGAGTATAATGAGTGAATGAACAGAATTATTGAATGAGTATAGACTGACGAGTGCATGAATGAATGAATTAATGAATGAATGAATGAACGAATGGATAAATTGAATAAGTGTGTAAATGTAGTAATTGAATAAGTGAATTAAATAAATTAATAAGTAGAAGAATGTATCCTAATGAATTTTGAACAAATTGAGTGAATAAGTATGAATGCATGAATAGACTAGTGAAATGAATGTGCAAATGTGATGAGTGAATAGAGTGAAGAAATAAATAAGTGCATGAATGTAATGAGGTTTGAATAGAATGAGTGACTGAATGAATTAATGGAAAGTGTGAATGTGTGGAATGAGTTATAAAAGAAATAAGTGCATGAATAAAATAATTGAGAGTAGATGAATTAAATGAATGAATAATGTTAAACGTGATGAATACATGGATGATCTAAGTGAATGAATGAAGGCAAAAATATTTGAGACACATGCTCGTTGCCGCATTCTTGAAAGAGGTATATGGAAAATCAATGTGAGCTTTACGACTGATGGCAGTTTGTTTCTGACCGATGTAGGCCGTTCCAGCCCTAGAGTACGTCATTCTGTAATATGCATGTGCAGTATTTCAGCCCTAAATTCTCTTCCACGAAACTATCTTCACATTTTTTCAATTCCTCGTGCAACCAAAAAGACTCTCTCTCTCTCTCTCTCTCTCTCTCTCTCTCTCTCTCTCTCTCTCTCTCTCTCTCTCTCTCTCTCTCTCTCCCCCTCTTGTAAAGTCGCCATCCCGTCAACATTTCTTGAAATGTCTTAATATCATGTCTTGAAAAATCATAGAAGGAATTCCTATTTAAAAATCAAGTTAATAGCCATAACATGGTACTATTTGTGCTAGTACCGGTACTCTATCGTTTCTCTGCTTCAAGAATCAAATGAGGGGCTTAGAACAAAAAGCAGGTAAGTGACATTAAAAAATCAGGTAAGTGCGTGTTGTGATAGCCCAAAAGGATGTTTCTTTGCGATAAAATCAGGTAAGTAATCGCACTGTAGAGTGCTGCTATATGGGCATCATTTCACCAAACTAGTGTATAATATTCCATTGCATGTAGAACTTTAACTGTAATTTCCTCAAAACTAGGTTTCCGTCACTTACCTGCTTTTTGTTCTAAGCCCCTCAAATGTGATCTACTGGGTGAACAGTATACAGCAGAACAGGTTTCACAGCCGTCTGGCTATGCGCTCGGAGGTGGGGGACTCAAGGCCGCGCGAGCCGTGAAACCTGTTATACTGTATACTGTTCACCCAGTATAATATGCAAGTAGATCTGCAATATGTATTTTTTTAGCACTTAGGCCTATATAACGACACTGGTTCACACCTGTAGAGTAACGGTTAGCGCGTCTGGCCGCGAAACCAGGTGGCCCGGATTCGATTCCCGGTTGGGGCAAGTTACCTGGTTGAGGTTTTTTCCGGGGTTTTCCCTCAACCCAATATGAGAAAATGCTGGGTAACTTCCGGTGTTGGACCCCGGACTCATTTCACCGGCATTATCACCTTCATCTCACTCAGACGCTAAATAACCTAAGATGTTGATAAAGCGTCGTAAAAAATAACCTACTTAACGACACTGTGTCGAAAGTTCAATTGTCTATCGTCGACGGAACTAATAGAAACAAGGTGATGCTTTAGCCAGATGAGATCGCGGCTTCGCCATGAGATTACCTAACATCCGCCTTATAATTGGAGGAGCCTCTGAAAGCTCAACCAGGTAATAAGCCAAAGCGGAATTCGAGCAGAAGTCCTACTCGCTAACATGACCTCGCTGGTGACCTCCACTATAGATTGGAGCGATAGTAATTGCTTCGTTACGTTATTGTAGATATGAATTCCCAGTTACCTTAGGCGCATGAAGTCAACCAAAGCACGTGAACACGTTCCGATGTCGGAACGTCACAGACCGTGACGGACTACGGATGCAGTTGTTTATGTAACGGAAACAGAGAAGCACGCGCATGAGTAAGAATTGACAATTGGATTTGAGTTACAAATAAAGCATGCGCACAATGAGTATTGAAATCTGTAAAATGTTCCACTAATTTTAACCTGTACCGAAAAGAATTGCCAACTAGTGAATGAAGGCCACCTTTGTAGCTCACAAGGAAGAGTCCAGGTGATTGTAGCTGATATTTGAATGGGACAAGATTATTTGTGTTTTAGAACACAAGGAAAGAGGTATGTCGCGATTTGAGATGCTATGGGATACATGTGCCCGAGAGAGAGGCGAGAGGGGGAAGAATAAATGAGAAGGGGAGGGATATAGACGACGAGACACGGAACCGATTCTCCTAGAGTTGTAAATTACACTGAGAGTAGCGATGGGTCGTTCATGAACGAACTAGTTCATTTGAACGACTCGTTCAAACGAACTGCTCATAGTTCGTTCATTATTTTTGAACTAATAGTTCATATACAGTTCACGTGTGCCGCACAATTGAACGAACGAACGAACACTGAATGGACTGAATTACCAACTGTAGTTGAATACATACGTGTAAAGTGACTTTGAGTTGTTTTGCGCTTGCATACTGAGTAATTAACAGAATTTTTTTTATAATAAATTGGAGAAATGTGCACATTCGTGTTTTATAACTTTAATAGCGCTCAATGATACCGTTCACATTTCTCTTCACCAAGTTCACACACGATTCACAATTCGTTCATTCTGGCTGTGCTATGTCAGCTGTGTGGAGTGCTGTAGATGCAGTGCAGCCAATTCTACCAGATAGGTTCTAACTAACTACTATAATCTCTCTACTACAGAATCTCCTAAACTGATGCGAAAATCTGCTATGAAATAATATTGTGTATCTAATTTTATAACTATGTTTACTATGAAGAATTAATTCACTTGATATGTATTGTAAAAAAAACTTAGAACTTTGACATAATTCACATAGCACTCAGCCAGCAGATGAATCCCTCTTTTATTTTAACAAATATGGGACAAATACCTGTTTTGTGCATGAATTAGCGTATATAATTACAATTCACTGCATACAAGCATATTTTCCAGCTTTTATGAAATTCAAATCTGTCAGAATCAGCAGAGAATTGGCAACACTGTGTAGATGTTCTGTAAATATTAATTTGTGGTCAATGGCAAAGGTTTGAATGGGTACTTCTACGTCACTTTTAAAACGTACCTCAACAAATTCCATCGCGCCGCATGTTGCAATCCCCTCCAACTCCAGAACAACCGAGGTTTAAAAAAAAAATCACTACAGTTCAAATCGTTAAATAGTTATTGATAATTTAAAATATCACTTCTTTGTCTTTCCTTTCACAGCCTCTCACAATTGTTCATGTTTTTGTTGAAAACTGAGTAGTGAGTACAATATGTAGGCCCTAACTAAAATAACGCTTTATAAATTTTCACTCAAAAATAAGAGTTGTTCTACTCTTTGCCACTCAGACGATTTCTTGCATCCGTAATTGTGTGTCCTGCCTTGGAAAACACTCTCTCACACAAGGCACAGATGTAGCAACACTAGAGAGCCGAGATTTTGCCAGTTTGTATAAATCTGGATATACCTCTTTTCTTTCATTCCACCAAGAAAGTGGGTTACCCTTTCTCGATAGCAGTGGTTCCTGTACAAATTTGTCGACCTCAATAATTGCCGATGCTTTGGTGTTTGGGTTTTTTTTATTAAAAGAGAGCATAATTAACAGCTATAAAGATATGTATAGCATTTCATAAAATAATCGATTAAAATATTATCTTGCAAGAAAAGGTCGGTTGGTTTGTTATTTATCTGCAATAAGGAAGGGAGAAGTTGTGTTTCAAGGAAACTTTTTTTGTCCTAGTCCGTTTTATATAAAGGGACAGGGAGGAAATGAGAGAGAGAGAAGGTTATGTTCGCTACTCTCTCACTATAGCTTTAGGTCAGAACAGAGTCCGGGTCAGAACATCACATTGCTATGCCATCTGTTGACGATTTCATTCACCACTTAGTGATACTGGCAACAAAGTGCGCACGAATGTGCGTTTTGTGCGATATTGAACTACTTAGTTCCTATTAGTTCATTTGTAAAATGAACGAACTAGTTCATTTGAACGACTCAAGTTCATGTGCGGGAACGAACGAACTAGCTCTTGACAATGAACTATTTCGCCCAACGCTAACTGAGAGCAGACTGTTTACAGAATGAAACAAGCCTTGATAAGTTAAGTTTCTTTTGTTTTGTATTTGTTAAAAGCAGTTGAATGAATAAGAGGTTGTTATTAAAGACAGTAATACACTTATGATTGATGAAGAAATCACGGATGATGAGGAAATTGATAGTGATTTCATCTGTGATCCAATGTTACAAGATGAGTCACGTCCAGAAAGGAGTCCTACATTTATTTATAGTCAGGAAAGTAGTAATACCACCACGCAAGAAGAGCACAAAACTCCTTGAAGGATAATATTAAAGGGAAAAATTGTTCCGGGACCGGGGATCGAATTCCGGACTTTTGGCTAAGCGCCACAACACTCTACCACTGAGCTATCCAGGAACGGTAAAGGATACTTGGTTGATTCTTATAAAATCTGTACCTACAAAGCAGCCAAGAGGAAAAGAATCTCCCCAATTATGTCCTCCTGTTTGGCCATTGACAAGTCACCTCGTATAAAATTCACATCTGTAATGGCATATAAAGAATAAAAGGAAGACAGCCTTGCAAAAATTTGAGAATATGCTTAAAACTCCATGTAGACAGACGAATACCTTGAAAACCTTACGCGAAAGAATTGGTAATTATTTCATCGCAATGAGAACAAAAATACAGTACAATTCACTGGTCAACATGATTTTTGTCTCACGAGTACCAATAGTTGTACTTAATGCAATTCTTTTATCGTGTTTTCAAATATATCACATATTCGGAATTTCTCCATAGTTATTTTTTTTATTTAAACTTCAATTTTGTAAAATGAACGTTTTTTTCGTCAATTTGTCCATTGTCAAATAAAAGCTCCTAAAGCATTGTCAATATGATGGAACCATTGGTACCGTTGCTACTGTTGTACACATTCAGACATATAGAGACATGTACAGACCACCGCCTGCTGAATACGCATCCACAGACATGTACAGACATGCACAAAAGTGAACCAGTGTACCACGCATTCATCAGAATCAGAACGATGCCAGTTGTGAGATAGCAGTGAACCAGTAAACACGTCATTGTGAGTGCTTTGTGTGTCTGAATTATTGTGTATTACATATTTACAAATTTATTTCTTTTAATTAGTCGTTAGTTACAAAATGTCTAGAGTTTGTTTAAATCATCCTGACAACTTTTATTATATGTGGTGAAGTGATGCTGAAGTCCCAAAGGTGAAATCTTACTCCATTAGTGAAAAAGTGTTATGAACTTTATTTTGGGTGTAAAGTAGGCTTGGGCCCCACATATCTGTTGTTTATCGTGTTCTAGGCTTCTCACTGCATGGAAGAATGGGACACGTCACATGCCATTTGCTATCTCTATGATTTGGAGGGAACCCAAAGATCACTCCTCTGACTGTTATTTCTGCTTAACAAACATTAAAGGGATTACGTCAAAATCAAAACATACAGTGGTGTACTCTAACTTGGAATCTGCAATGAGACCAGTTCCACACTGCGAAGAATTGCCCATACCAAAGCCTCCAGAACATGTGACATTAGATGAAGAGAGCTCAGATTCTGATGGAAGTAAGGAAGAAAAAGAAACAGAGTTTGGTGATACAACTTTTGAACAAAACTGTTCATCTGAGCCTCATTTATTGACTCAAGAAGATCTTAACGATCTCATACGAGATTTAAAGTCATCCAAAACACAGTCTGAAATGCTTGCTTTCCTGCTAAAAGGATGAAATCTTCTTCAAAAGAATACAAAGATATGTATGTATCATAAGCGTCATTCTCAATTTAAAGACTATCTTTCTGAAGAAAATGGCTTAGTGTTTTGTAAGGACATTGCTTCTCTTATGGAGACATTTGGTATTGAACATAACCCAACAGAATGGCGTTTGTTCATTGATTCCTCTAAAGTTAGTTTAAAAGCTGTGTTTCTGCATAATGGTAACAAATTCCCATCAGTATCTGTGGCTCACTCTGCTAGCATGAAAGAAACATATGAAAACTTTGAATTTATATTGGAAAAGCTTCAATATGCGGTGTATGAATGGAATATTTGTGGTGATTTGGAGGTAATTGCACTTATTCTTGATATGCAGCTTGGTTACATAAAGTCGGCCTACTGTTGTTTTTTTTTGTGTCACTGGGATAGTAGGGACAGAAAAAACCATTACATTAGAAAAGAATGTCCTAAACGCGAATCATTCATTCCTGGATAGAAAAATGTGAAACATGATGCATTGTGTAATCCTAAAAATGTGTCTCTACCTCCGTTACATAGGATTAATTAACTAGTTCAGACATATAGAGACATGTATAGACCACAGAAGCATATTCCTGAAAATGTACATGACTGGTGCAACTAGCACCGAAGTCCCCACAGATTCCTGCTTTCTTGAAGGGAATATGACGATAGGAAGATCACCGCCAGAGGTATGGTATACGTATTAGAAGGATGGAGATAATACATAGTGTGACAAAAGTTGTGACCGGCTTAGTCGAGCAGCACAGTCGACATGTAACCATCCCATTACGGGTACACGCCACCGGCGTGGCTCAGTCGGTTAAGGCGCTTGCCTGCCGGTCTGAATCGAGCGCGGGTTCGATCTGCGCTTGGGTTGATTACCTGGTTGGGTTTTTTCCGAGGTTTTCCCCAACCATAAGGTGAATGCCAGGTAATCTATGGCGAATCCTCGGCCTCATCTCGCCAAATACCATCCCGCTAGTCCACACCTGTGGAGTAACGGTTAGCGCGTCTGGCCGCGAAACCAGGTGGCCCGGGTTCGAATCCCGGTCGGGGCAAGTTACCTGGTTGAGGTTTTTTCCGGGGTTTTCCCTCAACGCAAAACGAGCAAATGCTGGGTAACTTTCGGTGCTGGACCCCGGACTCATTTCACCGGCATTATCACCTTCATTTCATCCAGACGCTAAAAACCTAATGTTGATACAGCGTCATAAAATAACCCAATAAAATAAAACCATCTCGCTATCACCAATCTCATCGACGCTAAATAACCTCGTAGTTGATACAGCGTCGTTAAATAACCAACTAAAAAAATTATGGGTACACAAAAGGTCTATGTATTAGGTTTCAGTGCATAGGGATGCCCAATGCACCGCCCGACAAGCGCTCTCCACCTATATAAATTAATTAATATCGAAGCCATGTCCATGATTTTGCTCTTACGTTTCGACTGTGTTACGATTGAGCTGTCGATCTACTCAGAAAAGTGAAAGGAGCGATAGACCTGGCGTTAAGAGGAAAGCTGGCAAAACCAACGGCAATACGAAATAAACTAATAAAATAGGAGTGAAAATTATAAAAAATAAAACTACGTCTAAGATGAGATAAAAAATATGAACAAATCAGAAACAAAAGTGCAGAATGAAAACTGAGAGGAGTGCAAAA
The DNA here is from genome assembly GCF_040183065.1 of Periplaneta americana. Classification (NCBI taxonomy): domain Eukaryota; kingdom Metazoa; phylum Arthropoda; class Insecta; order Blattodea; family Blattidae; genus Periplaneta; species Periplaneta americana. The sequence continues at coordinate 104,746,623 of NC_091119.1, read as the reverse complement.
GACAACGATCCAGAGGAAGACAAAGCACATAAAAACAAAGGTAAAGGTGAAGGTATCTCTTCATATGCCATGAAGACACATGGACAAATGGAGGCATGGAGGTAGAGCCCAATGCTTTCTTGAACTCGGCACTATAATGAGATGGTGTGATTGTACCACAGTCTAGTATATTTAGTCACGAAGCTTGAGTTATGAGGGTGCTAGGAACAATAGACTGTGCCGGTACTATTTCGCATTGTCTGTAATGAGGCGATATTAGCGATCCTAGTGGTGAGCAACTATCTATGCATGCATATTTACTACGTATTGAGCTTCGTGACTGTATATACTAGACTGTGGTTGTACCATGCTCCGACTGTCTTTTATTCCCGGTAAAGATCCGGTACTCAATTTGATAAGAGGCTCAGTGAACCCCGTGACATTCTGGAAGTTTGGCAACGAGGAAATCCCGTCACCACCCGGTATCGAACCCCCTGACCTTCCAATCCGTAGCCAGCTGCTCTACCAGCTGAGCTGCACGGCCTCGACCTCCAAAAAGCAAAGACGATCCTCAATTGAAAATTAAAAGAATGAGAAATAAAACAGAATCAATAATAATGAAAAGAAGTAAAAGATTATGTGGACAATGAATTAGACAGAAATCCTCCCGGATATCGTACACTCAAAATATGTCCGTACAGATAATGACATTAATGACAATCTTAACGTGTTGTCGAGGTTACTCTGGCTGCCTGAAGGTCAGTTCCGCCTGATAAGGCTGGAGGGCACACGTACTCGTTGAAGGTTGTCCGGAAACATCGCCTTGGTATTGGTATTATGAAGTAATGAAACTATTCACAGCTTCATGATTGCGGACAAAGCACGTCGGAATGTCTTTATCGCTTGGAGATAAACTTTCTCGCAACCGCATTGTGCTCCTTGATTCGGCTACACTGAACAACAAACTGAGGTATTCAAAATAGTAATATTTTTTCCTCTGTTTTTACAGTTTCGAGATTTTGTTAATTCGACGCACTACCACAGCCAAATCATGAACGAGAGTACCAAAGATGAACCAAAGAAGAGTGGTCCTATCGCTGTAGTGGATATCAACGGAAGTGGTGAGCATTGCAAGAGAATACTATTTCTTGAGAACCAACTAGTTGAGCGGTTGAAGTTCTAATACTGATCACCACCACCACCACCACCACCACCACCATCATTATCATCATTTATCCGAATAAATGGTCTCACGTCTTACTACAGGTCTATTTAAATTTCACTCAAATTCCTGTTAACTAGCTTTCTAATTTAATTTAATTTAATTTAATTTAACTCTTACAAGCAAACATTCTGATGGGGACAGATAAAAAAGTTATTTTTTTTTTCCACCATGTTAATAAGGTCAAAAGAAGTACTTATATAAATTTTGGTCACTCGACCGTAATTACGAGGCCGTCCAGAAAGTGATTTTCCTTGGGGCAGTTTACATAAAAAAGCACAATTGCATGAAAACATTTATTGAAACAGATACCAGCAATTGTTGCGCTATTTGTCAACATATCCCCCACTGGAATTGAGACATTTGTCATACCATGGAATCAATTTTTGTATCCTTGTGTCGCAGAAGTTAGCCACCTGTGTTGGGAACCAGTGTGTGACAGCTGTCTCAATTCCGGTGGGGAATATTTTGAAAAATAGCTCAACAATTCCTGTGTCTGTTCCAATGAATTTTTCCAAAAAAATTATGTTTTCTTTCTGTTAACGGCCTCTGGCGAACTTACTTTTTACGGCCCTCGTATTTGCGGTCGAGTGGCCAAAATTTCTATAAGCACTTGTTTTGACATTATTAACATGGTAAAGAAAAACAATTAACTTTTTTATCTGCCCCCATCAGAATGTTTGCTTGTTAGATATACAAAGTAGGATTTGTTGTTTGTGATCACAGTAGTACCTGAGAATGGATACGAGCCAAAGTCACCAGATCAGCAGAACCATGACGGAGCCAAAGAGCAGTCCTCCATCTGGCACAGGTTAGTTCCTTCCAAGCATGTTGTTCACATCAATTTTAATTCTAAAATTCATGGACGCTCACAGGAGTTATCCAAAGAGTACAGTTAGTGTAATATTGCACATAATAATAATAATAATAATAATAATAATAATAATAATAATAATAATAATAATGATGATGATGATGATGATGATGATGATAATTGGCTTGTGCAGCAAATGCTGCAAACTAAGTTCATTAGACGTTCAAATAAACATTTTTCAGATTTATTTTCAATGAAGAAGACATTCTGAAAGTTATTTGCTTCCATAATAATGAAAGATACTCTCTCTCGAGCCAATACTGAAGAGAACCACGCATATAAATATCTACACCACACCGCCATTAAATATATGAAGAAGACCCAACCCCACTTGATTAATAACTATAAAAATATTTTATTTTTAATAATATAATCTTACGTAAGTTTTATAGCTTTCAGTAACATATACTATATATACCATATATCCGCCACTCAGTAAAATATAGAAATTAAAATCTAATTTAAGTTATTCTCTACATCTACTTACATAACCCCAAAACGTTTCACTTTCATATCATCAATAGCATTAATATGTATAATTAATGAAAAATAGTCACATCTTGGCATTAACTACAATAATATTTTATTTCTAATGGTAATAATGTCATCAAACCACCTCAAGTTTTGTAGTTCTTAATATCCAATACACAGCTGTACCCAGAAAATTACACATCACAGAATCGAACCTGTAAATTATTTTTAGTAAGTTAAGTTTTTAATAACAAATTTAATTTGAGCTCTAAATATGTCAGCATTCTTGCAGATCATGGCTTTCGTGTAATATTGTTTACTGTAGTGTGTGTTTTGTTTTATTCTGAAATGCAATTAGCTAGTTCTCAAAACTGACGCCAGATGGATTTTGTAAAATAGGAAAATTATGTTGAAAAATTGACATTTCACTGAAAACTACTATTTTTCTGAAAAACTTTGAGTTCCAAGCTTCAAAATGAGGGGTTATTTATTAAAATCCGTTCAGTCGTTTTCCCGTAATTTCCATTACCAGTTCAAATTATATATATATTTACTGACTATTAATTCTATTAATTTATTTAAGAAGAGGTTATATATTTGAAATGTCGGTAATACTCGGAAGTTCGCCCACATTTTGTTCAATGAGCAACAAGTTACTGCAATTGTATTCACAAATACGGTTACCAGACATTCGTATTTAGCAAGTTGTTTCCGAATTTTGAAGGTCTATTCTGCCGCCCACATTTAGTTTTTTTTAAGTTTGTAAGATATCCGGATTTTTATGAAAGAATCCTATTCCTCTGATTTTGAATAAATCAATTTCAATATTTGAACTGCGAATAAAACTTTAATTTTTCAACCATAGATTTTAATCAGAGAATGAACTGACTACAATGTACCATGATAATTTAGAAACACTTTAATAATTTAGGAATTTAACAAGTATTTATCCACTTAATTTCCAGATGTAAAACAACAGGCATTTTCAAATTGTGGGTCAGGCAATTTTGGCACCATGTCGCTCGATTAATCTTTTTAGTGCTAGTGTTGACAGGTATCAGCCAGAATTTCATTTTTTTATCTGGAAATCAGCATGAGTGAAACTGTGAAGATATGAAATAATTGTCCACACCTATGGAATAACGGTTAGCGCGTCTGGCCGCGAAACCAGGTGTCCCGGGTTCAATTCCCGGTAGGGACAAGTTGCCTGGTTGAGGTTTTTTCCGGGGTTTTCCCTCAACCCAATATGAGCAAATGCTGGGTAACTTTCGGTGCTGAACCGCGTACTCATTTCACCGGCATTATCACCATCTCATTCAGACGCTAAATAACCAAGATGTTGATAAAGCGTCGTAAAATAACCTACAGGTAACAAAAAAATGAAATAATTATTCTTTTTACAGCTATCTGTTCGCAAATATATGTTGAGTGTAGTAGTTTTCCTAGTTACGTGCAAAATTTGGTGAAAAATATCGTCGCATTTCCATGCATGTTTCTATATAAATATAGTGATCACACTGAAAGTTATGTACTGTTATTCTATTGATTGTTGTGTTAACTCTATTTTTAATTATTTTATTTTGTTGTACAGACAATGCATTACGGTGTGCGCCAAAACAAACCGTACTGAAATTCTCACACTGATACTGCGCATATACGCATCGTATCCATGGTGAAGTTTGTTATCTGAACTCATTGTTATATTGTTGGGACATAATATAGTGCCGATTTTCTAAAACGGTTCTCACAACAGAGGAGAAAATGTTTATTGCAGTGGCGTAGCCAGACTAATTTTATTTTGGGTGGGCCAGATATGCAGGGTTTAGAACGTACCTGACCCATCTCCTGACAATGAGGTGAACTGGAGATGTCGAGATTTCCTAGCGACGAATCTGTCGATCGCTGATGATGGGTCCTTCAACAAATCCCAAGTTTTCTCCCTCTCAATGAATAGAATTGCTAGATTACAAACCCTTGTGCTTGACATGATTGTCGAATTTTTCTTCGTTTCAGAGCTTTGAATAGTTTTATATCATTGCCTTAATGAAGGACGAACATTTACTAATATCCATTTTTGGAGGCTGAGGTGCTTCCGATAATGAATTTGCAAGCGCAAGAATATCGTCTAAACACACAAAATAAAATAAGCTGTCAAATGTTTCTAGCTGATGTAACAATTCAGTAGCTTCCACGGTTTCCTTCTTTTTATCGCTGCCAATTTTTAGACCCAATCCAACACAGTCAAATTGGCTCTTGAAGAAATGAACGCATTTTTTACTTCTTACCTTAATGCTGTCGACTGTAACTATTGCTTTGGATCCATGGTTTAGTTTTAATATTGAGTATTTTCCATAAAAAAACGCAAAAATTCGCATATTTTTGGGTGGGCCTGGGCCCACCTGGCCCACCCACTGGCTACGCCACTGGTTTATTGTCGAGCATTATTTATGAATATCATCAGATATTCAAAATGTTGAATATCTGATGATGACGTATAGGCAAAAACGTTCATAAATTTCCTTCTGTAAGATGTATTAGCAAATAATAATTTGCAACAAATGATAAATCATATGATTGAGAAAGCTTGAAATAAATTTATAAACTTGAACTGATTTATCTGAAAAATCAAAAATGAATTGGCCTATAAGATACCTTCTTCTCTGTTGGGAGAACTATAATTACAGAAATCAACACAACACTGAAGTCACAATATGTCATACTAATGTATAGAATAAATAAATACTTCGTTGCTAGGGAAACGTGGACAGCAGAGGAGCGATAATTATTTCAGTACTGTTTGTTTTGACGCATACTATATTTTTAGTACAAGCCTACACAAACAACGAGTAATGCCAATTTTGTACTTCAAAGTGGCCGTTTTAATTCAAAGAAATCATTAGTAATAATAATAATAATAATAATAATAATAATAATAATAATAATAATAATAATAATAATAATAGTAATAATAAAGGTTTTTATTTATCCTGGCAGGCAGAGTTAAGGCAATAAGGACTTTTGTTACACTCAATCTTGCTTACATAGTTAAACATAGAAAATTATCATATTTACTACATTACATATTGTTGCTAAGTTAAAAGCAAATATGATGTACATAATGAAATTATAAAAATTTAGACCTAAAGAAAAATATAAATAAACACAATAGATTAGAATGCATTATAACGCGTTAAGTCTGGCAACTCATCATATGATATTTTTCTAATTTATGTAGTCTATAAAAGAAATCAAAGTCCAAGGTGACAAGGTCTTCCGATGCCCTGTTTGTCTTTATAGAAGATTCCACGTTAAGAAAAAAATACATTGGGCGTATAGGACTATTCCATCAAATGACCAGTTGCTATACAAACGCCTACTTAGCCCAGAGCTTTTGCAAGGCCTATAAAACCAATGCTTTTTTCTTAACCTGGAATCCTCTATAGGGTTGTTTTGTACATAGGTTGCATTGCATGATACGTTAATCTTGTTGTGCCAACTAAAGAATGTTTCCGGTTGGCTTAGGTAATATACAGAGTGTTAAAAAGTACCCAATATTTTAGGAGGTGATAGTACGCATCAAAACAAGAAAAAAATGTCTAATAGACATGAGTCCTACAACACATACTTTCTGAGATCTGAACACTTGTTCCAAGGAGGTGCTCAATGTGATGTCCATTTATGGCAATGCATTTTTCTGCCCTACAATACAGCAGGCTACCAGATAATCATACCGTAGTTGATGGAATACTGATACGTTGAAAGCAATACTGAAAACAAAAGTTTCATTGCGAATATGAGCGGGGTTCAGCAGAGATGGTGTTGTGAATTTTCGTAATCAGCATATGTGGGCTGATGAAAATCCTCATGCAGTTGAAGAACAAAGGCATCAACAACGATTTTCAATTAACGTATGGGCAGGCGTTCTTGTCGATAGATTAAGGGCTATACGTGCTACCACAGAGATCAACTGGGGTTCGTTATTGCCTACTTGCTGGAGTATGTGCCATGCCAGAAAAGACTACAGATGTGGTTCATACATTATGGCACATCAGCACATATTCTCCGCAATGTGCGTTAACACCTATCGCTGACATTTCAGGACCGCTGGATTGATCGGGGAGGCCCCACACCTTGGCTTGTTTGTTCCCCAAACCTAAATCCTCTAGACTTTTGGTTATCAGGAACAACCAGGTCAGTTTCAAAGAGTGCGTGATTCCTTATGCCGAAGGGCAGAGGAATGCATTGCCATAAATGGACATCACATTGAGCACCTCCTATGAACAACTGTTCAGATTTCAGAAAGTATGTGTCGTAGGACCCATGTTTATTAGACATTATTTTCTTGTTTTGATGCATACTATCACCTCCTACAATATTGGATACTTTTTTTTAACACCTTGTATTTAAAAACAATCTCGGGCTCTGATTGGGTTCGAATTCAGAGGTGCTGGGCTTTAAAATTTTGTCCCGCACAGATCCCTGCTAGTGACATGATTATTATTATTATTATTATTATTATTATTATTATTATTATTATTATTATTATTATTGTTATTATTATTATTATTATTATTATTATTTGTAGACAGATCAAAAACCGGGTCGAAATCCCGACGAGTCCAAGTGGAATTTGTGATGACATGTATTCATACCATTTTCCCTTGTTTAGGCATAATTTTTACTTTAAGTGAGAAATTTATAACAATTGTCTGATTGTTTCATTTACAACGTAGCCTTCACGGGTATAGCCAGCGATTGATCGTAGAACCTTTATTTTTGCTCTTTCAACCCTCTTTCTGTCTGATCTTTTCATGGCCCATTTCAATACCTTAACATGTTTTTTTTAACATTCTTATTATTGTACTACATGGTGTCTGAAATGTATTTATTTTGGATTTAACGTTCGTTATAAATGTTTTAAGTTTTGGTCCTGTTGAATATTTTCATTATCAGTCACTAATATATTCCATATCACTTGGTGCTTGCACCAGAAAGTCGCACTTTTTCTTTTTTTTGTTTGATATATGTTTATATTATATTCATTCATTATTTTACTCAGTTGAATTGTAGCTAACTGAAACTATTATCTGACCATCAGTAACTAATATTGTATTTAAAACTGTAGCACCTATTTTATTGTTGTTGTTTAGTCAACTGTCCGAAGACATATCTGAACCTCACAAGTGATACTTATGAGGCACCTAGGCCAGGAGATAATGGAGTAGGGTGGCCAGTTACTTTCCCCCCTCCATTGCATACATCGCCGATTAGCCACATGTTACACTAATCAGTAGGGCTAAGAATTGTTTGCCGTTACATTGCGCTTCATGCGCCTCTTACTTTAGGTACCAGTATATAATTGCGTTGGGGTGGGGGATTTCAGTGTGTTTCGTTCAGCAGTGAACTTCAGTTGATCGGTTACATTGCGACCGAATACTGCTATTCGTAACAGGCAACATTCAACGTCCTATAAAGAAGAATAGTAGCACGATGCCGAGGACGAAATTTGTGACTTAATTTCAAATGAGGAAATTTGTAATAATGATATAGATTTTGGGATAAATAATGCTTATGTAAAATATTTCAAATATTCCCACATTGTTTCTGCAGAAGTGGAACGAAGTTTCTCTAGTTATAAGGCTATGTTTTCTAGCAACAGGCAATCATTCTCTTTTGAAAATGTGGTTTGTTATTCACTGCAACAATATATGCCAACAATATATGAAATTAAAAATGATGTAAAACAAAAACGTAATACACTATCATATTAACATAGTGAAATAATAAGGCTGATATTTGTCATGTTATATAAGGTGTATTTTCTACAGACAGAAAATAACATGTAGTCAGTGATATTGTGACGAAACTGAATACTTGGAACACGGAATAGGAAAAAATGTAGCAAACAAGATGAAGAAAATACTGGATAAACATTATGGATATTTAGCTTTATGTAAAATTTGTGACTTAATTGCAAATGAGGAAATTTATTAATAATGATACAGATTTTGAGATAGATAATGCTTATGTAAAATATTTCAAATATCTCCTTATTGTTTCTGTAGAAGTGGAACGTAGTTTTTCTAGATGTAAGGCTGTGTTTTCTAGCAACAGGTAATCATCCTCATTTGAAAACTTAAATGTGGTTTGTTATTCACTGCAACAGTATATGAAATGAAAAATGATGCAAGACATTCAAACGTAATACACCATCATTTTAACGTAGTGAAATAAAAAGGTTGATACTTGTCAATGTTTGATTAGGTGTATTTTCTACAGACAAAAAAATAAAATGTCTTTAAAATTGTGCAATTTTTCTTTAACAAAGAAAATGATGTCTTTAAATTTTTCTTTAGCAGATAGTTGTGTTTCGAAGTCACCCAAATGCTGATGACTAACTTACCGTGATGATAAGCATGAGTTCAAACGAACGAAAGACACTGCGTTAACTCACCCCAACTATGACACATACTCAAAGTCAGAGGCGCACGAAGCGCACTGGTAGCACAGGAACATCATTTTACTTTTACTTCAATTTTTATTGTACCTGAGTTCTTGAATGCACTTCACTCCCACCCCATCTACTAGTAAATTTCCAGCCGTACTCCACACAGAACCAAGGCCGCGTAAGCAGTTAAAGTAAACAGTACTGAGCTAGTGAGTATAATATGTTCCAGAAATATGTTCGCATTTTTCAGTGACGAAAGAGCTTTCAATATTGAATCATATTTTCGCACAGGTACTGTTGCCTACATCGCATCCCGGTTTCCCCACCCTTTTCTGCTCGTCCTCTGTAAAAGGTAGTGGCTGGACTGTCTTAGCTCTTTTCTGAAAACATTAATTTCTGTTAGAAATTGAACGTCTGCGTAATATTATACAACTGTTTAAAATAACTTAAGTAAAAGGGCTTCGTTAAGTAATTAACTGTCACGTGATTTTTCCCCTTTCTACGACTCTGCTACAAAACCACTTGGACGGACAGAAGATAACATGTCTGAGTAATTTTATGTTTTCGGATCGGGCAGAAGTGAAGATTGAATTTACAGTACGTAAGGTACTCTTTTATAGAGTAGGTACAGAATTATTTCAACATGAGTTACTCGTACGAAGGACGAAACTGGTAATTGGAATTAGGTACAATAGTATATAGTGCGATAATATGCGCAAAAGAACGGAAGTCTGTATCGAAATGAACGGCTACCATTTAAAAAAATCTGTTGAAATATCCATATTATGATTATTTTCGATTTAACTTCATTCTCAATATTGTACGTTAATGTGCTGTAGACAGTAAAATATACAGTACATAATGAATACGTCCGAATGGATAGCTAAGTTCGTGAGTAAAAACACTTACTGTTAATACAGTATACTGTATTTTGTTTAAACAAAAACCTAATGAAAATTATCAAACTCAAAATCACGATATTTCCTAGTTTACGTAAATGAATGAACTACTTTTGTTCCCTCCTATACCTAGTAAAGTGGTTTGTTCGTATTTTACGCTAGTATCGTCGAACTCCAGTCGTGGAAAGGAATAGCAAACTGTGTTTCCGGTTCTCAACCGTTAAGCCAGGTTAATATTAGAATTGTTAGTAAAAATACAACGATGTCCCTGTATGACGGTATATATTTTTCGGGCCTACTAATCAGACTTCAGATGCATACAAACAATTGTTCTTCCTCTGCCACATATCGTCAAGTGAGATGGTACTGCCTGATAATAGATGTACATATCAGCCATAACTTCAATCAAAGGATAAATATACAGTAGAGACCTATAATATTAAATAAAGTGGGCGACAATGGTTAGCCCAGTCTTATTTCCAAGTTGCTTACTTCAGATTTTTATTTATGTTGTTAAATTACAGTATTTTTTACATAGCTTTCGGAGATAGAATCATATATGTACCAGGGTATTCTTTACATGTTATAATCTTCCGTAGCTAAGTAGGCCTACAGGCCTTTTGCATTAAAATATTTACCTACTCTAACCGAGCCAGGCTTAGGTCCGCCGACTTAACCCGTGCTCCTGTAGACCTCTAGTTGCTACTGGTAAACACTATGACACTATAATATGCAGATATTTATTTTTTTTATTTAATTTCACACTCTATTGACAATTCACAAAACATTGTTTCCATACCAGAATGATGCATGTCCCACAAGTCTGAATATTGCACTGACCTCTCCCCACCAGGATCGTCTGCTGCGGGGGCCAGTATGCCAAGGCGTGGGAGGCGGTGGCGTCGCATCCTCGCTGGCCGGCCGTCTCCCGCGCGCTCGCGCTCTCCCTCCTGGGCCTGATGCTGTGGGGTAACGCGTTCTCCATGGCGGGCGGAGTGGCGGGACCCGAAGGGCAGCTCTTCAGGATAGGCTTCCTTTGTGTACTGGCGTACCTGGCGGGCTGGATCGTGCACTTCACAACTTTGCCGCCATTGCTGGGAATGCTCCTCGTTGGCATCGCTCTCAGGAACATTGGATTTATCGCTCTCACCGGTCCCTACGTGCGCGTTTCCTCCATCCTCAGGTACATCAGTCTATTGTTTTCAGGAGCCTTTAGCTGCTCAGTAATACACAACACCGTTATTTAATGTAGACAATAATAAGTATATAAAATTGTTTTGAATTTGTATGTATGAGTTTGCAGTAATACGCCACTTACTTACTTACTTACTTACTTACTTACTTACTTACTTACTTACTTACTGGCTTTTAAGGAACCCGGAGGTTCATTGCCGCCCTCACATAAGCCCGCCATTGGTCCCTATCCTGAGCAAGATTAATCCAGTCTCTATCATCATATCCCACCTCCCTCAAATCCATTTTAATATTATCTTCTCATCTACGTCTCGGCCTCCCCAAAGGTCTTTTTCCCCTCTGGCCTCCCAACTAACACTCTATATGCATTTCTGGATTCGCCCATACGTGCTACATGCCCTGCCCATCTCAAACGTCTGGATTTAATGTTCCTAATTATGTCAGGTAAAGGATACAATGCGTGCAGCTCTGCGTTGTGTAACTTTCTCCATTCTCCTGTAACTTCATCCCTCTTAGCCCCAAATATTTTCATAAGAACCTTATTCTCAGAAACCCTCAATCTCTGTTCGTCTCTCAAAGTGAGAGTCCAAGTTTCACAGCCATACAGAAGAACCGGTAACATAACTGTTTTATAAATTTTAATTTTCACATTTTTGACAGCAGACTAGATGTCAAAAGCTTCTCAACCGAATAATAACACGCATTTCCCATATTTATTCTGCCTTTAATTTCCTCCCGAGTGTCATTTACATTTGTTACTATTGCTCCAAGATATTTCAATTTTTCCACCTCTTCGAAGGATAAATCTCCAACTTTTAAAGTTGCATTTCGTACAATATTCTGATCACGAGACATAATCATATACTTAGTCTTTTCGGGATTTACTTCTAGCCCTATCGCTTTACTTCCTTCAAGTAGAATTTCCCTAATCGTTTGTGGATTTTCTCCTAATATATTCACGTCATCCACATAGACAAGCAGCTGATGTAACTCGTTCAATTCCAAACCCTCCGTGTTATCCTGAACTTTCCTAATGGCATATTCTAGAGCGAAGTTAAAAAGTAAAGGTGGTAGTGCATCTCCCTGCTTTAGCCCGCAGTGAATTGGAAAAGCATCAGATAGAAACTGCCCTATACGGACTCTGCTGTAAGTTTCACTAAGAAACATTTTAATTAATCGAACTAGTTTCTTGGGAATACCAAATTCAATAAGAATATTATATAAAACTTCTCTCTTAACCGAGTCATACACCTTTTTGAAATCTATGAATAACTGATGTACTGTACCCTTATACTCCCATTTTTTCCTCCAATATCTGTCGAATACAAAAAATCTGATCGATAGTCGATCTATTACGCCTGAAACCACAATGATGATCCCCAATAATTTCATCTACATATGGAGTTAATCTTCTCAAAAGGATATTCGACAAAATTTTGTACGACGTCAACAAAAGTGATATTCCTCGAAAGTTACTACAGTTAGTCTTGTCCCCCTTGCCACACCATTATTTAATGTGAGTCCCTATTGCGCAGTTCTGTATATCAATTTCAATGGCGGTCTTCGAATGTAAACTAATACAGCAAGTTTACTCAGCTTATGACAGCATCCCTGATTGTTACTTAACAGTGCAAGCTGGCTTTGCTTCTATACTTGTGTTATTTTATCCATACGTTTTTATACTTTGTTCTGAATTGTATTACTTATTCCGTATATTTTGCTCCGACTGACAGTAAGTGATGGTGTTACAGAAAAATGGCACTAGTCGTAATCCTGATCAGAGCGGGTGTAGGTTTGGATCCGGCCGCGTTGAAGCGACTGGGAGGCATGGTGTTGCGCCTGACAGTGATTCCTGCCCTCATGGAGGCGGTCGTGGTAGCTGTGATGTCGCACTACCTGCTCGATATGCCCTGGATGTGGGGCTTCTTACTGGGGTAAGTAAGCTAGAACAGAATCTCGAGTCTTGCATTTTCAGTCTTCTACACGTTTTAAAACACGCATATTACTTTTCCTACTAAGAGAACATGTGATTAAAAAATTGAATTTCGAATGGCTTAATAATTTCAATGATTCTTGAAGTTAAGATTGTACAAATTAAGAAATAGGCCAACACCAAGTTTCGTAATTGTATGCTTCTCTAGTACTTCCTATACGACTAAACGATTTCAACCATATTTGTCACCAAATTACCGATTACGTCCCAGCTCCCTTTCTGTACAAGATGGGGTACGGAGACTAGTGTTCCGTGTTTTTAATTACTCTAAGCAGATGCATTATTATTCATTAAGAATGTTTTAAGAAAATAGAATGTTAACAAAAAAAAAAGTACTGAATAATTTCAAGGGAAAAATTTCTCCAGGGGCGGGTATCAGCCCACTCTAAGTTACGTGGACATAAAGGGAAAAATTGAGACGGTTTGGGTAAAGTTCCTGGGTAGTTCAGTTGGTAAGAGCGTCGGTGCGTTAAGTCAAAGGTCCCGGGATCGATACCCGGCCCCGGAACAATTTTTCTCTTGAAACTATTCAAGTCTACTTCACAGGGAGCTTTACCTGAAAGCTATATTTGCATAATATATATGTTACTGGAGGTACGTTAATAGAAAACCACAATTTCAAGTCACACAGAGTTTGTGTGCACTCGATGTGGGTTCTGGCGTATTGTCAGCCCACTATACAGACGTGGACAAATTATTAGACTAAATGGATTATATGTGCAACAAAGCTGTATTTATCGGCAGAAATAATGAACAGAAAATTGAGTCTGGAGGTTACTAATATTTTGTGAACATTCCCTTATTCTTTATTAGCGTTGATTTTGTCAGGGATGCTGGAAACCAAAGTTCGACACTTTGTTTGAATATCAGCATCATTTAGCCAGATATCAGACAGTGCTTAAATGAGTCCATATTTTGTTGTAAGCCTGTTTTTGTTCACTTTCTTCTACAGTATAGATCACAGATTTTCAAATTCGTTCATGTCCGGTCTTCTTGCAGGGCATAGGAGAACAGACTGTTGAATATATTCTGCAGTACATAATTAAAACATCAGTAGTACCAACACAGCAAGACAAAATATACTTAACCTTTAGAAAAATATACCAGAAGATGTAAACAATCATATTTACAACAATAGAGACTCTGTGAATTATACTGATAGTTGATATGACGAATTATACAGTATTATGTTTCCAAGAAAAACGTTTTAGTCTAATAATTTGTCCACGTCTGTAAGTTATGTGGACATGAAGGGAAAAATTGAGACAGTGTCGGGTGAAGTTCCTGGGTAGCTCAGTTGGTAAGAACGTTGGTGCGTTCAGCCAACGGTCCGGGGATCGATACCCGGCCCCGGAACAATTTTTCCCTTGTAATTATTCAAATGTAGTTCACAATGATCTTTACCTGAAAGCTAGATTTGCAACAAAAAAAAAAGTACTGTCACGTTCCTAATGGTTGTAGTTTCACTTGGCATGTTGTTGCCATGTAGGTCGCAACTGTATTATCCGGATGGTCCAATGTGATCTGCCTTTTATACCCCAGAGCCGTCCATCCAAAAAGAGCGCCAGACAATGCAACATTCGTTAAACCGAACATTGAGGCAGTCCGCAAAACGGAAGAGCTTTGCGTACTGCCTACAATACCAGGCGTTCAGTAACAATATATCATTAATTTCCTAACAGATTGAGCAGGACTCTAATGAGAATGCTCCGCTTCTGGTCACTATTATTTCTTCACATTACGTTTCGATATGGATAAATAATAAATTCTAGTACCAACGTCTCGACTGTCGGAATTTTAATTTTCATCATGCCTGTTGCCGTATGTCTGCAGTGCTGTGCTGGCGGCCGTATCGCCCGCCGTAGTGGTGCCGTGTCTCTTCCAGCTTCAGGATAAGGGCTACGGACGCAAGAAAGGCATTCCCACGCTGCTGATAGCTGCCGCCACCCTGAACGATATCATCTCCATCTCGGCTTTCGGCGTGCTACTCAGCATTATCTTCTCCACAGGTGAGAGAGCGCGTCTGTTACACTAGTTTTAGAATGCGGCACTCTGTTACAATTTCGATGTACTATTATTATTATTATTATTATTATTATTATTATTATTACTACTACTACTACTACTACTACTACTACTACTACTACTACTACTACTACTACTACTGACACTTTGTAGACTTGTAGACTGCAAATAAGTTAATATATCTTATACTAGTTTAATGTGGACATTAGGAAATCAAAATAAAATTAATTCGAGCTTTGCATGGAGACATAACGAAAGTAGTACGATAAAAATACACAAGTTCATAAAGGCTATGCGAGGGAATTGAAAAGGCAAAGGTGATCATTCTAATAATAGATTTTGAGAGCCTGTGAACTCTGATGTTGATTGTTGCAGGCGATCTGACTATGCAGATTCTCAATGGCCCCATCGGAGTCATCCTCGGCTTCGTGTGTGGCGGCATGTGCGGCATGGTGCTGCATTTCGTGCCACAGAGATATGACGTAAGTGGTACAAATTCTTGCGGATTACATTTTCGATTTTTAATTCTTATTCCTCTATTACCCCATTAACACCACATCATCATCATCATCATCATCATCATCATCATCATCATCATCATCATCATCATCATCATCATCATCATCTAACATCCCAGTACTTAACATCACATCACATCACATCACATAATATCGCATCAAATCACATTAAATGATGTCACATTGCTTTCTGACATGACATTACGGTACCATAGGACAGATCATTGCAATGAGCTTCTGTTTTGCCACAGCTGCATGTGGTGGCGCTGAGGACGGTGCTGCTGGCGGCGGGCGGGCTGCTGATACTGATCGGCAGCGAGGCGGTGGGCTTCGACGGCGCCGGACCGCTAGGCTGCATCGTGGCTGCGTTCGTGGCCAGCCACGGTTGGAGGGCGCAGGGCTGGAACCAAGAAAAGGTATTTCTCCTTTCTATACAGTGCTTTTTTTCTTCGTTTCTTTCAGATATCTTCCCCTCTTTATACGCTTTCTTTTCTTCACACCCCTTCTACACTTTTCTTCGCCACATTTATACTTTTTACTACGCCATTCACTCTTCTTTATTTTATACATTCCTTCCATCATTTTATCCTTCCCTTCTTTATTTATTACTCATTCGTCTCAATCTTAGTATTTCACTGCTTTTTACTCATCCATATTTCCATATTTCTATTTCTCTTTCTCTAATTTCCATGTTTTCATTTATTTCTATTCCTTTTCCTCTTTCTCTTGTTCTTACTGTCTCTCAGTTCCTTTCTTTTTTTCTTTCTTTCTTTCTTTCTTTCTTTCTTTCTTTCTCTTGTTCTTGCTCTCTCTCGCTTCCTTTCCTTCTTTTGCTTGTTCTTGCTGTCTATCAGTTCCTTTCTTTCTTCCTCTTATTCTTGCTGTCTCTTAGTTCCTTTCTTTCCTTCTTCCTCTTGTTCTTGCTCTCTCTCACTTCCTTTCTTTCTTCCTCTTGTTCTTGCTGTCTCTCAGTTCCTTTCTTTCTTTCTCTTGTTCTTGCTGCCTCTCTATTTTTCTTTCTTCCTCTTGTTCTTGCTCTCTCTCACTTCCTTTCTTTCTTTCTCTTGTTCTTGCTGTCTCTCAGTTCCTTTCTTTCTTTCTCTTGTTCTTGCTGTCTCTCAGTTTCTTTCCTTCTTCCTCTTTTTCTTGCTGTATCTCATCTCCTTTCTTGCTCCCTCTTGTTCTTGCTGTCTCTCAGTTCCTTTCCCTCTTCCTCTTGTTCTTGTTGTCTCTCACTTCCTTTCCTTCTTTCTCTTGTTCTTGCTTTCTCTCAGTTCCTTTCTTTCTTTCTCTTGTTCTTGCTGTCTCTGTTCCTTTCCTTCTCCTCTTGTTCTTGCTGTCTCTTAGTGCCTTTCCTTCTCCTCTTGTTCTTGGTGTCTCTGTTTTTCTTTCTATCTCTTGTTCTTCCTGTCTCTCTGTTCTTTTCCTTCTTCCTCTCGTTCTTGCTCTCGCTCAGTTCCTTTCTTTCTATCTCTTGTTCTTCCTGTCTCTCTGTTCTTTTCCTTCTTCCTCTTTTTCTTGCTCTCTCTGTTCCTTTCTTTCTTCCTCTTGTTCTTGCTGTCTCTCAGTTCCTTTCTTTCTTCCTCTTGTTCTTGCTGTCTCTCGGTTCCTTTCCTTCTTCCTCTTGTTCTTGCTGTCTCTCAGTTCCTTTCCTTCTTTCTCTTGTTCTTGCTGTCTCTTTATTTTTTCTTTCTTCCTCTTGTTCTTGCTGTCTCTCTGTTCCTTTCTTTCTTCCTCTTGTTCTTGCTGTCTCTCAGTTCCTTTCCTTCTTCCTCTTGTTCTTGCTGTCTCTCAGTTCCTTTCCTTCTTTCTCTTGTTCTTGCTGTCTCTCAGTTCCTTTCCTTCTTCCTCTTGTTCTTGCTGTCTCTTAGTTCCTTTTCTTCTCCCCTTGTTCTTGCTGTCTCTCAGTTCCTTTCCTTCTTCCTCTTGTTCTTGCTGTCTCTTAGTTCCTTTTCTTCTCCCCTTGTTCTTGCTGTCTCTCAGTTCCTTTCCTTCTTCCTCTTGTTCTTGCTGTCTCTCTGTTCCTTTCTTTCTTCGTCTTGTTCTTGCTGTCTCTTAGTTCCTTTTCTTCTCCCCTTGTTCTTGCTGTCTCTCAGTTCCTTTCCTTCTTCCTCTTGTTCTTGCTGTCTCTCTGTTCCTTTCTTTCTTCCTTCTTGTTCTTGATGTCTCTTAGTTCCTTTTCTTCTCCCCTTCTTCTTGCTGTCTCTCAGTTCCTTTCCTTCTTCCTCTTGTTCTTGCTGTCTCTTAGTTCCTTTTCTTCTCCCCTTGTTCTTGCTGTCTCTCAGTTCCTTTCCTTCTTCCTCTTGTTCTTGCTGTCTCTCTGTTCCTTTCTTTCTTCGTTTTGTTCTTGCTGTCTCTCAGTTCCTTTCCTTCTTCCTCTTGTTCTTGTTGTCTCTCTGTTCCTTTCTTTCTTCGTCTTGTTCTTGCTGTCTCTCAGTTCCTTTCCTTCTTCCTCTTGTTCTTGCTGTCTCTCTGTTCCTTTCTTTCTCCCTCTTGTTTCTTACTGTCTCTCAGTTCCTTTCCTTCTTCCTCTTGTTCTTGCTGTCTCTTAGTTCCTTTTCTTCTCCCCTTGTTCTTGCTGTCTCTCTGTTCCTTTCTTTCTTCCTCTTGTTCTTGCTGTCTCTCTGTTCTTTTCCTTCTTTGTCTTGTTCTTGCTGGCTCTGTTTCTTTTCTTCTTCCTCTTATTCTTGCTGTGTCTCTGTTTTTCTTACTTTTTCTTGTTCTTGCTAGCTCTCATTTTCTTTCCTTCTTTGTCTTGTTCTTGCTATCTCTGTTCTTTTTTTTCTTCCTCTTGTTCTTGTTTTGTCTTAGTTCCTTTCCTCCTTCCTCTTATTCTTCCTGTCTCTCTGTTTTTTTCTTTCTTCCTCTTGTTATTGCTGTCTCTATGTTCTTTCCCTCTTCCCTCTTGTCCTTTTAGCCTTTTCCTTTCATTCTTTTCTGATATTACTCCTACTGTCTTCTTCTGTTTCTTCATTTATATTATTTAATTTTCTTTTTTTATTTCGGTTGTAATTTATTCATTTTGTTACTTATCATTGCATTTGTTTCCTTTGTTTATTTCCCTTATATTTGTCTCTCCCTTTTCTCTCTCTTTCCCCTTCTCATTTTGTCTGTCTGTTTCTAGAATCCCGTGGAGATAAACTTCGTGATCCTGTGGAAGATGTTTCAGCCCGTGCTCTTTGCCCTCATCGGCACAGAGATTGACCTGTTCGTGCTGGACCCCACCGTTGTGGGTCTCGGCATGGCTTCCGTGCTCGGATCGTTAGCGGTCAGTAAACTCCTCATTTCTCACAGCATAGTTAAACTCTGCAGTTAAGCAACTAAATAATACTAGCTCTGTATTTTGTCATTGTAGATACGCATCTTGGTTTCTGTAGTGGTCGTATCTGGAGAGAATCTCAATTGGAAGGAGAAGATCTTCATTTCCTTCGCCTGGTTTCCAAAGGCAACCGTGCAGGTACGTATGAACAGCACGAGAAATACTCGCATATCTTCTACCATACTACTGCTTTCTCCATGCCATCACCTCATAATTCCTAGCCCAGCGAAGCCCAATCTCTTCTCTTAAGAGCTAATGACGTCATAGAGTCGCTTTGCCCCCACCTCCGTCGTTTGGAGGCATGACAGTGCATGAACCACTTCCCCTTCGATCAGTCAATTAGTAACGGCTGATTGCAATCAATTTCTACCATAAATGTCGCTCTGTTAGAAAAATATGTAACAATTATGAAGAAACTATACGACACTTTCGAGTCCAAATTTCGAGACTTGAAAAACAATAGAGGCGAAAATTAGTCCTTTTAACAAATCATTTAAATTTGCTTGCAAAAAAGCCTCCGCATGATGTAGTTAATTTGCTGAATTCTACAGCCGTGAAATATTCTCAGGAAGAAGGTTGGGACTTGCTTAAATCTTTGTCCAGTGAAACATTTCCCAAATTGTGAAAGTTTGCTGAAAATTTAATGACAATCTTTGGGTCTACATATATCTCTGAACAGATGTTTCGAAAATGAATCAAATAAAAAGCCAGTGTCGTAATAGAGTAGGGCACGATCATTTGGTCTACCTTTTAAGACTCTGTTGTTCATCCTTTTCCGCGAAAATATTGATGAACTAGTTAGAAGTAAACAGTACAAAAAGGTCACCAACAGAGAAGGTGTTCAAGAAGCTTATTTGACTTTCTTTCCATCAGAAAATAATGGCAGTAACATTAACTGAAGCCGCCACTGTAACAAAGCGACAGTAGAGAAGTTTGTGACGTCATGAATACATGAATGCATAATAGCTCCGCAAAGAGTATGTGGAGGTAAATCTGCCATCCCCTCTTTCGCTTAATGTTGGACATCGCTGTTCTAGCCTCAAAATATAATACCTGTGTTTGCCAACGTGTATTCTAGGCATGTAGTTCATGCACCTTCATTTCCTATACTTTAACGTTTACTATGTGTATCATTACATCCGATGTTCAAGTTCTAGACCTATTATTTGTTCCTGTTAGTCAACTGTCCGAAGACAGGTTAGAACCTCACAAGTGACACTAATAAGGCATCACACATGATAATGGTATAAGGTTACCAGTTCGTTTCCTCCTCCCTTAAATACATCGCTGACTAGATAGGGCTACATATTAAACTAATCAGACTTCAGATGTATACAAACAATAAAGATGAATTTTTAGTAACGATAAAATTGTCATTTGCATTGAATTATGTACGAAGAAGGGGCGCTTCGTATCTTAACCCTACGAAACGTAAATGAACCCTTTCTGAATTAGAGGACTCCAAGGACAATCATCGGTTAGCTATTCTTTGCCCTCGTGTGACAGCAGAAGCATTTCACAAGCAGAGTAATACAGGACACACAACATAAAGAGCAGTCACGATAACTCATTAATTTTCACTGTGCCCGGAGCTGAACAGTTTCGAAGATAAAATGGTGCAGTCGAGTAAGGACCCGTTCACACGGTACGGGCATTTATTCGAATCGATTTCTTGCGATCAGCAGTATACACACGGTTCTATTTTTTCCCCTATGTAACATAAAATTTCATTATGCACGAAAAAATATATATAAACCGTGTGTACAGTGCTGCCGCAAGAAATCGATTCGAATAAATGCCAGTTTCGAGAAATTCCTGTACCGGCCCTAAGCTTACACTAGTTTGAAAATGGAATATAATTGCTAGTGTAGGGGACTTTCTCGTAGCCATAAATTGCATAACGACTCTGGAGACAGCTTATACCTATAATGTTTTCCAGATGTTTTGGAAAAAATCGATAACAGCTGTTTGACCTTCAATTTAGTGGCGTTCTTGAAGCTTCGCACACACAAGCTGGCTTTCATTATACTGTATAGCAATTGCGCTTTGAACGATTTTTATGTTACAAGAAAATTGTAGTAGGCTGAGAAAAAGAACTGTTTATTAATGTTATCTCAGTTAATAACAACTGAATACATAATTCAGATATTACAATAAAATATGTAGGCTATTATTATTCAGGCCTATAATAAGTGTACATACAATAAATGTCGATAATTTGCATTAGGCACTGAACTGCATATAGTGTGAAGTGCAGAGTAGTTTTTGAATAGTTTGACAAGCGTAACTGAAGATGAAGTGTTAAAATGAATGACGAAACTCAACTAGGGTATTCTGGATATTGGCCAGTCAGGAAGCGTAAACGGGAGAGGTTTCCATATGGTGATCAAACACAGGTTGTAAATATGTATAAGGCTCTGTTGAAAGATAAGTCTGTTATTCTGTAGTTATTACAGATGCAGTTTCAAAAGTTTGTTCAACTTTGGGTATAGGAAATAGGAGCTTGTATAACCTCCTGAATTCTGAGAATATAGTTTACATTTTTTTACTTGATTATTTAACGACGCTGTATCAACTACGAGGTTATTTAGCGTCGATGGAATTGGTGATAGCGAGATGATATTTGGCGAGATGAGGCCGAGAATTCGCCATAGATTACCTGACGTTTGCCTTACGGTTGGGGAAAACCTCGGAAAAAACCCAACCGGTAATCAGCCCTAGCGAGAATCGAACCCGCGCCCGAGCGCAACTACGGATCGGCAGGCAAGCGCCTTAAGCGACCGAATTACGCCGTGGCTAATATAGGATATTATACCATACTTCAAACACGATTATGATGTAAGATGTATGTACAGAGACCCGAAGTATAGTATAATATACCTGCATTTGTGCCCTAACTGTAACATACAGAATTTTTTCATAATTTTTCCTCATGTCAGTGACGTTTTTTTTTTTGACGTGTAGAGTTACATTGAACTTTAAAAAGAAAATAACAAATGACTCAGGAGGATAGGATATTAAAGGAATATCGATCTGTGGGCCAAGTCAAATATAAAAAAAACATAACAAAAACTATATTAAATACAAATCATGGTTTTACAAAGGCTGCGACTAGGAGCAAAGTACATGCATTTTATTTACGTAACGAAAGTTCAACATTGGACATAGTTCTCTCAGTAGTTAACTAACATAAGATAATTTAATAGAACTACTCTGTACAGGCCCCATATTCATTCATTCATTCATTCATTCATTCATTCATTCATTCATTCATTCATTCAAAGTGTTCTGCTCAAGGGCAGGTCTTTCACTGCAAATTCAGCATTGTCCGAGCTTTCCTATTTTCCGCCTTTCTCTTAGTCTCCGCCTACTATCCAGGTTTCGTACTTTTGTAATGTTGTCTATCATCTGATATTTTCTTCTGTCTCGAACTTTTCTTCCATTCACCATTCCTTGCAGTGAATCTTTCAGTAAGCAGTTTCTTCTTAGTAGTCGACTTGGTTGGCGAGTTGGTATAGCGCTGGCCTTCTATGCCCAAGGTTGCGGGTTCGATCCCGGGCCAGGTCGATGGCATTTAAGTGTGCTTAAATGCGACAGGCTCATGTCAGTAGATTTATTGACATGTAAAAAAACTCCTGCGGGACAAAATTCCGGCACATCCGGCGACGCTGATATAACCTCTGCAGTTGCGAGCGTCGTTAAATAAAACATAACATTTAACATCATCTTAGTAACTCGCCAATTCATTTTCTCTTTCTGATCAGTTTCAGCATCATTCTTCCTGCAAGCACTCTTTCTAGCGCAACTTCGTTTCTTATCTGTCGGTTTCACACCCTCCATTCTTCTCCATATCCAAATTTCAGATGCTTTTAGGGTTTCTCTTCACTTCGTCGTAACGTGCATGTTTCTGCCTCATACAGTGCACACTCCACACAAATCACTTCACTAGTCTCTTCCTTGGCTGTTTTTCCAAAGATACGCAGAAGATGCTCCTTTTTCTAATAAAAGCTTCCTTGGCCATTGTTATCCTTTTTTGACTTCCTGACAGCAGCTCATGTTTTACTACTTGTAACCAGGCAGCGCATTTCTGTTCCCAAACGTACAGCGAATCGAGTAGTTTCTTCTGATACATTCATTACGTCACATGGATGCATAAGCAGGGTAGTAGAATTGCAAGCAGGTACGCATGGAGTCATTAAATTAACAATAATGTAATGTATTTTAAATATGCCCTTGTAACGTCATATAACGTAGAAAGAACATTATCTTAGTTTAGACAAATTTTATGTGACGTCCGTAAAAGATATGCATTTCATAACCTCAGAATGTATGTTTTCGTTCACTGCAACGGAATAGGTTTTGATAAATTAATTATTTGTCTATATTGTGTAAAATGTAAATATTGTTAATTTGTATACTGATTTTCTTTATTATTATTTTGTACCTGTAACGTCATGTGACATAGGAAGAACATTTTCTTAGCTTAAACAAATTTTTACTGGCAGTTATAGTAAAAGATATGAATTACATAAGTTCAGAATATAAGTTTTTATTCACCGTAACGGAGTTGATCTCGTTAAATGAAGTAATTGTATATATTACATATAGAGTATTAACAGTTAATGTGTATCATGTTTAATAATATGTTCTATAATTTGTATTGCATTCAGTATTATCATCGATCTAATTACATTTCCTTTCATATGTAGCATTAGTATTTTGTACGGCGCTAGTTTTGCAGTGTTAGTGGGTTTATATCGTTAAAAAGTAGCTGGACAGACCATTTTAATTCAGTAGTAATGCCACTTATAGTTGTTATGCTCCATTACTATTACGTACCGAACTAGGTTATACCTTTCGTAGCGAGCTGACGTAAGCATTTAAGGTCCAGGATATATTAACCGATAACTTTCCTAAACTTGTTTGGGAACGAAAATGCGCTGCCTGCTTATAACACAGTCCAAGTATTTGAAGCTGAGCACTTGATCTACTGCCTCATTTCTAATGCGAAAGATTACATTGTATTATTCTTCCTCATCTTATTATCACTCCTCTGATGTTCTGAAAATCCGTATACATACTGGTTTCAAATAGGATAAAAGAAAGAAAAGCAATTGCCTATTATACTTTGACCAAAACTACTTCAGACTTGACAGCTTACGGAGAAGGAGGAGCAGTGTTGTCATGTTGCCCATCTTTCGTGTAAGCGAGCGCGCTGCCGATAGAGTGCAGTAATGAACGACTGACATGAACACATACACTTCTAACCAATTTGTTTAACACTAGGCATTAAAATTTGTGTACATTATTATTTTTATTAGTCTATTATTATTATTATTATTATTATTATTATTATTATTATTATTATTATTATTTTTCTATTGTTATTGTTATTAGTAGTAGTAGTATTCTTCAATGTAATACCGTTAAGGTACGGTCACTCGTCGCTACTTTGGCTGCGCAACTTTTGTACTGCAGCTGCAAAAGTTGCGTGTCGTGTTCACACGTAAGCAAAAAATAGCGCGCTGCACGCTACTTTTCGTGCTGCGCAACCCGAGTGCAGCAAAAGTTGCAACTGGAGGTTGCGAGTCTGTTCACACACAAGGCGCTACTTTTGCAGCCGCAGTCATGGTGCAGGTTTCCATCTCCGTGTTGACTTCTCAATATACATTTTGTGGTTATGTTCGCTTTATTAATAAACTCATGCGAAAGTTTACTTATCTATTATTTGCTTTTCTGACCTAACTAGTATTCATAAATTGGCATTATTTTGACTATAAAGCTTTTAAAAACGCCTATATACTTAAATGATAACCGACAGCATATTCACGTAATCAATGTTGGCAACCCTCCTGTTTGAAACTGCGCTACAGAAAATTTAAAAAGTGAATTATATCGTCAGGAAATATGCTCATACTGTGTTGTACATTTAATAACTGTTACAAATAATTTATTTTCATCACATTCAACATTAAAATATATCCAAACAATAAAAATATCATTGGCACATTTGGGTGGCAACACTGGTCGCAACCGCAGCAAAAGTTTCAACAAAACCGATATCAAAAATGCTGCGACTGCAACCCTGAGAACCCTGTTCACACGTCGCTACTTTTAAGCTGCGCACAGCATCAAGAAGTAGCGAGCAGCAGGTTCGGCAGCCGCTACTTTTCGGGTTGCACCGTTGTTCACACGTCGCAGTACGAGAGTTGCGCAGTTTTTTGTACTGCATCGCTGCAAAAGTAGCGACGTGTGATCGTACCTTTAGAAAGGCGTTGAAAAATTGTAAAGCGTAAACATATTTATGATTAAAAATCTAAACGGCCTTTTTCTTTTCCAATATCGGTAACAGTGCTTTTATTAATTTTAACACAAGCAGCAGTTCTCATTACGACTTGCCACACCTGTGAAGTAACGGTCAGCGCGTCTGGCCGCGAAACCAGGTGGCCCGGGTTCGAATCCCGGTCGGGACAAGTTACCTGGTTGAGGTTTTTTCCGGGGTTTTCCCTCAACCCAATACGAGCAAATGCTGGGTAACTTTCGGTGCTGGACCCCGGACTCATTTCACCGGCATTATCATCTTCATTTCATTTAGACGCTAAATAACCTAGATGTTGATATAGCGTCGTAAAATAACCCAATAAAAAAAGAGGCCCTCCATTATCTTTTTCCCTCACAAAATACTCTCTTACATTACACACCATCTCTCGCGCTTGATTATTTAACGGGGTATCTTGTCCAATATTCGTTGTTCTCTGCCTGCCTTTTCTTCCTTCCGACATTGCACAAGTCACCTGTTTAGAAAATCTCGCAGACACTAGAAACGCACACTAGTCACACATTCCACCAATGACAATGAAGATAATACGTTTAATATAATTTAAATGCAATAATAATAATAATAATAATAATAATAATAATAATAATAATAATAATAATACTAAAACAATAATACAACTAAATAATATTTTTAATTCACACAAAGCACGCGCCAACCAGTCAACTCAAAGTCATTCCGGGCACTATATTTACCACTACGCCATGGTATTCACGTACAACTTGTAAACATAGACACGACAAGACCGTCCCGTTACCAGGTTACGCGTCTTTCGTGATTGGTTGTCATGGTAACATGCTAAAGTCGCCATTTGTCAGGTCAGAAGTAGTTTTGTACAGACCATAGACCGAACGATAATATTTTCATGTGGCGTCGCAGGTATCATCGAAATGTTAGGTTTTAGATAGCTGTGTCTTTGTTCACAACACATGTGCATAACTCATGTCTGTAAACAGGCCGCCATCGGCCCGGTGGCGCTGGACACTGCACGGCGCTTCTCTTCATTGGAGGGTGAGCACTATGGCCACAACGTGCTGATGATCGCCGTGCTGTCCATCCTGCTCACGGCACCAATCGGCGCCATCCTCATCACAATGCTGGGACCCAGGCTGCTGCACAGGGACGAGAAGGACGCTACCGAGCGCCAGCCCATGCAGGACTCGTAACCACGACAAAGTGACGCGTGGAGGTTTGTTAGTCGAGTGAGGAGCTCACTTTCAGAGATTCACAACTTCCGAAATGTGCTGTGAGTCTTCCCTCTCTTGTTTGGGAGGTGTTTGTTCGTAAGTTCTTTCCACGGAATTCTGGAACACGAATAAACAGCACTTAATGGATCAACAGTTCGTGAGGAGCTAATTCAGATATTCGTCAGCGTTCACGTGATGTGAAAGCGGGCAGGATCCCGAGCACAACTGACTTGATGCACTCGTGCTGGTGAGGTATTATCTATCTCATGGCCGGAAGATGTTTCAATGTCGCTCTTCTGCCTCATGTCGATTGCAGAGTCGTATCTCTATCTTCCATTATTCCTATTTCTGTTGGCTCAGTTAACAGAGGAAAGCAGACGTGTTCCTGCAACAAACAGTTTGTTGTGTTACTTGAAACTACTCGAAAAAATGTTCTGCTTATCGTCGTTGTTCCTGCAATAACTCCTATGTGCAAAATATACAATTTTTCAGTAGGAAGAAAAAACACATTTATTCATCCTATGGCAGCCGTACATAGGAGATTGTGAATTCTTACATTTTCGTAAGAGATTTTATTATTTGCTGTATCACTATTCAAGTTATTTAATAGAGCAAAAATATGAAAATCGATAAATATGTCACATAGGAGTTATTGCAGGAACAACAGCGTTATAATATAAAGATAACAAGCCTATTGTTCACTGAGTCTTAGTTGGAAATCGAAGTAAAATTTTTACTACTACTACATAATGGTGAATTGTTATTTATAAACTTCAGATGCTAATTTCATTGTGGCATAAATTAAACATTGTCATATAATCATCGTCGTCGTAGTCATCAACATCATCATCATCATCATCATCATCATCATCATCATCATCATCATCATCATCATCATCATGCGTAGCTGGCGAGTCAACGCACCAATGCATATATACTCGACCATATAATGTAATACGGACTTCATATCGTACCGATTACTAGACCTGAGTGAAATATAAGAGAAGGTAGTTAAAGTTGCTCAAATTGTATTATATTCTCTGACCAGTCATCCTTAGATTAAAAGGGTAACCGATTCTTATGCATACTGTAGATCTTATATCAAGATAACTTCAGATGAGTTTCGAGTGCTGTAAGATTTAAGTGCGTTTTGTCTATTACTATTATTTAAATAAAAAATATTCATTTTGTAATTTAAGATTGTATTTCACCATAAATTCAAGCTGTAAATGTCAGCCATTTCTTATGTATGTTTGCTTGAAGATTATGTAATCATAATCCGTGAAAAATAATGCTTCTTCTTCATCATAATCTTATTCTTCTTTTTTTTACTACTACACTTCAAGATGTATACATTTTCCTGTTCACCTTTTTTAGGACTTCGACGTAAACATGCGTTTTATTTTTTATCAGTGAAGGAATTATCAGCACCGGACGACTGAGGTTTTCTGTCAGGAGATCCTTCATTGTCTTAAGGAGTTGGGTACAGCTTACAGCAGTAAAATTTTGGAAATATTCAACATTTTTTCCTCCATTACAGTGTCTTGTACAATAATGAAAATTATTATGTGTAAAATATTGTTCTTCTGCTATATGAAAAAAATATTTTTGCGATTAATAAAAAATATTTTTTTCAAAATTCAAAATGGTGGCAGTTCACTGTGCAGTGATGAAGCGTTTCTCCCATAACTTAAAAACTATCCAACATTCTGTGATGAAATTTTGTGTGTATTTATGCATATCATATCTACAATATGATGCAAAATCTCTTGTCTACCTTTGATATATTGTCTGGTAAAAAATAAATTCTTAAAAAAATGGTCGAATATCAGTATTTTCTTCTAACACAAAATAAAAAAAATATATATTATTTATTAAGGAATGTAGCTGAAAGAATGTAGAAGAAGCACGAGTTTCAGCAATAAAATAAAAGAGAGAGAACATGAAAAAGTTAAAAAGTTTATGGGTTATGAGGGAAACGCTTCATCACTGCACAGTAAACTGCCACCATTTTGAATTTTGAAAAAAAAATGTAAATACTTTTTTTTTAATCGTAAAACTATTTTTTTTAATATATCAGGAGAACAGTGTTTTACACATACCAATTTTCATTGTTGTACAAAATACAGTAACGGAGGAAAACATGTTGAATATTTTCAAAAATTTTACTGCTGTAAGCTGTACCTAACCCCTTAAATGCAAATGATAAAGAACTAAACTAAAATGTCTTAATATGATTAAAACTATACTATTCTAATAATAAAAATATATTGTATTTTATTGTGTGTTTCTAGTTCTCTTTCTTGTCATATTTCTATGTTGGCTTTTACGTAACGAAAACATAATCTTTATATAACATTGTTCACAATATACATCCATGAAGTGGTTCATAATGAGTTAATGACGAAATACGTTACCAGCTTTAATAAAATTTGACTTTTATCGACAGTTAATATGAAGTTTAATAAAAATGCCTTACCTTGGTGTGTTCATTTTCAATATATTTACTGTATTTCATGTAGACCAATATACCTAATATTCCTTTGTGTGTTTCGA
Organism: Periplaneta americana; assembly: GCF_040183065.1. Lineage (NCBI taxonomy): Eukaryota > Metazoa > Arthropoda > Insecta > Blattodea > Blattidae > Periplaneta > Periplaneta americana. The sequence continues at coordinate 104,717,601 of NC_091119.1, read as the reverse complement.
GCGTCTGTAGAATTAAAAATTCAAAACGTTATTATCAATATCACAGCATAGTGGATCTCATCCATGAACCTGAAGTCGAAGAAAGACAATCTCATGAATTTCTTGCACTTTATTTACTTCATTTCTGTCGTACCTGAAGCATGAAGTATTGAGAGAGAGGAGGTTTTGTAAGAGCAATGAATTTTGTGTAGTATGTTGTAATAGAACAACCAATAAATATCTGCAGTGCATAACACGCTCATGTGTTGAATATTTTACTTTGTAATGTACACTAACGTTCAAAGATATCTGACCTACGATTTTTTCATCGTGTAAGCGAACTTATTAACCACGGGATAAGTCAGAATCAAAGATATAAAAAAAAAATTGACAAGCTTTGAAAGAGTTCCGGTAGTTCTCAATAGAGAACACTATTACTGGGGCTAATAAAAAGTGTCGGGCAAAAGTGATGATGTAGATTAAGCAAAAATTATTCTCATAATTGACATTATCAGCGGTTTGCAGCTGAATCTAAACTTGTTTTACAATCAGTAGAGTTCGAGTAGTATGAAAAATTGAATTCTATAATGCGAGTACATTTATGTACGACTGGCACCACTGACTATTATCTTCACCATCTATTCATAGAAGTAATAACTTAAGACGCCACACTTAGACAAACAAATCGATCACTATCGATTAATAGGTTCAGATATCTATTAACATCAGTGTACATGCGATTCTGTAACTTCTGCGGTATCATGAGATTAGAAATGACAATCTATGGTGGAGGAAGACCAGTTTAAATAGCGAATTTAAGGACCTAATTGTTATTTTCATAACCTGAAGCGGTATTCTTGAACTGTGTTAACTATGTAACCAGAAAGTCCTGCTTCTTGTAAAAGTCTGAACATTGCTTCGCAATTATCATACAAATGGGAAATGAAAGGAATAAATTACCCAAGTAATGTATGTGGCGACTGGGAAAATGACGATGACGATAATGATAAATTCACAAAATTGATTAGACACTAAATGAATTCGGTTTAACGTGAAACGTTTATGCGCTTGGGATTCCAAAATATGGTCACACTTTTAGTACGGTGACGTCATCCAAGCGAACTACGTCATGCAAGCGATACTATTCGTACACAAGCAGGCTGATTAATAAATGCGGGGAGTATGAAGACACATTTAATTTAATATAGTCTAATTTTAAAGAACATAATTGACGTAATAATTAATGAAATCAGTTCTCTGTAACGACATACCATTGTTGTTATTATTATTATTATTATTATTATTATTATTATTATTATTATTATTATTATTATTATCATCATCATCATCACCATCTTTATTAAAATTTCAAACACATCATAGGCGTCATATTGATATGTGAATCTTTTCGACCATTAATTTTGCTTTCTTGCTTCGAGACTAGGCCTCATGAAATGAGAAAGCAATTATGAAGTAATTAACGAGAAGACTCCACCTTATTAAATTTAAGTATCAAGACAAAAATAGATAAACGTTTCATGCAATTAAAGGGATTCCAGGAATCCCCTGTCAGCCATCGGAGTAGCTCAGTCGGCTGAGGCGCTTGCCTGCCGGTTAGGAATTGCGGTCGGGCGTGGGTTCTATCCCCGCTTGAATTGATTATCTGGTTGGGTTTCTTCGAGGTTTTCCCCAACCGTAAGGCAATATCAGGTAATTTAGTGGAAATTCTCAGCTTCTTCTAGCCAAATATCATCTCGCTATCACCAATGCCATCGACGCTAAATAACCTAGTAGTTGATACAGCGTCGTTAAAAGTCAACTAAAGAAAAAAAGAATCTCCTGTCACTTCCTATCTTGAATTGAAATATATAGGTCATTCTTTACTTTATAAATAATACATATTTTTGAAGGGTAAGTTGTATGCTGTTCCTTGGTTTTTAACATTCTCCGCGCATTACAAATGTAACATCACGTATTCGTCATTCTGGTGCGTTACAACATAATCTAGATGTTTCGGTTTTTTCTTTAAATTAAACAGAACTTTCGCACAACGCAACTTGGTGAACAAAAATATAGGAAATATATCAATACCGTGGACAAAATGTAGGACTGCCCTGCAGACATCACAGGATAAGTACAGGGCACAGAACAAATATCCACGCCGGGTATCTAATCACGGATAGCTAATTTTAGAAGCGGATACGCTATCCATTAGTTGTAAAGAAATAAAATAGTTTAAAAAGAGAGATCCTAAGCCATTCTAACTTTTCTCTACGACTAAATATGACATGGGTTTAAATCTCGCTTGTGTTGAATAATTGATTACTTTTTTTTCCTATTGGATATTGTTCCTCTAAGATGAATGTCAGAATCTTCCTGGAATTTTCATCTAAAAATATTATGTTATTATCGATTCTATAAGCGCCAAATAACTATGTAGTTGGTGCAAATTCGTTAAAAGGGGCCGTATTCGTAGACATTCTTAGCGCGGGCTTCCGTTGGATGATCAGCGAACTAACGTTTTTCGTATTCATAAACCAGTGTTAGCGATATGATATGATATGAATCCTGTACAAGTAATCAGTCGATAGCTGGGGCTAGTTTCGCACGCTCGTAGCGCAGGCTAGCGAAATGTCTATGCATAGCACCCATACAAATTAATATGTATTGCAGAAAATGTGCTGTAGTCTCGACTCATTTGTCCAGAAAAGTAAAATTTTGTTAGAAAAGTACAGTTAATCTTTGTATCATGCTTCATTTCCACGTAACAACTACTGTAGTTTAAGCTGATTTTGAAATGTAAATTTTGTGCAACATTTGTTTGAAGTTTTTATTTAGATGCATAATTGTGATGGTAATTATTAATTAAAATACAAGTAGTATTTTAATGATTAGCATAGCTGGCGTGAAACGAGCTGGCCCAGATTTAAATCCTGCTTGGGACAAGGCATCTGCTTTTCCCTCAACCAATTGAAGCAGAATTGCTGGGTAACTTTCGGCGTTGGACCTCGGATTCATTTCGCCATCATTAATTCACATATCATCATCATCATCATCATCATCATCATCATCCAAATCATAGCCAGGGTTAAGTTCACGGTGCGACGTGCTGTATTTGTACAAGACCGAGACCGTTCGGCTACCATAACATTCACAGAACAGGAGTGGTAAGTACAATAAGCTTCAGGTTGTAGTGTAAGCCTTCAGGTCCCTCATCCGTACAAGATAAAAAAACAGGACAAGCGCAAGAGCACTTGTTCCTTTGGTATGGGCCATTGTGTTGCCTCTAAGAACAATAATAATAATAATAATAATAATAATAATAATAATAATAATAATAATAATAATAATAACAATAATAACAGGAATAGTAAATACATGAAAATTATTATTTTAGGATTTTTCTGTTCTGAAATTTAGACTTTACGAAATATTACCTTTAAAAATGTAAGAAAGCTAAATAAAGTTTTAGGAAAACTGATGAGCATTAGGAATTTCTTTTATAATACTGTATATTGTTCGGAAATGCTTTATAAAAACACCGCTATTTAAAAAAATCCCTAAGACCACTCCGTTACGCGCAATTCTCTCATATTCAGGTAATTATATTACTTACTTACTTACTTACTTACAAATGGTTTTTAAGGAACCCGAAGGTTCATTGCCGCCCTTACATAAGCCCGCCATCGGTCCCTATCCTGTGCAAGATTAATCCAGTTTCTATCATCATATCCCACCTCCCTCAAGTCCATTTTAATATTATCCTCCCATCTACGTCTCGGCCTCCCCAAAGGTCTTTTTCCCTCCGGTCTCCCAACTAACACTCTATATGCATTTCTTGATTCGCCCATACGTGCTACATGCCCTGCCCATCTGCAAATAATTTTTACAGCACGAAGTAGTGACTTAATTACACATTCATTGGATCGTTTTCTAGTATCAGAAATAGATTACAGTCACTATTACACTTCTACTACGTCATATTACTTTTGACCAATAAAATAGTACGAAAGGATGTTTAAACCAATCATGGCTGCTTATCGCTACAATTTTGTCACTTTCCTAGCATTTGTTTATTTTCATCACTTCGTTCTTAATCACTTCCCCAGCATTTGTTTCTTTGTTTGCCAACATTTTAAACTGCAAATTCTTTACGGTACTACAAAATATGCTTTGCGATCTTAATTTGTTTCCGCATAGATAGTCGACTCAATATGGCGGCTTCGTTCAAACGTTTTGGTGAAGCTAACATTAGTGAAATAGAATTTAAAAAAGTTAATTAATATCTATTTTATTGTATTAGAGTACTTTATTTCTTCTAATCTTCATATACTTTCTCATGTTTATATCACCTCCCTACCATTTGTTTCTTTGTTTGCCAACATTTCAAACTGCAAATTGTTTACGGTACTATAAAATATGCTTTGCGATGTCATTTGCTTACTATATAGATAGTCAAATGAAAATGGCGGCTCCGTTGAAACGTTTTGGTGAAGCTAACATTAGTGAAATAGAATTTTAGTAAATCAATTAATATATATTTTTTTTTTTATTGTATTACACTATTTTATTTCTTCTAATCGTGTAATAGTCAAATCCCACTCGAGTTTTGTTTTCACTAGATAAATCTAAACTTCTAGTGAGATTAAATAATCCGTGGCGCTACAGCCCATAAAAGGGCTCATACCGACCAGCCGGCTGCTGGTCTCACGTCCACATGCGAAGCAGAGGTGGGCGATCATCCAACAAGAATGGAGGTATCGTGTGGTTAGCACGATGATCCCCCCAGCCGTTATAGCTGGCTTTCGCAACCGGATTTTGATATCTATCGTAGATCCGGAAGTGTATCACGATACTGGGTGGGCACCGGCCCATACACTGGCCGAAATTTCATGAGAAAATTTCTTCCCCCATGAGATCTCGAATCAGCGCGCAATTCGTAACGCGAGTCCTAGGCAGGATTCCTTAGACCACGATGCCACGGCGCGGGACTCTAGTGAGTTTACTGTTGAAAAACTCATCTACAGAGTAGAAGGGATTAATTAAAAGCCAATTATAAAATCTAATTTTGAAACTATTCGTTGGTAACTTAGAATATTGACAAAGAAGATTATTATACAGGGTGTTTAAAAAATACGGGGCATAATTTCAGGTATGTATTTCCCACATGTAGACAATCAAAATAGTTCATTACAACATGTGTCCGGAAATGCTTCATTTCCGAGTTATGGCCTTCACAACATTGAAATTCACCGGAACGTTTTTCTTTCCGCAGGTCGTTGTCATTACAGAATATGTTCAAAATGTCCACCTCCTGCTTGAATACAGACCTCACATCGATGTCTCATTGACCTGCGAACACGATCCCAAACTCCAGGAATATTGCGTATGTCCTCAGAACATGCCACAATTCGATTCCGAAGGGATTCCAAATCAGGCACCGGAGACGAATAAACCAATGATTTTAAATGGCCCCACAAGTAGAAATCGAGAGGGTTCAGATCAGGTGAGCGTGGAGGCCAAGCAATTGGGCCACCTCTACCTATCCATCGATCAGGAAACCTTCGATCCAAGTACCGGCGAGCCGTACGACTGAAGTGTGCAGGAGCGCCATCATGCAAGAAGTGAATGTGTTGACGATTGATCAGAGGAGTGTCTTCTAAAACATGAGGTATGGTGTTTTCCAGGAAGTTTGTGTACGCCTGCCCCGTAAGTCTGTTTACAAGTACACGGGGTCCAACTAATCGATCACCAATGATAGCGGCCCACATGTTGAGGGAGAACCGCACCTGGTAATGAGATGGAACAGTTGCACGTGGGTTTTCATACGCCCATACATGCTGATTGTGGAAATTTGTTATGCCATCTCATGTGAACTGTGCTTCATCTGTAAATAATACTGAGGCAGGAAAGTTCGGATTTACACCACACTGCTGCAAGAACCACTGACAGAACCTAACTCGTGCAGGGTAATCTGCTGTTGACAGGGCCTGTACACGTTGCAAATGATAAGGATACAATTGATACTCTTTCAACAGTCTCCAGACAGTCGTATGAGGAACACTGACTTGCAACGCTACCCTTCGTGTGCTGATATACGGAGTCATGTTCACAGCCTCCAGAATCTCCTCCTCTACTTCTGGAGTTGTAGATCTTGGTCGTCCCCTTCCCAAACCAGGAGAGTTAAATTTTCCATACTCGCACAGACGGTAATGGAGACGTACAAATGTCTTCCGATCTGGACATTGTCGCTGTGTGTACCTCTCCTAGTACAAACGACGAGCCAGCGCAGCATTGTCGTCCGCCTTACCGTACATGAAGTGTATCTCTGCCAGTTCTTGATTTGAATACATATCGCACAGTCTAACGCCTACACAACACTGAATGTAACCTTCGCCTCGGAATGAACTGTCAGAGTGCCCTCTTAATGTCTCCTTTGACGGCAACGACCTGCGGAAAGAAAAACGTTCCGGTGAATTTCAATGTTGTGAAGGCCATAACTCGGAAATAAAGCATTTCCGGACACATGTTGTAATTAACTATTTTGATTGTCTACATGTGGGAAATACATACCTGAAATTATGCCCCGTATTTTTTAAACAGCCTGTATAATTATTTCATCTCCATGGCAGAAAAGTTTGTACTAGTCTTATGAAATATAGAGTATCAAATATTAATTTGTTCACTATTTCTAATTTCATGATAATGTATTTTGGTTACTAGTGAGTAAATGTCTATATTATGTCGAGTGTTATGTAATAGTATTTTCTTGATTAAGCAAAAAAACCATTAGATTCAAACCATAAAACCATCTGTGGTAGAATATCGTTGGTTATAGCATGTAATTCATTCAGAGGAGAGCTAGAACATAACAAAGTAGTGTCATCAGCATATACAATGTTACAGCTTTAATGAATTCAGGAAGGTCATTAATTGCTATTAAGAATAGTAATGGACCAAGAATAGATCAGTACAATATTCATTAAAGATGCCTAAATATCTCCTCGAGGGAAAAAAGAGGACACCAACATAACTTAAAATCTTCAAAGTTATTCTCAGCAATTCTTGAAATAAAAAATAATTGCTTTGTCAATAATTATCATGCATTTTATTATTATATACATATGCACACACCACGGATTCGTGACACGAAAAGCGGAAGATTTAGCAATTCGGCAACCACGGATTCTCAATTTGTGAACTAAACAGATGGTCAGGCTCAAGGGGAGGAGGTGGTTCGGGATGAGAACAGGTTCATGGGAGGAAATGATTATAGACAAGGAAGCGGAATCAAGCAGTTTCGTTCATATATTTCCCGGGTTTTCAGATCCGTTTGTCGTATAGTAGCAGTGAAAAGAAGGGTAAGTGTGTGACCTTGGCAACGATAAATGCTTGTGGACGATTATAGTAACATTACACTAATCAGACTTCAGATGTATACAAACAATTCTTCCTTGACATAATCGTCAAGTGAGATGTACTGCCTGATAATAGATTTACATAATTATTATCAGCCAGAACCTACCACATGGTTATAATGCTTATTAATTTATTAACTAAAGAGATAAACAAAATATTACCGTAGACATCTATTACATGACAATGAGAAGACATTGATAAAAATTGTATGAACTTCTTAAAGTTTTGGTATGGTAGTCGCCCGTGGCGGAGTGGTTAGCCTCTTTGCCTTCCAGCGTGGTGGCCCAGTTCGATCCCACTCGTCACGAAAGAATTTGTGGTAGACAGATTTTCTCGGGGTTCTCCCGTTTCCCCTCACTGTTATAGGCCTAATCATTATTTTACCATACTCCATAATCATCCTCACTCTGCGAGGTCCCTAGCTCGGCCACCGGAACAAATAAAAACTGGCTAACAGTGGCACATATTGTGTTTAATAAGGACAATTATTAAAGTTTTTGTATGCTGCACCACACTCACAAACATATAAAATAATGCCGATATTAGAAAACAATCCACCGAGATAATATATAGGGTGTAAGGGGTATAAGTGCTGTCCTTTTCACAGTCGTCGGGGACGGTCTACAGGATCAAAAAATGTTCATACGACATAGGGTCAAAACTTGATTGTTTTCCCAGAAAAAAATATTTATTTTGTAATTTTATTTGCGTTATACTGCTTATATCGTTATTGAAGATACGAAAACAATTAAATCCGTAGGAATACCTAGCAAAGAGTTAATATTAGTTTAAATAAATATTTGTGTGTTCTATTACGTTTTCATGAAATTAAATAAAAATATATGCTTAAATTTGTTAATACAAGTATCTTGGCGTGTGAGACGTGGCAACGTTCAGCAGGCAGTACTCTGCACAGACGTAAGTACGAGTCAGCTGACTTCAAGCCAAGCTCTCTGTCCATAGCTATACTGCCGAGCGGATGCCAGTTCAGTATAGGGTATTCGATAAACAACTTACAATGTCATTCAAGTTTAGGAATATCATATATTATTAATTTATGGAGAAAGTCGTCGTAATTCAAGTGAGGCAAGAAGGATGTGCCGTCAATGTTTTCTTCAAAGAAGGTTACCTAATCGGCGAACTTTTGTAGCATTTTCTCAACGATTATTAGAAACTAGAAGTCTCTTACCCCGTTTCGAAAATCACACAACCAGAAATGTGTTTGAAAATGATACTGCTTTACGGAAGCGGGAGAGATTAAAATATTGCATTAGAAAAAATAGTTCGTATGATTTTGTGCAGAAAATCATCATTGTTTACTTTTTAGACATACAATAAAAAATGGAGCAATATTGTTACATAAAATGTAAATTTACCATAATGTTCTATTAATGTGATTGAAAGTTTGTATTTGCTGCTCGTTTTATGTAAACAACAGTATTGTCATGGTCGCTCCTGTATTAGAATAGAGCATCTGTTTTGTACCGGTATATCTGTATCCGCTTGAGCTGTACTGTGTACTTGTAAACCCCCTACTCCCCGCATGAGCTGTACTGTGTAGGCCTACTTTTAAACTCCCTCCTCCCCGCTTGAGCTGTACTGTGTACTTCTAAACCCCTTCCTCCCCATCCAGCGAAGTTGAAAAACGTCTATTATTGTAAACTTCAATAATTAATTAAATATTGCAATTAGAAAAAAATTGTGAGGACATCTTTTCTTCCTTATGACATGAATAATCATCAGTTAAAATAATGGCACTTATACCCCTTACACCTTGTATATAAAAAGGAGAGACGCATATTGAACTTAGGGGATTACAAAGGGAACAAGTACGAAATACCCCAGGAGTGTTCTTATAAGCGCATGACGTCATGTCTTCGAATTGATTGATAAGTGCTACGGCGACTTCTTCTTAACAAAAAACCGTCAAGTACGGAATTAAAATAGTTTCATTAAAATATAGACCGGCGCAAAACAGTATTACAGTCGGTCTAAGTTTGCTTATTCTCGAGATGACTTGAGCTCCCTCACCTCTCCAATCGGTCCGTGCATTATTCGTTATAATCACATGGTGGATATGCAATGTGTGGAGGCTTGCCATGTTTAATTGGTGACACATTGCCATTTATTTTATTCCGAACCTCACAGGTTTCTTTCATCGTGAAACAAGACCTCGTAAACGTATTAAAAACGAAAGAAATGAGAGTTTAAAACATATTAAATAAATAAAATCATATTTTTTCCTTTTTTTTTAGCATAAATCGTAACTTTGGAACATTATTACAATTAAATGCTTACTTGCTTTGTAACTTTGGTCGGAAGAGTCAAATAACTTATCACTTAGTAGGCCTAACTATATCGGGAAAGCATAGAAATAATATGATCCTTTACTCTTCAAATGCTTGAAACGGTCTCTCCTCTTGTATCGCTATACACTGCCGTATAAGTTTCTGTATAGAAGATAACAACCAAATGATACAAGAATGCTTTCTAGAATGAAGAGCAGATCCAATACAATCTTGGAGTGAGCTGTGCTTAGCCTCCATGTTGTGCTGAACTCAGTTTTTGTGCTCGCACACTGATAGGTCCTGCAGTTAGTGTGTGTAGTTGAGCACGTTAGACGGACTTTACATCACTGCTGCATTGGAGAGGGTGAGTTCAAGAAATTCAATAATTTGTTTAATATTCTTTTTTCCATTTGAGTTAATTTCACACAAGATTTAAACTATACTAAATAAAGAATACCTTCTGTAGGCTTACATACCTGCTACTCAAATCCAAGGTTAGAGTATGGCAAATACTGTATCTATAAGATATTTGGTGGTAAAGAGAATGTGGCCAAGTTTTCTCCGATATTTCAGTTCCTCGTAACATTTTTTACTTTGTTTTTAGTAATGTTATAATCGCATCGCGTCTGCGTCACTTGTAGTTTTAAACATGTTGTTATTCTCGCAAAGCCAGGAGAAAACTTCTAATTCAGTGTAAAACATTCACAACTGTTTATATCAGGTTATTTTGGTTCGCGTGTTAGTGGCGAGGAGAGCCATCTTGGGAATATAAAGGAAAGAGTTGTTTAATTTAAATATAATCTCTCTTTCTCATTTCTTCGCTTTTCTGCATTTCTCTCTCATCTCATATCTTCTCTCTCAATATTTCTGTTCCTGTAATCAGAAAGTACATTTGCATACAACCTATAAGTTCCTTAAGTAAGGTAGACGTGAACCATAAAACCATGAACCTTTATATCTTAGATCGATACCTTTACGTACAGATACAGAAACAAAATCTGGGTCACCTGAATTTTCCAAGTTTCAATTATAACATGCTTAGTGCTTATTGAGCATGCGCAGTACCTAGCCTATGTTATAACTCGAATTTGGAAAATTCAGGTGGCCCAAATTTTGTTTCTGGATCTGTACTACACTCTTGTAACAGATGGATGTAAAATTTAAAATCTTTCTGACAAATTGTCTTTGTCTTGGCCACCCCAATTGCCCCTCCCAGTTTGAATATTGAACTCTATAATTTCCCGTAGGAAACTAGTAGTAAACATATTTTCGGTCTCTTATGTGGATAGTTTTCTGTTTATTCTCAGTTTTACTTCTGGTTAGGTTTGATTTTTTCAGGCTATTTTAGTTCATTTACGTGTACGTATATAACTCTTTATATTGTGTTTTTCTTACCAGCGACACAGTAAAATTAATTTTCCTTTGAATTTTTCTGTTCTGTCATCGGTTTGGCGTAAAAATTTTGTTTCAATGCTGCTAATATTAATATACTATCACAACTAGTTGTAATGCAATTTACTTTTGTCATACATATATACATACATGCATACATACATACATACATACAATCATACTGTATACATACATACAATCATACATACATGCTGTACATACATACATATATACTGTACATATATACATACGCTACGCACGCACACACACACACACACACACACACACACACACACACACACCCACCCACCCACACCTTAAATGAGAACTTGTATGCTTTGCACAACCAATAGTCTTTGAAAAACGCGGAACCTATGAAATACATATAACGATTTGTAATAAGATTTGAAACCGTTTTGTACCATATGATTTTTATTCTTCCAACAGTGTAATGAAAGTAATGTAAATTTTGTATGAAACATTCTAAAGAGAAGCATGTATTATTACGCCAAGTAAATGGAGCATGCTGTAAATAAATCTTTATAGAAATAATACATACATACATACATACATACATACATACATACATACATACATACATACATACATACATACATACATACATACATACATACATACATACATACATACATACATACATACATCCTCTACGAATGCCAAGTGATATCAAGTGAAAGAGAGAAACTAGTGAATAATACGATGAAAGAGTAATGGAACGGAGAAAAAATTCTCTCCGGCGCCGGGACTTGAACCCGGGTTTTCAGCTCTACGTGCTGATCGTATGATGACGCAGAATATCTGCATGGAAATATCATATGTACTTCGGTACATTAAAATAATATATAAAATAATATATAGTGAATAGTGTTCTAAAACAGGAAAACTGGCCAGTATCGAAAAATAGATTAATAAATAACTATAGAAACAGTTTCATACAATTTATAAATTCAATAGACTTTGAGAAACTAAATCATGTATAGATAACGAAAGGACATGTTAGGCTAGACTAAGTATTTAATAATTATTTTTAGTTAAATGTTTAGATAGGCATGTAGTGTTACCCACGAGTAACGGAGCATGCCGATTATGTGTACTAAATTTAAAAAAAATACATACATACATACATACATACATACATACATACATACATACATACATACATACATACATACATACATACATACATACATACATACACCATATTCATATAGAGGCCTGCATTCCAATAAGAACAACCGATCGCTGGTCATGACTAGAGAGAGCATTTGGTGTACGTAAACCGTTGAGTTAACTGCTACATGCACTACATCGCAATGTATTAGGGAGCAAGGAAGGGAGGGGGTGAACGTCATCGTGTCGCTACAATAACGACGACTGGAGTACAGTTCCTGCAGCAAATTATCTTTACTATTCAGTAATTTCACTTCATAATATTAAATAACCTATTGTTTATATTGTATATTTAATTACAACATATATAGTGCTGTGTTACATGATATTAATGTAGCTACATAAGAACAATATATTGTATACAAATACAACAACATAGAAAACATAGTATTTTACTTTGTACTACTTTGCTCTTCTTCACGACTGCATTTGTTACAGTGCACGACATTATACTTCATTAAGCTTTTCTGCTTTCATTTCGTCAGACCACAATAATCGCATTGATTTTTCAAAAAGAGCTGCAATGGTAACATGATTTACTTTCTCTAGCTCTTCGAATGTCAATAGAAACTTTTTGCCCACACCTTCAATTTGAAGTACTCCAACAATAACATTAGCAACAGATCTGTTTGCAATATTTGTCGTTTCGTCTATAGATATCCACAATTTTTCTTCTTTTAAGGTTTCTCTAATTTCACGTAAGACATCTTCATAACATTTTGCTAAATAACCGGTACCCAGAATAAATTGTTGGGGTAGTGTTCTACCTGTATATTTTTGCAAAAATGATCTGACACATGGGTGTACCAGTTTTTTAAATGGAATATTTGCCCTAACGAACATGTGGCACAAGTCTTGGTAAAAATCACATTCCACATTTGAACTCGTGGGATTAGCTTCGACTTTTTTTCGAATTCAACAACTTAAAGCATTCCTAGTGTCTTTTAGAGTTGTAGTGTTTTTGTACATGGTGTCTCTTGTTCCCCAGTAGATCGACTCTACATACCATGCATGTAAGTTTTTCACCATCTGTGGGAAAGTGCTGAGATCCGAACTCCTCAACAAATTGCTGCAATTGTACATGCCGAGGCTTCTTTTCTTTCGGCATAACGTAAACTATGTTTTAATGCAAAGGCAAACAAATGCTTTGCATTTACGGTAAACACAAATAGAACTAATTAGGACTGCGATAGGAAAAAAGTGAATACAGGAAATAGTGTAGAAGGACAAATAAAGTAGAATATGCAGAAAACGGGAAATTCAAATACGCCTGGAAATGCATAGGTACTGAAAACTATCTAAGACAGCACGTGTAACATCAGACAGCTCTGCGCGTACAAGGACTGTACCTTGTAGGTAAGACCCCTTCCCCCACCTCGTGACGTAATCAAAGCTCTCGGTATAGTAAACTTGTGTCCACTGATAACGTACCCCATCTGCTCTCTTTGGTCATGACAGTACGCGCGGTCGGTCGCTGCATACTATACACAGCAGGCTGGCTGTCGTGTATATTGACTCCGCATGAAATCATGGCTGGATAGTTGGATGGAAAGAATTTTTCGGTCACTAATACTAACATAGATAGTAAAGTCCATAGATGCAACAAATGTCAATTTGGGGTCATAGTTTGCTTCATTGATATATTCCACCCCACATAAAAGCACATAGATTCAGTGTTCTGGGTGTTGCTAAATGCAGGATCAATGTTAGTCATAACGAACTACCTTTAAAGACATTCTCATGAAGGAGGTACTGGCAAACATATTTGATTTATGTGCGCCATAAATTTGTTCTCTATCTTTCAATGCTCGCTACTATTGGAAACTTCATTGCTGCTTTTGAAACTCCCCCTTATCAGTGACACAAACGTTGTGTCCCTTATGTTAATGGATTTTTAATTCCAATACAATGCGGCTGTTTTATTCATAATATATCAAGTCTCGCGGTATATAATACTTGGGAATTTCATAAAAAGCCACGTGTTGTGTTTACTGAACATTTTACCGTTGATATCTCCTCACTGGGTTTATTTCCGTTCGCAAGGAATATCATAAAATAAATTCTTATTGCGGAACACGTTGAAAACGATCTTACATAACCTGCAAACTGTTCCGCTATTAGTTGAGAAAGGAAATCTTGTTCACATATTCGTAACTTACTGCTTTCGTGTTTATGGATAGAATTTTAGCTAGACAGATCGATGTTTACTCTTCACTTACATATCTTATACATATCACGAAGTTTCATGGCCTTCTGCCGTTCAAAATGACAGGAGATGTTGGTGGCCGTCAAGTAGCGAAATCTAAGATGTTTAAATTCTACAGTTTTCTTCTCCTAGTTACTTTACTCACATTCAATGGTTTGATAATCCATCATCACTTGGAGACAGAAAATGAGAAAATTTTTGCACTTCTTGTCCAAGACTGTATTTACACTTTCGGTACAATAACGTCAATGTTGTCTTCCGTCTTTTGTTTCCTGACTGCTGACAAGACCTTTGAAGTAATTAATAATTTGGCAACCCTTGATAAGCTAGAAATTGATATGACTAACCTGTACAGAAAAACTCGTATTTTCGTTGCCCTTCAAGTTTTCGTCTTGCTTTCACTTTCTTTCTGTAGTATGTTTATCTATGCCACATTTGTTCCACTTAACGCCATAGGTTTTATCTATCTTTTTTCAGCTTATTTCGATGTAACGACCATCTTAAATGTGGACATTCTGTTCATGAACTTGGTTTTCTTACTGAAACAGAGATTTCGTACAATTTCTCTCGTTTTGTCAGGCAATCCTTCGGTCAGCAATGCCACAGTACAGCGTTCGAACTTGGAATTGGTGGTGTGGTTAAAGAGGTACCACGGCAGCCTGTGTAATGTGTGTGACCAGGTGATCGCAGCACAAGGTTATCAGCTGTTGTGTTCCTTGATGTACAAGTTTCTAGTCCTGGTCATGCATGTGTTCTACGGCGTTCGACGAGTTCTGGAGTTGGGGTGGTATCCCCACGCTGTTCATCTGGACGCTACCATCTGCTTTTTATTCCTGCTTTGTGTTGTACCACTGTGTCTCATCGTGTGGATCTGCACCTCCACTGCTAACGAGGTGAGTCTGCAATAAATACGATTGCTTAGTATTGGAAGTCAAGATAATACAGCATGCAGTCTAAATCGCCTAACAAAAGCGTAGTACCTGAATATAGAGATTTAGCGTAGCTTAACTTCAGTAGTATGATAAAATTTATTAAAGTTAAGGAATATGTACTTACTCATACATTTGCAAAATTGTAAATGTAATTAAGTGAATTAATTTTTTATTTTATTGGGTTATTTTACGACGCTGTATCAACATCTAGGTTATTTAGCGTCTGAATGAAATGTAGGTGATAATGCCGGTGAAATGAGTCCGGGGTTCAGCACCGAAAGTTACCCAGCATTTGCACGTAATGGGTTGAGGGAAAACCCCGGAAAAAGCCTCAACCAGGTAACTTGCCCCGACCGGGATTCGAACCCTGGCCACCTGGTTTTGCGGCCAGACGCGCTGACCGTTACCCCACAGGTGTGGACTTAAGTGAATTAAAATGTTATGTTTTTCAATGTTGTGGGTTGGGAGCAGTATCAGGAGTATTATAACTGTAGAAGTATTATAGAAATAAATTTATGGAAAAGAGATAATAAAAAAAAAGAAATTTAGGAGTGAAGTGAAGAGAGAAAGTTAAATACGTAAATAAATAGAGCACAGAATAGAAGGGAAATACAATAGTAAGTGATGTGTTGTAAAATAGAGAAAATGGAAATGTAAGCAAATAATTTCGGAGAAAATAGTTGGAAAATAGTGATTAAGAGTGGGTAGATTTGAGAAAAGAGAATAAAATAAATAATATAAATTATTAAGGAGCGGAATATGCAATATTTAATAGGATAGCGAGAAATGGAAGGGAGACAGTCTAAGTATGAGAGAGAGAATAGAATAGGATAGATAGGGAAGGATGTATAGCAATTCATTTAAAACAGAAGAATAGGAAGTAATCACGAAATACTTGGCAAATGAATATATTAATAGAAAAGGGTGGTATGTATTAAAGGCATGGTGGATCGAAAAGCAGAAATGTGATGGTCCACCATAACCATGAATTGTAAAGTTGGCTGACAAATAAATATCGTATCGTATCGTATATCATAAATCATATCATATCATATACAGGGACATCATTTTATTTTTACTTCAATTTTTATTGTACCTGAGTTTTTGAATGTACAGCTGTCAAAAAAAAAAAAGTGGCCGCACTCGTGAACAGCGAATATTTTCAAAGTCCACTTCGGGTCGCGGCGATGTTACACGATACATGTGTTTGTACAAGCAGTTCCGGAACTATGGAAGTGTTCCATATCTGCTCCTCGCAGACCAGCGGTAGAGTGCTTGTTTAATGATTCAAAGGTTGTGGGTTCTCGCCTTTTTGAAGTTTTCATTTTATTTTTTAATCGTTCTTTAGCGATGTAAATGATATTCAAATTATCATTTATATCCAGTTATCGTTCTTGATGGATATGACGTTATTTATATTTTGTTATCGTTCTTTAGGGATATGAATAAAATTCAAGTCATCATTTGTATTCTGTTATCGTTTTATAACGATATGAATAATAATTATTACTATTGTAGCTACAGTATCTCCAATGGGGATTAGCCCTATTTTACATATGTATGTTAGGGCTATAGTTTTATACACAAAAAAGATAAGCATAAAGAGAAATGGAAAAGAAAATTAAATTAGCTTACGCGATGTAAACAAAACATAAACAATCCGTAAATTAGGCATTGCGATTGCAAAACAAATATCAGTTATCAATTTGAAACATACAAAAACATTAACAACACACATACGTAACACTTCTATAACACAAATATGCAGCTTTCCGTACCATACATCATAAATTAATACACAATAGTCACACAAACACAATGAAACTATAATTACGACATTGCGACGACATCAAGCATCCCATAACTGACTTACATACATAACAAATCAAGCATCCGTTGCAACACATACACTTCAACATAGTAACCACACTTTTAAAAGTTACAAATTTGGCTCCAAGAAGAATAAATAGGACACTGTTACTAATTACTATTCGTCTACAATTTCTTAAATACATCTGTAATAAATCTGTGAAATTCCGATATGAATAATATTCACGTTTTTTATATTGTTATCGTTCTTTAGCGATATAAATAATATTCAAGTTATCATTTATATTGTTTTCCTTCATTAGCATTATAAAATAATATTCCAGTTATTTATATTGTTATTGTTCTTTCGCAATATAAATAATCTGTATTTTATGTAGGTAATTATTATAACACAAATAAACATCTTTCTTTGTAAAATAGGTTATTTTATTTAGATAATTAAATACGTATTATATAATATCTTATATTAATTAATCAAACCGATATTTATCATTTATATTGTGTTATCGTTCTTTAGTGATACTGTATAAATAATATTCAAGTTATTTATATTGTAATCGTTCTTTAGCGATATAAATAACATAAATTTAATATTAGGTTTGGAAAAATCCAGTTGCATAATACTGCTATTAGTTTTTCTTTTTGTATTATTACATTATACTATCTTGAACCACAATAAAATGAAAAGGAGTAACGAGGAATTGAACCTGAGACGTTGACATCTCAATTCCGACGTTCGTCCGCTGAGCTACGAGGGCAAAAGTGTGGAAACATTTTCGGAAAAATTGGCCCAGTCACACTCTAAGATTTTCTGATGATTCGTAGAAGCTAGTCCAGGATGCGGGGGGCAAAGGCTAATTGAGATTTCCCGATCTCTGATAGGGTCAAACATCCTGATAGAATTAATATTTAACCCTTGCCGTGACTTTCGGTGAAGTCCGGAGGCCCAATTAGTCAAATCCACTCTCCTCATCTCCACGCTTGGGCCCCCTGGAATTTAATAAGATGCGAAAGAGATAGTGGTGTGCGGAAAGCAACGGGATGTTACCGCATTTAGGCCTATCCTTCCCAAGAAAAACTGCAAACATGAACAAAGGAAGCTTTAAATAGAAGAAGAAGGATCTTCTGCGGACCTCTGGAAAAAGAACTAAGGAAGAGACTAGTGAAGTGCTTTGTGTGGAGTGTGGCATTGTATGGGGAAGGAACATGGACATTACGACGAAATGAAGAGAAACGAATTGAAGCATTTGAAATGTGGATGTGGAGAAGAACGGTGCGTGTGAAGTGGACAGATAGAATAAGAAATAGAATTGTGTTTGAAAAAGTGAGAGAAGAAAGAATGATGCTGAAACTGAGAAGAAAGAGAAAAAGTAACTGGTTGGGTCTCTGGTTGAAAAGAATAATAGGCGACATTAGGATATGTGGATCATATGCGGAGACTAAGAGGAAGGGAGAAAATAAGAAAGATTGGAGATTGCTGGGTTTGCAATGAAAGACCTGCCCATGGACAGAACACTTATGTATGTATGTTCAGAATGCCTGGAATATCGTGTCTAAAAACAGTCGCTATTTGCATAGACTAGTCAATTCCATGCCCACTCGACTGCAAGATGATCGAGATAAGAGGAAGATAGACTAAATATTGAATTATGGCTTTTTGTTTTGTTTTTTGAACGCTTAATTGTTTGAATGTTTTAAGGCCGATGCCAGTAAATTTGTTTTGTTTATGCCACGAAAGATATTTTTATTGAGAATAAAATCTTTTTTCTTTCCATTTGCAGCCACAATATCATAATGATAAAGTCATGGTATAATATATTAATGAACCTGATGTTAATTACTAAAATAATCGTAAAAGAAAAAGGAGCCATTATGTATAATTTGTCTCTCTCAAAAACAGAACAAAAAAGAACATAAAAAGCACATAAAAAGCACGAGGTTGTAGTCGAACGCAGGACCTCTTGAATAAGAGGCCTGAACGCTACCATTATGCTATCGATAACACACAGAATACTTCAATTATAACTGTAGATATCAGGCAACGTGGTCCAACAACATGTAACATCGCCTGTCTCCGAATTGTAGCGAAGATACCCGAAGGGAACTTTGTTCCAGGAGAGCGGCCACTTTTTCTTTTGACAACTGTACTTCACTCCCACCTCTTCTACTAGTAAACTTCCAACCGTTCACAATACAGAGCCGAGGGCGCGTAAGCAGTACTGAGTGAGAACAGTACCTTCCAGAAATATGTTCGCGTTTTCCAGTGACGAAAGAGCTTTCAATATTGAATCATATTTTCGCACAGGTACTGTGGTCCGTTTGCATACGCCGCATCCCTGTTTCCCCCACCTGCTTCTGTTCGCTCCTCTGTAAAGTCTAGTAGCTGGGCTGTCTTAGCTCTTTTCTGAAAACATTAATTTCTGTTAGGAATTGGACGTCTACGTAATATTACACATGTATTTAAAATAACTTAAATAAAAGGGTCTCGTTAAGTAATTAACTGTCACGTGATTCCTTCCCCCCTTTCTACGACCCTGCGACAAAACCACTTGAACGGACAGTAGATAGCATTTCTGAGTAATTTTATATTTTCGGATCGGGCAGAAGTGAAGATTGAATTTACAGTATGTAAGGTACTCTTTTATAGAGAAGGTATAGAATTATTTCAACATGAGTTACTCGTACGAAGGACGAAACTGGTAATTGGAATTAGGTACAATAGTCTATACTGTGATAATATGCACAAAAGAACTGAAGCCTGTATCGAAATGAACGGCCACCATTTTCAAAAATGTGTCTAAATATCCATATTATGATTATTTTTCAATTTAACTTCGTTCTCTATATTGTACGCTAATGTGCTGTAGACAGTATAATATACACTGCATAATGAATACGTTCGCATGGATAGCTCAATTCGTGAGTAAAAAGACTAAGTGTTAATACTGTACTGTATTTTGATTAAACAAAAATCGTAATGAAAATTATCAAAGTCAAAATTGCGATATTTCCTAGTTTACGTAAATGGATTAACTACTTTTCTTCCCTCCTATACCTACTCCAGTCATGGAAGGGGTAGCAAACGGTGTTTCCTGTTTCAATCGTTAATAGAAAGGTATAGCCACATTAATATTAAAAATGTTAGTAAAAATAAAATGATGTACTTGTATATCATATATGAAGGATCCAGGGGAAAAACGTGTTAAGTCCAAAATTATCAATTTTTTGTTTTGGATGCCATATAATACCTCAGGTAATAGAGATTTCAGTGGTTTATTTGTACATAGTAAAAACTTGATTAAGCCAGAAATATTTGAAAAATGATAACTCAGAGACAATAGAATGTAATGGACCTTGAAACTTTAAACTTGCTCTCCTGTAAAAACAGTAAAGTGTGACTTAGCACGTTCTTCCGCTGGACCCTTCATATCATATCATATCATATCATATCATATCATATCATATCATATCATATCATATATCATATCATATCGTATATCATATCTTATCATAGCATATCATATATCATATCACATCATATCATATCATATCATATCATATCATATCATATCATATCATATCATATCATATCATATCATATCATATATCATATATCGTATATCATATCTTATCATAGCATATCATATATCATATCACATCACATCACATCATATCATATCATATCATATCATATCATATCATATCATATCATATCATATCATATCATATCTCATATCATATCATATCATACCATACATTTGCAAAATGAAATGTTTTATGTACTAGGCCTATAAGGGCCTTCTCCTTTGTTTACGTGTTACGCAAACTGACATTAAAATCTATTTTTCACGATATTTATATAAATTGAGACACGTGCCGAAAGAAAGGCACATAAAAGTATGTACGCTTTTTTCCGAATAATGTGTTTATGCGTACTGCCATAATCAAAGAACGTAGTCTCTAAGTTTCACTGCAAGATCATGCCGCTTGAGATCAGGACAACAAGAAATGCCCTTTTTCCGAATAGTCGGTTCAAATATACCGCCATAATCTAAGAACCTATAGACTTAATGAGCGATGGGTCAAGTCCTCATGGGGAAAGAAATAATATTCTCATGAAATTTTAGTCATTGTATGGAATAGTGCCTACCTAGCACCGTGATGTATTTGGGGAGCTATGATGAAGGAGCAAAATTCGATTTCAAAATCCGGCTATAACCATTAGAGGAATAATCGTTCACCTCCGCTAAGAAACAAACAGTAGTAGTTGGTCGATCGGTCTTGTAGGCCTAATGTAGTTTTGTACGCAGTCGCGCTACAAAATATTGTTAGATCCCATTATTATTATTATTATTATTATTATTATTATTATTATTATTATTATTACTACTACTACTACTACTAATACTACTACTACTACTACTACTACTACTGCTGCTGCTGCTGCTGCTGCTGCTGCTGCTTCTTCTTTTGTATTCCCAAAAAACTAGTTTGGTTAATTAAACTGTCTCAGTGAAACGTACAGCAGAGTTCGTATAGGGCAGTTTCTGTATGATGCGTTTCCTATTCACTGCGGACTAAAACAAGAAGATGCAATATCACCATTACTTTTTAACATTGCTCTCGGACAGACCTCCACAAAAGGCGCTCATCGAACGCGGCCGCTTCTTCGGAGCGGAAGAACTTGTTTCTTTTCGACGGAGCACGTTTTTTATTTCTCACATGAAGTCCAATTTTTAAATGCTGTTCTAATTGTGACTTCATGGAGCACCCAATGCGTTTGTCACACACTTTGCACAGCACGATTTTACCATTTTAGTAAAGGAATCGTCAATTGAAATCCAGTCTTTTAACTTGGATGCGAATGGCAGTAGACTAGCTACTTGTATTACCTGATGTCAAAATAAGCTTCTAAAAAAAAACAGAAAAAAAACTATTGTTTTCTTTTAGAGCAACTGATTGGGGGTATTTGTGCGAAACGGCCATGCCCACAGGGTAACTTTCATTCTTTCCTTCACCACGTTAGCAGTACAATAACCCACCTTTCGCAATGGTATTTGTTCCTACTTTACTGTTACTTCTTAAGGGATATAGCCTACAAACTATTAGCATTGCAAAGAGATGTCCATTTTTTGACAGAATACGTTATTATTTTCAATTATTAAATTATATTTATGCACTAGAGACAAAGGGATAAGCTTTATAAACAATTTTAAAAATTAACTTAAGAATTAAGTAGAGGGAAAATTGGCGAAAAAAATGTATATTCTTTCAAAATAGGCTATGCAATATCCTTCAAAATATGTAAAAATATATAATATATGCCAAAATATTTATTATGCGCCAAAATATTTAAAACGTTTAAAACTTCGGAATAATGATCCCTTTAATATGATTCGCGGACATTTTAGCTTTCCTTATAGCTACATATATAGGAACAGAATATGTAATTACATGCAATCCGGGTTCTAGTCATAACATTATAAAAAAAGTGTTTTTGATTCATTTAACCATCTTTTCCCAGATTTGTGTAAAGATCGAGTAATGGTTTTTTTAGTACTTTCGTATGAGCGAAGAAAAATTTTTAGAACTTCATCTGTTATTAGCACCTAAAATAATGAAGGGAAACATCACATTTCGAAGGCCAATCAGCACAGAAGCGCGATTAGCACTGTTAAAATTAACTTTTCATCACCCATTTTAAGAATAGTCTGTCTGGACAACGCACCAGCAAGTGTGGAGTGGAAAAATACTGAGAACAGCCAACACAACTTTCTCCGAAGACCAACGAAGACATACGAATGCTGACGATCGTCATCTGCCGTCCCGGAAATTTCCGCTAGGGTCGTGTTGCGAGAACCCTGTCCGTCAGGACCGGCAGCCGGTTGCTTCCGTTCGGACAAGTGAGCGTTTGCAGTTTAAAATACATGCATACGTCTCTCGCAGAATATTTCCGGTTCGTTCCGTTCCGGTCGGTTCGTGCCAGTGAGCATCAACTTTAACAGCTCGCCGGAGGTAGAGGATAGTCCACGCAGCTATCTGGTGTAATGTGTATTATCAGAAGATATTTCACTTTGCCTATCTACGGCTACATAATGGAGGAATCTAAAAGACGGAAAAGTGATCATCAGGCAAATTCTTTTAATATTGCATGGGAAAATGCTTATTTTGTCACAGCAGCTGCCGTCAATACTCAGTGCCTCATCTCCCACAAAAGTTTGAAAGAAAGAGGAAAACATAATATAATGCGTCATTACTAGTCCGATACAGATACAGATACGATGGTTTTGTTGGAGAAGATCGCAGTAAAGAGGTTCAGGAGATAAAAGTTGCATTATTACATGAGGTAGGATACGTTAGAATTTATTAATCTTCAACAATTTAAATATTTCTCTTCAGGGAAAAGGCCAGCTCATTGTTGATATATTGAATACATTACGGGATTTCAGTCGTAAACTTACACTTTTCGTAAGTCAGTTTCGGGAAGGTAATATAGCTCACTTTCGAACATTAGAAACTGATCGTAATTAAGCCATGTTAAACGATTATGTGCAAATATTAATTGACATTCAAAATGAATTTAATTCTAGGTTCTAAGATCTTATTTTAATTGGAAAGAAGTTTAAAGTTAGCATAATAAATTCCTTCAACACCAATTCAGTGTCATGCGATTTAGAAGTCGGCCTGGTTGGCGCAGTTGGTATAGCGCTGGCCTTCAATACCCGAGGTTGCGGGTTCGATTCTGGGCCAGGTCGATGACATTTAAGTGTGCTTAAATTAGACAGGCTCGTATCAGTAGATTTACTGGCATGTAAAAGAACTCCTGCGGGACAAAATTCCGGCACACCGGCGACATTGATATAACCTCGACAGTTGCGAGCGTCATTAAATAAAACATAACATTTAACATTTAACGATTTACGGCTTGAATTTATTGATCTTCAATGTGACCTAAGTGCTAAAGACCGTTAGAATAATACTGCTAGCCTGGTTTAGTTTTACAAGACTAAACCTCAGCAATAATATCCACAACTACACAGACTGGCTGTGAAAATGATTGCTATGTTTGGCTCAACATTTATATTTGTGAGCAACTGTTTTCTATTATCAACTTCAATAAAGGCAGATATCGAACATAATTCTGTAACTGATGTTTCATTAGATCAGCTGCCAACAGCATAAAAACCGGTTTTGATGTACTGATAAATAAAAAGTAACAAAATTATATATTTAAGTAGCTATAGAATTTTTATTATGCCTACTTTTATAAAATAAATATTTTTTTTATTAATTAATAAGAGTCCAAGATAGTTTTGTAAACACTGAACGGGAATTCATTTCATGAACACTCGTACTAGTACTTCCTTTTGTGTACATTTTGTACGAGACCACCCCTTCTTCTAGTCCACCCTTATACAGAGCGCTGCATTTCACTCATGAGCTGTGAGCCGGCTCGGAGAGCGCAAACCTTGTGCAGGCCTGGTCTAGAATATGCCAGTAGGAAAGTCAAGGATAACAGAGAGGGTTTGAAATTTAACGGGTTACATCAACTTCTTGTCTATTCGGATGACGTGACTATGTTAGGAGAAAATGTACAAACTATTAGGGAAAACACGGGAATTTTACTTGAAGAAAGTAAAGAGATAGGTTTGGAAGTAAATCCAGAAAAGACAAAGTATATGATTATGTCTCGTGACCAGAATATTGTACGAAACGGAAATATAAAAACTGGAAATTCATCCTTTGAAGATGTGGAAAATTGCAAATGTTTTGAAGCAACATTAACAAATATAAATGATACTCGGGAGGAAATTAAACGCGGAGAATAAATATGGGAAATGCGTGTTATTATTCGATTGAGAAGCTTTTGTCATCCGGTCTGGTCTCAAAAAAGCTTAAATTTGGAATTTATAAAACCGTTATATTACCGGTTGAACTGTATGGTTGTGAAATTTGGACTCTCATTTTGAGAGAGGAACAGAGGTTAAGGGTATTTGAGGATAAGGTGCTTTGGAAAGATGTGGGGAGAAGTTACAAGAGAAAGGAAAAAATTACACAACACAACGCAGAACTGCACGCTTTGTATTCTACATCTGATTAGAAACATTAAATCCAGACGTTTGAGATGGAAAATGCATGTAGCATGTATAGTGTATCCAGAAATGTATACGCCTATAGAGTGTTAGTTGGGAGACCGGAGGAAAAAAGACCTCAGTGGAGGCCGAGACGTAGATGGGAAGATAATATTAACCCAGATATGCCTGAAATATTTTTTTGCAATTTTTGTGTATTTTTCAAATCTCATTTAATGCAGGATATAACTGAAGTATTTGTATGGTGTCGAAACATTCTAGTTGTAACTGGTTGAGCTAGAAACAGGTGTCCTTTTAAAAGGACAGTAGGCATATGAGCATACATTTTGAGGAATAATTGCATACTATGCTTAGGCTACATGAAAGTAAACAATGTAATTGTTGTAATTTACAATTATTATTATTATTATTATTATTATTATTATTATTATTATTATTATTATTATTAGAGACAAATTATTACGTTATTATTTTATTATAGTTTCTTTATTATTACTACTAATGTTATTCTGAAGAATGATGCATTGTGGCTAAATTTATTTTAACTCTATAACGCTTTCGTCATTGAATAGTACCGTATTGCTATTGATACGTAAACATAAGTAATAGGCGAAAAGAGTGTTGAAGTTTCGAGGAGGAGGTTATATTGGGAGAGAAGTGACGATACATAATATAATGAAGCAGTTGCTGTGGCAATGTCGAAAGACAGGTTTCAGTTCATTTTCTGAAATCTACATTGTTATGGCAATGACAATTTAGATAGAAAATAAGACCTCTTCCAAAAAATACTAAATGAAAAACAATAGAACTTATGTCCGTTCAATACCTCCCTCCAGAACGTCACCAGTCCTCCACTTGTAAACAGATCTTGCTGTGCAAATCTGGCTTTCAGGTATATCTCCCTGTGAAGCAGACTTGAATAATTTCAAAGGAAAAATTGTTCCGGAGCTGGGTATCGATCCCGAGACCTTTGGCTTAGCGAACTAACGCTTTGCCGACTAGCTATCCAGCAACTACATCCGACACTGTCTCAACTTTTCCATTCATATCCACACACCTCAGTGGGCTGACAAGAGCTAGAAACCCAATTTTGAGTGCACACGAACTCTGTGTGGCATTTGTAGGCTGCATTATAGTGATATGTCTGTATTTGAGATGAAATTTCGCCCGTAGCATAATTTTCAAACGTAGATAGCATTTCATGCAGGGAAAATACACTTAAATTGAAATAGCGAAACAATTTCAAATTATATGGGGATATGCCAACTGTCCTTTCAAAAGGACACATAAGTTTTCGTCATTGTCATGTCGCAATGATTAGATATTTCGAACGCATTGTGCATTGTGGTTTCACGTTACATTTATGTTTATTAGGAGTCATTTCATCTACAACAATTTGTAAAATAATTTCGAACTGTAAAAATATTTAACATTCTTATTTGATTTGGGTCTCGGATGCCATAGCTGAAATAAACGAACAATTCTCATGTCCATATCTCAAACTCAACGGTGGCCAGAACTCTAATTACCAGTCTTAACACACCTAGCAAGCCTCTAATTAAGACCAGTAATAGTGACACCTGTGAAAATGTAAATGCGTTAACTGTAGGGAGGGTAATTTGAAACATTGACAAATGTCCTTGTAATAGGACAGTAGGCATATCTGGAATGGATTTGAGGGAGATGGGATATGATGGTAGAGACTAGATTAATCTTGCTCAGGATAGGGGCAGATGGCGGTCTTATGTGAGGGCAGCAATGAACCTCCGTGTTTCTTAAAAGCCATAAGTAAGTAAGTATTATTATTACTGCTACTACTACTATTGCTGATATTAACGTAATCCGGAGCAATAACACTGGAGTCCCGAACATTCCGAGTAAATCAAAATAATTTAAAGAAATGAGTTGGTATATAAATAATTCTCGTGAGATTCATATGATTACTATACAGTACATTATGGTCTACTTAAAACACTGTTTTATTAACAATACTGGTGGATGCTTTTTGCGAAGACATAAAATAAAAATGATGTAACATGAGAAGTATTACTTTTTATCTGTCAGTAATCTGTAATTCTTGGAGACAGTAACAAATATAAATGACACTCGGGAGGAAATTAAACGCAGAATAAATATGGGAAATGCTGTTATTATTCGATTGAGAAGCTTTTGTCATCTAGTCTGCTGTCAAAAAATCTGAAAGTTAGAATTTATAAAACAATTATATTACCGGTTGTTCTGTATGGTTGTGAAACTTGGACTCTCACTCTGAGAGAGGAACAGAGATTAAGTGTGTTTGAGAATAAGGTCCTTAGGAAAATATTTGGGCTAAAAGGTATAAAGTTACAGGAGAATGGAGAAAGTTACACAACGCAGAACTGCACGCATTGTATTCTTCATCTGACATAATTAGAAACATTAAATCCAAACGTTTGAGATAGGCAGGGCATGTAGCACGTATGGGAGAATCCATAAATGCATATAGAGTGTTAGTTAGGAGGCCGGAGGGAAAAAGACCTTTGGGGAGGCCGAGACGTAGAAGGGAGTAATATTAAAATGGATTTGAGGGAGCTGGGTTATGATAATAGAAAATGGATTAATCTTGCACAGGATAGGGACCGATGGCGGGCTAATGTGAGGGCAGCAATGAACCTGCGGGTTCCTTAAAGCTCAATTCACATTATACGGAACATCAACGTCATGGACCATCACCGTCACCGTCACGTCCAATGCAAATTCATTCACACTTAACGGCAAGTGACCGTCAGTTTGCCGGCGTCATCAAGAATAGAGAAGTAGTCAATGCTCTCAAACAATGTCGTATCTCCAATGAGAGACAATCAATTGCACTGTAATGTTTAGGATTCATATATAAATGTCTAAGGAAAGCAAAGAAAATAATTGGAATCAAAATCTTTTATGGACAGTAAGAAAAAAAAATACTAACTTCGAAGTCACCAGTTCAAAATAGGCATTGACATATCAAAAGTTGATAAGCGACGAACTTTTTTATTTTTCACGTTAGATGTAGGTTCAAAGCGAGATAAATGTTTAGAAAAAATGGAAATTACTTTTAAAAGTGGCTGATATTCAAAACCTTTATCGGTTTGCGAGTTACAGCAAGTTTAATGCGGGTTTTTGCGTGGCGGACTTTCTTATGCAGAGTGACAACTTTTATCTTTAGAACTGCGGATTCTCATAGAAATCATCGCTCTGATTTCAAATTTGTTTTCAAAATAATAATAATAATAATAATAATAATAATAATAATAACAATAATAGTAATAATAAAAATAATTATTATTACAGTAATACAATAATAAATTTTTTCTTTTCTTTTTTCTCAATTTCAAATTATGCCATTCTAGTGTTTAATTGACATAGATGTTATTTATATTCTGTACTAGGAATCTTTGAATTACATTTCAAAACTCACGGTTAACTCGAAAATCTTAAGTAATGGAAAGATTTCTATGAGAAAGATTTCTATGAGAATCCGCAGTTCTAACAGATAAAAGTTGTCACTCTGCATAAGAAAGTCCGCCACGCAAACCCCCGCATTAAACTCGCCGTAACTCGCAAACCGGTACAGGTTTTGAATATCAGCCACTTTTAAAAGTAATTTCCATTCTTTCTAAACATTTATCTCGCTTTGACTCCCCATGTAACGTGATAAGGTGTTGCTCATCACTTTTGAGAGTGTCAATGTCTATTTTGAAAGGGTGGTTTCGAAGTTCGTATTTTTTTTTCACTGTCCAAAAAAAGATTTTGATTCCAATTTTTTTCTCTGTTTTCCTTAGACATTTATATATGAATCCTAAAAATTACAGTACAATTGATTGTCTCTCATAGCAGCTATGACGTGTTAATGTTTAACGGTGCTGCTAGAGTCTAGCTGTCTAGCAGAAAAAAACCGTCCACGTACAGGTTCCATCACGTCAAAACATTCTCCTCGAGAATGGCCCGTGCCGTTGACGGTCCGTGACGTTGCCTGTATATGTGAACGCTGCCATACAAAACGCGTTGTACAATGTTTTGATGTAACGCTGCTGGTCCGTGATGCGACGTTGATGTGACGTATAATGTGAATCGAGCTTAAAAGGCATTTGTAAGTAAGGAGGTACTCTGTAATATAATTTACTTTTATCACAATCCATCTCTACAACTTCTATAGATCTATATTCCATTTACAACAATGAATGTATGTAGGCCTATATACTTAATTCAATTCACAGAAAATATAATAGAACATACAGAATTAAATATTTAAAGCATGCAGCATTGGAAAGAAAATTTCACTTAAAATAATTGAAGTTTTTAAAACATAGATGTCCTTCAATAACATTTGTTCGATAATATTATTATGTTTCTATACAATTAGGTCAATTATTCAATCATTCACATCTAATTTATGGAACATATCTTCAGTCCTTATGGTCTTATATATTGATTTCAGACAAACATGTTACAATAATTACAGCGAGTGAATAATATAAAATACATAATGTGAAATAATTTTCCTAAGTATTGCGCTAATGAAAGTTGTCGTTAAAGATCCACTCAAATTTACGAGGTTCGTTCTGCACGTTGCAACTCTAATCCTGCGATGGGAAGTAGTGTCGTGGTGTTAGTATTTAAAATTTCCAGACTATTCTGCTTCTTCCCATACAAGAGCGCAGACCATGTGCAGTGGACCTTGTCTCGGCCATGGTCTCTACTGAGTCTGGTAATACTGATGAGCGTTGCTACAAAATTGCTGATGCACACAACTTTCTCCATCACTGTGCTGAAATATCTCTTCTTTTCCACAGCCATGGCATACATACAGATGTTGCTCATATACCTTGCGTATGTGTCGATTTTATTCCTCAACTACGTGCATATCGGTAGAATTGTCGACCTGCTGAACATTTTGTCGATATTCCAACTGTCGCGCTTTCCGACTCTTGCATTGTTGCTACTCATGCCGCCACTGTCCCTCGTCTTGTCATATGTGCTGTATGTGAAGTATGTGATGGGCTCCGATGAAGTACTCTCGACGCTCTTTAACTTGTTTTGTGAACTTTCCCTGGATTTACCAGAGATTCAATTTGCATCTTTCTTATGGGTGATAAAACAACAGTTCAACAATGTAAACAGAAATATTCTTCATCTTGAACGACACGGCAAATACGTAATGAAAGTTAAGAATGGATCAGTGTCTAAAATGAGTGTTCTTTGTCTCCTGAATCACTGGAACGTTTTGTGCCGACTCTCGGAACGCCTCAACAAAATCTACTCGTGCCAGATTCTAATTAATTTTGCCATTTCCTTTGTTTTGGCCGTGTCAAACCTGTCCTTATTGTCGGGACTCTCTACATCCAGAAGAGATTTCACTATGAGCCCGCTCATAATCGTCACTGGAACGATGTATTATTTGCTGAAATTTCCGAACACCGTATACTTCTGTGGCACCACTTCAGCCGAGGTGAGTTTAGGAGATTATCTCTCTCTGAACTGTTGACGGCGCCAACTTTTTTAAAAGTAAATTTGATGATATGCCAGCACTTCATTTAATTATGCTATAATATTATACATTAATGTTTATGTGTGATAAACGGAATATTTCCAGATTTTGTATAAAGATCAGGAATATTCAAACAGCTACCGATAGAACAGCTTATGGAATGGAATTCATTTCTTCCAGGTTTCACATTAAGTTCTGTACAGGTTACTTTGGAGACTCTTAATGCTTAACATTGAAAATACGTATTTTTTCTAGTACTTTTTTTAAATATAGGGTCCTCCATAATGTATTATGACGCTCTTCTCACATCGCAAGCTCACCGGCATCTTCTTGTAGAGGCCTACACCTCATATAGTCACCATGAAATCGGCCGCAGTTTCTACGGTAGTTATTTTAGTTTCTGAAAACCCGTTTAATGGACAAAATGTTTACAAACAACTTAAAAATGAATATAATATATTCTTTTTATCTATGTTACAAGAGGTGTTCAACGTGTCCTTCTGCTTCAATACATATTTTACATTCCACAAACCCTCGACTTTACGAGATAAATTTTACTTTTCAGACATTACATCAACTGAAGTCTGGAGAGACGGATTAAAACAAAATCACAAAGTACAGATGGAATCAGTATAATTCTTTTGAATAAAATAATTAACATTATACTTCCTACACTGCCTCATATATTCAATTCTTCACTCATAACCGCCACTTATCCTAAAATTTGGAAAAAAAGCCATAGTGCGGCCCCTTCCGAAAATTATTCCCCTTCTGCAACCAGTGACTTTAAACCCATCAGCATTCTTCCTACTCTCTCAAAGGCTTTGGAATATATTGTTCACAAGCAAATAACAGATTACTTTAATTCTTATAATCTTATTAATCCCTTCCAGTCAGGTTTCAGGTCAGGGCACAGCACAACTATAGCCCTTCCCAAAATTACTGAAGATGCATGCGAAGCAATGGACAATCGACAGGTGACAATATTAATATTACTTGATTTCAGCAAAGCATTTAATTTAGTTGACGTAGATATCCTCCTGGGCAAGTTACGTGTATTGTGTTTCTCTGAGGGTAGTATCGCCTGGATGGAATCTTATCTTCGCGATCCTTTGCAAAGTGTTTATTTTAATGACCGATTTTCAGCATGGCACATCGTGGAGACTGGGATTCCCCAAGGTTCTATTTTAGGGCCTCTCCTGTTTTCAATATATGTAAATGACGTTTCAGAAGCAATAAGACACTGTCGTTACCATCTTTATGCAGGCGATCTACAACTGTATATCCACACTAGTCCTGATTCGGTGAATGACAGTATAAATAAATTAGATTCGGATTAAAATCTCTAACGTCCTGGTCACAGAAATTTGGATTGATTCAGAACCCTGAAAAATCTTAGGCTATTTTACTAGGATATCAGAGACTTCTATCGAAATTTAAAAATCTGTTCTTCCCGCCGTAGTTGTAAATAACACTGACATCCCGTTTAGTGCAATTGTGAAAAATCTGGGTGTTCATATCGATGAACACGTAAAATGTATGTAAAAAGTATTTTCTATAGCCTACTGCGCTTACTTCGACGAATATTTTTTTATTTTAAATTAAAACACATATTAGTCCAGGACTTATAATGCCGCAGTTCGATTACTGCGACTTCCTTTTAAGTGATCTCAGCTATTACCTGACAAAAAATTACAGCGTATCCATAATGCCTGTGTTCGATTTATATGTAATATCCCCGATCTTAAAAGTTTACAAGTCCAAAGTGAAGCATCCTATTTTAGAACGCAGAGTGTCTCAGGTTATATATTGAAAATCAAAATTTTAACTAGTTTATAAAGTAATCATATAATTTAGTTTGTCATCTAGTTTAAGTAAATAATTAAGTTCGATAATCCTCTGGCTTATGCATATTTTTTTTTTCTGTTTCGATCTTGTCTTAGGTAGCTATACCTTTAACTTTCTGGTGTACTAACACTATATTATCATGTATTTCCATTTTATCCTCTGGTTGAATGGAAGAGAAGGTCTCACGGCCTTAACTCTGCCAGAAAAAATAAAGCATTATTATTATTATTATTATTATTATTATTATTATTATTATTATTATTATTATTATTATTATTATACATTTCCGAATATTGTTCTGCTGAAATATTCGAATAATCTCTTCTTACAAAATGTTCGAAATGACTTGTAGAATATTTTTTTTTCACTTTTTGCATAACTTTAAATTTAAAAAACTCGCTACAACGTCCTATATAGTTCTAAACAGTTAAAAAGGTTGCACTACGTTACGCACGAATAGTTATTTCTTTCAACAATTAATAAAAACACAATACCTTGCATTACATTAAGCACGAATTAGCAATGCCTTAGCTAACTCAGACTGAGATGAATTGCATTTATACAACTATTGACAACCGCCCTTGAACTTTTTCTGGCGCGTAACACATACTGTTCTCCAACCAGGAGATTAACCGTGAAGGGATAATGCTTATTATTGCCTCATTTATTGGAGCGAAGTAGATAGATAATATTACGTTATAACGTCAGTTTAAAAAACATGCGCTCCCACGCATATGTTATTTCCTGTATGGAGGTATTAAAAGACCAGGAGATTAACCGTGATCTAATTTTGTAACTAGGGTAGTATAAATATGTGTGTATCAGTGTTATCGTTTGTGCTTTGAGAGTTAGCCAATGGAGATGTGTGTACCCACGTGTGTGATCTTATGACATCATATGACATCAACATTCATTCACAGCATTAGCCCGCTGCGTCTCATTCCCCTGATACTTTCTCCTGGTTGGAATACAGCATACACTATGGGAGGCGACATCTCTATACGTCCGGGGAAGTAATGCAATATATATTGAGAATGATCTATTTATATCATTATTGTTTATTGTGTGAAAAAAAAAACATTACTCAATATTTACAATAAAATCATAAGTAAATTACGTTTACGTGTAGTGTGGTTCAAGCTTGTCAGTTTCAGTATCTGCTATGATTCTAATGTAAATGACGTGTGGTGTCACTTCTTAAATATATAGCTCAAGATTTCTAAATCCTCCTAGGTAGGATTACTAGGAGCTCACTGTTTTTTTCTCATCTGATGGCAGATAAAAACGCTGGGAAGAAGTGGGTGAAGAGGGTATTATTCCGATTCTCCACCTAACACAATCTAGAAACAATCTATCGATGAGCATGTTAGGAAATGAAGTAGTATAAAATATAAATTGTACTGTCATATCTAAACCGAGAAGCTATTTCGGTGTGGTGTTGCCTAGGAATTCATATTGTCGCAAGATGAACACAGCATACATGTATTCCTCTTCAGACGTTACTGTAATTCGAAGCCTGCGAATGCTAAACGTATTATGACGAAACCTATTAAATCGTCTGTTTAAGCACGTGGGAATCAATTACCTAGTTGTTTGTTTACAGAAGTAAGGGAGTGTTGGATCAAATTACATACATTTACTTGAATTGAATATAACTTGGCCTATTTAATATAGTGGAGACGTGTTATTGCCGCGTTTGTGGTTGAGCGCTAGTGAGCTTGTCTTCTGCACAAGAGGCCCGAGTTCGATCCTTGTCCTAGAATTTGTTGTGAACAAAGTAGATTTTCGGTAATGTTTAGGTGAGAGGTTTGGACTTTTTCCATTGCTGGTTGTCACAATCAAAAATTAAGACACAACGTTTCGAAGGGTGGTTCTCCCTTCGTCTTCAGGTGGAAGGAAGGAAGGAGAGAAAGGAAAAAAACCTACTGTTGGGATCGTACGTACAGCTAATCTGTATGACTGATCGTTGATTCCTGGCTTAGGTGGAGATTCTAATTAAGAAAAACCCGAAGTCAATAGCAGTATGTTGGCACTAAACCAAACGGAATAAAAAAGATGGGCTTGAAGTGGCTAAAAAAATTGATGAAAGACACACAAAAGGAGGGGGCGGGGAACTAAAAAATGAACAAGTGTTATGATACCGCGATAGAAAATAAAAGAAAGATAAAAAAGGAAAAAAAAAACTAGTAACAAAGGACATGATAAAAAAACTACTTCTGCCACCTAGCGGTAACAGACATTACTACTAACTACTAAGCTGCAACACTAGGTTGCGTTTTCTAATGGTGGAGATGACCCCAGATGGTCTACGTGGTGTTGGTGACAGCATTCTTCCCCTTGTATTGAATAATTCTGATGTCTTGTTCAACTATGGGTAACCAAATATCCGGAAGATTTAGACTAGGTTGACTAATGGAATTGTCCGAAAAACTCATATGTGCGGCTTCCTTGTATTTTCTCTGTGTCAGAGAACGCTCAGTTTATAGGATTGTAGTATTTTCCCACTTTATTTTGTGTCCGGATTCAAAGCTGTGTTGTACTATTCTTGATTTATCTATTAGGCATTGTTTGAAGTTGTACTTGTGCTCCTTAATTCTTATGGACAGAGGTCTACTCGTTTCACCTATATACACGCCACCGCATTCACACGGAATGTTATAAATGCAGTCTCTGTTATCCATGTAGTTAGGTTTGGGTTTGTTGTTGGACAGGATTCGGCTGAGTGTATTCTCTGATTTGAAGACCGCACTGATGTTATATTTCTTGGAGATTTTCTTGAATTTTTCGGAGGTGCCTTTTACATATGGGATAACTATGGTACTCAGGGGGTCAGGGGGAGGAACGTTCTTGTTTTTTTGGTTATAATTTATGGCCTTTTTTCATGAATTCTTGGGGATAACCGTTCGTTGCAAAAGTGTTAGTGAGTGATTCTACTTCATTTTGAGGGTCGGATTCTTTACTACAGATGTAGTTAGCCCTGTTGAGGAGGGTAGATATAATGCCTCTCTTTACATGTGTGGGATGGTTTGACTGGAAATGAAGATACCTCCCCGTATGTGTGGATTTCCGGTAGACTGTGGTTGCCAGTTTGTCTTGGTCCCTCGTGACTAATACATCTAGAAATGGCAGACAATTGTATTTTTCCAATTCCATCGTGAACTGGATAGATGAGCGGAGTGAGTTAAGATGTATTAAGAAGCCATCTAATAATTGGGGACTATGAGGCCATATTATGAATGTAGCATCTACATAACGGAGCCACAAGGTAGGTTTATGGATGGCAGTAGATAAGGCCAGTTCCTCGAAATATTCCATGTAGATGTTGCTGATGAGCGGGGAAAGGGGGGAACCCATCGCCATGCCTTCGTTCAGTTGGATTTTCGGTGTTCTCCCGTTTTATTCTTTCATTCCATCAACACATTCAACATCTTCCTCACTTCATCTATTATCTTCAATGTCTGAATAAAGGCTAGGGTTAAGTCTTGGAAGTAGTAATGGCTTTCGGTGATGATTAGAGACCTGCATTTGGTCACTTTGAATACAAGTTAAATCCTAGGTCATATATAGCCAGATTGCTCGGCCTTTATAGGATTTGACGGTAACAACTTTTGCCAGGTTTGCTATGCTGCCATCTGGTTGTGACATAAGGAGTCACGTCATAACTCCCATTTGAATTGTATTAGCGACTGTGCTGCCATCTCGTGTTCGTTTACTGCGGGCGAGTGGCGATCCTGGCGGTTGTTCTCTTCGAAGTGCTACCGATTTTAACATAGGGATGAACTATCTGTTTATATATATATATGATCTAGGGTTATTTATTTAACTAGCTAGCTAGTGAGTACAAATTACATTTATAAAACAAATATGTTTCTAGCCACCACCGTAAGAGCCAGGCTCGTGTACGGTGTGGTCTTAGTCAATAATATAACATAAAATTTACAAGGACAGTTTCCTAAATATAGTAAGTACCTTAATATAAACCAATAAATACAACAAAGGAATAAGAATAAAGAAGAAGGAGAAAAAGAGAGGAAAATACACATTTAATATAAATTGACAATCCGACAGAAGCCAGTGATATTCAACAAAAACATGAATATATTCGACAGAAATAAAAGGTAAAAAAATACATTTGTTAATATCATATATAATGGATAATTTTACAAATTTCCTTTTTAAAAGCTTCAATTTTAAAATATTTCAAATTTGGAAAATGGTTTGTAATTTTATTATAAAGTCTTGGGCCGAAACTAGCACCATGTTTAAGAGCTGCACTTGTATGACATTTAGGCTCAATTAATGGGAAAGTATACTTTTGTTTTCGAGTACGATATTCATGTCTATTAGCTTTATGTTTTATTTGATTTCTATGGCAGTAAGTAAACTATATTTATAAATTTCTTCAATGGGCAATACATTAATATCTGTTTAAATTAAATTTGTTGGGTAATCCATATTTTTGGTCAGACAAATTTTTATTAATCTTCTGTGTAATAAAATTAATGGATTAAGTACAGATGGTGCTAGTCCACCCCAATTTATTATACCAAATTGTACCAAAGCTAAAAATATTATTCTCAATGCCAGGGTTAAATGTATAACAATATAACTAACTTTTCGCACATTCTGGTACTCTGTGTTTACACAATCATATGTCTGTCAGCTCTTTTACGTTTTCGATACCGACGTCAGAGGTTGGAACTATAGCAGTCGGAAGGAGAACGTAGAGGGGGTGCTTGTACTGTGCGGGTTAGTAGAAATTAATCGCTCCAATCCGAACATAGTCATGTGACATTGTGTGAGTGCGTAGTTGTATCAGAGCGCCTCTTCTATCCGCTCTGGTTGTAGTGATGGAGCATGGAGGCATGGAGGTTCCTTCTCGTGCAGTGACACATTCAGACGGTAAGCAGATAATATACAATGTTATCCAGTTCTGCGAGTATGAAAATATAAACGGTCAGTCCATTCCGCTCAAAAAAGCAACTGAACGAGTAGCGAAATCCGTAGCAACTGTTTAAAACATTATAAAGAATGTTGAGAAAGCATGTGCAACAGGATAAAAAATAAAACTCCTAGAAATATACGCAAACAGAGACATAAAATTAATCTTGATGAATTCGATAAGTGTGGGGTTAGAAAGAAATTCCAGGAATTTTATGAAGTGAGGAAGGAAATTCCAACTCTTCGGAAACTTCTCCCGTTTGCAAAAATTGAATTAAATTTCAAGGGTGGGTACAGTACATTTAGGGAAATCATACAAGATATAGGATTCAAGTTCAGCAAATGTAAAAACAAGCTTTTAGTGTTCATAGAACGCCACGATAATGTAGCACGTCGCACCCCTTACTTGAGAGCAATAAGGCAAAATGGAGAAAAGTTCTCAAAACCTGTTATTATTTTATACAGACGAGACTTGGATCAATGTAACACTATACTGTCAACAAATGTTGGCAGCATGAATCTTTTCCTGGAGTACTTCAGTATTCTAGCGTGGGAGAAAGGCTGATATTAGTGCACGCAGAGGGGTAATATGGACTTTGTTCAAGGTGCAGAACTAATTTATGATTCGAAGACAAAATCTGCCGATTACCATGACTGGCAGAATGGTAATAATTACAAGTGTCTGGAGAAAAAAATTGATTTCGAATCTTCCACAAGGTGCCATTGTGGTGTTCGAGAGTGCTCCCTACCACACTGTTCGAGAAAATAAGGCCCCACCCAGCAGTAACCGCACAATTGAAATTCAGACCTGGCTATGAGAAAATAACATACACTTCACAGAAGATCTTACGAAAGCAGAACTGTTACATATTGTAAAAATTGCAAAACCTCCAACCGCATACAAGATAGACAGAATTCTTCGGGAGAGAGGCTTCACATTTCTGAGATTATCACTGTGATCTGTCGCCGATTGAATTGGTATGGGGGTATGATAAAACATAAAGTCGCAACACAAAATGTAGGAACCTAAACCTAAAAGGTCGTATTCATAGACATTTTTTGCGCGGGCTTCCGGTGGACGATCAGCGTTTTTCGTATTCATAAACCAGTGTTAGCGATATATGATATGATTTGAATTCTGTACAAGTAACCAGTGGATAGCCGGGACTAACTTAGTACGCTCGTAGCGCGTGCTGCGAAATGTCTGTGAATAGCACCCAAAGTCTCTAAGAGAGGTCACAAAGCGTTATATAAGTTAAGCGAGATAATAGGTTTGTTCGCACAGCAAGTTTGTGATGGTTTGAGAACTGTTTGAAAACTGTCTCAACTTCACCTAGTGCGCATGAAAACCAATTTCAAACCATTCATGATTTCAGCTGTACGAACGCATTTTCAAACTGGTTGGAACCACTGCCGTCTAAAGTTTTCAACTTACGACAGCAGAATCAATTAATTAAAATATTTTTATACCTCAAATTGTTGAGAGAGAGAGAGAGAGAGAGAGAGATTTTCTCTGCTACATGGCGGGTTACACGGGAATAATAAATTCGTGGTATTGTATCTAGGGATAATATGTTGAAAATGAATTTCATTTTTAGGCCTGTCTCTTTCCTCAAATAATTCCAGCAAGTCTAACTCATATGGATATTTATTCTATATCGTTATCATTAGAATTGTTTGATTCAGACATCTGAAAGAACAATTATTATTACAGGCGTAAATTAGCCTAACCCCTATTTTAAAACACTTCCGGACAATAATTTTATTATAATTAATCTGGGAACGACTTCAGGATAATACCACGTAAGAAGTTACATATATACCGTTATTTCATCATTGAATTATTTATTTTTGGTGCAGAAGACATCTCTCTTTTATACACTTATTTATTTTTTATCTACCCCTGTATCATCAATAAAAAACATGTTTCTAAATTATTTTCAATTTGCACAGTCTTGATACATAAGTACTTAGTGGTATTCTGAAATATAGCGATATCTTTATCAAGAGCATAGGCAACTCATCATAATCACAAACTGTGAATTTTGTTTTAAAAAAGAACTAAAATAAAATAATTAAATTCGTCTATGCTATATATTTTACACATTAAGTAAAAAAAGCTTGACATGACGTATCCAGAGAATTAAATGTTAGAGCTATTGCATAAAAAATAATATTAGGTCTACGCTTATAACTTATGTGGTAAAACTTTAGAATAGTACGTACGCTTATATATAGTATTACATTCCCGAAAAATGGAAATTATATGAAGACAACAGTACTAAAAATACGATTATATATTTAGGGCATACTCGTATAGGTTATGTTGTAAACAACATGCAGAAAAAATGGCAAAACTATCTTAATGCGCATGCGTCATCTATGATTGGAGATTGGTTTGCACTTGATTCGCAAATCAATTCCGACTGTCAGGAACCGATTTGTGATAGCTTGACACGCTGTACGAACGCTTGACTATTAGTCAGAAACAGTCAGAGCTTGAAATTTGCGCTGTGCGAACAGTAAAAATCCATGTGCGCATGACCGGAACTGTTCAAACCAGTTTGGAATTGCTGTGAGAACAAACCTAATGTCAACGGATTGGTCTCGTGCGTGCGCCTACATAATAGTAATATACGTTACAAGAGCGGTATGTTGACGTTTTCATGTTCGAGGAAAAGATTGAAAAAGCGAAACGTAGTTGAGCTTTTTTAATTTCCGAGAACATGAAAACAAACGTACCGCTCGTCTATCGTACATTATTTTGTGCGAAGATCGTTTATTACATTCCTGAAAGACGAATTTCTAATTAGTTGCAATGAAATCTCCATGTTGGTTTCTGTTTAATGACGGCAACTCCGGAAAACCAAAATATCTAAAGCCTAAAGCAGTAAAATGAATGTCGCGCTTAAGCGGTAAGAAGAGGGAAATTGTTATGTGTGCTACGTTGGGAATACTGAATGTGGTATTTCACACTTACCGCGTATTGGTTCTGTGCGGAAAACGAGCAAATACGCACGATCTCGCACAATAGTAATATACGTTACAAGAGCGGTATGTTGATGTTTTCATGTTCGAGGAAAAGATTGAAAAAACTCAACTACGTTTCGCTTTTTTCAATCTTTTCCTCGAACATGAAAACAAACATACCGCTCGTGTATCGTACATTATTTTGTGCGAAGATCGTTTATTACATACCTGAAAGAGGAATTTCTAATTAGTTGCAATGAAATCTCCATGTTGGTTTCTGTTTAATGACGGCAACTTCGGAAAACCAAAATATCTTTCTTCAACATTGTTGCTATAAAATGTTTTCTGTGTTTACTATACTCCAGCAGGCCGTAATATACGTGTGTCTTTTTTTCCCCCAGTCTATAAATGCGAACTTAAAACAAACGGTAAGGTTATGTAATGATTTATTTTTCATTTTAATATTTTAACAATATTATTTATATAACATATTGCAGTAATAACATCGGCATCTGGAATCTTGTTGATTTTTTCACGGCTTCCTTAATGTTACTTGTATCAGGAATGCAATAAGTTTCGTGGAGTAGTAGACTTTACTTAATTTTTGCAAATACTTAAAACAATAATTAACATTGCGATTTAGGCGAAATTGCAGTGGTAAGTTTCCAATTTATAATTATCACTATGTTAAACGTCTCTAAAAATAATATGTTAAAAGCCTAAAGCAGTAAAATGAATGTCGCGCTTAAGCGGTAAGAAGAGAGAAATTGTTATGTGTGTTAGGTTGGGAATACTGAATGTGGTATTTCACACTTACCGCGTATTGGTTCTGTGCGGAAAACAAGCAAATACGCACGATCTCGCACAAAAAATATTGAGAATGACTAACTGGCGTAGGGACGCTCTTATTGAGGGCGAAATAAAAAAAAGAATATTAATTAATGTTGGTGTTCATTTTGGAAGCGAATCTGAAATAATTAATAGTGGTAATGAAAATACTATTGACAGTGATAGTGCCACAGAAACAGCTCATAGTGATATTAATTCATTTGGTGATAGCTCCATAGGAGCTGCAGATGAGGATTCTTGCCTTGGTATTAAGCCGCTACAATGATAAAGGTACGTATTATGTAGTGTGTAATATCAAAAGTGTATTTTACTACACATGCTCATTAAATTAGGTTACATTGACTTTTCTTGTTAAATTCGCTACGGGATTCGCCTTTTCGTAGTACATATAGGACAGGTTACGTTAGTTAATCTTCAGACAGAACTGTACTGAATAATCTGATGTTTATCTCCATCCGTGTCCTGTAGTCAAAACACGACAAGAGCACTGCGACTCCGATCGGTATAAAACTTGAAAGAGATAAGTCGGTGGACAACAGAAATAGCAATCACGTGCAAAATACCACTTGGATTTAATAACAACAATGACAAAGCATGTATTGAAAGGCAGCTTATATGCAATAACATATTTTTATCAGGGATAGACAAGAGTTCAAAATTTTGAGGAACCAGCACATTTTGCCCACACATACAATGAGAAGACCATTAGAGCTAAGATAAAGATGCTTTTACTGAACTATAATAAACATAATTAAATATCTATGCAGTGCAAATACACGCTCTCAGAGACGCTCTGTGCTCTTCAGTGAAGCTGTGTACTGATAACATCATGAGATGCTCAAGAAATATAACAATATTAATCAAAAAAGCACATTCGTATTTGTTCCTACAATCGCTATTGTTAACATTATGTATCAGTGGTAGTGACATAAAAGAAATCAAAGTCTTAAAAAATGTTGAGCTCAATAAAACAATTCAGGGGCTACATGAAAATTTTTAGTCGCCATGACTACTTGTTACCCGGAACTTCTTTACTCCTTATTTTTACTATAAATAAAATCCATTTAAATCAGTGGTGACCAAAACTCGAGCTACAATGATTACTACATGCGACAGACAGCCTATGAAGTAAAGAGACGGGGGAAAGCTACTTGGTATGAAAACTGCAACCAGTGGTGGTTCCTGCACTAACATCTTGATCAATCCCGCGGATAAAAATCTCAAGCTTTGCTGTGTCAGTAATGTCACTGCTGTCATCAAGAACCAGTGAATAATATACTATTTTTCTTGCTTCTTTTTTTAACCTTCCTCTTGAATATAATCAGGAATTTTCTAAATTATTCTCTCGATACTTGGTCGAGAAATTGGTAGTTTTTCAAAATTAAAAACTTCTTATGGACAAGTTATTTAAGCTATTTTAATCATTACTCTTTTGAGAAATTCTATTCTATTAAAAGGCTTTAGAGCACGAGATATTTCAAACCCTATTAGGTAGCTGACTTCATTACAATTATTTGACAGCTTTCTCTTCCTGGCTTTGATTTAAGACATGTCAATTCCTGGCGTTTAAGAGTTCGTTGGCACATAATATTGAATCAGTGTTTCTACAATACTATTATTAAAGGAATAACTAATAAATAGTTACCCTCATCTAAAGATTAAGAAGATTAAAATTGAGATAAAACCTAATAATTTTATCCTTCTAGGGAGAAGATCTAAAAATATCAATATTCATGCACGTACAGAAGAATTATAGAAACACATAGGCTACATTTTAAGCGTTTTAAATGAAGTATTTCTCCTTATTTCTGATAAAATAGATTTCCTTCATTTCTAATGAAGTGCTCACTACCAAATTTGTCTATTAGAGTTCTGATTTCTAAGCGTTTAGTTTAGTTTGTTTTCGCATGTTCATTGAACAGCAGACCTGAACTGTATAATTAGGGTTTGGATGTCGCCTAGCTATATTCTATACATACCTACACCATTTACATGCTGCTCACGACAGGAAGAACGTCGCTGTGAGATCAAACTGCGCATGCGCGGACTTGGTTAATAAAATCTTAAACTAACCAAATCTAACCCTCATATAAGTAAGCAAGATGTGTAACCGGAGTACGAAGGGGACTTTTTGATTTGATCAGGAATGTGCACGCCAAAATACATCCAACTAAGAATCACGCTGACACTGCATAAGAAGTTCACGCATGCGTAGTTTGAGCTCACACCCAAGTTTCTTCCTGTTGTGAGCCCATTCTCAGTGTTTCGGATTGCTTGAGATTGTCCAGACGCAAGTCTCTAGTGATGATGTGGGATGTAAAGTGCGAGGAGCGCCTAGTCCTATGATTTATTAGAGGCTCGTTTCGGGATGTAAATTGGCTCTGTCAGGGTGAGGTAGAATGGCGTATCTGTCAATATCAGATGCATGAATGCCACTCAGGCCATCTGTCGAATGAAACAATAATCACAAATACAGACTGCATAGTGGACTAAAGTGAGCATACGTTCATGGATTCATCCCAGATTCGACCCTCTAAAAGCGAACCAGCCAGCGGTCTAATAGGTGAAACATTTGACGGTATCATGCACAAATAATAAACTAACTTTAGAACACGACGCTTGGCGTTTTGGGGACCGGACCATAGACGGATTCATTCACAACATTCTTAGATCCATTCTGAATTCTATACATGTGGTTATTTTCCAATACCAGAGGAAGAACAATAAAATTGTTGCATACATCTCAAGTCTTTAGTTAACTATGTTACTAGTCAGCGATGTAGGCCTATGCAATGGGGGAAAGGAAACGGCCACCCTAACCCATCATCTCCTGGCTTTGTTGTCTTATAAGTGTAGCCTTACTAGTGTCACATAATATTAGGTTTCAAGCAGTCTTCGGACTGTTGATTACAAATACCAAACAAAGGATAGAAAGCGACTAAAATGTTAAAACTAAAGCCTTGTAAAACAACAGTCGTTCGTAAATTGAATGAATCGGACAATTAACTAAGTT
Source organism: Periplaneta americana (assembly GCF_040183065.1). Classification (NCBI taxonomy): domain Eukaryota; kingdom Metazoa; phylum Arthropoda; class Insecta; order Blattodea; family Blattidae; genus Periplaneta; species Periplaneta americana. The sequence continues at coordinate 104,673,144 of NC_091119.1, read as the reverse complement.
CAATACTATCGATAGAGACGAAATCCAGCGTTTGTCTAGAAATATTTTGAAAAGTTGTGAGAGGATAGTTAACAGTTCCAGCAAATTAAGCCAATATATTACATCTTTAATGTAATGTACAGTACAAGCCGTGAGATTTTATTGTCAAAAGATGATGCGCTGAATACCGCTGAGCGGGCTACTACTTTCTCATTTCATCTTTCGAACGTAATGAAATAAATAAATAAATTTTATAATAATAATAATAATCATCATCATCATAATGGCTTTATTTAACCTGGCAGAGTTAAGGCCGTAAGGCCTTCTCTTACACTCAACCAGAATTAAAACTTGCTTACATAGTTGAACATAAAACTGGATCAGAATTAAGTAATTACATACTGATACAATTTAGGTACATAATGAGACCAAAAGAGATAGTTACATAAAAATTTACCTCATAAAATAAAAATAAACGTAGTGGAATACATATTAATGTTGTTAGAATCAAATACGAATCACATAAAAACAGAAGCCGATAATTCAATAAAAAATATACACAGTAGAAATAAAAATAAACACATTAGTATACATATTAGTATTAGATTACAATTAAGTAGGATTTACATAATTAAACCAGAAACCGACAATTGAATAAAATGCACACAAAAATAGATTAATAATAAAAAACAACACAGTGGGATACATATTGGCGTTAAGTGATAAATAAACACGATTTACATGATTACACAATAAAAATAAGAAACAAAAAAGATAAAAAATAAAAAAATAAAAATAAATACAGTGGAACATATTCCATTAAATATTTGCAACGCGTTAGGTCTGGCAACTCATCATAAGATATTTTTCTAATTTACATTTGAAGGAAATTAAAGTAGATCTGATAGGGGAAAAGTAATACTAAATGAAGATTAACAGTAAAATAAAATTTTAACTAGACTATTACACTCTTACTACGTCATACTACTTTTGTCCAATAAAACGGTACGAAAGGACGTATTTCAACCAATCATGGCTGCTTATCGCACAATTTTATCGCGTCCCTAGCGTTTGTTTAATTTTATCGCGTCCCTAGCATTTGTTTCTTTGTTTGCCAACATTTGAAACTGCGCTGGTCTGGACGTCAAAAAGAAAAAATATATATATAAAATTACAAACCACTCCAGTCGATGCACAGCAGTTTCAAATATGACTCGCATTGGCATTCAAGAACAAGAATTAATAAAAATCACTGATCATACCTATGCATCTTCTGAAATCCGATTTACAAATAAATGAAGAGCACCATTCGGAAATCCTGAATAAGTTGAATACACCATGTAGGCCTAAATCAACGAGTTCCACTTCTATTACGCACACGTCCATCAACCACAACCACATTCAAATTTGAAAATTGTACATTCAATAATTATTCCTTTTAAAATTATTCATTCGGAAATCCTGAATAAGTTGAATACACCATGTAGCCCTAATTCAAAGAGTTCCACTTCTATTACGCACACGTCCAATATAACATCAACTGAACCACCAACCACATTCAAATTTGAAAATTGTACATTCAATAATTATTCCTTTTAAAATTATTCATGTTTATTTTTATGTCATCGTTGTTAATTAAAACTTTTCTAACACTTGTGTATATTAGTTAGGTTATGTTATAGCTTCTGCTATATGATATTATGGATAGTCACGTATCAGAGATTGTTTAATATTAAGATTTATTGAAAATCATCTGTCAAGTGACGTTGATTACTGGGATTCGGATAATTGAAGTGGAATGTTGCATTTTAATAAAAATGAAACTGAATCAACAAAGCCTTCTTGACTAGTAACATTGCCATCGTGTATAATAGATCGAGAACTTCTCGACGAGAAGGCATTGCTCACTACTATCATCTAGCATGCATCTAGCGTAATATTTGTAATATTGAGATGGTACAATAATAAATTTGAAGACAGTTGTATTTTCGTAAGTCAATTAATATTTTATTGTATTGGAGTACTTCGTTACTTCTAATATTTATATACTTTCTTCTAATCGTGTAATAGTCAATTAAATCCCACTCGAGTTTTGATTTTCTCTAGATAAATCAAAACGTCTAGTGAGATTACTGTTGATAAAATTTTATTAGAGATTAATTATTTGAATTTTGTATTACTAACTGCTGGGTGAACAGTATAGAGCAGAACAGGTTTCACGGCTCTTAGCCGGCAGGCTATGCGCTCGGAGGTGGGGGACTCAAGGCCGCGCGAGCCGTGAAACCTGTTCTGCTCGATACTGTTCATCCAGTACAAGACAGCAAATTATTTGATAGACATGTTTCTTACAGCACGAATATCCTTACCTCGTCAAAGTAGATAAAATTAGGAGAATCATTAGTTCTTGCAATCATTAACAGGCGTTGCTAATTCTCGTTTCAAGAAGACGCTGTGTGACGTAATACTAAGAGTCTACTGTAATGGGTGCCGTGAACCCTAACATAATTAATTTGTATTGTCACTGATGATAAATGTCATCATTACGTAATTCAAAGAGCAAAGTCTTATATCCATTCAGTTTTCAATATTAGGCCTACGATAATTTTGAAGTAACATTAAATACTCGTAATTGGCAGAAATGGATTATGCTATGACAATTATGATGCGATGTCACCATTTAAATCGATGGAAGACGAATGAAATGCAAGAGAGACAAATCCTACACTCCTGGCATTCATTTACCTTCTGTGTTGGAAATGGAATCCCAGTCCGTTGTTAGAAACGTTACTTCTTGAACTACATTTGTTTCCACAGAATGATAAGTATTTAGATGTAATTCTTGCAATAATTCATTTATCAAAATCGGAGAGAGAACAGAAAAATTCCCGTAATATACAGTTAAGTCCAAAAGTCTTGTCCCCCCTCCCCTTGTTTGTATGTTGATGTGCATCCATTTTGAACATGTCATAGCAGATGTGTGACAATGGTTGGTACTTTACGTTCCAGCTTGTTTAGTGATCCAGAACATCAGTATGGGCACCATCATTGTCGCGGCACAAAATGATGCGGCGCCATGTCCTGCGTGAAACTTTCCGCAGCAAAGGCTGTGTGATTTCCCTGAATGCCTCCCTAACAGCTTGCTTCAAATCTTCAATTGTGTGGTATCGATGTTTCGAGACATGCTGCTTAGTTATTCTCCAGGACAATGATGATGCTCATATTGATGTTCTGGATCACTAAACAAGCTGAAACGTAAAGTATCAACCAGAGTGCTGCATTGGAGTTAAATCGCTCGCTTGAACTCGGTCGAATGTCGCACCCTCGAGTGAGATACGATCGGTCGTGATACGCTCGTAATAAATAGAAGCACAGTACAAGGTCATCTCACCGACATGTCTTATCTTGTATGGAAGGCGACAGATAAGATACACATATGTTTTGCTCACATGGTAAAAATAAGGCTTTATTTTCTGTGTTTAATGGAACAGTCAATGGAACGTAGCAAAACAGGAACATGAAGTTATAAATAAAATAGTATGAAAAACTTCGATATACAGTTATTATTGCTAATTAATAATTATTCAATATTTGATTTACCACATATATAATATGACAGGTCCAGGGGATAACAGAGGTAAGAAGAAGGACAGAGAAGGAGAGGAGTCCAGGGCTGGGAATAATAGGAGAATCATCTAAAGGGAATATGAAGAGTATAAGGAAAGGAGTCTTTGCGAGTGCAAGTCCGAGTGTAAGTTACGAAAGGGACTGCGACGAAGAGAAGAAAGAAGTCGAGAATATAACAGACAACGAGAGCGCAGATGGTCAAAGTCCAGCAACCGTGGATGATATTGATAGGGTACTAAAGACGTGCGAGAAACTAGAGGAAACTTGTAAAAAAGTTCAGCGAGTTATGTGATAGTTAAAGAAACAAGGAAGTGCAAACTAAGACGTGTGAAGTGTAATAAGCGAACTAGTGAAGAAATCTAACTTAGTTTGAGGCATTAGATGCGGTCAAAATATGAGGATTAGATCAACGAGTGTAACTGAAGGGGAACTGTGAATAATATAGAGGAACAATTAACGAAGTGTTAATGAGAAGATAAATAGAGTAAATTAGGGAGAAGAAAAGCAATATGGTAGTGAGACTAATAAGAGTTGGAGATAGTATGTAAATAATAGGTAGGGTTTGATGTAATTGTGAGGGAAGTGAGGAGATAGAAAGTGAGTGCAAGTAGTGAGAGTGAACCGTAAAATTTATCCAATAAAGTGAAAAAGTGATAAGTGAATCGAACAAGAAATAACAAGGTTGTATCACAAACATTAGAACATTGCAATAATAATTGAGACAAATAATATAATACGGTAAAGTAGATGAGATAGTAGAAATATTAGTGAATACTAGTCAGAGATAAAAAGGTTTTAACGATAAACATAAAAGTAGGGATAACAGTAATGAAAAATGACAATGATAGTAGTAAAGATGGATGAGTAGATGCAGACGAGAATGTTCCTATATAAGTGTAAGGTAGACAGTATTGCAATAGCATTCGGGAATGAGATCGAGGGAAGATAAAGAAGGCTGAGAGTTGTAAATACTGTACGTCAGAAAGGATGGAGGAAGAAATAGACAGAAGTAGGGTTTAACTTTAGGTAATTGGAAGATTTGGGGAGATATAGATGACAGGAGAAATATAAAAGATATATGACTGAATGTAAGCAAGGTACTGGTGGACCGTATGCAGAAATGTGAGAGAAACCACTACCTGAAAGACGTATGATGACAATATACTGCGACAATGTAGAAACGTTTTACAAAATATTATTATACAGCAGTAGATTAATAACAATATTAGTACTGTTACAGACACAGAGATTGATACACTAATTATTGGAGATTATTATTATTGTTATTATTATTATTATTATTATTATTATTATTATTATTATTATTACTACTACTATTATTACTACAATTACTAGAAAACTTGATACAGTTCTTGCATTATCGTGATTGCGTTCTCCGTTTATAATAATTACATTTACATCCAATAACATCTATCAGATGTGGCAAAAACAAAATCACTCCTGTGTGGGGGGGGAAACAATTACCTACAACATTTATATTACATTTTAAAGCAAGTTTTGTAGTTGTACTATGGAGAGGTTAGTTAAACACTGCAAAGTTTTGAAGTGATAAACATCTATGATGTTACTACGCAGTTCATCACTGTAACAAGAACGAATGTCTAACGTTCGGCTTATACCGTTTGAGGATGTATCGCTCGTGACAATTTTACCCATCATGCATGTGCGCTACCTATCGAATTATCCTATGAACTACTTGACGCTTGAGCGAAAACGTCCGATGCAGACCTCTGGTATCAACCATTGTCACACATCTGCTATGACATCTTCAAAATGGATGCACATCAACTTACAAACAAGGGGGGGGGACAAGACTTTTGGACCTTACTGTAGTATACTTGATGGATTGTAAAATTCAATAGACGAAAGGCACAACTGTATCGAGCAAAGACGAGCAAAGGAATAGGACGTATGTTTCTAGTCTACTGCAAGTAATTCAACTAATGGTATTTATATTAAAAACAAATTTATCAAATTGAAACGTATTCCCATGTATGTTCTTCGGTGTTAATTTATCTTAAGTGAGTCTGGACGTTGCCCCTGTTAGAGCACGTACTTAATTGAAATTTATATGTAGTCGACTGTTACTCTGAAACATACATTCGATTTGGTGGTTTTCAGACACAGATTCGATATGAGGCTGATATTTTTTGTGTTAAAAGCTCTCGGCTTCGCGCGATTGACGTTCCAAGACACAAAGTTATCTAGACTATCGAAACTGCCAGTACTGTATAGTATTACAATGATGGCATTCGTCATAAGTTTACAAGTGACTAACTTTATTAGAGAAGACAGACTGTTCGGCTTTGTGTCCCGATTCACAAATTCCATCAGCATCGTGCAAGCGATGTCCAGTTTCAGTACGTATATATCAGCAATTGTCTTCTGCTTCACACAGAGCAAAATGTTAAGTAAGACTATATCGGGGATTCTGGTTTATGTAAACAATATGATGCAGTACGGGATTCTCATACTCCTCTCTGGACTTTACATAACAGATGGCATCGTCTGGATCACAGCTCTTTATGAGTTGGTGTTCCTGATGTCAAACTACATACTAGAGCTAACAGGTGCTGCTATAGAATGTGAGTTCCAAGTCTTCGTCAAGATCATTGAACATCATTTTGTCCACCTTAACAAGGAACTGATGCACTTTGAGTTCCACTTGGAGAAAGATACTGAAGAAGATAAGAACAGTTTGGCAGCAACATTCATACAAACAAGTGATAGAGAAAACGTCTTGACTCGTTATTACAAAGAAATGACTGGCACAGGAATTCACTTCAATAGAGCAAGGCGCTATGATAATAATAAAAGAAGATTGACAGTAATGTGTTCAAGTTGCAAACGGATTCATCCGGACACTTCCATGGATCATACTTTCAAACTCCAGCTCCAGGCAGGTTGTCAAGGGTATGAAAAACTAAGATTCCTCGAGAGACGCCACCTGCATCTGTGTGACGTCTCAGAGACTCTCAATTGGATGTTCTCGCATTCCCTGATTACAAACTTGACATTCACTTTTATTTGCTTAGTGTGTAACGCTTACTACGCTATATACGTTCTTCTGATCGCGATCGACAACGAACGGTACAGCGCTTGGCCGTTTTTTCTTATTTTATGGACGATGTACTATCTACTCAAAGTTGTTTGGCTGTTATCTTCCTGCTACTCTCTGCACCACCAGGTAATTCACCACCTGCTATTCTCTACAGCTAACATATTTTAAAGTGTGGTATTTATAAATATTTGTTATTGTTACTTTATAAATGATCTCACATTTATTGTTTCATTTTAGACAATTAATAATTATACCTTTAAATTGCGAACAAAGAAGAAAGTGAGCATGGCAACAATAATAATGACGACGACAATGTGAGAACAACTGTAGTCCGTCTTTCGAAAATGTCTTTAATATTCAACTCTACTGGATGAAAAGGCAATGGGAAGTGCTAAACTGGGGAAGTTAAAATTATTGTAGGAAAACTAACAATTACAGAGAAAGATGGTGATCATTAAGAAAAAAAAAGTATTAAAAGAAGTTTTCGCGGAAAATTTAGACGAAATGAATTATACATTAGACTTCCTAAAACGTCAGTTACAGGACTAGCTCGATTACTTTCAGTTGGTGAGCCAATCAAATTGTGATTTGTGCATTCTTTTTCTGCCCGTGGTTAAATACTTTCCCTACATTTTTTGCATTCTACTTTCACACTACTTTTCATCTTCAACTTTCATATACGCTATACATAGATGTATTACCATATGAAACAGAGAGAAAATCCAAGTAACTACTGAGCGATTCGAATTTGAGTACCATCTTTTAAATCTTTTGTTCGGTCCTTCATATTTAAATTATTTTGGTTAGAAGTTCTCTTCTTTCTAGACACTTTAAGTCATCTCAGATGTTGCTCTTCTGTTTATGCGCCATAATACTAAGCCTGCTGTTTCTCTGAATAGGTCTGACCAATGCCGCTTCGGTCTGCCCTGGCCTCTCTTTCCTGTTCTCGGATCTCATACAGTTGCTACATAGACCCATATTGACTGGCTGAGCCTCAGCACATAACCGCCCCATTTACATTCAGTTATAGAGCTTGGATCGCTATATCCTTCATGACTGTCCTGGTCATCACGTCTCGGATACTGATTCTATCCTTCCAGAAGACATACAATATTTCACTTCCCATCTTGAGTTGGTTTTTTCTCAACATCATCATAGGATATTTATTTGTCAGCGACTAGGTTTGGCTTCCATGGATCATGACCGGGAATACGCAGCTCTCCAAATATCGATTTAGCCTAAGGCTTAAAAATTTGTCGAGAATGATGAATGTTAGAGACCAGAATTTGTTCATGCCATTTTTATTTTTCTCTTGAGTCCTCTTGAACTTTCTTGTATAGGTATTATTTGATAAATATATGTGAATATTTTCAGTGGTGATATAAAATATTAAAATCATAACTTCTCTTTACACACTATTAAGTACTTGAACAAATACAAAAAAAAATGCTGAGGTTATTAGGTGCTGAAATTCATTGTGGGCATAAAATGGTAAAGAAAAATGTTGCCTTTTATCGGGCACGGGTTCTTTTACTTGTCTTAATTTTGCCACACACTCTCCCAACTTTACTTCCAGGAAACTGAGAACACAAAAAAAAAAAAAAAACTCATTGAAAGTTTCACGTACATCAACCTACAAAGGACGATTTATTTTCACTTAGCTTAGATGTCGTGTTTTATCGTACTGGTTCTTATGTATCTACAACGCTTGTATATAAATAACTTAATTATAATTAGTCGATGGAATTTAAATGTAAATAAATTATATTTATTTCTTCGACAATTATTAATGTACGAGAGATTATGTACCCATGTGATAGAGGAGTTTTTCTACAGTGATGGCTTTCTTGCATTCCACTTCCGTCAATAATCATCTCATTATATTCATAGTCTTTTAATTATCTTTTTCTGACCTTGTTTCTACGAGACCTGCCTCCAATTCCTTGTTGACCAATTCATCATATTAATATTGAATTCCATCGTACCAACTCTTCATATTGGTATCTCTACCCTTTGGACAGAAATAAAACGCTCTTATCATTACATTACCTGAGAATTTTATAGAAGAAAATTTCAATTTCGGTCACCTAAGATTTACTGAAAATCCTGGAGTTTTAATAACATTTTCTGTCTCAGTTGTTACTTTGTTTTCAATATTCTCCGCAGCAATCTTCAAGACTTCAACACTTTTACAACCGACATTTGTTCAAAGTGGGACTGTCACTGTGGAATTTGATTTACACGATAACATGCTTCACTTCTGTAGTGCGTTATTTCAGTATTGAAACACGGGTTGTAGGCTACTTGTAATCCCTGAAGAAGCAATTCCTTAAACAAAGGATCCATTTCCTTCAGGTGTTGAGCTTAGTATAGAACCTTCTATAGTCAGGTTCCCCAGCGGGAACAAGTTGTGTTAAAAGAGAAATTTCAGGAAGTTTCTGTCTAAACGAAACTATTCGGGATGGAACTTTGACAAATGTTTTTATGTTTGAAAGTGAGGAATTGGCTTGTGGAAATTTATGCCTTATAGTTCCGTAAATTCTACTAAAGACTTCTGCTAAAAAAATTATTCAGTTTGGAAAGAAAATTTACAACTATGAAAATCAGAAATCACATGTGAAGTAGCATGGGAACATTACGATCACAGTCTAGTATATACAGTCACGAAGCTCAATACATAGTAAATATGCATACATTAGGTAGTTGCTCACCACTAGGATCGCTAATATCGCCTCATTACAGGCAATGCAAAATAATACCGGCACAGTCTATTGTTTCTAGCACCCTCAAAACTTAAGCTTCGTGACTGTATATAATAGACTGTGATTACGATCATCCGCTTCACCGGGATACAAGAGTTGCAAATCCTTTTTAAGAAATACTGGTATCTGCATATAAGATGAGGAGAGGAAGGTCCATTTTCGTCAAGGTTGCTTACTACAAGATTTACTGCTTATTTACTGCATGAGTCTTATCATCTCGTCCAAGTCAAATATATACATAAAATACAAATCAATCAACTTATTCTACGTAAAAATTATGAAGAGATTCTTAACTGAATAATTTCTCGAAATTATTCAAATTAACTTTACAGGGAGTTATACCTGAAAGCTTGATTTGCGGATTCTTAACTGTTTGTCATATTCTTTAAAGAAAATAATCTTCGTATAAGCCATTCTTACGGTTGTTTTTCTTTTTGTGCTTATCATTTGTTTTATTTAAGTACGTAGATGTCAGTAAGTTTTGACGTGAATGCGTCTTTATAATCAGACCGACACGTTGGACACCAGGACGGAAACGACGATATAACATTTGCAGAGTCACGACCAGCCTTCGGCCTACAGACACAGAGTAACCAACGTGAGGTTTAGAGTACACGGAGTATAAATGACGTCGTGACCCGTCACCCGACTGGAACAGCACAGGTGGGTCCGTAATGTGCATTACCGTTGTGTGTAGGCCTATTGCTGCTTGGCTGCGGTACGTGTAACAGGCTTCGGCGTAGGGACACTTGATTGAAGGTTACAGCTCACTTTAATACTTTAATGGTAGACATTTATTATCTACACTAGGAATGTACTGTATATACTGCATCTGTACAGGGTGAAATATATTTTGTGTCGTACTGTGACGGACTGTTTACATCAGGGCCGGGCATGAGAGCGGCTCTATTTAGTCGGTCAGAGCTGTTCTCGCTCCGCAAGGCACCTCAATTCCAAGCCAGAGTAGAACGCTCACGCAGTGGCGGACTCGCATTACAGCTACCTTCCCTGCATTAATATAACAAGAGCCACGGTTGTTCTAGTCATTCAGTCTGTCAGTACGTAATAGTTTATAAGGATATTACATCAATCCATTGTACATTACAGAATTTATAACACTCTTATTAATTTAATGAAATAAACTTCGCTCTATGCACACACACAAATCATTACGCTTATTTACATAATCCATACGCAAATACTGCAATATCCTCACCACGGTTCTACGAGACAGGCATATGGCTTCCATTTCCCCTACTTGCTGTGGACAGAGTTCATCTACCAATATAATTAAACATCGCTTGATGAATTCACCTTCATTGAATGTTTTCAATTCCTTTGCAATTTCGTAGCAAATTTTGTAGCTAATTCTCATAACCGATTCACTAAGTGTATTATTGTCATCCTGTTAATACATAATATATAATATAATATAATATAATATAATATAATATAATATAATATAATATAATATAATATAATATAATATAATATAGTATAATATAATATATGACCATAAATTAATACAACTTAAAGAAAATATTTCTCAGATACATTATATTAGAGAATCTATTCGATATTTATATTGCATTATAAGTTATTATAGTACATTTAGTAATATATATATATATATCATATTATATATCATAAACTGTAATATACTATACTATGATATATCATAATATTTGTATAATTTAAAATTATATATTACTAAATATATAATAACTTATAATGCAATATAAATATCAAATAGATACTCTAATATAATGTACCAGAGAAACATTTTCTTTAAGTTGTATTAATTTATGGTGCTCATTACCAACATATTTGTCATATTCAGTAGCATGTTGTAAAGAATAATGTCGTTGGATATTGAACTCCTTAATCAATTGGACTGTTTTATGCCAAATTAAACACTTTGCTAATCCACTGCTCTCTACCAAAAAGAACTCCTCCTCCCATGATACATTAAAAGCATTGGGAGTAGCGGGACGCTTTAGTGTTTGAGCGGAAGCTCCATCTTCAAAGTTCGCCAGAGTCACCACTGCACCGACACTGAATGACGTACAGTATGCTTACGTCACAGCGCTCGCAATACCGGCTCTTTAAAGCACACAGTGCTCATTTCTCAGAATCACGTAATGTGCCCAGCCCTGGTTTACATGTTGAGACATGAAGTAACGACACGCTCTATCTCGCACTCCACTCGACCAACAGAACACTATTATCTGTGCGTTCTGAACTTCATGCGTTTCTGTGCCCAGGACTGAAGCCTGGTCATGACTAATAACACGATTTAAATAAATGTGGTCTCGTTCAATCGAGTATACGCGAGCATGACCTTGAGATGGGGCCGCGCTTGCCCACAGCGATTGGCGGCCATTTCTGGAGTGAGCTAAAATTTCCGGCCAGTATGTTAGAGATGTGAAAAGTTATTTTCTCGTAACAGTTCCAACTGTTCCAGTTCCTTGAAAATACTAGGTTCTAAATAACAGTTCCGAAATAATAGTACCTTATGTAACTACACAGGTTCACGGTGGTATCTTGGAACATGCACGTATGACTAGTATCTGATGGATCAGTAGTATTTCGGAACAGATACGTACTACTAGTATATAATGGAACAGTAGTATTTTGGAACATACACATACGACTAGTATGTAATGTAACAGTGGTATATTGGACGCTAAATGAACCACATACTTCCCTCTATGCCATGTGACGCAGTATGATGTGATGTGATGTGAATTCGTGGAAAATAAATGTTATCTGATGCCAAAATGGAATTCGTAGATCAGGTTTGTTCGATGCAGGAAATGTAATTATCTGTAAATTCGTCACGAAATCGAACTGGATCCCAATGGTAAATAAAAGCTAACCTGTGCTTTCTCTTCTGCTCAGCTCAAGTTCATAATGGTGTTCAAATTCTCCAAAAATTAGTAAATAAAAGCTAGTTTAATAATTTCGCCATGAATCTCATTGTAATGAAATAGGAAATTTTGCCTTTGTATTTTCGTAAATAAAAAGAAACTTCAACGATAGTCATGTTTCAACAGAATTCAGTTTAACTTCAACAATTGGTAATGAAACTAAAAATATAAACTAATTGTTAATAAAACATAGGTCTAATCCATATATTTTCATCTCCTTTGATAAAATTCATAATGCAGTTACTATACTCTAATACATGCATTATGTTAATAATTGTTTGATAGATAACATCAGTTTCAAGATAATTTGCGTACCTTAATTCTTTATCTTTTAATTTAATTTCCAACTCATATTTCAGTGCGACGAAAGGATTCCTATTTCTGCTTTCAAACTGTGGCGCCAACTTATATGGGCTCGTGGGGTCCGAGTTCACTTAATAAATTGTCGTGTTATCATTATACTTATGAGATTTATTTAACTTATACCTCAAATGTCTGAGTCCACCCAGTGTTTTCCAAAAGTTAGCGCCACTGCTTCCAATAGTGCCAAACATGTTCCGTTCTGTGGAACAGGCGTTGTCATAATGCAGTTCCAAAGTGAAATGAATATTTTGTAACAGCAAGTATCTCGTACTAGCTCAGAACAACACTGTTATTTTGGAACGTAGTATTCTAAGGTGCTGTTACTTTTTAGAACAGTTCCAAGCAACCGTTACGTTATTTTTTCCCCACCTCTACAGTATATATCGCGACTCCGATGTGATAGTGCGCTAATTTTAGTACCAAACGAAAGATCTCGTCCAAATCTGTCGATTTAAGCCACACTTATTGTTGTAAAACGTACACCATGTCCCCGACACAGTCACACCCGGTTTTTTTAATCGGTGTTGGTATACGAATACGAGTATTATACGCGTATCATTGAAACTACTGTCTGGAAGTGTTTGCAATTGAAAAATAACAAAAATTATTATTTAGGCCCAAATATATTTTTAGAGTAAACTGCATTATGTTTCGTGAATTTCCACAATGATTTGTGCTGCGTTCATTTTGTAAAACAATTGATATACTCTCCTGTAACCTATTCTCATTTTAATCTCAAAGTAATGCCGTAAGTACCTATAAAAACCATTTTCACTTCCCCTTTCCCTTTCTCTTTCTTTCTGTACTACTACTATCGTGTCAACCATGTCTAATTCTCAACAAGGAGGGCGGGTGGATCGAGCTCAGGACCAACTACGTCCAATAACTCCCAATTTTTCTAGTATGTTACACTATCAGGATACTGACATCACTGTCATAGTACGACAGAACTACGAGGAATTATGAACAGGATTCCTACTTGGATATATCACTTAGGTTATTCACTGTTATTCATAAGTCCAAGTTTAAACATCACTACTATTTCAATCATAATTTGTATCTAAGCAAGATTTATAATCACGAATGATATATTGGAATACAAGAATTAAATAAAATTACATACTTCCTACTACCATTTTGTGATGAAGTCTCGATTGATGCCATGAAGCCATGTGATGCAAAGTCGATGACACTTCCTCGCAGTGTTGCCAACTCAGAATTCCATTTACCGCTGCACAAGCTTAAAAAAACCCGCTAAACTGTAGTTAAAAAACTCCAGACTTTTCTTAACACATCACTTCCAAATTTGAAATACAAACTATACAGTTTTAGGAACTGGAGAATTTTATAAAAAAATGTAGACTAAATTACGGAAAGTGTGTATCACTTTGTAGGCTCGATAATTTATGCAAAATGGTATGGACAATTAAATCTGAATATTTTGAACTCAATATACCCTATCACCCTACACCATTTACACCGGGCTTTCCAAATATCACCGGAAACTACTTCCACCCAATCTTTCAACACTTTTTTTTCACATATCTCTTATCTGTAGTACATATGGAGTTTTACGCGGCATGTTTCTTCAAAACTGAATGAAATAGCTCAAGAATATACTAGACACTTCGGAAAGAATCACATTCACAATCACACCAGTCGGTTCGTAATCTGATTTCACACTGAGCTGGAGATGTGCCTGCCAACAATGAGTTTGGCTTTAAGTTTTAAGTATGCCTGTGTTACATAAACTATAATGCGGAATGATAAATTAAATAATATATCATAATATAAGTTATCATAAATGAAAATAATAATTCAGTTCATTATCTACTTTTTATGATTAAATATATCAATTCATTTACAAAAGCAATCCATACATGATTAATCTATAACAAATGTGGCATATCTTATTTGTACAGCAACAATGGATGAGGCAGCAAATGGACGTGGTTGTACCAAATCGAGTTAACATAAAACGCTGATATTTTATACTCGCACAATGAAAAATACCATATTAAAGTCTGGTTTATGGTTAACTAATATTGTTGTCCGCAAGTACATATATAAAAACAATTATAATATCTTTACAGAGAAAAAACTTAAAAATATCGCCTCCTTCTGCCGGAATCATAAAAAAACGCCAAATATATAGCTAGCCGCTGACAGTAAAATTGTGTAGCTGATCATAGTCCTGAAAACACCAGATTTAGCTACAAAACCGCTGACTTGGCAACACTGCTTCCTCGCGAGAGGAAGAAGTCTCCCGTCGACTGCATGACATCCTCTCAGGAACGATTCACCTCCCGAACTGCGCCAGAGTGCCGAGCGCATAACTGTTTTGCGGTGCGAAAGGCCGCACACCCAAACTGATGATTTGACGATGCTACCGAACAGGCAAAATGACGTTTAAGTCAGTTTTGCTCAAATCAAAAGTGTCAGGAACCTTTCCCATAATAGTGTGCAAATTACCGCCTTGAAAGAATAACTGTCTTAAGGTTTACAAACGAGACGCGACCACGCGGTTATGACGTATGCATCAACGTGTCTTTAATTCAGGCAATTAGATTTGCAAAACACACTTTAACACCTCCCATGAACATGTATCTCCACGCATGAAACAGAGGAAGCTAACGTCCTGTGCACATGAAAAATTGCTTACCAGAGAAGCAGCGCTGTGTCTAGGTTCATTATCAGTTCCGGTGTCTTATGCAGACTCTTTGGCGCATCGTCTCTGGTAACCAACATGTTGCTGAAGCTGTGAGAAACAGGTAATGGTCGCCATAGCCAATTACAATTGGATTAAATAAATGAAAATGATTCTTCCCACACTATATTCCATAGTTTACCAATATCCTAAATCGTTTACCATGCTGTCTCGAGACGATGCTGAGCCTCGGAGCACAACACTACTTTTGCACTGAATACATGGTACTTACGGCTTTTTAGGATTTGTTAACTTTGATTTTTTTACACGCTTCAATAACTGTGGTTATATCACGTGTGTAGGATTTTTGAGTATATCAGCAGTCCATTTTTAGGATTGTTGAGTTCCTGTTTCTATCGTCATGTGTTGTAGATGGCTCGTGTTTATGTAGGTAACTAATTTAGATTTTAATTAATGTTTGTATTATTGGTGATTAAGGCGGTGATGAATCATTATGTGTAAATTTACAATCCGACATTTGCCTTTGTGACTGAGAGAAACCACGAAGAAACCCATTCAGATGGACAGCCACGGGGTATGAACCTGTGACCTTCCGAATGCGAGTCTCAAACTTACCGTCTGACCCATCTCGCTCGGTATCATCAGTCTTTATGTAGTTTCCTACTCTTCCTGTATTATTTTTGGTTGATTTGGTTACGCTATTCTTTATTCTGTTCTTCGCATATCATTCGGTAGCCTACTATAGCGTAATAACACACAGAGGTTATTGAAATGACTAATCATTATGAAAAATTAAAATTTCAGTCTTCAAGTCATAGAACAAATTTTTCCTTCAACATTCTTGTTGTTTCCTGGAGTATAATGAATATGTCCTTATTAGAGATGAACAACGATCGAAAAAGCGAGGGTAACAGCGCCAGCAAAGTCGAAAAGCCGCACGACAATGTTGTATTACGTCGCGTCCTTGACGTAAAGACTACTTGTGAGTGTTCCGAGACTCGAGATTAATCACTCCCTAAGCCCCAAAATCATGCAGCCTTGAATCGCCACAGTTGTTTATACCTGACCGAACTTTATCTACTTTGGAAACTGTTATATATGTATAAACAATGAAGTAGCCTATTTGAAACATCATCTCTACCTTTAAGTGTATAATAGTCCGTTCCCTAGTCTTTATTTAATTACTAGGCCCTTATTAAAAGGCTAAGAATTTTCTTTTCATATGTTTGAGATCAAGTGTGCAATCTCAAGTAAGAAGATATTAACGTTATGTTTTATGTTTCTTAGGAATGCAAATTTATTTGGGAATTTTTTTTTCTATTTATATAACCATAAGTAATATCATATAATAGAACCATAAGATTTTGATAACTAAGATACTGTTCTGTTTTGTCTTTTTTTCTCATTTAAACATTTATAATGTTATGTATTCAATGATGTATATTATTCAAAGTCACGAAATCCTTCCACGGCGACCAAATGCTATTTGGAAAATGATGAGCGAGACTCGAAGCGCACGAGAATGACGAGACGAGACTCGAAAGACAAGTGCAACGAACACAGCGAGCGAGAGCGGCAGTTAGTATTGTTCATCTCTAGTCCTTAGCATTCAATGCAAATTGCATACATAATTTTCATGTACGTTGTATCCTTGGAAAGTTGTCACTTTCCATTTTGAAGTATTATTTTAAGTATCTTGAACAATTTTGTAAAGAAAATTCCTTTTAACGCCATTTGTTAGCACCGAGTGTCTACTTACTTCAGTCAGTTTTTCTCCATTCTTTTTGAACGCTTGATTTTTGTATTGATGACGCGTGTTTTCCCCAGAGTTATTGATAAATGATTAACGACTCTGAAATTCTTATCTGTGAAACACGTACAATTTGTCACAATGTTACTTAGAAAACAGCGGCGTATTTTACTTGCTTCTTTGTTGTTGAATACTGAACTAGCTCAAATAGAACCTATTTCTATTAATGACATTTTAAAACAACTATAGTACATGTAGAAGTAATTCAATTCGTTAATGTGAACTGACAATGTATTTCGTTGTAGAACTTCCATAATTAGAGACTGGACATTTTTAAAATTAGTTTTTTTAAGAGTGTATGTCCTTTGTTCTGGGTTAGGTAAACTGGGTCCCGATCATGGAAAATACGGTAAATCGGGTCCCGAGTCAAAAAAGGTAGTAGGTTTATTGGGTCCCAGCTAATACTGTAGCATTACCTAGGGAAACACACTGATTTTACAAGTTCAAACGTACTAATCTGTCTTCTTATCAATAGTGTCGTTTGTTCTGCAGTAAAATGTTTATTTTTAAATTTTGAATATATTTTAAAAAGATTGTCAAATAAGTCGGAATATGATAAAGAGATAATATAATTTTTTTTGTTTATTTTCCGTCTTGACTTATTACGATGTTAACTTAAAAATTTTTTATTAACACATTTATTTTTCTTATGAACGTTTTCGCCCTATTGTGGGCATCTTCAGACAAAGATATTTGTACCTAAATTGCATAATATATGCTACAGTACAAAAATTAATTAGTTAGAATATATGAACACATTTAAAAATATTTTCTAAAAGTATACTAAAACATAGCAACAAATTACTGTATGTAATAAAAATGCATATTTAATGTCATATTCTTCATGTTAGCTGGAGATCGTGAACAAGTTATTGTATTAGATTAAAATATGTAATGACTCAAATACTTATTGAAAAATAAGCCTCTTAAATTAAATGTGCATATTTTAACATGGTGTGACAGAAAATATTACATATATAATTTAAAAGCATCTTCAGTGTGTTGAAATCAAGGGGAGAAAGGTTTATAGGATCCTATTTGACTGTTGTGGAAAAATGGTGCACACACAAACTACTACTACTACTACTACTACTACTACTACTACTACTGCTACTGCTGCTGCTGCTGCTGCTGCTGCCGCCGCCGCCGCCGCTACTACTGGTTATTTGTAAGTTACTAACCTCACCTTAGAGAGGTTTTAACAAGACTGTACGTAATGGCAGACACATTTATTTTTGTCATAAGCTTATCCTGTAGACGGGGACGTGAATATCTATTATTTATTCCAGTTACTCTGCTGACTTTTCATTTATCAGTGATATGAACATCATATTTCTTTTATTAAAGGTTTTTCAATTCCGATACAGTGCAGCTATTGTATTCCTAATAGCCTACATCAAGTCTTGCGGTATAAAATTAATAGGTATTCCACATGAAGCCACGTAATGCGTTCGCTAAACATTTAATCATCAATATCAGCTCGGTAGTTTAAGTTTCTTCTACCACAAACATCATAAGGCTAAAGGTTAACGCATAAATTGTTCTGTAATGAAAAAGGGTAAATCTTTTCTTCATTCGCAACTTCGTGCATTTTTCTCTATGGATCGAAACGTAGCTGAGAAAATAGACTTTTTCTCAGCACTTACACCTCTTATATATATGGCGAAGTTTCAGGGCCTTCTTCCATTCAGAATGGAGGGGTACATCGGCACTCGTCAACTAGCAACATCTAAGAAATTCAAATTTTACAGCTTTCTTATCCTGTCGATGTCACTAATAATTAATTGTTTTATAATTTATCAACAGCTCTTACTGACAGAAAAGAGGGGATATTTTGCAAATTGGGTACAGGATGTCATATACACTTTCGTTGTAATGATGTCATTAGCATCCTTCTCCTCTTGTTTGCTGACTTCCGATAAGACCCTTGAAGTAATTAATAATTTGGCGATACTTGATAAAGTGGAAATTGGTATGACTGATCTCTATAGAAAATATCGTTTGTCTGTTGGTCTTCAAGTTTTCGTTTTGTTTTTACTTTCTTTGTATTGTGTATTACTTGGTATTCATATCACAATGTCAGAACTCACCATAAAAAATTGTATATCAATTTTCACAGTCTGCTTCGGTATAGCGACAATCTTAGATGTAGACATTTTATTCATAAACTTGGTGCTTTTACTGAAACAAAGGTTTCGTAGAATCTCTCTCGCTTTGACACTTAGTGCTTCGATCATTAATACCAGAGTCCCGCGATCGAACATTAGGTGGTTGGTTTTGTTGAAGGCACACCACGGCAGTCTGTGCAATATCTGTGATCAAGTAATGTCAGCGCAATGTTGTCAGCTATTGTGCTCACTCATATTCAAGTTTGTGGCCTTGGTCTTCCACGTGTTCTACGGGGTTCGACGAGTTCTGCAGTGGGAATGGAGCCCCTCTGCTCTTCGTCTGGATGCGATCGTCTGCTTTCTGTTCCTCCTGCTTACTGTCTCACTGTGTGCCATCGTGTGGATATGCACTTCGACGGCTAACGAGGTGAGCAATTTTATTCAAACTCAAGGTTGTATGCTTATGGAGAGCTGAAGATAAATCTTTTTGCTTTAAAAGTTTAATAAACGAATATACAGATTCAGCTTGCGTTTATAGACCTAAAAAATGATACATAATTTATAGTACATGAGCTTATTATTTAATATGTTTAGGCATGTTAAATATTGTGTACAGAAAATGGCCCCTTTTTTGTTTGAGTTTAGTGTAAATAGATTTGTAATAGAATATTTAACGAGTTTGCATCAACTATGCAGTTATACTGCCTCGGTAAGTTTGGTAATAGTGAAGTGATATTTTGGTGACACGTGTCCTAGAATTCGTCATGGGATTACGTAACATTCCCCTTACAGCTTAGAAAACCCTGGAGAAGTATCAACCAGATAATACACCCAGGAGCGATTCTAATCATGCGCAATCGTACCCTTCAATTACGGTTCATGCTCATTATCCTGAGAATAAGCAGGTGTAAACGGAGATTGAAGCTAACATTTCTTTGGACTAATATAATTTCCTTAAATTCTTCTTAATATTCCTTTAGATTTTTGGCTTCCTCTAGTAATGTAAATAATACAAAGCAATGTAATTGGGCAACAGGGCTGGACAGGTTGTTGAATGAACATTCCGAGAAATGATATGATGTGGAAACAATACTCCTGTGGCACAGTCCTGTTGCAATCAATGGACTCGTGCATAGTTTAACTATACTACACGCACCTTTACTTAGAACTACGTGTTGTGGTTAGATGCACCTGGATCATACTACCTTCGCTTGCAAAGAAGGGCTTGACTCGTCTCCCCGCTCCGTTTCTTGTGTTATATCTGCTTATTCGTATAGGATAGTACGTTGAAGAATGAGAATGCTGAATAACTCTTCTCGGATTCTCAGCCCTTCTTCCCTGAAGAAGATAGCAGAGCTAGCCGTCGAAAGCTTGGAAGAAAATCTCCAACTCAACTGGCTGAGAACCCGAGAAGAGTTATTCTACATCAAACACTGGGAAAGCCTCAAGTCATACAATGAGAATGCTACTCACGAGTAACTGTACACATTTTAAGTGTTTCAAAAGAAAAAGTATCCTTTTCTGATAAAGTATGTTTTCTGAATAATTTCGAGGTAAAAATTGTTCCGGGTCGGGCATCGAACCCGGGACCTTTGGTTAAACGTACCAACCAGGTTGACATAAGAAGTAAATAGGTGTTATACAGAGTGGATGGTAACCTCTGCACCAAAATTAAACTCGTAATAGATCATGAGGAGAGATCTGAAAAATCGAAGTAAGTTTTTCTTCTAACATTCACTGTTTTAGAGGAAATCGTTATGTTTCTATGAAACATTTGGTAACATCACGGCTCCTGTAATAATTCTAAGCAAGAGCGGCCTACAATCCTTACCTTCCCCTCTCCCTCTGTTGTATTTGGTCGGTAATACGCGACGTGCGCTGCGTTGCAGGACTTATTTCAACAATTTTCGCTATCATTCGTGTCTAAACGGTTTAATTTGCAAAAACAGATTCAATACATTAACTGTTCAGATTATTTATACCTATATACTTGTGTAGCAATCAGCCATTTCTCCAGAGCCGTTACCGCAATACAGCTCTGAAAACATTGGGCAAAGATTTTTTTTTTTTTTTTTCCTGCTTAACGCTGCTTCACTGAAGGAAAAGTGTAACAAATGTTTTGTTATATTTAACATGTAGAATCAACTCTTAAACTTTGGTGCAGAGGTTACCATCCATTCTGTATAACTGTTACAATTGGACGGATGTAATGCAATTTATCAGGAAATTCAAAATTCAAATTAGCACAAGGACTATGTGAAGTACTTTCGTATCAATTGCATAACTTGGACTCAGATCTATTATTTGCATGTGACTTAAGTTCTAAACTCCATATGACATCTAAAGTCAACTCCATAATGACTGTAATTTCTGAATTAAGATCGCTATGCGTACAGCAAATAAAAAGGAAAGTATCCTGTAGGCCAGATTACAAAGAAACTGAAAGGTTATTAAATAAACATTGAGTAAATAAGAAATAAGACTGCAAAATGTAATCCATCTCATACAGAAATAGCAGATTAGAGTATTGTCAAGTCCACTGCTAACGAGTAACGGTTAACATGTTTTACCGTAAACGAGTGGATCTGCGTTCAAATTCTGGTTGGGACAATTTAGCTGGTTGTTAGAAATTAAATGATTAGAGTTTTTCCGAGTCTTTCCCTCAACCAATTGAAGCAGAATTGCTGCGTAACTTTCGGTATTGCATCTCGTACTCATTTCGCATTCATTTATTCAAATGCCATGGTCTGGGTAAAGTTCACGGTGCAGCGTGCTGTATTCGTACAAGAGCGCGACCGTTCGGCTACAAATAATTCACAGAACAGGAATAGTAAGCACAATATGCCTCAGGCTGTGGTGCAAGCCTTCGTTCGATTTCTTCCTCCGTACAAAACCAGTATTGTAAAAATTCAGATAAATATTTATTTCTCTAATGGCATGGAACATTAACAAATAGTCATCAATTGTCCATCTGATTCATTATCTTAATCCTTGCTTCCAAATATTTTCCGGTCTCGAATGTTCCGCGAAGAGCCGGACAGCGCATTAAGTGGTCCCTGTCCATATCTTCATCCAGATTACAGAGCTTGCAGGTGGGCGTTTGAACAAACTCAAACCGATATAGATGTTTGGCAAGAATGTCATGTCCAGTTTGGATCCGGAACTTCGCAGCAGCTTCCTGTCTTGGTTAGTCAGGTGTGCTATGTAAGGAAGTCTTCCAGGGCTTGGTTGTGTTGTTTGATTCTAAACTCATGAGTTATTGTTCCTTCATTTGCTTCTTTATGTAAAGTTTAGAGGAGTGGTATGATGTTACTGATTTGAAGCAACTAGTGAGCATGGCAGCTTTTTTCGCTAATGCATCTGCCTGCTCATTGCCAGAAATTTGACAATGCCCAGGGATCCACTACAATACAACTTCCTTCTGAGCTAATTTGAGTTTCCTCAGTGTCTTACGGCAGTCATGAATCTCCACTGATACAGCAGGCTTAATTGCACGAATTGATTCTATAGCGGATCTTGAATCACTCAGGATGACAGTCTTGTAGAATTTTTCAAGATGCAGTAGAAGTTGGTTTAAAGCTGTTCGAATGGCTTCGATTTCTGTATCTCAGATAAATATAAGAGCCATAATTGCTACAAAACTCGTACATCCTTAGAGTTTTCGTGTGCCTTTGTGTTTTACAGAGACTGTTAGCATGAATACATTTCTGTAGAAGTATTCTGGCTAAGAATAAATCCATTCTATAACGTTGAGTTTGTGTTTAATAAATTAAAGCACCTATACTTTGGCGTATTTCCATACCGTTTCAATCACAAATCTCACGTCATTCAACTCGTATTTTTTAAGATAAGGACCATGCACAGCGTCCTACTTATCTATGTGATAATCTGCAGTATCTGATTTTAAAAGTTTATAGCCATCGGCATAACACAGGCGGCAGTGCGTTTACCTGCTAATCCCAGCTGAGCTCGGGCAGGCGTGAGTTGTATTCCCATTGGGACTGATTACTTGGTTGTGTTTTTCCGAGGTTTTCCCAACTGAAAGACAAATGTCAGGCAGTCTATGGGGAATCCTTGACCTCAACTTACCAAATTTTATAGGCGCTCAATATCCTAGTACGTGATACAGCGTTGTTAAACAATCGAGTGCAACGAAAAAAAACTTTGTGCACGATGATGCTCGTAAACGCTTTCCTGGTATTGGAAATGGTCGCTGTGACGCAGTGTAATTACATGCTCTTCATATACTTCGTGTCTATAATCGTGAAATATTATTTCTTGTAAAGTTCAGCGGATCTGGAAAGATAAATCACACACAGTTCAAGAAGTTTCCGATACATTTATCCAACAGGACAGCTTGCACACTGACGCTCCAGGTTCGTTCGTAACTATTACCTCTGGAATCTCATGAGATGCATTTTAACTTTTCCAAATGAATAAATCCCATAAGATTTACTTAATAAAGCTAATGTTCCCCGCTAAAACTTATAAATTATACGAGGAGGTCAGTTCGTCACTTTGTTGCTATTTCTTACTTGGTTTGGCTTGATTTACCTTTACGGGGGCAGGATCCGGGACGGGATCATTCACTTAGGCAGCTTTAAGCCCATCGTGCACTCTATACAGGGTAGAAGTGAATAACTCTGCAGATTTTAAGAGCGAATAGCCCATGTTGTACGTTACAAAAGAATGTAATACCATATTAGTGGAAAATCCATAGTTTTCTTAACATTTCTTTTCCCCAAAAGTTTAAATCCTCTTATTCGGCAACTATAGGGCCGTGATTTCAGTTCATATCTATAGAAAATCTAATACAGGATCATTTAGGCCTATCCCTCTGGCGTATTACAATAGCGTGGACGGTTTTCTTGTAAATCTAATTAAAGTGCCACTAATTCAAGCCACTGACTGATGCGATCAGCTTGCAACCTTGTAGTCAGAAAGGGAAATGGGATGCAGTTCATTGAAGCAGACAGATCTGTGTTAGTTCACCTTTTACATCTGTATTACGATAAGAAAGTGCAGTGTGTTAGCGGCAATGTTGTCAGACAGCTGAAACCTCCAACTCAATTGTATAATTAACCGTGGATTTAATCACAAATCGTAATATAGGATCTCTATTTACTTAAGTGTACCCTATTGTCCCTTTCTATGTGTAGGATTATTTCACTTCCACTTCGCATAGGCATATGCGGTAACTTTCCAGGTCCGATAGGTGGTCTGCATGGATGACATTCGTGCATGCAACGTTAGCAAAGGGACCATCCTGCCTAAGCCCCTTACAGAGCCAGGTCCCATTTCGCAGAGGAGTAGCATGACAAGCCCCAGGGACCCGGAGTCCCAAGTCTTTCCTGATCGGCTGATGCTAACAGGTGGGCCATCCTGCCTCAGCCCCTGAATCAACTCCCATCCTCAAACGGGTACCTGTTAAGCCCCAGGGTCCCAAGTCCTTCCTATAAGAGCATCGAAAACCTTTCTTACCCCAAAGACTTCACCCCAGCCTGACTTTTGCTTTTGGGGATGATAGAGGAAATGAGGAGGAGATGGAAAATGTTGACGGAATGATAGAGAGAAATGGGAGCAATTGAGCCACACGCGATAGTAACGCGCCGCTCATTTCTTGCTTAGGCCTACTTGCTTTTAAAGACTTCTCCACTTACTAGCGGTTATATTGTAATTCCTTTCTCCATTTCAAACAGTCCTTTCGCATATTGTCATATAGTTCTTTGGAAACCATAGACTTATCACTATTTCTTCTCCGTGTAAATCGTGGACATCTTTTCCTCTCTACAAGTAGATGGAAACCAGCTTATCAGCTTCTTCGGGCATCTTTCCTGAGAGTCCTGTGACTTCCTCTGGATATGACCATACCGTTGTCTCCTTGAGATCCGTGATTATCCTGTATATTCATTCCTTCTAATATGTTTTTACTCCTGACTCTTTTAATATGACAGGTGTGTAAACTTCTCCGCAAGGCGTCCTTCTGCCCTTCTGTTAATGTCCGTACTTTCTCTTTCACTCTTCCTCTTCTTCTGTTTCCTTATCCATCTTCGTTTGTGTGTTTTTCATTCTCCTTGCTACTAATGGTTGTCGCCATCAACATCAATTCTATTACTATATTTATTTCTTAATAGATTTCAATCCACTACTTGAAGGTACATCGTAGAAAGTGAATGACACCTTCATAACAATAGCTTTTAGAAGTGTTTGTCTCTCTTCATATTCTGTCTCAAATAAAGTTGAAAATAGGGATAGGCTGTAGTTCCTCTTACCTTAAGACTCTTATTGATTGAAAATTTGTCACTTAAATGAAGATGACAGTGAATTATTTGCAGGGTTTCCGTTTACTTCGTATTTTGTAACACGTGGAGTTACATTATTAAAACTAGTATCTAGAATAATGAAGCCATTGAAAGCAAAAAAGCAAGACTTTTACTCCGCTATTTTTCCCCTCTCCTCCACTGCAAGGATCCATGGTCTTTTGCCCTACGTGCTGAAGGGGAAAGTTGGCCAACGCTCGATGAAGAAATCGAGACTAGCTGAGTGCTACAGCTTCCTCTTGCTGATCGTTGTCTCAGTCTTGAAGATCAAAGTTGTGACTGACGTTTACCGACTACAATCCCAAATAGCGGATGACTCTGTGATGTGGACTCACATAAATCTACATTACCTGGTGACCATCACGTCCTACGTCTCGTTCTTCTTCAGTTTCTTCAAGCGTAATGAGTTATTGGAAGCCATCAACAAATTGGCCTTGCTTTTCCAGCAAGAACCATGGATGATCTCTGTTTTACAGAGGAAGCTACTATTCTGTGTAATTCAAGTTGCAGCGTATAATATCATCTGCTTGACTCTCGTCTATTACTCGATACTCTTCCCCACCAACGATAAGTACTACCAGTTGTTCGACGGCCTCATGAACTACTTCGACAACACCGTCACTCTCTATTTCGACGTACTGTTCACAAATTTGGTCTCGCTCCTTGCGGATCTGTTCCTCACGATCTTCGTCCGGATGGAGTCGACGGACTATCAACTATTGATGGAATTGATACGTCGCTATGTTCGCCTGTGTGACACAGCTGATGTCCTGTGCCAGGTGTTTTCACGATTCGTAGTGTGTTCAATAACTATCAAATTTATTCTGTTGACTATATGCTTACACTATGGTGTGGCTCGAGGGCTCGACCACGACTTTGTAATTCACGTGAATAGTGTGGATGGCATCGTATTGTGCGCGGTGATTCTATGTTCAGTACCTTTATGCCATCTATTGTGGTCCTGCACTTGCGCATGTGCCGAGGTGAGTAGCATTTATTACCAGGTAGCGCATTTTCGTTCCCAAACAAGTTAGGAAAGTTATCGGTTAGTATATCCTGGAGTTTCAGGGTTGAAACTCTAATCTTAAATGCTTATGTCAGGACGATATCGATCCCAGGACCCTTCGCTTAGCGCACGAATGCTCTACCGACTGAGCTATCCCAGAAACTATACACGACACCGTCACAATTTCCCTTTATATCCATAGAACTGGGCTGACAAGACGCCAGAACCCAACTTTGAGTGCACACAAATTCTGTGCGACTTAAATTGTGGCTTCCTGTTAACGTAATGGAGTATCACAACTGTAAGTGGGATTGCTACTAAATTGAAATGGTCTGTCCAGCTTCTTTTTACCCACATGAACGCACTAACATTGCGAAACTAGCGCTCTACAAAATATGAATGCTACATATGTCAGGAAATATAATTAGATCGATGATAATACTGAACTAGTATATATAATATATATTATAGAACATAATAGTAAACATGATACACATTAACTTATACACTCTATAAATACAATATATACATTTAAATTTAACAAAATCAGTTCCGTTACGGTAAACAAAAGTATATATTTTGAGGTTATAAAATTCTTTATCATAACTGTCAGTAAAAATTTGTTTAAGATAAGAAAATATTCTTCCTACTTCACAAGATGTTACAGTGACACAATTATAATAACAAAAATCAATATACAAATTAACAATATTTACATTTTACACAATATATACAAAATACAGATCAAACTGAGATACAACATAACATGGATTGATAAATTAAAATAATATTAACATGAAAGTCTGAATGAAATGCAACTTACTCAGTGTTAGAATTAAATCACAATGTAGTCGTAACTTGGTATTTTGCATATACAACATTGACGATGGAGCGACTGTATTGTACTATGATTCATAGTCTATGCGTACCCGCTTATAATAATACCTGCTTATGCATCCATGGCTAACGAGCCACGTTATGCATCGACGTGACGTAATAGATGTACCAGAAGAAACTACTCGATCCGCTGTACGTTTGGGAACAAAAATGCGCTGCCTGCTCATTACCAGTTCTCAGGTTGTAAAGTCACCCATTCACATTACTTCAAAACCTCCGAAACATTTCGGGTTTAATTTATGCACAGAGTTCCAAAGAACAACATTTAATCTGTATAACGTGTGTCGGATGCATTCCGTAGCACTATGGGCCATTAGATACTGCCACATGTAGAAAAAAAATAATAAAACCACATCTGACACGCAATACATAATACTTCAGCCTGCGCCATCAATACTGAGGCGTCGAATAGCAGTTTGGACTAAGATTTCGACTTAGAAACTTGTAGGTTCTTATGTAAGTGAAAAGAGTAATATTTGTTACTTTACTACTACAGGAGCATATTAAGCAAAGTACCATAATTTAATTCAAATGGTCGTATATACCACACACTATAACTATATGAAGATTATTCGCTTTACGTCCCATAAATATAGCAACAAAAGTGACAGCCGATTAATGAAATTCTTTGAGAAACCTGGAGTACAGTAGAACTATGTAATTAAATTGATCACTGATTAACTTTGTAACTACTTTACTGTGTTAAAAGTGTCTATAGAACAATAGACAATTAAATTAAGTTCCTTAGTTTTATGTCTTCTTGTTACGGTACCACAGCCTATAACATATATTACAAAAATAACAAAACTTATTGTTAATAAAGTATTTATTATAATAACAAGAGATTATTTATTTTAAATTGCCTTTCTTTAGTATTGCCACATTAATAATTTGTACTGTTGTGAAAACTCGACAATTAGGCAAAAGATAAATCAAGGATAACTGCGGCAGAAATGAAATATTTAAGAATAGCAGTTTATAAATAGAACGATTGTAAAACAAACATAGACATTTTGAAAGAATTGAAAATGACGTCAACCTTTGAGCAAATTTTAAATTAAAAACCAAAGTGGATACAACATGTCAACAGGATTCTCCGAAACCCAGATATCCTAGATTACTAAACAGTTACACCCCGGCATGTACAAGAAACCCTGGAAGACCAGTGAAGGAACTTCTCGATCTCTATTATGACACCGAAACGAGCCAATTTGTGGCCCAAGTCCTTGGATTTCACTTTTTCTCACAAGTTTTGATTGTACGGGTATACCATTTTTACTTCTATTATTATCCTGCCTTTTTGCTTGTGACGTTTTAGTTTCCACAAGAAAGCAATACTGAATCTGGCCTCCTCTTACTCCAGCCAGGCTCCAATTGACGGTTGTGAAAATTAACAATTTTGTGTTCTTCTTCATTTATAATGAATTCTACTGTTTTTTTTATTTCTATTACGTAGCAGCCCTTTAAATATGTGGACTTGTCTGGCTAGCACATGCACAGGCGACTGTTATATTAGGGTAAGACGCATCATTTAGTTTTACACATTTTCTTTGAAGGGTGTCATCTATCGGCTGTTGCAGTAATGGAAGTGAGCTGCTGGCCCTATAATCAACTGTAGGAACTTAATCTTACACATAATATTACACAATATTTTTATATCCAATACAAAAGTTTGACCTCAAATCTCCTGACATGTTTTCGGGAATGTAAAGCGTCCTTAACTCTATAATATACAACGAAATTCTCTACTAAAGAATATCAAGTACTGATCAAAATGCGTAATCAGGGCGGAGGAAGGAATCCTTACTCCGACCGCAGGAAGGAACTAATCTGCTGTAGTAAAATTCCACACAATATGACTCCAGAAAACGATTAATTATGTCTACAACGGAAGAAGAGCAATTTGGCTTCAGGAAAGGAAAAGGTACGAGAGATACAATTGGACTGCTACGAAAAATCGGCGAAAGATAGGCCTACCTAGAGAAGAATAAAGAAGTGTATGTAGTATTTGTGGATTTAGAAAACGATTTTGACAGAGTGGATTGCGATAAACCGATGGGGATCCTAAAGAAAATTGGCGTGGATTGGAAAGAGAGAAAACTGTTCAGTAGGCCTAATTTTTATATGAAACGAGTGGAAGTCAGGATAGGAGAAGAAATGTTAGAAGGAAATGAAATTGGGAGAGGAGTACGTCAAGGATGCTCTTTATCACGTACCCTCTTCAACATCTACTTGGAGAATTTAGTAAAGAACTGTTTTCAGAACATGGGAGGAATGATAGTAGCAGGAAGAAGAATAAAATACATAAGATTTTCTGATGATATGACGTTGTTAGCAGAAGAGGAAATGATACTAAAGGATATGCTACTGGAGCTAAATGACAGCTGTAAACAGTATGGGATGAAGATAAATGCAAATAAGACGAAGAGCATGGTCATAGGAGGAAAAATACAGAAGATAAACTTCCGAATTCTAAATGAGGCAGTAGAGCAAGTGGACAGCTTCAAATACTTGGGGTGTACTATAAACAGTAACATGAGCTGCTGCCAGGAAGTCAAAAGGAGTATAGCAATGGCCAAGGAAGCTTTTAATAGAAAAAGGAGCATCTTCTGAGGACCTCTGGAAAAAGAACTAAGGAAGAGACTAGTGAAGTGCTTTGTTTTATTTTATTTTCATTTTATTGGGTTATTGTACGACGCTGTATCAACATCTCAGGTTATGAATGAAATGAAGGTGATAATGCCGGTGAAATGATCCGGGGTCCAGCACCCAAAGTTACCTAGCATTTGCTCGTATTGGGTTGAAGGAAAACTCCGGAAAAAACCTCAACCAGGTAACTTCCCCGACCGGGATTCGAACCCGGGCCACCTGGTTTCGCAGCCAGACGCGCTGACCGTTACTCCACAGGTGTGGACAAGTGCTTTGTATAGAATGAAGAAATTGTATGGGGCAGAAACATGGACATTACGATGAAGAGAAGCAAATAGAAGCATTTAAAATGTGGATATGGAGAAGAATGGAACAGACAGAATAAGAAATGAAGTTGTGTTGGAAAGCGTGGGTGAGGAAGGAATGATGGTGAAACTGATCAGGAAGAGACAGAGGAATTGGTTGGCTTACTGGCTGGGAAGAAACTGTCTACTGAAGGATGCACTGGAAGGAATGGTGAACGGGGGAAGAGTTCGGGTTAGAAGAAGATATCAAATGTTTGACGACATTAAGATGTATGGATTGAATGAGGCAACAAAGAGGAAGGCTGAAAATAGGAAATACTGGAGAAAGCTGGATTTTCAGTGAAAGACCTACCCTTGGGCAGAACACTAAATGAATGAACATCTATTCAAGACGTTAGTTTGTTTTCCAACACCAAACTGAAATTTGAGGGCAGAGGTATAATTCGAAGGCAAATGACGGATAAATTTTGCGCAGACATTAGACAAAGCACATAAGAAAGAATATAAAATAGACTTTGGATATTTCTATGTGCTCAAACATGGCAGTGAAAGTCACACCATACGTTGACATTTAAATCACAAAGGCTGTGTTGAATTAAAATCTGGGAATCATTTTAAGATCAAATTCTGTTATTACATGTATTACAGCACTCGTCGCATGTTACTGACTGAGTATAGTAGAATTGGAGGGGAAAGTAATGAATGCAGGCCGCGTTTGCTAAGAGTTATTGCAGTAGTTATGATGTTCCCAAATTCTTCATAGAAACAAAACAATTTCCTCGAACGGTGGATGTTAGAGATAAAACTTATTTACATTTTTCAAATCTCTCCTCACGATCTATTACCAGTTTCATTTTGGGCAGAGGTTACCATCCACTCTGTATATAAAATATAAATTAACGGTGATGTTTCAAGATAAGCTTCAATGATCCATATCTCTCAGTACATTAGTAGAACAGAGCTCGAGTGGAGAATTCGATTTGTAAACACTGACTTCTTCTTATACACTATATTATTTATAATATTTGTGGTGAAGAACGCATACCTACAGAAAAATATGTTTAGCTTCACTCATTTAAAATTCTCAATCTCACCATGCTTTGAACTCCGTTATCTACTAACATATCATTCTTGTACTCGTTTCTCGGAGATAGGTACAGTAAGTACTGGTATCCACTTCCTGACACTTATTATGATGCAAGAATAACAATATTTTGTTTGACAATGTTGTTTTGTTCCACAATGAATTCCTCTTATATCTGCCTAAATTTGGAAAAGAGACCTTTCATCTTTGTGACTAACAATACACTTCTTATACAGACAATTAGAACATATATACATTTTATTATTATAAATTATTGACTCTTAACGTAGTCAAAACTTAATTTCATTGCATCACATTTAATGGAATGAAATGTTACAATTATAATTAATACGAGTAAATACTTGGCTATTGCAATCTTAAGACCATACCATAACATTATTAGAGACAAATTGTGCTGATGTGCAGTACAAAGACGGTATTTGAACAGCCTAAAATAAGTATTCCTGTGTCCTCCATCATATTGGAAAGCCTCCTTTCACAACCATCAGTAAATTACTAAAATAAATGGATGATTTTGAGGCTACTGCAATGTCCCCACGAATCGTATGGTCGACAAACACAACAATTATCTTACCTTGTGAGTACCTACAAAATGCTTTCAGTTATTCTGGGCTAGGTCGTACACACAAACATAAAGCAGCGCAATGTTACTATGAGTGGAAGACACTGGATCAATGTCCATCATAATAATCTACTTGCAACCTCCAAAAGAAATTTTCCACATGAAAGTACTCCCAGAGATATTCCATTTATTCACGTCGTAATTTTGCTCTGTCCTGGTGATCATAAATATCTATAATAAAACTGACTGCTATTATTATATTTATTGTTTCGTTTAGAGCTCTTCCTATAAGTAAATTTTGTATCGCTAACAGCGACGATTAATTTGCCTCTTTTATGGTACATCTGTTAGAGCCTACTCCAAATATAGGCGATAATCTAATCTCGCTACATGTAATTTGCAAGCATTCCACGAAAACACATTTGACGTGTTTACATCAATTTCACCATGAATAGAGGATCAGTTCGTACATTTCCTGTGTTTAATAAGGTTCAAAAAAAAATTTTCTCGGATAAAACTTCAAATATTTTATCCATATCTCAAAAATACTTAAAAATTTACTTACAGGAATTATTCTAGTTTACTTATTCGTAACCTACTTCTATGCATAGAAACGCAGCAAAAGAAATGGATTTGTACTCTGTACTTACACCACTTATCTATGTTGCAAAGTGTCATGGTTTTTTGCCCTTCAAAATTGTAGGAGGCATTGGTGGTCGTCAACTAGAGACATCTAAGATGTTTAAGTTCTTCAGCTTTCTTTTCCTGCTGATAGTGCTCACTGCGAAATGTTTTCTAATGTATATACTTCTCTTGATAGACAACCAGAACAATTTCGTACATTGGGCGGAATATTCTATGCACACTTTCGGTACAGCAACGTCATTAGTGTCCTCCTTATTTAGTTTACTTACTTCCGACAAGATTCTTGAATTAATTAACAATTTGGCAAAATTTGATAACATGGATATTGATTTGAGTGTGCTGTATAGAAAGACACGCTTATCTATAATTGTTCAAGTGTTCATTTTATTTTTACTGTCTTCATTTCTTGTGGCATATTATTTGGCATTCTTCCCACTCAATTTTTTCCTCTGTATATATATATATATATATATATATATATATATATATATATATATATAGCTACAGATTATTTCGTTACAACTGTAATTTATCAAGCGGACTTGCTGTTTATAATCTTGGTTTTTTTGCTGAAACAGAGGTTTCGCAGAATATCTCTCGCTTTGTCAGATAGTTCCTCTGTCGTTCATATCACAAACCGACGTTCCAACTTCGAGTTGTTCTTCTATTTGAAGGCGTACCACGGCAGTCTCTGCGATGTTTGTAATCAGGTAATGTCAACACTATGTTGTCAGCTCTTGTGGTCCCTGATATATAAGTTCGAAGTTGTGATGATCTCTGCATATTACGGGACTCGAAGTGTTCTGCAGTACAAGGGCTGCATCTCCAGTGTTCACCTGGACGTGGCCGTCTGCTTCATGTTCCTGCTGGGTGCTGCCTCACTGTGTAAGATGTTGCGGGTCTGCTCCTCCACGGCTGAAGAGGTGAGCATTAGGCCGATAGACACGATTATCTATGCTTGTTGACTGTCTGATTATACTTCACATCTTAAAATTAGAACAGAACTTGATTATACATCTTCATTACACATCTTTTAACACTATATAATTTATTAATATATTTATGATGATTTGCAGACTCTCATTCAATCCTGAACAGACGGAACAAATATTTTTGGCAACTCTAAATGTACATAGGCCAAATACAAATGATCGGGATGAAATTCAATTACAAACTGCTGAGGTTTGGAAATAAATCCCGAAAAGAAAAAGTATATGATTATGTCCCGTGACCAGAATATTGTACGACATGGAAACATAAAAATTGCAGAGTTATCCTTAGAAGAGGTTGAAAAATTCAAATATATTAGAGCAACAGTAACAAATATGAATTATACTCGGGAGGAAATTAAACGCAGAATAAATATGGGAAATGCGTGTTATTCTTCAGTTGAGAAGCTTTTGTCATCTAGTCTGCTATCAAAAAATCTGAAAGTTAGAATTTATAAAACAGTTATATTACCGGTTGGTGTGTATGTTTGTGAAACTTGGACTCTAACTTGGAGAGAGGAACAGAGATTAAGGGTGTTTGAGAATAAGGTGCTTAGGAAAATATTTGGGGCTAAGAGGGATGAAGTTACAGCAGAATGGAGAAAGTTACACAACACAGAACTGCACGAATTGTATTCTTCACCTGACATAATTAGGACATTAAATCCAGACGTTTGAATGTAGCACGTATGCATATAGAGTGTTAATTGGGAGACCGGAGGGATATAAAATGGAAAGGAAAATGCAGTCGCGCGGAAATTGACCAATGGGCGCAACTAAATTATACCCAAGCTTGACCATCGAGTGCGACTGATGCATTCCGATCAGATAAAATTGTTATCCTTTTTACTTAGTTATTTAACGAAGCTATATCCACTACTGGGTTATTTGGCGTCGATGAATTTCGTGATAGCGAGATGAGGCGGAGGATTTGTTACAGATTAGCTGATATTCGGCTTGTAGTTGGGGAACATTTCGAAAAAATCCCAAACAGGTAATCAGCCCAAGCGGGAATCGAACCTACGCCTGAACGCAACTTGGATCAGCAAAAATTGTTTCTTGAGCAGAACTGATGAACTCCCAATATGCATGGATGAATGGCGTTATGGGAGGTATTAGAGTATCCACTTTCATCATATTGCAATACCTCCTTTCACTAGCAATAATAAAAGTAATAAATGGAAAATCGTAAAGGCTTCTGGTAAAGACTTTGTATTCTTTCAGCAATTTCGAAATGTTTCCTGTACCAGTATCTATATAGTCTATCTGGTATCTACTTTCGTATAATCTAAAGCACAACAATTTTATTATCCTTTCTTGTCAGACACCTATCAAATTCTTTCTTTCATTCTAGGCATAATTCATATATATATATATATATATATATATATATATATATATATATATACAAAGCACCGGAATATTACTATTCCAGGACGACGACAGTGAATATTAATTATAATAAAATACCTTAATTATGTCAAAGAACATTCGAATGAGAAAATACTTCCTCACTCATTTCATTTTTTCAGTTTATAATTTTGTTCTCTTGTGGAAACCATGAATATATAGCTGCACCTGTCAGAAATAAATATAGAGTAATTACATAATTAAAATAGGAGGTTTGATCCAGGGAACATTCGTGTTTGATAGAAGGGTAATCGTTTAATATGTTACTTAATTTAAATTGTATTTAAATAATTAAAATGCGATCATTTTGGTCCAGAAAGCACTCATTTGGTGCAATGACAATTCCTTTAACATGTTTCTTAATTGTTATTACATGCAACCATAGTTTAATGAACATTGACATCATTTAGATTTAATGTGTATACTTTATTTTACTTGCTATATGTTTCCATTGAATTATGATAATAACTTAATTTTAAACCTTGTTGTTTCCTACGTATTCAGTAAATGGCGCTTGGCCCACTATGGTTCTGAACTCTTCAAATAACTTAAATTATATTATATTATATTATATAATATTATATTTTATTATATTATTTTATATTATATTATATTATATTATATTATATTATATTATATTATATTATATTATATTATATTATATTATATTATATCAGAAGTTACTGTAATAACATTAGAGCATTATGTCCATCTAGAGAAACTACACTTTCCAATGGTGAAATAATAATTAATTATACAAATCGGTTAATTTAGCTTCCGATATTACTTCATACAAGCACAGAAACATTCTCTGTAGGCTATCTTTCATAGCTTTCGATTGTTGCTGTCCAAGGCCCCTTATAGACGAAGTCATTTGATTTTTAATTCATTACACGGCCTTAGATGGCAGGTATTTTAGTTTTAAAACTCATTTATCTCATTAAATATCAGTCCTATCAAAATTTTTCAAGGAATAAAACTTATCGCAAATTATTTTTAAAGAAACGGTTTTTATGTAACATTTTTCACAAAAATCAATAATAAGCGAGATATTTCGATTTATTTAATTCAGGCCCCCTTATAACCCCCCTTTTAAATAATGTATTTTGAATGCCATATAGCCTAGAATCTAAGTTAGAACGAACTTAATTTATATTCCAATTTTCATCGAAATCCGTTCAGCCATTATCGCGTGAAAAGGTAACAAACATACAGACAGACAGACAGACATACAAACAAAAATTTCAAAAAGGCGATTTTCGGTTTCAGGGTGGTTAATTATATGTGTTAGGACCAATTATTTTTGTAAAATCGAAAATTACCAGAAAAATTTCGGCTACAGATTTATTATTAGTATAGATTGGCAATACTCAGTCTGAAGTGTCTTCTAGTCCACAAAATTCTAGAGAAAGAAGAACAGTACGATTTTGTACATTGGGCAGAACATTGTATGTACTTTTTGGGAACATCGACGTCGTTAATGTCTTTTTTCATTTTGTTTGATGATTTCAGGCAAGATTGTTGAAGTAATTAATAATTTGGCAAACCCTGATAACATGCAAAATTATATGACTATGTATTATATAAGAACACGCATAACCGTAATTTATCAAGTTTCCATTTTATTTTTGTTCTCTTCATTCCTTGTGTCTTATTATTTGATATTCATACCACTCAATTTCATCAGCTTCATATCTTTAACTACTGACTATTTCGTTACAACTGTCATTTGTCAAGTGGACTTGCTTTTTATAAGCTTAGTTTCTTTCTTAAGACAGAGGTTTTGTAGAATCAATCTCGCTTTGTCCGGCAGGTCCACGGTTTTTAATATCACAAGACCAAGTTCGAACTTCGAATTGCTGGTTTGTTTGAAGGCGTACCATGGCAGTCTATGCAATGTATGCGTCCAGGTGATGTCAACGCAATGTTATCAGCTGTTGTGGTCTCTAATGTACAAGTTTGCAATCCTGACGATCTCTGTGTATTATGGTGCTCGACGTGTCCTACAGGACGAATGCTGCACCTCCAGTGTTGAACTGGATGCCGCCATCTGCTTCTTGTTCCTGGTAGATGCTGCCTCACTGTGTACCATATTGTGGTCTGCGCCTGCACGGCCGAAGAGGTGAGCATTTGATACGTAGTTATGAATTTCTGTGTACGTTGAACGCTGTATTATACACGGTGTTTCAAAAGTGCTGTTCAAGAACTTAGGTAAAAGAAGGAAAAAATCCACCGGCGTGGCTCAGTCGGTTAAGACGCTTGCCTGCCGGTCTGAAGTTTCGCTCGGGCACTAGTTCGATCCGGCTTGGACTGATTACCTGGTTGGGTTTTTTCTCAGGTTTTCCCCAACAGTAAGGTGAATGCCAGGTAATCTCTGGCGAATCCTATTCCCTATCTCGCCAAATACAACCTCGCTATCACCAATCTCATCGACGCTAAATAACCTAGTAGTTGATACAGCGACGTTAAATAACTAACTAAAAAAGAAGCAAACACGAAAAGATGCAAAAAAGTTCCAGTAAAGATGTGTTTGAAAATTAACCATTTAGGAGATAATGCCATTTTTCTTTTTTGGCTGGTTGGAGCCGCCAGTGAACGAGAGCCTAGATACGGTAAATCGGCAACATTCATGCGTCGTATGTATGCTGCACTCTCTCCATCTTATTTCCTTCTATCTAACAAACGATATGGTGAACGGTGGATAGGTAGAGGAGGACCTGTACCTAGATCACCGTATTTAAATGCTTTGGATTTTTGTGTATCGGATTATGCAAAAATAACTGGTTTAACCTACATAACAGACATCACCACATCTGGAAGATTGCAGCATTGGATTGTAGATGCCTTCGAGGAAATGAAGAACTATCCAGGATTGCTGAGCGTATTCTTGGGTCTTTGCGGAGAAGACTAGACAGATAGTTTTGAGCCAACTATGTTGGAAGCAATGTTATGCAAAATTTCCCAATACTTCAAGAGTTCTGTTATGGGTGGTGTGCAAAGAAAGCAGTTACTTCCGCAGTTAATTTGCTTCAAGCAGGCTTATGGCAGGATGCCAAGAACTGCATTCATCAACGTCATGGACGAATTTGGGATACAGAAGAAAATTGCCAACCTTGTCTTGATGATAATTCAGAAAACCACATGTAAAGTGAGAGTACAGGGGCAGTCCTAAATAGAGGTACAACTGAAGCGAAGTCAAAGGCTAGGTGACAGTGTTCTTAACCTGTGCCTAGAGAAAGTCATGACAAATAGAACTACATAATGCAAACACACATAAATGTTCTGCCCCAAGATAAGTCTTTCACAGCATTCTCAACTCTTTCCTGTTTTCTGCCTTTCTCTTTGCTTCCGCATATAATCTATCATCTGACATTTTTTTTGCCCGAACTTTTCTCCCGTTCATCATTCCTTCCAGTGCATCCTTCAGTAGGCAGTTTCTTCTCAGCCAGTGACCAAACCAATTCTTTTTTATGATGAGTTTCAGCATCAATCTTTCTTCATCCATCCTTTCAAACACACCTTCATTTCTTATTGTGTCTGTTCATTTCACACGCTCCATTCTTCGCCATATCCGCATTTCAAATGCTCCTATTCGCTTCTCTTCACTTCGTCGTAATATATATGTTTCTGTCCATACAATGCCACACTGCACACAAAACAATCCACTAATCTCGTCCTTGGTTCTTTTTCCAGAGGTCCCCTGAAGATGCCCCTTTTTCTGTTACAAACTTCCTTTGCCATTGTTCTTCTCCTTTTGACTTCCTGACAGTAGCTCATCTTACTACTTACAGTACACCCCAAGTATTTGAAGCTGTTTACTTGCTCTACTGTCTTATTTAGAATTCGAAAATTTATCTTCTTTATTTTTTTTGGACAACCATGGTCTTCGTCTTGTATGCATTTGTCTTCATCATACATTGCTCACAGGTGTCATTTAGCTCCAGTAGTATATCCCTTAGTATCGTCTTCTTTTCTGCTAACAACGCCATATGATCAGCAAATCTTGTGCACTTTATTCTTCTTCCTCCTACTATCACCCCTCCCACGTTCTGAAAACAATTCTTCACAAAATCCTCCAAGTAGATGTAGGGTAGGTGGTAAAGGGCATCCTTGTACTCTTTTCCCTATTGCACTTCCTTCAGACATTTCTTTTCCTATCCTGATTTCGACTTATTTCATATAAAGATTACTGAACAGCCTCCTGTATTTCAAATCCACACCTATTTTCTTCAGGACGTCCATCAATTTGTTTCAATTGACTTTGTCAAACGGTTTTTCTAGGTTCACAAATATTATGTACCGGTACGCTTCTTTATTCTTCTCTAGGTAACTTTCGCCGATAGGACTGCATAAAGATAGAACAATTTTCAATAGATCCCTGCAATATCTGGAGTACGCAGATTATAATAGAGACCTGATTGTTTGAAATAGTAGAACTTGGGATGAGGTTCATGTGCTGCTTGCTTATGACAGCTTCTGCGTCAGTGAGTTTTATTTACATTTGACAAGAAATGAACTCGCAATAATTTCAGCTTAGTTTCAACGTTGACACATATCGATATTTGCAGCTCCATATTAAAGCGTCTGAGACTACTTGTTCCTATACTTAAAATACTTAGTTTTGCGCTACCCTTCTACACCCAAATTTGTTGTACGTATTTTTTCCACACTCTGTATGTTCCAAAGGTTAGCGATCAAACAGGAGCCAACGATGAAGAAAATGTTTCCACTAAAATTTAAATGACAAAGCATTTTTATCCGGTTTTCAAATAAATTAGTTGTTTATATTGTGGTGTGTGAAATTGCTAGCTCCAAAAGAATAGCTCAGTGACGTTTTATTAATTTCACTTTTGGATGGGACGAGAAGAAACTTTGTTTAATTTTGCTATAAATATTTTGAGGGGATAGTTTTGGAAACGTAACAGAAATAGTGAAGCATTTTGAGATTTAAAAAAACGTAAGAGCGATATGCAATATGTAGAAAACAAGAAAGATACTTCCGTTACAAATAATAAAGAAATCTTCGTTTATTCGTAACAACACACAATGCTTGAAATGTAGTCGAAGTACTTAAAAAGAAATTTAAAATATAGTGCTACCTTACCCGACAAACTTTTTTCTATATTTGAAATTCATAGAATGTGTGGAAGGGAGTGTTAGTTTTATGTTATTGATCAAATTCATGCCATTAAATTCAATTGCGAAATCTACAGCAAAACTGAAGTTTTTCAGTAGCTAATGTAAACATTTATCATTCTCCTGGGAACACTCGTTTATCCACAAATAGCTACTGCTAAATAATGTAATCGATTTAGTTTAGCGTAAAATATACTATTAAATGGAATTTCAGAATGGAACCAAAGAAACCAACGGTTTGAATATGTTAAGGTTGACTGTTTAAAAATAATTTATTCACACTCTTCGTTACCTTTAATTCTGGCAAACACATTTACATAATATATATTTGTAATTTTGCACAAAAACCACAACAAGATTCCCTATATTGACACTGTACTGGTCGACACAGCGAACATCCGTATCGGTGACGATGGGAATTACATGCAGCTACATCATAGAGACAGGGACAGTCTGTGTTGAATCATAACTGATCGCCGTGTTTCAGCTATTAGTCGTGAATGATTTCACTGGTCTGTTTACATGTGTTAATAATAATGTATGTGGTCTAAAATATCTTCTAGTAAAGACCTATTTTACATTGTCGAACTAGACGCTTAGTTTATAATGTAGTCAAATATTGTGATAAATAATGAAAAGAGAAAGGTACAATATTTTTTTCCTTTACGACAAGCTACATATCTCGTGGTGTGTCTTGATAGTTGGGTGGTATCAGTGGATGTTAGAAGTGAAGTATTAACTGATGCTCGTATAAGCAAATTATAAACTTCTGATATAACTGATGTGTTGTAGCTGATGTGTAGAAATCAGTGTTCACTTTCACTCAAGATATACCGCGAGTTGTGTACAAATCGTGCAGGGGCTATGATTCTATGATTTAAGCAAATAAAAATGCACTATACAGAATTACGGAATACGGAAAAAGGACAAGTACCGTATATGCAGAAGGAACGAACATGAGTACTGTAAGATCAAAGAATAGGAAAGCAGCAAATTAACATAAATAAGTGCAAGATTAGCAGATGTTTCAGTGCTGTCATTCTCTTCACGAAGAAACTCGTAACTGACATAAATTACTGCAATCCTGTAAAAAAGATTGGATTTGCAGCTTGTAAAGAACATTACGAATAATAAAATCTACAGGATTGTTGAAACAGAATAAGTCAGTTTTAGGGATTTTACAGAAGAGACTAAAAGCCTAATTACAGACAGCTCACAATGTATTTTCAAATAATGTTTATTTTACACATTTCTTCAGTATCTTATGCATAATACTACAGACGAAATGTTTGTGTGTGCAACTGATGTATATATAAAATCTGCAATTTTTTAAATTGACTTACTCTGTTTCAACACTCAATAGAACATAATTATAATATTTTGGTATATATATACATTCTAAATTGGTTTATTTTAACAATACAAACAAATTATTATGGAGTTGACACAAGTATCGTAGTTTCAGGTTATCAATACTTTTTACATTAAGTTTTCTTTTCACTGCTCCAATCCTTAATCTGATGTCCCTGTTGTATGCCAATACAGTATGACATGAAAACGTCCTGCGCTGCGATTGACACATATTGATTTACTTTCTGTAGATCATCCAATTTTTGTTTTGAAATCGGTACTTTTCCAGTAGGCTATACGCTAGTGCAATATTATCTAGTATTCTTGGTATGGTTTCACCTCTCTTTCTTAAATGAAATGTGTGTTTAACAGATCTTCCATTGAAGGGAAGGGCAGTAACTTCACCAGTAAGACGGTAATTGGACTCCTTGAAACTAGTAGGTGTGAACATTACTCTTTTCTTACAAAACTTGTCCTGAGACTCTACGGAACAGCAAGTTTTCCTCATTAATCAAAATGTCATATTCGTCAATCATTTTAATTGATACCTTTTGCTTGGTATTTGCTACAATTTCTAGGTAATTTAAAGGGCGTGTAGATTCGATCGGCAGCTAAAATAAATTGAAAATTACTAATAACATTATTCCGTGTCCCATATGAAACTTAATGCACATCTTAAATATTAAAGAGCCATACAAAAACAAACGTATTGAAAATCATTAATATATTTTGTAAATAGGCTCTTAAATGTTAAAATATTGTACAATATTCAGTGTGCATATTCGTGTATATTGTTAGAAAGTAAGTTCGTTACAATATTCAGTTCCAAACTTTTTATTAAAGTCCAATATTGACCAAGCGCCAAAATCTTTTCTTTTTTTTTTTTTAAATGGATTATTGCTCCATCTACTAGCTAAGGAACGAAACTCTTTATAAAAATTGTTCCTGCTTTCTATGTCAACATAATACGACGGAAATTAGTTTTGACCAAAGGCCAATTCACTAATCGTAAAGATAAAGATTTGGATTAAGTGACTAACGACCTAAACCAGGTATGCTCATTCTCTGACTCCCGATTACGTTCTGTAATCACAACCTACCAATGCAGAGCGTGTTGTTCCCCGTTGGAAGCTCGACGGATGGCTGCAGAAGGCAGTTCAAGTACTTAGTAAACGCACGAACAGTGCGGGACAACGACACAGTCAAAACCTTCTGTAAGCAAACGATCATTCCTTACAGTGTGGGAGGAAGCCTATTTTTGTTGTACGTTTGGTGAAAACGGAAAGTGGTTACTATATTGTAAGGTACTATCAGGAATGCTACTGAGCAACATAAAATTACATTATAGGCTCTGCTACCCAGAACATACCGAAGTGACAGAGAAGCTGTTTTCTGTAATGTAGTCTATTTTCAAATACCAACGTTATTATTATTATTATTATTATTATTATTATTATTATTATTATTATTATTATTATTATTATTATCACTATTATTGTTATTGTGGTGATTTTATTCCAGCAGAAATAGATATTTTGATAAAATAATTTTTTAAGGATGCAACGTGCACTACAGCTTCAAGAATTGAAAGCACTTCATGAAAGGCCAAACATTGAAGAGAGTCGAACAATTCAGAGTCTATGTTTTGGAGCAAGTTAGCCTATGTAGTATGTTGGGAATTAGCTAAGGCACTAAAACCCTTCACGGATGGTGAACTTGTAAAGAGATATATGGCGCCTGAACAAAATACAGTTAATTATGTCTCTGTACTGCAACAGTTCAAATTTGAATTCACAGAACATAGATTTAGTGATTTTAGACGTAAGGAGAGTAATATTAGTATTTTTGTTAATCTTTTCATAAATTTAGTACAATCCGTGAGAGTGCAGTTCCAGGACGAGTTACTTGATTTACTAAGTAACGTAGAATTCAGAACTAAATGCAGAGAATATGTATGACTTGACAAGCATAGAATTATTAAAAAAATGAACAAAACTAAATATTACATGATGAGCTTATTCGTTGCCACTATGCTAGTTACCTTCGCCTCGACATATGTGTGCGAACAATTATTTTCGAGAATGAAGGTTACTAAATCCAAACATACAGTAGGTCCCGATTAACAGATGAACATCTTTAGCGCATTGCAGTAAATTCGTTGGAAATAGATTCCCGATTACTTGCAGAAAAGAATGCAGATGTTGAATAGACCGCAAAGTAGAGTATATGGTGGAATATGAAAATGATATTATCTATGATATTATTATATCATAACTAAATAAAAAATTCTGTACAATAAATAATGTAATAACTGAATATTGCAGTGTATACTCTTTCCTTTTTCAAATTCAGTTTATTATCTGTATTTGTAAGAGTGTAAGAACTATGCTACGGGCGGTGCTGCAATGTAGTTGCGGAGCCCAGTCCGTACACAGTGTGTGTTATGCAGTGCAGCATCATCCGTGTAATCGGTGCTTTTACAATTTTGAGCATGCCTGACTTAAACCTTCGCACACATTAAACCGTACTGTCAAATTTCCAGCGTGCAACTTCATTAATAATTTTCAACTAAATGAAAAAAATTTCTATTTGTGTCGGATACCCGCTTCAGTGCCATTTTATCCCACTCACAACTATCGCCAGTCGGTCGGTCGGTGGGTCATCAGTCCGTATACCTCCTCTATCATCTACGGTAGTACCAGAGATCACCGGAGGAGAGCTTTACTCGTAACCTCGAATTCCTCCACTGGTTGTAGTCGCTCCGCTGAAGCACTACCGCCACTGCAACAAGTACCTGCAGTGCTAACGAGCGTCATAGCCCTACGATGCGGGAATTTAATTTATTCAGCTCGAGCGGGCAGCGGAGCCATTATCAGAAGCCGGATAGGGCATTGTAATGATGGAGCCTGGTCTAGAGCCTGGAGTAGTGATCGTCAAAAATTACATAATATGAAATACAGCCGCAATACATAGCAAAAGTAGAAGGTAGGAAGGAGAAATAAATCAAAAGTGCTTAAATTTGAATGAACAAGTGATGGCTAAGGCGAAGGAGA
This sequence comes from Periplaneta americana, assembly GCF_040183065.1. Lineage (NCBI taxonomy): Eukaryota > Metazoa > Arthropoda > Insecta > Blattodea > Blattidae > Periplaneta > Periplaneta americana. Next base: position 104,628,391 of record NC_091119.1, on the reverse strand, counting down.
TCATGCCATATCCCACCACCCTGCTTATTATTACGGGATAAACTCGCGAGAGCAATCCGGAGTTGCACTCGGGCGCTGGTTCGATTCCCGCTTGGAATGATTATCTGGTTGGGTTTTTCCGAGGTTTCACCAATCGTAAGGCAAATGTCAGGTAGTCTATGGCAAATCCTCATCTCACCAAATACTATCTCGCTATCACCATTCCTATCGACGCTAAATAACCTCGTAGTTGATACAGCGTCGTTAAATAACCAATTAAAGAAAATTAACTCTGCCGACCACTGCTCTAAGGAACCATTTTTCGACGCGCGGACACCACACGAATTTAAATTTTAAAATGCTTAATTTTATTGGAGCGTGTAATGGTTGCAATTTGTTTTAGAATAGGTTTACAAGAGGTACTCCAATAACCCCTTTCACTGTTTTACAATACCTACTTTCACTATCACCAATAAAAGGAATGTTATTAGCCCTCAGATTGTGGGATTGATAGACGCAAAATTTGTTATCCTCGTGACCTAACCGTGAATGTTTTCCGTTGATACTAAGCGGATGCCATGTACTAAAACAAAAAGCAATGGCGTGCTACTATTATAGAAGGATGCTGGATCACAGCTGTTCAAAATATATTATCTGATATTATTTAAAGATATTTCTAACAAGAATGTACTCCAAGACTCATTTATTTATGTATGTCAAAAAGTGTTCTATCATGGAGAACATGATGAATATCTTGAATATCTAACATTCTATGATTTAGTGTTGTTTCGTTCAAAGGCCCCAAAAGAGGGCAGACACAGATTACAGTAGAAAAAGGAGAAATTACGATGATGTTACTGGTTGCAAGTGCTTCAGGTCAGCATCTTCCCTCATTTTTTATCTTTAAAAGAATAATGGTGACGGACAACCTTCGTAAAAATGAGCCACTTGTGAGCACATTATCTATCTCGAAGAATGGGTGGATCAATTCTGACAACTTCTTGGACTTCTTGAGGCACTTTGTCGAGAACATACTTACAGTTAGGCCTGTGTTGATTCTTATGGATTCGCATAATAGTCACATTTCTCCAGACGTCTTTCAATTCAGGAAGGAAAATGGTCTGACATTTGTTACTTTTCCATCCCATTGCACACATCTCCTTCAGCATCATCTTTGGCCCAATTAAAGGGAGTTGGAACCGAGGATCACAGCTGTTCATAATATATTATCTGATATTATTTAAAGATATTTCTAACAAGAATGTACTCCAAGACTCATTTATTTATGCATGTCATAAAAGTGTTCCATCATGTAGAATATGATGGATATCTGTCATTCAGTAATTTATTGTTCGATGCTATTAGGCCTGGTATATTTATTGTTACATTTAGACCACTTCGTTATCAGGGGTGTAGCCTATATAATGTGTAAGCATTCCATTAAACGCACATGATATGTTTTCTGCACTTTTATCATCATCATCACATCAGTGTATTCATTCTTTTCAGTTTACTAACGTTCAAGTAAACACGCTGCAAACATTTTATACGCATCTCACAAACGGTTGTAAAATAGCTTTTCTAATTTAAATGTTCTTAATCCATTAATAGACCTATTATTATTATTATTATTATTATTATTATTATTATTATTATTATTATTATTATTGTTGTTATTATTACTGCTATGAATAGAAGAGTAGCTGAAGAAATCGATTTCTACTCTGCAATTACACCTCTCATCTATGTTGTAAAGTTTCATGGCCTCTTGCCTTTCAGAATTGTAGGAGGCATTGGTGGTCGTCGACTAGCGACATCTAAGATGTTAAAATTTTATACTTTTCTTTCACTACTGACGCTGCTCGTACTGAAGTTTTTCCTAATTCATCAAATCCTGCTAGCAGGAAATGCTGGAAATTTCGAAATTTCGATGCACGCTGGGATGTACATTTTTGTTACAGTGACGTCAATAATATCTTCATTCTTTTCTTTATTGACTTCCAATAAGCTCATTCAAGTAATTAATATTTTGTCAAAACTTAATAATATGGAAATAGATATGAGTATGCTTTATAGAAAAACTCGTGTATATGTTATTTTTCAAGTTTTCGTTTTATTAGTATTGTGTTCATATGTTGTGATATTTTACTTCACTTCCTTTCCATTCTCTTTCTTCACTTGTATAGTCCTAGCTACAGATTATTTTACTACAACAGCCATTACGCTAGTGGACTTGCTGTATATAAACTTAGTCCTTCTTTTGAAACAGAGGTTTCGTACAATATCCCTCGCATTATCAGAGAGTTCCACTGTCGTTCATACTACAAATAGACGTTTGAAATTGGAGTCGTTGGCTTGTTTCAAGGCGTACCACGGCAGTCTGTGCAATGTCTGTGACCGGGTGATGTCAACACTATGTTGTCAGCTGTTGTTCTCCCTATTGTATAAGTTTGCAGCTCTGATGATGTATGCGTATTACGTAACTCGGCGCATACTGCAGTTCGACTGCTGCATCTACAGTGTTCAACTGGATACGGCCATCTTCTTCTTGTTCCTGGTAGGTGCTGCCTTACTGTGTACCATATTGTGGGTCTGCGCCTCCACGGCTGAAGAGGTGAGCATTTGACTGATAGGCAATTGTTTCTGTGTACGGTGAACGTCATTTTAGATAAGCAATTATTATAAAGTGATCAACATAAACTGACCAACATACACTATCTACCAAAAAGTAATGGGGCACTGTTTTTGCCCCTTTACAACCTCGTGGTACCACCTCTTGTACCTATAACAGCAGCCACTCTGTCAGGTATGCTCTCCACTAGTTTCTGTAGGATATCCACTGAAATGCGTCGCCAATTCTCTTGCAACATGGCATTCAGTTGGACAATGGAAGTTGGCCGCATCTCCCGAGACCTCAATCGCCGATCCAATTCGTCCCAAAGGCGCTCAATGGGATTGAGATCAGGACTCTGTACAGGGCAGTCCAACCGGTGAACATTATTGTCTGCATACCACTGCATAGTAGCTGCCGAAACATGCGGTCTACTTCCATTGTCCAACTGAGTGCCATGTTGCAAGAGGAATGGCGAAGCATTCCAGTGGATATCCTACACAAACTAGTGGAGAGCATACCTGACAGGGTGGCTGCTGTTATAGCAACAAGAGGTGGTACCACGAGGTTCTAAAGGGGCAAAAACAGTGCGCCATTACTTTTTGATAGATAGTGTAGTTTAAATTAATACAATCATTAAACAAATTGATCAATCAAAGTAAATAAGTCGCTATGTAACGTGCGAAGAATAATATTCAGTTATGCCATGCTAAAACAATTATTATTGATTTCATTGCTCTGATACGAGCAAAAATAAACAAGTTTGTTACTTATTTGACTAGTTTATTACATTTTATGAGTTCGAAAAAATGTTTTTAAATTCTAAGCTAGGAATCTGTTTCGTGAAATATTATTATGAATGTTATAGGAATTTCACTAACTGATTAAGAAAATTTCGGACATAAGAAGAATAACATGCTTTCTTATCGTGCATTAATATTAAGAAGTTTCTAAACAGTGGTTATCATTACAAAAATACAGGGTGATTCAGAACTTATGTTACAGAATAATATAGTGAATAGAGGGTACCAAAATAAACATTTTTCATTAGGGAATGTGCGTCCTATCTCGCATCGGTGCGGCGCTGCACTTGTTTCATTGTTGTGGCTGGCAAGTATTCATGTAGGGGTCAATGGCTTGACTCTCTGCTGACTGAGCTTTCAACGAAAAACAACAGACAATGACACTTAACAACTTGTGCATTACAGAAGAGCTTGGAACCGACGCCCCCTTGCTTGTAAACTATACTGGCATCGCCGAAACATTGACTGCCGCATTCGTTCAAGTATGCCAGGTGTAGTACATATGGTGTTACAGGCATCGACAATCCGTGGAAGAAAATCATCGACCTGGTCTACAAGTGTGGTTTACACTAGGGTCTTCAGGTGTTCCCACAAGAAAAAGTCAAGCGGATTAAGATCGGACGATCTTGCTGGCCATGGGACGGGACCTTGATAACCAATCCATCTGTCACCAAATGTTGCCGTCTGCTGTTGCCTTGGCCGCAAGAGTGAAGTGCGCAGGAGCTCCGTCATGATGGAACCATATCCTGGTGCGTACTGCAAGCGGTACCTTTTCTAATAAAACAGGGAAGGTGTTTTCCAGAAAGTCCCTGTAATTTTCTCCCTTTAGGCGATTTGCCATGACATGTGGACTGAATCAACAATCACAACATGGCAAACAGCCAGAACACTGAAACAAGTGTAGAGTAGCACCGGTGCGAGATAGGACACACATTGCGTAATGAAAAATGTTTGTTTTAGTACTCCCTATCTACTACAGTATATTCTTCTGTAACAAAGTTCTGAACCATCCTGTAAATCTGGAAGACCAAAAATTAATGTTATTGAAGTTGCACAGCTTCTTCCTGAAAGGCAAACATAGCTGATCAAGGTGACTCCTGATCAAGGTGGCCTGGGTTTGATTCCGGGTCGTGAAATCAGGATGATTTAATTCGGACTGTCCATTGTCCCAGTGTGTGTTGTGTCTCGCAGTGGCCCCCGGGTACCCTGACTCAGTAAACGGGGGAGTCCTGCAGTGTGTGCGTGTGTTTGGTAGAGCTGTGGGTCTAGGTACAATAAGCCTCAGGCTGCGGTGCAGAAATTAGTAAGAAAAATGGCATAGTTCGATATTCTCCAATGTTCGCTCTGCAGGTGGTCTGTAATGTTTGTTCAGCCTTGTTATAAAATATTCGCTGTCCTTCACTCCCACTCCTTCATGTTTTAACTGTTTAAATATTTTAGCACATATCTTGCCATTAGTTTTTCATTTAATTAAGAACGATTTTGTGATATCTTGGTTGCCTCCCTCACGTTAGAACATTGCAGAACACCAATTCCTACTACTGCATGCTGGTTTTCCAGTGTTTCACACTTCCTTCCGCATTCAGAAATGGGGAGAATATATGGTAGCTCTGACGATGGTGTATACACCGAAACAGCTGTAAGCCACACGTGCTAAAATAATTAACACTAGTAAGTTTCCAATTTATCAACCTTTTTAATATTTTTATTTGGGTGCATATTGTATGATTTCTTTTTTCCATGTCTTGTGGAAATTCAGTGATATGGACTACAAATGGATATCGTTGACAATATGTCGAGAAACTGAATTGTTGCGAAAGCCATGAAACGTATAATGATAAAGTATATATTACTTTCACAACTCCAGATTTATTGAAGTCATTATGGGCTATAATTTTTCTTGAAGTTGGGTATTCGCTTCTGGTAATCGGTTTTGTCAAGGTGTAACAGACTGCTATGGCTAATAATGAGTGAGAAATAGGTGCAATAGGCTATTGAATTTAACATCTTGGTCTTTATACATATATCATCTGCCATTAAAGTGAGAAACATATAAGAGACTCCTTAGAAATACATGACTTGGGCGGTTGAACCACGGATATACCAAACGTAAACAATTAATTTGCTACTGGCATTGTCCGTTCCATTAGGAAATTGAAAATTTTATATTTGTTAAATGTATTTCTAGTCCAATTACAACATTTGAAGTGTTCAGAACTATAGTGGGCCAAGCGCCATTTGCTAAAACCGTAGAAAACAAGGATTAGAATGAAGTTATTACAATAATTCAATGGAAACATATAGCAAGTAATATGAAGTATACACATTAAAACTAAATGATATGAAGTTCTTTTTTAAACTATGGTATTCACTTAACTTTAACCTTTACTTTCTCCGTTTTTAATAAATGGCGCTTGGCCCGCTATGGCTCTGAACCCTTCATTTGATTTTAAATGTTGCATAAACAGCTCATGTCTGTGACCGATAAATTAATTTGAAATATTAATTTTCTAATGTATTCTATTAAGAAATTAGTAATAACATTATACATTGTGTGGTTTGGTGCTGTTCTAAACCGAAACATCGTGTATTTTCGGCTATTGCATACAGCATGGCTTATGTGTATTTCTTGGACTTCATATTTAAAATGTCGAAATACTTGTGCATGTTTCCGTTCGTTTACGACCACAAAAAACAGCTGACGCTGTCGCCGAAATGGTCTGTCTACAGCGGAACTGTAGTGTTACTCATTATCGCCAGGTTCTTCATCGACACAGTTTACGACCCACCTCTTCAGTGGTATTCGCTTCAAAGTGTTATATCCAGAATACAGTCCATTTGTGGACGTTTAATGTACCTACAGGCCGTCGTCTTAAATTACAGTCGTCTGAGAGATGTTGTTAAACTCCTGAAAGCAATTGACTCTTCAGAGCTACCTCATGCCGGCAAGAGACATGTCTGGCCTGCGGTGTTGTTCATGAGCCTGATGCAAGTGTTCCTCGTCTCAATATATATGACGTATATGTGCAGTGCGCGACACGAAGAAGAGGTATACGTAACACTCGCATACTTATTTGCCGAATTATCGGAAATTGCCACCGAGATGCAGTTTTCCTGTATCGTGCTAACATTGAAACTGAATTTTTCGAATGTGAAAAATGTATTACGCACCTGCAGTGTGAGCAACTTTCAAAGAGTATTTGCTGATCTTAGGGCTCAGCACGAGAACATGTGTGACCTTTCTGAGCTCGTTGATACCATCTTCTCGCCCCAAGTGCTAGTGCGTGTGATCACTACTTTTGGCTTCAAAATATCAACCCTTTACTTTACCTACATTCTTATTATGGGAGGAAAGAGCGAATTGATAGATTACCTCCCTATGGTCGTGTACTCACTGTTCCTTGCTGTTAATCTCATGTGCATCGTGTGTTGCTGCGATTTTGCCTCATACGAGGTAAATAATTATTTTTTAATTTTGTAGTTTTTAGTCTGGATATCCTAAGAGTTTTAATGGTGTTATTTCACGAAGTTGTCCCACACTTCCTTCTTGTAAGATTTACGCGGTTAGTAACATTTAAATTCTTTATCAGATTAGCAGCGATATTTCTTTCTTGCCAGAGGATAAGAGTACAAGTTAAAATATCAGAACAAAGCAATTCCTCCCGCGATAGTTACAACTCGCTCAAGCGAATGAATGATCTTCGAGAACCCACCTTCTCCCCTCAGCTGATGCTGTATTTAAAAGTGTTGTCTATAACAGTTTCTGTGCGTTGACCTTGAACCGTCTGATTTAGACAGACGTGAAGGAATCCGAGAATCGTGATACATTCAGATACCAGAAATCCATTCTCATCAAATTAATATTACTGCTGAAAGTGGGAGGCTTCCTCTAGCCGTTTAGCCCATACTGTTGCATGCAAGTGCAGGGACATCATTTTATTTTTACTAACATTTCTAATATTAACCTGGCTATACTTTTGGATTAACGGTTGAGAACCGGAAACACCGTTTGCTACCTCCTTCCCGGCTGGAGTTCGATGATACTGGTGTAAAATACAAACAAATCACTTTACTAGGTATAGGAGGGACGAAAAGTAGTTCATCCATTTACGTAAACTAGGAAATATCGCGATTTTGAGTTTGATAATTTTCTTTACGTTTTTGTTTAATCAAAATACAGTACAGTATTAACAATAAGTGATTTTACTCACGAACTGTGTTATACATGGGAACGTATTCATTATACAGTCTGCAGCACAGCACATTAGCGTACAATATAGAGAATGAAGTTAAATTGAAAAATAATCATAATATGGATATTTAAACACATTTTTAAAAATGGTGACCGTTCAGGCTTCAGTTCTTTTGTGTATATTACCGCACTATAGACTATTTCATCTAATCCCAATTACCAGTTTCGTCCCTCGTACTAGTAACTCATGTTGAAATAATTCTGTACCTACTCTATAAAAGAGTACCTTACGTACTGTAAATTCAGTCTTCACTTCTGCCCGATCCGAAAAGATAAAATTACTCAGACATGCTATTTATTGTCCGTCCAAATGATTATATCGCAGGGTCGTAGAAAAGGGGGGAAATCACGTGACAGTTAATTACTTAACGAGGCCCTATTCAAGTTATTTCAGACAGTTGTCTAATATTAATAGACGTTCAATTCCTAACAGATATTAATGTTTTCAGAAGTGCTAAAACATCCCAATCACTAGCCTTTACAGAGGGGCGAGCAGGAGCGGGTGGGAAAACCTGGATGCAACATAGCCAACGGACGACAGTACCTGTGCGAAAATATGATTCAATATTGAAAGTTCTTTCGTCACTGGAAAACCCGAACATATTTCTGGAACGTACTATACTCACAAACTCAGTACTGTTTATTATGACCTAAGGAGACTTTGACTATATATACGCGGCCTTGGTTCAGTGTGGAGGACAGTTGGCAGTTTACTATTAGAGGGCGATGGGAGTGAAGTACATTAAAAACTCAGGTACAATAAAAATTGAAGTAAAAATAAAATGATGTTCCTGTACAACCTGTGTCACAAATTAAGGCTGGTTCACAATAAACCGGGAACGGAAACGACAATGCGAACGAGAACGGAAATAATGTTAAAATAAATTTATTTAAATGTGAGCATTCATAATAGTTAATTGTGACTGCTCACATTTAAACACATTCATTTTAACAATATTTCCATTCTCGTTGTGATTCCGTTCCCGTTCCCGCTTTATTGTGAACCAGCCTTTAGGTCTATCCATTTCGCATAAAAAAATGCCAAGACTTGCCTTGCTCTTTTGTAAACTCACAAAGAGCTTTTTCACCTTACGTGCCTACGGCTTGTAAAGTGATAATGAACAGATATCAAAACACTTATCCTATAAAGAACACTACATGCAAGCGCACACTTACGAAGTAACAGTGCTACTGATGGGAAGGCAACGGTATTGTGCTCCCATTGCTCGGGAACAACGACCTTATCGATGTTACTTACGGTCGCTCGACTGTGCGTATGGACATACTATAAACATTGGAGATGGGGTAAACCATTCTCTTTAAGAAACAGTTTCGACTGTAACTGTTTCTTGAATGAAGCTGTTCTAAAATAACAGTTTCACTTGCTTCAGAAACATGATTCAAAGCCCTTGAATCGTCTTTAAATCAGCTGTTCAGTGTATTATGACGACGAAAGTCATTTTTCGTAGGTTACTGTTAAAGAGTACAGTAAATAACTACAATTCAGAATGAATCGATTTTAGGAAAAATAACGCATCTAACTCTAGGAGAGTTTAATAACGATAAGACATTAGCTGACAATATTTTTCGCGATATATTAATAATTAACACCGTGTTAGGGCATCATAAACATATTCGCCATCAATGGACAGCTAATAATTAATATCAGATTTATTAGAGAAATTGATTAGTACAATTTTATTAAATTGGGTGGTCCTACATAGGGTACTGTTGCACGAAGGCCGTGTGGAACATCGATTTTGGTTATACATTCCTATTTTCAATTGGAAGTCGATGACAGCGCTACATGTGGCCTTTGCAGACAGCAAAGAAGAGGGAAACTGTTTATAAATTGAACTGTTTATCTCTTGGAACCATGTGGAACGTTGAAGTGATCACTGGAGCAATGTAACAGTCTTGGAACAGTTGGAATAGGTTAATTCACGAAACTGTTAGGATACAAAACAGTTTCAATTGTGAAACAGTTTCTTAAAAACTGTTCCAGCTTTTATTACGCATCTTTAATAAATATATAGGTTAGTCATTTTCAACTGGCCAACCTGTGACGTCGGAGCGCGCTTTCTCTCTCGGAGCATAGCTAGTAGAACATGTGAGGGAGCGTAATGTTGTATCTCCTCTATTTAAATATCTCCAGCCCTTCCAGTGCCATACTTAGATCTTATAGCTATGCTTCCCCTCTCAAGGAGCTCGAGAGCAGAGACATGTTACGTCACAGAACCCGCAGTTAGAAATGCCTGATACAGGTACTCGACATATTGAATAGACACATTTGCCACTGTGGAGATCAGCATGAGACATACCGTGACGTGAGAATAAAAAGGTTCTATCTGCATTTTCTATAATTTTACAGGAAAGATGTATGAGGTGAGTGAAGTCATGTCTGTTTGTCTTAGTCAACTACCTTCCATCTCCCTTTCCAGCTACAATGTTGCAAGCTGGTCGTATCGGTCAGTGGATCAAATTACTGGCTTTTAAATTAAATTTACATTAACCCCGTCCGCGCTGTTGATATACGCCAGAGAGATAAATGATTCTTTATTAGATTTTCTATCGAGTTGGCTAAAAATCACGATCCTAATCGCAATAGTTGCCGAAGAAGATGACAAACATTTGGGGATAAAACATTTTTTTTCTCAGAAAACTATAGATTTTCCGGTTTCAAGAAAGTAGAAATTTTATTGTTCTCTCCATCGTTTCCGTAATCGTCCTATACTTCTACCTGTCGGTCAATAATGCGAAATCTTTTCAGGTATACGGTCGTTGTCCATTCTTTCAACGTGTGAAAGCCAGTTATTACGGTACCGTAGTTCTCTATATTGCCATTTAATTTTAATATTTGCTGTTCCTTCCTAATATATTCCTTCCGTTTCCTATCCTAAAGTGTATATCTAACCATCCGCTCCTCTCAGAAATCTCATCTCCACTGCTTCTAGTCCTCGTTTCCCCCCCCCCTTCTTGAAGGCCCAAAATTATGATCCATAAAGGATGAATGGAACCAGCCATTACTTTATAGAATTTTAAGACAATTTCTGTACCTGTTTTCTCTAAATTATTGTCTATTGTTTCACACAGATAGCTAAATTCTCTTATTTTATTCGCTATGTCTCAGTTTTTTATATGGCATTCTATAGCCGAGATAATTAAAATTATTTATTTGTTCCAGAATTAATTATTTTAACTCTTATAGGATCAATTCATAGGATACTAAAGTTTTTGTCTTTTCTAAAGATATTTTCATATCGTTATTCTTACAGATATTATTCAATTTAAAAACTGTCACGTGTAGTGCATCTTCTGAGTCTGAAAAAATAGCTGACTATCAGCAAGCAATAATGTATTAAGTGCAGTATTATTTATATTAAAATCACTAAAAAGACCTAATTGCCAATATTGAACAATGTCGTCGATATATATTGATTAAAAAGAGACTGTAACAACGGAAAACTTTGTCTGACTCCACGATTTATTGTTATTTTGTTTCCTTTCTTAAAAATCTAAATCCATGATGATTTTATTGTCAATATATTTCTCGAAATAGCCATTTATTGGAATCTTTTTCTTGCGGACAGCGGTGTACACACGGTTCGATATTTTCCCGTACATAATTAAATTTAAATTATTCCCGGGAAAAAACCGAATCGTCTGTACACTATTGCACGCAAGAAATCGATTTCAGTAAATGCCGTTTCAAGAAATTCTCGAACCGTTGTTAATGGGCCTTAAGATGTTGAAGAATGTCCCTGTCTACAGTTGTAATCCAAAGTTTGGTTTCATTTACTTTGTCGAATGCTTTAATATAATCGATGAAGGCCATATATACCTATGTTGGTGTAATTAATTTTTTGTGTTTCTCAATCATCTGTGTTACGTTAAAGATATAATCTGAGCAGAATATTACTTTTCTAAAGCCGTTTTGAAATTCTGACATTTTAGATTCTATTACAGTATTAAGACGTGTTTTTAATATTGATGCATAGCCTATATTTTATTACAAGTATTTAAATGTAGAGTTTTGGTTAAGAATTTGAACAAGTTGGTGGTGGTTGTGATCTCAGAATGAGGATCCTTTATATAATACGAATGGAAAGTGTCCTTACTGGTATAAGTCCAATCAATCAACCAATCAATCAATCTGTTTCTAATGCATGAGATATCTTTTGGTAGTCTTATCCATTATTCTCCATTGTAGCGTTGGTCCTCGTCTAAGAATTAATTTATTCATCGTTACTTGACATTATCATTCCTAGTTGTTATTTTGTGGCATCCATTCAAACAATCTTCATGGTATTCTGTCTTCTTGCTTCCTATTACAAGGCTATACCATCTGAACTGCTGCATGTTATATTACCACCCATTATCTTCCTGCTTGCATTATTCCTGATTTTGTTCTTTTTGGACACTCGAGCTGCTCGATTTCAAAATTCGCTTCCAACTTTAACTCAATTCGTTTAATTGGCCAAATTTCTGCACCATAAGTAATGATTTCTTTATCAGTACTGTTATAAATATTACGTTTTCTATTTACCTATTCTATAAATTACATTTACTGCTGTTACAACATATTTTCCTTCATAATTTCTTTACAATGTGCCCAACTTGGTTTTTTAACCCCGAAATATTCAACTTCATTGTGGCATAAGAAATTTATTATTGTTTTTGGTGGCACTTAACGTGCATTGATAAAATATTCCACATCCTCTTGATCTCGAACCGTAACAATTCAGTCATCTATAAAATGAAGACTATTGATAATTATTTGAAATTGTAATCCTCAATAGTTTAATAATTTCTTCTCCATACTTTCACTTCTTCATGGATCTATATTATGCAATAACGTTGGTGAAAGGCAACATTTTTGGCCTAGATCTTTAGTTCCTATGAAACATTTTGAAAGACTGAACAATTTTTGTCTTACAATTAGAAATAGAATTTTGACATAGGCTTTTGTTTCTTTATTATTTTTTCTTTTTTATAATTCTTAATGTGATTCATAACTTATTCGTGAAGTAGCAAAATTGTCGTAACTTCTGTTTTTTGTAATACAATGTATATTACATGAAGACTTTCTCAATATTATATCGTTTTTCTATCATTTTTAATTCGCAATTTATCTTGATGTCAGAAGGTAAATAATTAAAATTACATAAGTTTACACTTGTCACCTCTACAGAACATCAAGAAATAGTAAAAGAACCTTTATGCTTTGACTTGTGCTCGTTCAATTGCGATAATATGTTTCCACAGAAGCTACATAGACATCAAATTCCTGATAATAATTATTAGGTTATCATAAGTTCCAGTAGCTGGTTTTAGAGGTCTCTAGAGCAGAGAAAGATAATCTGTTGAATGTTTCATTAAAACTATAACAAGGACAGATTTTACATAATGGAAATGCGACGCTTTCAAGATCATCTTTCTCTGAACGTGGCAGGTGTTACTACATCCACTCCGGATATATTACAAGCAACCTGGCCAGCATCTATTGCAGATGAGATCTCTATGTGTCATGAAATGAATATGTTGGAAGTTTATTGACTTCATAAAACACAATGTTATGTTTTGTGTTTTTCACATGTATCTATAAATCTTACATATCTTTATAGGTTAATTTCTAAAGAAGACAAACTATATTAGCTATCATGTTGTTGTTGTTGTTGTTATCTAATGCCGGGCCTTGGCAACGAAGCCATTAGCTTTCTTGCTCTCCAATATTTCTCTGTGGTGGATCCATCAGGTAGAACTTCACAGGTTATGAGATGATCTTCAGTCATTTCGTCTTCTTTGTTGCATAGAGGGCAATTTGGATTTGTGTAAATTCCTATTTTATTCAAGTGTTTGGCCAAATAATCGTGTTCTGTAAGCAATCTGAATTTTGCTACTGCAGATTTACGTGGGATTTCTGGAATAATTTCTGTGTTTTTTTTTTATTAAAATGCTCAATTTTTTTTCTTTGGCTTTGGTACATAGTGCTTGGTTTTGCTTGATTTTATATATATTTTTAATTAGTCTTTTGATGGATGTAAAAGGTAGGCTTGTATTTGTATTCTAAATTAAATTGGATCCTTTTTTGGCAAGAAAGTCAGCAGTTTCATTTCCAGCAATTCCGCAATGTGCAGGTATCCATTGCAATTGAATTCTTTTCTGTAGTTTTTTAAGTTTTTGGATCATTTTGTGACATTCTTTAATTTGGATTGACATCATTTTAGCTATCATTATTTATTACAAAAAGTCTAAGGTACATAACCTTTTTTAAAAATTTTAACACTTTTAACGTGTCGTTTAACAATTTTAAGTTTTTTAAACAAAGTGTTAACGTGAACCAGAATCAATAAAAAAAATGTATATTTCTTTCATAAGTCTTGAGCAGATGATTGTACTCACTTCCAATGTGGTGGGAGTCTTCACTTTCTGTGACCATAAGATGCAACGGTGACTCTCGTCACAACCTTTTCCGTCATGAATCATATTATGATCACCTTTACAGTTCTTGAACGCTCTTTTCCATTACCACGAGTTACCGGCATAGTTGAGTGTCTCGGCCAAGGAGCGTCTAATCACGCTTAGGTTAGTTCCTGGATGCATTCTTCTACAAGTATTTTCCAACTGTAATACGAATATCGGATAATACCATGTCGAGCCCTCGGACTCCTTTTCTCAAATAACTATTTCGTAGCTACAATTCTACCGACAACGGAAATCTTTGCAATCGATACTGTGCGGCGTCCTTAACATATCTTCCGACTCAAGTTCTATATATACTGTATACAGGGTGTTTCAAAAATACAGGGCATAATTTCATGTATGTATTTCCCACATGTAGACAATCAAAATAGTTCATTACAACATGTGTCCGGAATGCTTCATTTCCGAGTTATGGCCTTCACAACATTGAAATTCACCGGAACGTTTTTCTTTCCGCAGGTCGTTGTCATTACAGAAGATGTTCAAAATGTCCACCTCCTGCTTGAATACAGACCTCACATCGATGTCTCATTGACCTGCGAACACGATCCCAAACTCCAGGAGTATTGCGTATGTCCTCAGAACATGCCACAATTCGATTCCGAAGGGATTCCAAATCAGGCACCGGAGACGAATAAACCAATGATTTTAAATGGTCCCACAAGTAGAAATCGAGAGGGTTCAGATCAGGTGAGCGTGGAGGCCAAGCAATTGGGCCACCTCTACCTATCCATCGATCAGGAAACCTTCGATCCAAGTACCGGCGAGCCGTACGACTGAAGTATGCAGGAGCGCCATCATGCAAGAAGTGAATGTGTTGACGATTGATCAGTGGAGTGTCTTCTAAAACATGAGGTATGGTGTTTTCCAGGAAGTTTGTGTACGCCTGCTCCGTAAGTCTGTTTATAAGTACATGGGTTCCAACTGATCGATCACCAATGATAGCGGCCCACATGTTGAGGGAGAACCGCACCTGGTGATGAGATGGAACAGTTGCACGTGGGTTTTCATACGTCCATACATGCTGATTGTGGAAATTTGTTATGCCATCTCGTGTGAACTGTGCTTCATCTGTAAATAATACTAAGGCAGGAAAGTTCGGATTTACACCACACTGCTGCAAGAACCACTGACAGAACCTAACTCGTGCAGGGTAATCTGCTGGTGACAGGGCCTGTACACGTTGCAAATGATAAGGATACAATTGATACTCTTTCAACAGTCTCCAGACAGTCGTATGAGGAACATTGACTTGCAACGCTACCCTTCGTGTGCTGATAGAAGGAGTCATGTTCACAGCCTCCAGAATCTCCTCCTGTACTTCTGGAGTTGTAGATCTTGGTCGTCCCCTTCCCAAACCAGGAGAGTTAAATTTTCCATACTCGCACAGACGATAATGGAGACGTACAAATGTCTTCCGATCTGGACACTGTCGCTGTGGATAGGTACCTCTCCTGGTACAAACGACGAGCCAGCGCAGCATTGCCGTCCGCCTTACCGTACATGAAGTGTATCTCTGCCAGCTCTTGATTTGAATACATGTCGCACAGTCTAACGCCTACACAACACTGAATGTAACCTTCGCTTCGGAATGAACTGTCAGAGTGCCCTCTTAATATCTCCTTTGACGGCAGCGACCTGCGGAAAGAAAAATGTTCCGGTGAATTTCAATGTTGTGAAGGCCATAACTCGGAAATAAAGCATTTTCGGACACATGTTGTAATTAACTATTTTGATTGTCTACATGTGGGAAATACATACCTGAAATTGTACCCCGTATTTTTAAAACATCCTGTATTTCGCCACGTCTCTCTACAGCAGCGGTGACCAAAGCGGGTGTCGTAATTACATCGTGTAATCACAGACATTCAAGACGGGTACGAGGAGTTTCCTGTACATTGCTGTCTGTTTCATTCACGTAATGTAGGCATGCAGTGGCGGTATCATGTCGCTCTACAAACTCTGTCTCTACAAGCAGTAAGAAGTGGTTTCGTAAAGAATGAGAATAACTCTTTTGTTGAATAATTTCGAGGGAAAAATTATTCAAATTAACTTAACAGGGAGTTATACCTGAAAGCTTGATTTGCATAATACACGTCACTGTACGTAACAGAAAACCACAATTTCAGTCACGCAGAGTTAGTGTGCACTCATTGTTGATTGCTTGACGGTTGTCAGTCCACTTTGAGGTCTGTGGATATAGAGGGAGAAATTGGATCGGTGTCGGGTAGAGTTCTCGGGTAGCTCAGTTGGGAGAGCGTTGGTACGTTTAACCAAAGGTCCCGGGTTCGATACCCGGCCCCGGAACAATTTTCCCCTCGAAATTATTCAAATTAACTTTACAGGGAGTTATACCTGAAAGCCTGATTTGCAACTCTTTTGTTGTTCTGTCGGACAAATTGTAATATGTTTACTTTGCTGAACGGCTCAATTAGGAGTATATAGAAACATTAATTGCCACGCTGAATAATGTATTATTATTATCATTTATTATTATTATTATTATTATTATTATTATTATTATTATTATTACTGACCACTAAGTAAGTGTTTCTATAATTCTTCTGTACGTGCATGAATATTGATATTTTTAGATCTTTTCCCTCGAAGGATAAAATTATTAGGTTTTGTCTCAATTTTAATCTTCTTAATCTTTAGTTAGGGGTAACTATTTACTAGTTATTCATTTAATAATAATATTGTAGAAAAACCGATTCAATATTATGTGCCAACGAACTGTTAAATGCCAGGAATTGACACGTCTTAAATCATAGCCAGGAAGAGAAAGATGACATAAATAATTGTAATGAAGTCAGCTACCTAATAGGGTTTGAAATATCTCGTGCTCTAAAGCCTTTTAATAGAACAGAATTTCTCAAAAGAGTAATGATTAAATTAGCTTAAATAACTTGTCCATAAGAAGTTTTTAATTTTGAAAACTACGAATTTCTTAACCAAGTATCGCGAGAAGAATTTAGAAAATTCCTGATTATATTCAAGAGGAAGATTAAAAAAAGAAGCCAGAAAAATCGTATATTATTCACTGTCTCCTGATGACAGCAGTGACATTGCTCATGCAGCAAGGCTTGAAATTTTTATCCGCGGGATTGATCAAGATGTTAGTGCAGGAACCGCCACTGGTTGTAGTTTTCATGCCAAGTATCTTTCCTCCGTCTCCTTACTTCATAGGCTGTCTGTCGCATGTAATCACTGCAGTTCGAGTTCGGTCACCGCTGCTCTACAGCAATAGAAAGTATGCTTATTACGGGAGAAAAGCCATCCTTCCCTTTTGAGCTATACCTATTGCTATAATTATGGTTAAGATTTTTAAGTTTATTTAACTCAAGACTCACTATCGACTAACTCTCTCATCTTACATGGCGCTATCGCGCGGTTTCTGTTGTAACTCGCAACGTTAGTAAAGTCTAAATATAAAGCAATACCCTGCACTTTTTACTTTTCAATGCGTAATGCGGCGCCAAGACCAGAGAACATAATTTTATTATATTCCCACGAAGTCTCTCTGCAAGTGTTCAGATAATTTAGTAAACCGGGTGATTGTTTCTCATCAAAAATATCAATCTGCCATTACGACTTAAACAGTCGCGTTCTAACAATCACTCATTAATTTATAGCTTTACCAGATTCTTCTTTTTAGTCAGTTTTACTTCCCCATGTCTTATCAATTTACACTGAAATGCGATGTATTATTTTTTTACCAACACTAGACAGGAACACATTGCGGCTTCTCTACTTGTGTGGTTCTCAGTGCACAGGGCCACTGACTTTACCAAAAACCATTTATACATCACATGAATCAGTCAATCCGCCCCTGTGGCTATGTGGGTAATATGCACGCTTCCTAACCAAGCGTTCGAAGTTCGATTCCCTGCGCAATGAAAGAAATTAACTTCAGTCTACGGGACTGTGTGTTTGTCCGTTTTCTTGTGACTGTCCTATGATGTGTCTACGGTGGTTCTGCGTCATGCCGATCCCATGACCAGGGAAGCCCTCGTTTGTGAGATGACGATTCAAGTGTACGGTCATAAGAAACTCCCTCTAGCTATACAGAGTGACTCACGAGGAAAGGTAAAAAATTTAGTATACAATATCTTAGGCCATTTTGAGTGAAAAAGTTCATATGAACATAGGTTCGTTTCCGAACGATGGCGGAGCTAGATTGAATTTTTTTGGTAAAACGTCTCGTCCCAATGTGAATTAGATGTTACCATATGTTGCTGACGTGAGATGTGAGACAAGGTCACGGATCGCAATGAATGACGTAACATTGGAATCTGCATTGTGAGCGACGTGGATAAGTTCATTCACCTCACAAACCGACTGATGGGGGATTACAAATGTCCAATCGCCTACCCTTATCTGATGTAATGACACAAATCCCGCGCATAACACAAATACACTATCACTTATCATTCACAGCAGTTGTCAGCTACTTACAGTACAATAGTTATAGCCTACAGGTACAGTTATCGGAAGTGTTAAGTTGTGTTTTTCAAGATGCCTTATAAATTTTAGACTGCAGAATACGCCGAGTCCACACCTGTGGAGTAACGGTCAACGCGTCTGGCTGCGAAACCAGGTGGCCCGGGTTCGATTCCCGGTCGGGGCAAGTTACCTGGTTGAGGTTTTTCCGGGGTTTTCCCTCAACCCAATGCGAGCAAATGCTGGGTAACTTTAGGTGCTGGACCCCGGACTCATTTCACCGGCATTATCACCTTCATCTCATTCAGACGCTAAATAACCAAGATGTTGATACAGCGTCGTAAAATAACCCAATAAAATTAAAAAAAAATACGCCGATATTGTGTATGTTTATGGTTTATGCAATGGAAGTTCCTTGCGTCCCGACGCTGAATATGAACGACGCTTTTTGAACAGAAGAGTACCATATCGACAAGTATTTATTGTCTATGGGGTTGGATGAAAGACTTGGTATACCAAAGGAAAGTGAAAACAAGAGAGGCGCTAATCGACATATTTTGGATGCTGCACGCCGCATAAAGAACAGCCACCTGCAACTCTCCCGAGCGATGAGAGCGATTCAGTCCCGAGCGCAACAGTTCATTGAAGCAGAAGGAGGTACCTTTGAAAGTGTGCGAAAACATCGACCCCGACATCCAGAATATTAGGTGTGAATGCATACGTGATTATAAACTTTAAATTTGTTCTTTATCTGTCTCTAAATGCGAGTTAGTACAATGGAATCCCAGAAGTTTTTGTGAAATCAAAGAGCCATATCTCCGTGACCGTTTGAAAACGGACCTATATTTATATGAACTCAGAGCGTGGTGCCAACCACACAGCCTCATTCTAGTGCTGAGGTCATGGAAAGCATGGGGCTCTACCGCCATGCCCCCAAGTACCTTCATGGCGTGTTACGGGGATACATTTAACTTATTTATATGAACTTTTTGACTCGGAATGACTTCAGAATTCACATCCCAAATTTTTATCTTTCCTCGTGAATCACCCTGTATTCAAGGAAAGAGAAGAACGTCACACACGAACTCAGGGGTGCGGAAAGAATGTTCGTTTGCGAAAGTCTCAAGGTCAGTGATTATAACAACACACTGTCTCTATAAACATTATATGTTGGAAAAGGAAGAACAAAGCAATGTTATTTAACGAAGAACAGATATTTATTTTCGAAAGAGATTAAACTTCAGAGGGACTAAAAACTATATGATTTCGGACTGTCTGAATTTAACAAAAAGTAATTCAGATGACAGTTATGAATGACAAACCTCCTTCCCCAAATTAGAAATTACTCGTATTATTTTTGCCGCTTAGTTCAGAGTATACACACGTTCATATTAAATGTAGAAATAAACTGGCAGCTATGAGATTCAAGTGATCCAAATGCTATGCTTCACGCTTCGTAATATGTGACGACTGTTAGAAATGAGTTTTTGATATCTGAATTCAGATCTCCGTGACCTTCGCTGCACACACCGTGATAAACAACAAACTATCTCTAGAGAACTGACATAATTTAATTAAGAAAATTGTACAGGAACCAACGCATTATTGACTAGAAATTACGTAAATGGGAAACATGAGATAAGCCATCATAAATACGAAAACAGCACACTTCAATGACGTCAAATTTCCGGACGATTCACACCGTTACATTACTTCCTTATTGTTTTTCTCTACTCCTGAGACTATACAGTGACGAATATTGTGAATATATTTATGAAGTAGTGCAATATCTCGCAATGGATTTACAGCATGCAATCCAGCTTCTGTTCAATATATCCAAGTACCTTGGCATATTTCCATACCGCTTCAGTCACAAATCTGACAACGTTCAATTGTTGTTTTCCAAGGCTTGGGCTATTTACAGTGTCTTCATCATCTCTGCGATAGTCTGCATAATCTGCGTAAAAAGTTTCGAGATCGATGATGTTCGTGATGCTTCTTTGGTATCGGAATTTGTCGCCGAGGTCCAGTATATTTGTATGCGCCTCATGTACTTCGTGTCATTGTTTATTAATTACCTCCGTTTACAAAAGACAGCGCACTTGGTACAGCAATTCATACACTGCAAGGAACTACCGACACATTTATCCAAAAGAACAGCTTGGACATTAATACTCCAGGTGTATTTAGGAGCTGTTGTCTTGGGAATGTCGTATGTAACTTACCTATTCGAGCTCAAGACTGTCGATGACATTTACATGATGCTCGCCTACATTCTCTGCGAAATCTCAGATGTAACACGAGAAGGTCAGTTCGTCAGCTTATTATTGCTACTGAAGGTACAATACTTAATCACGAACGATAGTATATCGCGTGTTGTATACAAAGTTTTGAGTCCTGTTTCATCAGGATGTCCTTCTCAACAAAGTCGAAGTTCACTGTCATCGACAGTCGCCTATCTCCGATATCGTCACTTCAAATTGTCTAGTGTGGCAGAGACTCTCAATTCTCTGTACAGTGAACAGGTGCTGATCGGAATGGTTTATTGCTTCGGTCTGATAGTGTCAAACACGTACCTTCTTGTGGGGTTGATCGCTGTGCCGGAACCAGGAGACTACTCCCTGCTTGTTATAATGTGCGTGCTTCTCTGGTCTGTCTGCTACGAGCTGAAGCTTCTGTGGATCGTGCATTGTTGTGATTCCACTTCACGAGAGGTGAGATCACTACACTCAAAGCCATTACATGTAATTTAGAAGTTATCAGTAGCGAAGCACTTAAGAGGCTTTTGAGACATTTATTTTTCCTAGTAACAGTAGGCCTATAAGTTCGTAATAATGATGTATCGTAACACTTGGTTGCACTACGATCCTTCTACATAATTAAGTTCACTGTTGGCAGTCATTCCAGTATGCAGAGTTCAGTGAGATGTTTGTGGCCAGAAGCCTCTAAAGGCATGACTACGACCTATTACTTGTAATTTTATTCTCGATATTGTAGTTATAATCCTCAGGTAGAGGGGCAGAGAAGGCCTGATGACCTTATCTCTACCAGGTTAAATAAATACTAAATACTATCTTGACTCGCAAGCTTGAGGTGGGACCGGGGAAGGGATATCGATTTTCTACGTGTGCGAAACGCGGAGGCTAACCTCATCTTCACAATAATACGTTGCCCTGTATTGGTATTCTCTGAATGTGCTGTGTTCTTGAGTTTTGTTTAATCAAAAGTGCATGCGTGTGTGTTACTAAATTTGTATAAAGTGATTCATACTGAGAGAACATTGAGGTCATTATTTGTAGAATTAAAAGAGAAACGTTTTCAAGTTGGTCGTATGAAACAAAATGTGCTTACAAAGATAGAAGATCGACACCATATTTACATATTAATATAGCGGATAGACAAAGACAAAACAGAAATTTCGAATTTCCATGGTATAAAAAATATCCTAGGCTAACAGGATGCTCTGAGACAAATAAGTTGTATTGTTTAGCTGTATTCTGTTTGGGGGTGAAAATGAGTGGTCATCTTCTTGTGGGGTTCCGTGTCACAAAAATTTTGATAGAAAAACCGATAAACATCTGCTGTATAAAAAGATACAAGATAAGCAGATTTTTCAGCCTACCCAGTATTTACACCTTAGCTTCACCACTGGAAATTATGTAATCCTGTAATCTGTAGCTTCTCTGGTCTGTCTGTTACGGTGCTGAAGTTTCTGTTCAACTTGCATTGTTGTGATTCCACTTCAAGAAAGGTGAGATCACTACACTTAAAGCCATTACATTAAAAAAATTACGTAATACTGTTTCACTTCTCCCGCTTGCATACTTGTAACTCATGTCACGTGAAGTTAAATTGTTACACGCAGTTCGATAACTTGTCATTATCAAGTTACAGCATATTGAGACTCTTGTGCAATGCAAATTTTGTGACTGTATTGAAGATGAAAGTTTTATTCTGACAGCTATTACTTATTTATTGCCATCGCTATGTGTATAATAAATATTCTATTGAATCTCCTGTAGACCGCGCATTGTTTTGACTCGCTTGTCGTCACTAGCAGTTACACCATCCTTAAAATCTATCAATCGTGCGATGTTGTGACTCATTTTAATATGAAGTCCTTTATAATCATTATCATTCTTTGTTGCTGCAGGGTTATAATGATAAAGTTCTTGTAGCAGTACAGTTTTCTGCTGGTAAACGCGAAGTGTGATCCTAGATCAGTCATTTCCAATTGGCCAACCTATGACGTCGGAGCGCGTTACCCCTAACAGAGCAGAGCTGGAAAAGCACGTGAGGGAGATTAATGCTGTGTCTCCGCTAGTTAAATATCTCCATCCCTTTCACTGCCACTCCCCCTTCTTTGCTATTTTTACCTATGCTTTCCCTCTCAAGGAGCTCGAGAGCAGAGATGTGTGACGTCACAGAGTTGGAAATGTATGTCCTATATTAACATTTGTTTCTTGTTATTTGACTGCCACTTATGCTTATGAAACTTATATTAACAACCATTTATTTTCCTGCTCGAGCTCCATCGTCCAAGCTCATACTTGCAGAAAATAAGTCGAGACTCTCTCACTCGAGTCTAGAGCTAATCGGATCTCCATTTCTATACGAGGTTCGAACTTAACGGGCGTCAACTACTGTATAGAAGTGCACCACTGAATCATTGTGACTATTTGTCTCAAATATGATGTACTACATTTATCAGTTGCATTTAATATAAAATTTATTTGCTTATTGATTAATGTGCTTAATTAATCTTACCTATTTCTTCGTTTGTTTGCTTTCTTCTATTTATTTATTGCTTATATCTCTATCTACTATACTTTGACACATTTTATAATTATCACGTTATCAACAGCAGAATCTGAAGGTTAAATATAAGTGGACCATTAGGAAATATTAATTTACAAATTCAAATAACGTTGCATATAGCGTTTTGTAATTTATCTGGCGAAACCGAGAAAGTTCCATTCCATACGGGTGACATTAGCAATAGAAGATAATATCACCCTCCCGATTTTTTCGTATGTTGCAGTCTGTTCGTTATGAAAATGAAATTTTGATAGCCTACATATTAATAAAATTATTGTACTTGAAATCCAATCACAATATTTGATTTTAAGTGTTATGTTAGCTCGTGACAAAAATTGATGGACATATTACTTAGGTGAATATAGTCACCCTATTCGAGTCGGCCATAGCACCAATTGAAAAATATAGAATCAACAAAGCCTGAAATAAACTTAGCACGGATGGCGTAGAAGGAACAAAAAATTCGATAGGAGGTTCCTAAAGAAAGCCTTACGAACAGCAAATTCAAGATCAGTAAGCTACGGAAAGAAACCTTCTTTGTTGAAGATATAATATTGGAGATATGATTGCCATCTAATGGACCAAGCAACACACCCCTTCAAATGAGATGCAAGAAACGAGACGAAATCGAATTAGTATTATTACAGCCCAGTGATCAAGCATGATAATGTACAAATTAATCCTAGAAACAAAGATGTAGCCATTACAAAATTTGTATCACAAAATTATTCCACCAAACTGTAGCATATTATATCTACAGCTTACACAATTAATGATAAGAACTTCACCATCTAAAAGTGTGTGAAGATAGAAATAAATCTCTGAATTAATATAGGAAATGCTAGTTAGGTTCACGTTTAAATAGGTGGTATTTTGAGGACCATTAGTATTGTTAGTTATCACTAAATTCTCCATGGACTCACTTTACGATGACCCAACTCTTCAATCGGAGGCGCTTTTGCAGACTGTGTGCACTCGTCTACTTACATCCAGGCCATCCATCTAGAATTCCATATATCTGAGAGATGTTGTCGACGACTTCTGAAGAAAAATAGACTCTTTCGAACTACTTCACGTTGACGAGAGGCATGTGTGGCCTAATATGTGGTCAACTGCCTGCTGTAGTTATTTATCTATAGTAATGTCACAAGAGGTCTGATAGTTATTAGGACTATTTCATGAATAAAATAAAATTTTAAATACGATATGTGCTTAAAATTCGCTCAAAAATATTAATATTATTATCATTATTTCTATTAATCTCTAGATACTTTGGAGCTTTCAAGTTACTTGCGTGAACTTTCTGCTCTCTTCACTTCTTACTTAGAGCCGTAACTCGCTTATCCCTGAGTCCTGTGCTTCTGGGATCAGCGAGTTACGGCTCGCAAGGCCACCGGCCTCAAGTGTACTAAATACTAAAACTTGACGCTTATCTAAGAAGTGAAGAGAGCAGAAAGCTCACGCAAGTATATATTAATAATTGTATATTTATAAATACTTAACCTACTCAGACATTGTAAAGTTGAAATAGAGGAATATCGATTATACATCTTGATTACACAACTTTTAACACTATATCACTTCGGAATATAAAGTATATATGCTTTCACGTGTTAGTTACAAGGTAACCTAGTTAATAACACGTGAAAGCATGTATATATATGTATATATATATATATATATATATATATATATATATATATATATATACACTTTATATTCCGAATGTCGATTACTGCAATAAAGAAATTAGATGATATTCAGTATAATGCCAATTGCGAAAAGCGAAATACAGGTTTAACAATGTTAATTACATGTCCTGCACTTTTCTCTTGTTATTATAATAGAAATACATTTTCATTATCTACTGAAATCATATAACGGCTGGGGGAATCATCATGATTTCCGATCACGATATTTCCGTTCTGGTTGTATAATCATTCACCTCTGCATCGACGTGAGGACGTGAGGCCAGCAGTCGGCTGGTCGTTCTGGGCCCTGATAGGGCTGTAACATCACAGATAATAATAATAATAATAATAATAATAATAATAATAATAATAGGTAATTAGCTATATTCTCAACCGAAGACCGTTTTGTGTCCAGATTTTAAATCATATAGGTGAAGATGAAGACTTTATTGACACTTTGTACATGTCTGACGAAGCACAATTCCATCTCGGTGGTAGTCATTTAAAGGCCGTTCTTTAAAAAAAAATAGAGAGAGAGAGAGAGAGAGAGAGAGAGTGTGTGGCAGACTATGTGCTTTGTGATCTCATGTAAGTTATGTCATTTTGTAAAATTAATTTCTTGAGTTAATAGCAAACTATTTATAATCGCCTCTACTGTGCGCTATATATCTGCGTTTGGTGTGTCTGTATGGTGCTTCGGTTTTGTTATGTAGGAACGATTACTGGGGAATAAATACTTCAGTGATAAAACTCATCATAACTACAAGAGAAGTTGTTATAGTTAGTGAGTTGTTTATATAGACTATTTCGTTTATATGACATCATTCTATTTTCCACCAATGAAGTGCAATGAAATTTTGAATTCCAACCAATCACAGTCAAACATCGCGATAATTTTTGCAGCTAGATTTATCGCTATCAATTTATCGTATGGTCGTTCTTTTGTTTAGTCGGTGTCGCCAACTGTTTCCCCGTAAATTGTTGAGCATAAATCCATTAAGTTACATATACACGGTTAAACTGTTATTTCATCTTTACGCATTCAAGCAATGAATGCAAGATTGATTTCTAATAATAATTAAAATTTTACGCAGTGAAGACGGACGATGTTCAAAACGGTGCACCATGTAGGCACAAAATCTTCATGCATCTTAATTGAACGTACGTTTTCAACTTGAATATTTCAATATTCTTCCCAGACTGCATGAATACGCACATGGAAAATTGAACTGTGTAGATGCAGCTTCAGTCCCGTTACACACTACAGCGAGAATGCGTTTGTCGATCTATGGAAATGTTTTCCTGTAGCACGGAGTAACGGTCGAAATAAGGCTCAGCTGTCACATGGTCCCGCGCCCACAGATAACTAACCTAATTGTAACCTATAAAATCTGTATTACGTGAATGAAATTAAACAATTGATAGAAAGTCAGATGTTCAAATTTATGTAACATCCGCGCATATCAAACCCAAAGACCTCGTATATTGCATACAAGGTCTTTGATCAAACTGCCTTCCGTATGGCGTAATAAAATACGTGTTTTAATTATCTATGCGGAGATGGCTTCACTGTTTAACAACATATGTCTCGCTGTAGTGTGAATACATAAGCATTGCTATATAGCTGTTTCCACACAATATTACATAGTTCCTAGTTCTCGGTGTAGTGTGTAATGTAACGACGAAGTACTAAATAAAGTGTGAAATTCTACTTCCACATCTTCATCTTCTAATTCCATGTCCATTGTAGGCTATCTGAAAAAAAATTACACTCCTTCATTCAGATGTGATAACTGCGTTTTCAACAATTCTTCATTTAATTAATGTATTAATCAGGTTAGTACATGTAATTAACATTGTTAAACCTGTATTTCGTTTTTCGCAATTGGCATTACTGAATAACATCCAATTTCTTTATTGCAGGGTAATCGATATTCAATCTATGTCAACTTCACAATGTCTGAATAGGTTAAGAAGTCGTAAATATACAATTACTATTAACAATTTGTGAGCGAATTTTAGGGATATATTATTTATAGTTTTATTTTATTCCCAAAATAGCCTTAATAAATGTCACTCGAGGTCTGAGATTTCCCAGATAAATCTACTCGTTTCGCCCGTGGATTTATCGGGAAATCTCAGATCTCTCGTGACATTACTGCAGATAATTTTACAACATGAAAATATTTTGTTATTACATAAATCCTCAGAAACCCAACACGATTTCAAAGAATATAACCTTATCTATATTTATGTACATAATTCTTATGCACAAATAAAAAATCTTTTATTAAAATGAAGAGAAGATTCATAAGAGTCAGGCCTGTTTTTAAAAGATACCAAAAACCTTTTTCTCCACATCGAAAAGCAAACTTTTGCCATGCATGCATGGTAAGTTGATGCAAAATTCTGTAATCTTCATGAAGTTTTCTCTCTACTGTTGTAAATATATCTGCCACAGTTTAACTTCGTTTATGAGTTTGTCGGTTACATTTTTGTTGTACTAGGCAAGATATATGGCTCTCAAATGTTAAGCATTGGATAAAGATATGCTTCAATCGTAATCATACTACTTGTCATTGTGTTTCAATTTGCACAGAAACATAAATTCCACTTTCAGAGTTACATATTCACTTACTGCGAAAGACGTAACATCTCTGTAAAACTATTCTGTGATTTTTTTTAAGGAACCGAATGGTTGGAATGTCTGGCAGATTATGTTGCAGGTATTTCAAGTTCTACTGTTGGTCTCAACTTACCATTTTTACATTACCGTCTCATAATCACTTCGTTGTATCTGAACAAACTCGTAGATTGAAAAAAAGACATTCTTGTCAGTCTATGCAGGGTGTTAAAAGAAAAGTATGCAATATTTTAGGAGATGCTAGTATGCATCAAAACAAGAAATTAATGTCTAATAAACATGTTCCTACAACACATACTTCCTGAGATCTGAACACTTGTTCATAGGAGGTGCTCAATGTGACGTCCATTCATGGCAATGCATTCCTCTGCCCCTCGGCGTAAGGAATCACGCACTCTTTGAAATTTTATTTAATACATTAATAAGAAAGTCCTGATAACGATCCCCAGTTAATCTCTGTGGTAGCACGTATGGTTCTATTAATCTATCGCCAAGAACGCCTGCCCATACATTGATTGAGAATCGGTGCTGATGCCTTGTTTCTTCAACTACATGGGGATTTTCATCAGCCCACATTTGCTGATTACCAAAATTCACAACACCATCTCTGCTGAACCCCGCTCATATCCGCAACTAGACTTTTGTTTTCAGTATTCCTTCCGACGTATTAGTATTCCATGCCAGGGGTGTCAACTACGATATGATTATCTGGTAGTCTGCTATATTGTAGGGCAGAGAAATGCATTGCCATAAATGGACGTCACATTGAGCACCTCCTATGAAAAATTGTTCAGATCTGAGAAAGTATGTGTCGTAGGACGCTTGTTTATTAGACATTATTTTCTTGTTTTGATGCATACTGTCACCTCCTAAAATATTGGATACCTTTTATTAACACCCTGTATAATGGTTACCATACTTGCCATTCAGAATTTGACGATGTACTTTTAAACATGATAAAAATACTTTATCATTAATTCCCTTGGAAGCAAAGTAAAACAGTTGTAGTCTAGGATGGTGCCAGAATAAAATGACAACATGCAAATTATTATTATCGGTAGGTCTATTTTCTCGTGGAAAGAAGGAGATCTTTAGGCCTAATGTGACAGCAGTGGTCTCTATTGCTCCAATTATAAAAATATAGAACTTGGTCACTGCTTTGAACTTTATTGAGATTTTCAAAAAGATATCAATTTCAACCTTAACGCATAGATATTATGTATGTTGTATGCATACTAATTCTGATTAGTGTAATATGAAACTAATCGGCGATGTATGCAGTGTAGGGAGAAAGGAATTGGCCACCCTACCCCATTATCTTCTAGTCTAGTTACCTCATAAGTGGTGCCTTGGTGGTATAAATTGTGAGGTTCAGACCTGTCTTCGGACAGTTGACTAAACAACAACAACAAGAACAACAACAACAAGAACAACAACAACAACAACAACAATCTCCCTTGTATGAGTGGGCTCATCTAATACTTGTACTGTGCTGCAACCACGAGAAAGTCTCTGCCGGGTGAGACGAAGCGGAGTAATGCTGTGAATGAATGTTGATGTCATAAGATGTCATAAGGTCACACACGTGGATACTCTTATCTCTATTAGCTCGATGTCACAGCACAAACAATAACATTGATACACATGTATATACTACCCTAGTTACAAAATTAGATCACTGTTAATTTCCTGGTCTTTTAATCTCTCCATACAGGAAATAACGAATGCAGGAGAGCGAATGGTTTTTAAACAGACGTTATAACGATAATATTATATATCTACTTCGTTCCAATAGATGACGCAATAGTAAGCACATTCCTTTCACGGTTGATCTCCTGGTTGGAGAACAGTACTTGTACGGCCTACTGTTATTACACTAATCAGCGTACGACTTCATGATTTCATTTGGAAACTGCCATCTATCAGCTGACACAATAACGAAAGCGATGATACTGTCCCAGTAATTAGTTTTGTGAACTTAATCTATTTCTTCTTTAGTTCATTATTTAACGACGCTGTATGAAGTGTTAGGTTATTTAGCGTTGACAGAATTCGTTATAGTGAGATGGTACTTGAGGCGATGGTGCCTTGAATTCGCCATAGATTAACTGGCATTAGCCTTACGGTTGTGGAAAATCTCGGAAAAAACCAGACCAGAGTATCAGTCCAAACGGAAATTGAACCCATGCACGCAGTCACGCCCGAACTCAACTCCACATCAGCAGAAAAACGTAGGGGATCTGCCGACCGAGCTACGCCTGTGACCTTATCATCCACTTCATCTTACACAAAGCGTTACACATTTTCTCAGTTCGTATGTCGAATATAAACGTTTCATGTGTTAAAGATTCTTAAATTTTAGAGAAAGAAACGCAAATGGGTTATTAAATTCAGGTACTCTACATTATTTAAAAGTTATGCATTGATTTCGTTGAGGCTAGCGTGTGCAGGGCTAGTTTAAACCGATTTTGCAATTCTGAGCAAGTGGTGTCAAAAAATTCCAATATTTTGACGACCACTTCCCCTGCTTAATGTATTTTCACATGATGTAGTAAATGTTATTTTCTTTAGCTACTGTAACTGTCAATGTGCTGTTGGTTGTTTTGTTTTCTTGCGTACTGAAATGAATTAGTGAAATTAGGTGAAATTAGAATATCGATTAGTGTTATGTGGTTATATCTCATTTACAAACATGAACAGTCGCACTTCGCCAAGAAACATGCCTTCTTCAGGACTTAGTGTCTTGAGCATTTTTACTTCTTAAACTATACTCGTATTACAATTTCGCACTACACAGAATGAAATCGCTGGTGGCGTTAAACTTAATATTAACAACGTCGAAATTGTTGGGCATTTTCCCATATTTTCTACGTGACCGATCGTATGGACATATTCTTTCGAAGTTTTGGCTTCTCTACAGTGTTTCTCTGTGGTCCATTATTGCTTATGGGATGTGCAAGGAGGTTTCCGTTCACGATAAGGAGATTCAGGATCTGCCATTTTCCAAAGGAGTGGCCATGATGCATTTGCTAGTCATGAGATTTGCGTATTTCGGAACCCTCTGCTTAAATTACACCAATCTTAGACAAACCGTTGCCTTCACTAAAGAGATATTCAAGTATCTGCAGTTAGACAATGAAGTTACCGCTCTGGAGATCGTGTTACCATTTTATTTCTCAGTGGCTCTCATAGCAACTTCCGAAGTGTTTTACTTGTCCAGTCTGGATGAGGTGCCTTTGTTATGGGCACTTTTAGTGGCGTGCTACTTCTTGTCAGAGTGCTGTGTAACAGTCAGAGAACTGCAGTTGGCCTCCTTCGTCTTGCTTCTGAAAATGCAGTTCTCACACACAAACAAATTAATCTCTGTCATGGAGCAGGACTCACGCAGGACTAGATGTCCCACAATTGTGCATATTCGACGTGATCATATCTGCCTTTCACGCCTCGCAAAGCGTGTTAACTCTATATTCGGATTCCAGATCCAGTTAAGTGTTTCCTATGCATTCTATTGCATCGTGTGTAATACGTACAGCAACATCGGACTGCCATTGTCATCCATCATGCTTCCTGTGTGTGAAATGTTGACCGTCGTCCTCCTGTCAGCGTTCTATTTTCTGAAGCTGATGTGGCTCGTATACAGTTGTGCCTCCACTTCGGGAGAGGTGAGTAACTCATGCAGCATTTAAACATAAATTGAATAAGATATAGCCATATTGAAAAATTATCCATGCTTGCTTCTCGTATGTCTTTCAAAATTTTTCGACCGCAATACAGAACTTGTGGTTAACGTTGTGAGTAATGGATCTTACTACAGTTACTAGTTTCTACAGAAAGTGTTCCATACAAGCCTTTACAATTTTCATGACTTATAACTTCTGAACCAATAATAGCAAACGTATGCAATCTGTTCTGAATTACAGAGTAACTGTGAGAGATTTCTCAGACTAAATGTTGAAAATGTCTTCCACGTGTATCCATATACAACTGTACTCGTGACATCACATTCCGTGACTTTCGCCGAAGTATATCCTCGTCAATGTTGCTGATTTCATTCCTAATGGCCTCACGCAGTTCAGCAAGTGACCGCTGTCTATTCCTGTATACTCTGTCCTTAAGTTAACTCCATAAGAAGAAGACCGCAAAGGTTAGGTCAGGCGATCTGGGGGCCACAGGTTTTTTTAAGTTAGACAATCGCCGAAGAAGCTACTATAAGTTTCATTCAATCGTTAGAAGTATGATATGATTCATCATCTTGCTGGAAGTAGCCTTCTGTCAACTCGATGTCGTTCAATTGCTCTACAAATGTTTTGAATATGAGTCCATCAATACATTCTTGATTGATTGCAGGTCTGTATTTTCCTCGCTCGGTGAGGAGCGAGCTAGTTATCTCCAGCTTTCTTGCCATCGATAAAATTTTTGGCCTGGTTGGAGGAACATTGAGCACACCGAATTCTCTTCCAAATGCCCGTTGTGTTTGAATCAAGGAATTTGTCTTCCAATACGTTTTCACAATAAAAACACGCTGCCGAATTGAGAACTGCATGTTCGTGTTATGACTGCAAAAACTGGAGACAACGAACTAAGTAGTAATACTTACTTACTTACTTACTTACAAATGGCTTTTAAGGAACCCGAAGGTTCATTGCCGCCCTCACATAAGCCCGCCAGCGGTCCCTATCCTGTGCAAGATTAATCCAGTCTCTATCATCATATCCCACCTCCCTCAAATCCATTTTAATATTATCCTCCCATCTACGTCTCGGCCTCCCTAAAGGTATTTTTCCCTCCGGTCTCCCAACTAACACTCTATATGCATTTCTGGATTCGCCCATACGTGCTACATGCCCTGCCCATCTCAAACGTCTGGATTTAATGTTCCTAATTATCTCAGGTGAAGAATACAATGCGTGCAGTTCTATGTTGTGTAACTTTCTCCATTCTCCTGTAACTTCATCCCTCTTAGCCCCAAATATTTTCCTAAGCACCTTATTCTCAAACACCCTGAACCTATTTTCCTCTCTCAGAGTGAGAGTCCAAGTTTCACAACCATACAGAAGAACCGGTAATATAACTGTTTTATAAATTCTAACTTTCAGTTTTTTGGACAGCATACTGGATGATAAGAGCTTCTCAACCGAATAATAACACGCTTTTCCCATATTTATTCTGCGTTTAATTTCCTCCCGAGTGTCATTTATATTTGTTACTGTTGCTCCAAGATATTTGAATTGTTCCACCTCTTCGAAGGATAAATCTCCAATTTTTATATTTCCATTTTGTATAATATTCTGGTCACGAGACATAATCATATACTTTGTCTTTTCGGGATTTACTTCCAAACCGATCGCTCTACTTGCTTCAAGTAAAATTTCCGTGTTTTCCCTAATCGTTTGTGTATTTTCTCCTAACATATTCACGTCATTCGCATAGACAAGAAGCTGATGTAACCCGTTCAATTCCAAACCCTGCCTGTTATCCTGAACTTTCCTAATGGCATATTCTAGAGCGAAGTTAAAAAGTAAAGGTGATAGTGCATCCCCCTGCTTTAGCCCGCAGTGAATTGGAAAAGCATCAGATAGAAACTGACCTACACGGACTCTGCTGTATGTTTCACTGAGACACATTTTAATTAATCGAACTAGTTTCTTGGGAATACCAAATTCAATAAGAATATCATATAATACTTCCCTCTTAACCGAGTCATATGCCTTTTTGAAATCTATGAATAACTGATGTACTGTACCCTTATACTCACATTTTTTCTCCATTATCTGTCGAATACAAAAAATCTGATCAATAGTCGATCTATTACGCCGAAAACCGCACTGGTGATCCCCAATAATTTCATCTACGTACGGAGTTAATCTTCTCAAAAGAAAATTGGACAAAATTTTGTACGACGTCAACAAAAGTGATATTCCTCGAAAGTTACCACAGTTGGTTTTGTCCCCCTTTTTAAAAATAGGTACAATTACAGACTCCTTCCATTGTTCTGGTACAATTTCTTTTTCCCAAATAGCAAGTACAAGTTTATAAATTTCGCTATATAATGCACTTCCACCATCTTGTATTAATTCTACTGGAATTTGATCGATACCTGGAGACTTGTACTTTTTCAGATTTTCTATCGAAATTTCGACTTCTGAAAGCGTGGGTTCGGGTTTGTATTTCAATTTCGTCCCGAACATTTCTATTTGGCCTATGTACATTTAGTAATTGCGCAAAATAGTTTTTCCATCTGTTTAGGATTGATGGAGAGTCTGAAAGCAAGTCGCCATTCTCATCCTTGATCAAGTTTACCCTTGGCTGATATCCGTTCTTAAATTCCTTTATACCCTTATATAAATCTCGAATGTTTTTATTCTTACTATTTGTTTCTACCTCATTCAGTTTTTCCTTCAAGTAACCTCTCTTTTTATTCCTAAGTGTACGACATGCTTCCCGTCTTTCATTGAAATAATTATCTCTCTTCTCCTCAACTGGATCCTGTAAGAATTTCAATTTTGCCTGTTTCCTTCTTTCTACTACCATGCAACGATCTTCATCAAACCACGGTTTCTTTTTCTTAGTTTCATAATAACCTATGCTCTGCTCAGCTGCAATTTTGATACTATCTCTGATATTTTCCCACACGCTATTAACATCTAATTCTTTCTCAACTTCGTCGGAACTATCTAAAGTGGCAAACCTATTCGAAATTTCGACCTGATAATTTTGCTTAGCTTCCTCGTCCTTTAATTTCAAAATATTGAATTTAGTAATATTAACTTGTTGCTCTACTCGCTTGGCTACTGATAATCTTTCTCTTAATTCTCCAATCACCAAATAATGGTCAGAATTACAGTCTGTACCCCTGAAAGTTCGAATATCTACTATACTAGTATGTCTCCGTTTATCTATCAAGATGTGATCTATTTGGGTGTGTGTCAATCCATCAGGAGAAGTCCAAGTATATTTATGTATATCCTTATGGGGGAATGTTGTACTTTTGACAATTAAATTTTTCGATGTGGCAAAGTTGACTAATCTAACTCCATTGTCATTACTAATTGCGTGTAGGCTCTCTTTTCCAATAGTTGGTCTAAAAATATCCTCCCGTCCTACTTCAGCATTGAAATCCCCCAATAAAATTTTCACGTGATATCTAGGGAACTGATCAAAAGTATGTTCCAATTCCTCATAGAAGCTATTCTTTATATGGTCGTCTTTCTCTTCGGTAGGGGCGTGAGCATTTATAACTATGATATCGCACCATCTACCCTTAAGTACTAAATATGATAACCTGTCACTGATAAATTCAACCTTTTTTACTGCTGATTTTATTCTTTTATGAACAAAGAATCCTGTCCCTAATTGGTGATTATTGTTTCCTTCCCCATAATACAACAAGTAATCTCCTATTTGTGATATGCCATTCCCATCTAAACTAACCTCTTGTACTCCTACGAAGTCTATTCTATATCTAGCTAGTTCTTTTGCTACTAATGTTACCCCTCCTGTTCTATAAAGACTAGTTACGTTCCAAGTGCCAAATCTCAAAACCTTATTCCTTTGCTGTGGTCGTGCCAGAGAATCAGTACTAAGTAGTAATAGCCAACGATAGTCATAATATTCAACAGTGGATGGTAAGGGTACCAATATAGATTCTTCCAGAGTCACTGATATTATTAAACTCAATTTCAAGTTTATACTAACTTCCAGAGGGAAATTAGAACTCATTAAAATTGTAAAGGTTTATATGCATCGCTCTGTATTAAGAAAATGTTGATTTAATAGAAATGTCGATATTGCATAGCCCGATATTATAAGATCAAATTAAGCTTAAATAATTTTTGGAGGTAAAAATGTACAATCTAGTGATTATATTTCAATCCCTTTACTTGTGATTCTTGCTACGTCTGGCTGTTTATATTTTGCTTGGTCTCTATTTCATTCTTAGCAATGCATTCATTTCATTCTCTCTCCTCGCACTTGTCCTTTTCTCTTAATTCTTTGCGTATATCTTCCAGTGTTTTCATTTAATTTTTTCGTTTTATACTCTATTTCCTTCCCATTCTTACCTCTTTTACTTTTATCATTTTTAAATTAATCTATTTCTTCATTTTAATCGAATTATCAATTTCTGTCTAAATAGTTTTCTTTCTTTCGTGCTTTAATTCTCTCATATCATATTTCCGTCGTTTGTTCTCTTGTTGCTAATCTATTGTCGGTTCTTTCCTTTCTCGGCTTAACTCTTCCTATCTTCAATTTTTTCTTGAGCAGTTGTTTCTTTCCCTGCCACTTTCATTCGCTATAACCTTTCTGCTTGCCTTTTCTCCTTTTTAATACATATCTTTCTCTTTCTTACGTGCACCTGTTTATCACCTGAAACGTAATTTCTTTTACTACACACTAGAAATGCATGAAGCCATGGCAGCAACATAATTCATACCATTAAGCTAACAAACTCATGCCGCCCTCTTCACAACTTCATTGTATACCACATATACTAAGAGACAGAGGACTGGAAGCTATTGTTAAGAACATGATGTGCACTTGCGGGCTTATGTTGGCTCAACAGTATGAAAAATGTTAATTCAAAACTTACCACTTAGTTTTAACAGACAAACCATTCGCATACATTTGCTGAATGTCGTTTCACTACGAATTTTGAGTCTGTTGGAGAATCATTTTCAAGTTCATTCAGATAACTTGAAGCATGAATTCATTGGTAGGAAAAAAGCGAGACTTTTATTCTAGCATCTCACCACTCATATTTATCGCCAAGTTCCACGGTCTCCTGCCCCTTGTGTTCAAAGAGGTAACTGGACACCGTGCGCTACAGAAGTCGAGAGTTGCTGAATGCTACAGCTTTCTCCTATTCCTGGTTGTCTCGGCACTGAAGATTAAGGTGGTAACTGACCTCTACCAACTACAATTGTACACGGTCATCGATTCCGTTCTGTACATTCACACATGTCTGCACTCTCTGGTGGGCATCGTATCCTACATCTCGCTCTTCTTAAGTTTTTTCTACCACAGTGAGATAATGGAAGTCATCAACAAACTGGCCGTGCTTTCCCAACAAGAGCCACGCATGCGTGCAGTATTTCAAAGGCAGATATTCTTCTGTGCGATTCAAATTAGCACGTGTGTTGTTATTAGCGTGGTTATCATATACTTTACCTTCTTACTGTGCAACCAAGAAGGGGTCGACTTGATGAACGGACTTACAGATTACTTGACCATCACTACTATTCTCTACTTCGACATGCTCTTCGCAAATTTGGTCGAATTTCTCAAGGATCTGTTTCGCACGACCAACATCCAGTTGGAATCAACGGACCTGCACCTGGTAGAGGATTTGATTGGTCACTATGTTCTCGTGTGTGACGCAGGTGAAGCTCTGTGCCATGCATTCTCGCTT
Organism: Periplaneta americana; assembly: GCF_040183065.1. Taxonomy (NCBI): domain Eukaryota; kingdom Metazoa; phylum Arthropoda; class Insecta; order Blattodea; family Blattidae; genus Periplaneta; species Periplaneta americana. Next base: position 104,591,261 of record NC_091119.1, on the reverse strand, counting down.
CTCGTAATGTGTTCAGTGGCCTTCAAATTTATTTCGTTCACAATATACGTGCACTATGGTGTGGCTCGTATGATCGATCACACGTTCACGATAAATACTGACAATGTGGACGTCATCATTCTGTGCGTCGCAGTGCTTAATGTAGTGCCGCTTTTCCATCTGGTGTGGTCCTGTGCTAGGACATGTACCGAGGTGAGTTGGTTCGAAGTTGAATTATTTAATTGTGAATATGATTATTCTTCTTCTAACTTTCGCTCACTTTAATTGAATACTACCATCTTCGGGAGGTAAATTAAGATATTGAGTTTGAATCGAAATATTTAACCAGAACTTTGGGTACCACCCGGAGGACTCCAATAACAATTTTAGTTACAACCATGTATATCGTATCCACCATGTGTTACAATGGACCTTTGGGCATTTTTAATGCTTATGTTGTGCGCGACATCTTAGATCGGATGACTTGCTGAACGGATGACTACTCCGTTCGACTCCCGCTCATACTCATTAGGATTTCTGACACCATTATATTTATAATGGAAAAGGAACAATTTTACGGAAAGAGCTGGGGCTCTCAGGATATTATATGGTTACTGAACTCAAGTTCTAGATTGAATTAATTATTATGAACGGAACTCCACTTGATTTATTAAATATAAACAAATTAACATAATGGATTTCTCGCATGGTATATCTATAGTTGGAGCACATACCATCACGATGTCCTTTCCTTTCGATTCTCTATCACTGACCGACCGTATCGCTGTCTGTCCCCAATTTTCTAACAAAACGCTTTTTGTTCTCTTACCGGCTTCCTGGCCATGGTGCCACCCACGCTATCCAACAGTTGTGATTGGCTTTAAACCCTTTTTGTTTATACGTGCTTGAGGTTGTTGTCTTAAACATCTGTTACAATTAATTCAATTCAGTCCAATACAGCAATACGTCGCTTTAAGGAGACTACGCGTAAGAAAAGAGTACGAACAATGCATGATTTAATTTAACCAATTAAAATACATGATTAGTTCCACTGGACCAATGTGATTAGTCCAAAATGAAGTAATTCATAATTATGTGATAGTCAAAATATCATTCGTATACTCTCATCAAGAATGCGCTGATAATATATGCGTGTACTGATAGCGTATTTATTGCTGCAGTTGCTGTGCGGGAATATCAGATACGTTTTCTAGACCGTAAGCATCCAAATCGAGAGGGATTTACACGTACTTATATGGATTTAGCCGGTTGTGGAAATGTTCCAAATAATTTTGTACAAGATGAAGAATCGCAATCAGAACGAATTGAAGAAATAAGATCTGCTGATATTGCGATTATAAGAGAAAAAAGCACGGCTAAGAACAAGAAGAATTGCTGCTCGTTTTGAACTTAGTTATTCCCCGGTTAGGGACATACTAAAATCTACATCATGAAGGAATATATCCATATGATTACACAGTGCACTACGTACTATCCTAAGACTTCTCTCGTCGTTTCAACTTTGTTCCATCCAGAAATACAGTAATTACAAAAAATTATTGATGGACTGCACAGTTCACAAAATGCACACGTATGAGAATTGCAGAATTACTGTCTTATTAGACAAAGGATCTTCCAGCAATGATTTTAAATAATGTTTATTGTATAAAACTGAACTATTAGTTTCTCTTGTTATTAAAGATAATCTAACGGGAGCAAGATATGAAGTGTTTATGAGTAAGAGTTTACCTTCCAGTCCACAGATCTCTGATCGCTACATGATTACTTGTGGGATCTCATGAAAACTTTGGTTTACGAGCCCGAAGTTGAGACTGAGGCACAGATATTGCAAAGAATTAACGTTACTACAGAGCACATAAAACATAATCCCGTTAATATTCCAGAATGGTTGTATTCATTAATGCATAGAGCTGAGAAGTGTAGGGAAGTCTTGGAAGGCATTTTGAGTCAACCCTCTTCTGTTCACACTATCTGATATCTTTTGGACTTTTGTCTAAAGTTGTAACAAGTCACTGGAAACGTTGGCCTATATTATTATTTCATATCGCAATATTTACAGGCAGTGATAGATTGTTGCTGGTCACTGACAGCGGGAACTGAAAGAATCCTCAATGTTTATGAAGGAAAAGTACTTCGTAAAATAATTGGCCCAACCTATGAAAGTGGCCAATGGAAGAAAATATACAATAATGAAGTACCGGTATATAAAATATATGGAAATCCTCCGCTCTTGAATGTAATAAGAACAGGAAGATTAAGATGGACTGGACACGTTATGAGAATGGACAATTAAGAGACTTCAAAAAGAGTCCTAACTGATAATCCTGGAGGAGATCGGAACTAAGGACGACTGAAACTCGATGACTGGATGGAGTGAACAAGAATTTAAAGAAGCTACGATGTCGTAATTAGAGAACTGTAGCACAGAACAGACTGACATGGAAAAAAATCATTGCAGAGGTAAAGGTTTTCTAGAGGACTGTAGCACCAACGAAGAAGAGAAGAACATTGTTTGTTGCTAGGATTTGTTAAATTCGTGATACAAAACAATTTTTATTTCTTGTGATTATATTTCTATATTATAACGTAAACTAACAGAGAAATAATTGTAAAAATTTCAAACTTCAGGCTTTTGTACCTCGTAAAATAAATGGAATTGTTAGGCCTATTAAAGTATGTTAAGTTAAATCGATGTAGAATTCACCAAGAATTATGTCCTTAAAATGTTATGCATTAAGGACATACACTTTGTACATAAAGTAATAAATAAGTACTGTAAAATGAAAATGCTCTATCAGTAATACAAAGTGAAATCGAGTACCTGATTCTTACCAAAGAGTATGTACTGTGAAGGAAACTCGATCTTTCAACAGTTAAAGATAATGACATAGACCAAATAAATGCATTTTGTTAAAAATTCATGGGCCTGAAACTGATATGGAGCGATAAGTTATCCTATACATATAATATTTGGGAGATTGTAGAATGATGCAGAATAACTTTGTACAAATTCAGTATAAACGTCTCCATTATTATTTTCTGTAGGCTATGTAAAGCTGTATAAACTTGTAAGATATTCGATTTTCCCCAGAAACGCAGGGAATAGGCTGTTTCGTAGTGCAATAGACAGATTGATCTGAATTTCGCTTTCTTTACTCTTCATTTCATTTCAAATTTATATTGCGATCTTCGTTTGACTGCAAATTGCTCAACTGCATGCATATATAATGACATTGTGAAGATTTTAATGGATTGAATATTGACCTATTTCCTTACATTATCATTGGCTGCAAACTGCTCAACTGCATGCATGTACAATCTCATTGTGAAGATTTTAATGGATTGAATGTTGACCTGTTTCCTTACATTATCTAGCAACGGACGCTATTCAGAAATTTGTTTATAGGCCTAGTGGTAATCTTTAAGTGTTTTCACCTTTGTTGACTGTCAATCAGGTCGCTGAAGTGGAAGATTTCAAATTATTTGCTTGTGTGTAGTCATTTATTTACTTGTGTGTAGTCACCCACATATAAAAAAAGGTGTTTAGAAATAGTGACAAGAAAGAGGGGTTCACCTATCTAAAGTCGGTAGATTTTGATATTGATTCCTGTTACCAGAGGTGATAGAAGTTAGAAAAAAATCACAACTAAAGTAGCAATAATTCTGCAAAAATTAATTAATTTCTTTTGATAATTGTGTTTGTATTTGTTACGAACTGTAGTCTATTACTTTATAAGGAACAAAAGAAAACATGTGATTTCATTTGCACTAGATTGTCGTAGTAAGCCTATGTTATTAATTTTAAATAAAAACAAATTATTTTCTTACCAAAGAGTATTACATATTTCTGCATCATACTAGGATAAATTTATTTTTAAATAGTGAATACGAAAATAATTTTTCCGAAACATTTTAAGATTAATCACTGTCAAGAGACAGAAGGAGGTCATGTCGTATTATTGTCGAAGTATATAATGTTTATTCCCATGTGTAAATTGCATTGCAATTTGAGATAACACTGTTACACTCACTGTTACTGTCTCTGTTATTAAGTTATACAAATGTGAAGTTCGTAAATTGTTGTGACTCCACGAAGAGTAAATAAATGTTGTACAATTATAGCAACTTGTTATTGGTGATATTTTGTATCACACTGTAGTTCTGAAAACCGTGCATTATTCTGCTTAACTTCACATAAGAATAAATCGTTATATTCGGAACCATTCATGCGAGGTGCGTCCAGAAAGTAAGTTTCCCTGGAGCTGTTTACAGAAAGAAAACACAATTTCATGGAAAGATTCATTGGAACAGATACAGCAATTGTTGAGTTATTTTCAACATATTCCCCACCGGCACTGAGACATTTGTCATACCGTGGTATAAACTTTTGTATCCCTATGACGTAGAAGTCTGTTGCCTGTTATCGGAACCAGTGTGTGACAGCCATCTGCACCTCTCTGTCACTGTGAAATTGCTGACTGAACATGAATTTCTTGAGGTGTCAAAAAAAGATGGTAATCACTGGGAGCGAGATCCATGCTGTATGGTGGATGTTCAAACATATCCCAGCGAAACTCCTGCAGAAGATCTGTTATGCGCCCAGCCGTATGGGGCCGAGTGATTACCATCGTTTCTTACACCTCAAGAAATTCCTGTCCGGTAAGCATTTTCACAGTGACAGAGAGGTGCAAATGGCTGTCACACACTGGTTCCGATTCCAGGCGACAGACTTACTGAACAGGGATACAAAAGTTGATCCTACGGTATGGCAAATGTTTCATTTCAAGTGGGGAATATGTTGAAAAATAGCTCAACATTTGCTGTATCTGTTCCAATAAATCTTTCCATGAAATTGTGTTTTCATTCTGTAAAATGGCACAGGGAAATTTTCTGGACGCGCATTGTAGTCAGTTTTATCATTATTAATTTCACTAGATCGTGCAGTGTAACGAGATGCAACATCCTTTCACGTGAGTTGATACTGCCTATGCTCACAGTCCTTCTCATTGCATTGAACTTACAATTGTGGAAGTGAATTTTGTCACAATAATACCACAGTCTAGTATATACAGTCACGAAGCTCAGTACGTAGTAAATATGCATCCATAGATAGTTGCCAACCACTAGGATCGCTAATATCGCCTCATTACAGACAATGCAAAATAGTACCGGCACAGTCTAGTGTTCCTAGTACCCTCACAACTCAAGCTTCGTGACTGTATATATTAGAGTGTGATAATACCCCACGCGACATGTAATCGCTACAGGCGCTGTTTCTCCTTGACCTTTACAACTGTAAATCATACATTATATAGAAGACAAATATTTAACTTGTTTTTTCTGCCATAGGCCTAATGTTTTATTTTGCAATTTATAATTTTCTTTCCTTCCCCTCCTACAATTTGTTATTCTGCTTAACTCCATTGCGTTTTCGATTCCAGTTTTCTATCTTTCTTAAGTCTTTCTTTTTCATATAGGCCACTACTTTCTGTTTCTGGTTACTCGCTCTCTCCCTCCCTTCGAACATTCTTCGAACATGTTTCGCTTCCGTTTTTCTTTCCTTTTCTCTAATATACAGACCTATTGCTGACTGAAGTACATAACTTGTGTTTATTTACTATGTTACTGTAAGAACAGTTAATTTGAATGTAATTTCTATACTCAAAGGTTGTCGAGTTACCGAAATTCGTTTATGAGATTCGTACTCCTTTGAACCGAACTTCAACTCTGGAAATCAAAGCATTACCCTTTTTGTGAGAGACTTCGGTAGCCACACATAATCTTGTGACTTAGGAAATTTCAATCGTTAGAGCGTATATATTTTGTAATGCCGGGTACATAAATGTATATTTATGTACCGATTTTTCTGTGGAAATGTTTCTACTTCTGCTGTTGTGAAATACCACCAGCGATTTTCTCGCCTGTCAGTGCTTTTAATCATAATGAATGCAAATATAATATTAGTTTATGAGTCATTTGACATTTAATACTTATATTGTAGAGAATTAAATAATGCTTTTATACTTCTTTGCATAAATTTCAGTAATTTATAACTTTCATATACAGAGTAGTTCCTCGTCTTTAAGTATAGTTACTCTATTGGTAAACATATTGTACGGGATAGCATATAAGTAATCAAAACTCCGTAACAAGCTCGTCTGCAACTCACTTAGTTAAATCTGAAAGTCATAAAAACAAAGTATCTAGGAGGACTAATAACCCAACACATACTTCAATTAGGTCTAATAGAGTGCAATTATTCACTCGAGCGATAATTACGTGTCATCTGATACTTGAAACTTTTGAAACGTCTACTGACACTGATTCTCAATATTTAAACCAATGACTATATTAGTTCAATGTTATAAAATATACTTATACTACTTTTCGTTTTTCCCCAAATAATATAGGCTACATTAATTTTGTGAAATTCTGCTGCTGTGAATTTGGCCCATTTTCATAAAAAATCTCCTTACCACATTAATCTGAGGTTATTTTCCCTCAAGTTATGCAATGTAGTCATGAATCAACTTGTATAATATGTTATTATGCTACTATTTGCCACTACCCACATACTAGAATATTCAATGAAACTCTTGTTAGAACATGACTGCAAGTGCGTGACAGGTTCTTAACAATGGTTTCGAGTCGTCTTGTATGCTTCCCGCAGTACAGTTTTAAAGAGCTTTAACAGCATTAATTGATTGAGAACGTGTCACTTAACTTTATTAGAAGACATTCGCATGCATCTCCTTGATTTCCGTTCGTTCCGCATATCAGATCTTTCAGAGAATTGTCAAGTTGAATCACATAGCCTGAAGCATGACTGTATTTAAAGCGAGAAAGCGAGACTTTTACTCTACAATTTTTCCACTCATCTCCATCACAAAATTTCATGGTCTTCTGCCCTTTGTTCTAAAAGGAGAAGTAGGGCATCGCGCACTGGAGAAGTCCAGACTGGCTAAGTTCTTTAGCTTTGTATTGCCGCTGGTTATCGCGGCCCTAAAGATCAAGGTGGTGACCCAAGTTTACCAGCTCAAATTGCACACAGACAACAAATTTGTAGTTTATACTCACATGAGTCTACGTAACCTGGTTGGTATTACATCCTACATATCGTTCGTCTTAAGTTTCTTCAAAAGTGGTGAAATAATGGAAGTCATCAATAACTTGGCCGAGCTTTCCCAGCAGGAGATAAATATGCACTCTTCCTTGCAGGGGAATTTGCTGTTCTGTACATTCCAAATTGGCTCGTATGTTGTCATTTGCATAGTTCTCATCTACTTTTGTTTTTCAATCTCCATGGACAAGGGTTTTCAGGCAATGGAAAGCCTCATGAATTACTTTGACATCACCACTATTCTGTACTTCGACGTATTGTTCATAAGTTTGGTCTCGTTTCTCAAGGATATGTTTCTCTCTATCAGCTTACAGCTGAATTCTACTCACTTGCACCTACTGATGGATTTGGTGAGGCGGAATGCTCGCGTGTGTGACGCAGTTGAAACCCTTTCCCAAAAGTTCTCGCTCATTTTATTGTGTTCAATGGCCTTCAAATTTATTTCCTCCACGATATACATGCATTATAGTGTGGCTCGAATGGTGGACTGCACGTTAGTGATCAACAGGGATGGTGTGAACGGCATCGTTCTGTGCATTGGACTGCTGATCGTAGTGCCTCTGTTCCATCTGTTATGGTCCTGTTCTTGCACATGTGTCACGGTGAGTATTTTCGAAGTTAATATGTTGAACTTCAAACAAAAATTCGTTCTTACACACGCACTCATTGGATAGCACTGGTCGGCCTCGGTAGCGTAGTCGTATAGCGCTGGCCTTCTGTGCTCGATATTGCGGGTTCGATCCCGGACCCAGATCGATGGCACTTAAGTGTTCTAATGTCAGTAGATGTACTGGTATATAAAAAAACTCGTGCGGAACAAAATTTCGGAACACCAGCGACGCTGATATAACATCTGCAGTTGCGAGCGTCGTTAAATAAACCATAATTTGATGATTGATAGCACTATTTTCTAACCGTAGAACAACATAGATTTACTCAAATTGCTTATATACATTTTGCAACCATTTGCATCGTTCCAAGAACAAAAACTTTTAATATAAACCATTTTCGCTAGATTCAACTTCCGAACCAATGGGATGTTAGATAGTCATACCTGTGGATTTATACTAATAAGGATTTTATTGAGGATGCAATACGTAATCTCTTACCTTTGAGCAAACTTCACTAAACCGGTGCGAAATTTTATGGATTATAAGTTCGTAATAGTAAATCCTAGATTCTTATATGACTGACATGATTGAATTAGTTATTTATAAAAGAAAAATATGCACAAAATATTATTACAAGTAATAAATCACAGTATATTATCTGGGTATAAAATCAGTGATCATAAAGAAGAGGATCCAAATTCCATTAGAAATTCATTTAACAACCTATAAATAATTAACATTCATAACTTAATAAAAATTATTCAGATGATGTTGGAACTTATTATTTAAGAGATATATTTAACATTTAGTTTTCAGTACTCAAATTTATTCCCACTACACTAGAAGACAAAATATTCTCCTGTAAGCTTGTATGATGAACTAGGCCTAGAAAGTAATCTTCTGAAAGCCTGTTCAAAATAATTAAATTACTTTTTGTAAATTTGATTGTCAATTGAATACTGTATTTTCTCAGAGATTCAAATAGCTAATTATACTCTCATATAACCGTTAACAATATTTTCAAAAGTGTTTTAGGAGGTTATGTATAATAGATTAATCGTTACTTGAAAGCCAATATTATTTTAAAGTTTAGAAGCAGTTTTTATTTCAAGAAAATAACAGAGATTGCAGCTTTTTGTTTGATGAATTCTTTAAATTCTAAATTAAATGCCGGGAGGAATATTTTATGAATTGATTGAAGCATCTGACTTTGTGGATCATACTACATTGGTAAGCAATTTAACGTTGTATGGTATTAAAGATGAGACCTTAGGTAGCTTTAGATCTTACTTACACACGAGAAAAACTATATATAATTACATAAAATATTAAACATGGAATTCTCAAGGAATAAATTTTATCCATTTTTGTTACTAGCTTATGTTATTGTTATTAATTTAGCATTAGCCTTAAATAATTCATCCCAGGTAATTTTATTTACAGATAATGCAAGCGTGTTTATTTCAAGTAAACAATACGATCACTTTACAAACAATTATTATACAGAGCTATAGCAAATACATTATTTATTATTTATTTATTTAACCTGGTAGAGATAAGGCCATCAGGCCTTCTATTCCCCTCTACCAGGGGATTACAACTACATTATTAAGAATACAATTACGATTATAATTACAATTAATATTAACTTTACAAATACAATAAAAATCAAAGTACTGAAAGATTACCTGATTAATAAAGGCTAAACAGTTTATTGTAGAAGTAGAACATTATTGGTTTAGTGCAAATAAACTAGCATTTATATTGGTAAAACAAGTGTAATGAAATTTAGTGCACAAAACTTTATTTTGGTTTGGAACTGGTTAGTCAGTTGAACTGTAAAACATGTTCCTTATGTGAGGATTGTCTTTTATTCATTGACATCCTATCCTCTATTGTCAATATAAACATTCTTAAGTAACATACTTTGCATACTTCCGTTCTGTAATCAAATATGGAATAATATTTTTGGCTGACTCATCTGGAGATAAACATATATTTTTTTTTTATTTACAAAATAAATCCCTTAGAATGATAGGAGTTTACAAAAGGTCATGCTACAGAATGGTTTTCTAAATTGTACAAATATTGACCGTACTTTCTCAGTTTATATTTTTCTCAGAGTATGTTTTATCTACTGATAAGAACATTTTTTTTAAATTTTAATACAAGATATAAATTTTATCTGTGTTTATCCTCTGTTGGTCTAAGGTGTTATAAAAATTGACTACAGTCTTCAGTGCACTGCATTGTCTAGATATTCTATAGAGCCAAGAGAAAAAGTTTAGAACACAATTTTATTAAACACCTTTAACCATATTAACACCTTCCACTCAACAAATGAACTATTTATGCTTGTAAATTAAGTTGTAATACTTATAATATATTATATACTAGTACTGTGTAATATTTTACTTCTGAAATTGTTTATATAAGAGTTATAGAATGCAACATATGAAACGAAACGAAATAACAATAATATAAATTAAAATGATTACTTCTCACCACAGAATGTAGCTTGACGAAGGTTTATATAGAACGATAAAAGCTGTAACAGCTATAACAAATAACAATGTTAGGCATATTCCCCCGGGGATAAATACATTCCAACTCCCGTAATACATTATGAAATAGAGATGTAGCCCTATAAACTGAGAGAAATGCCTAACCAACTGTTGAGCCAGATCAGAAAGAGGAATAATATATTTTGAATAATTCAGAGAATTAAATTACCCATAGTGGAGTCACGCATGAAAGTGAAATCCAAAACTCATCAAAAAGAACTCGTTCAGGACCACTCGTCCGATTTCTGACATAACTCGCGAGAAAAATCTCGGGTATTGATCGGCAGGCATTAAGCAAAGAATATCGAAAGAAAAAGTAAGGAATCGAACGATTGTAGAATTAATCTATTTGATTTTGAGACATCTTCTGCACTGAGAGTTGAACATCTTCAATGTAGTCACATAAATTTTCATCGGGAGTTTGAAAACGAAACAAAATGGACGTTTCGAGAAGTTTTAATTCTCTTTATGTATATGCAATGTTAAAAATGTGTAATCAATTCATGCAAATTTAGTAGGATAAAGTTGCCTATTTATGTGATACCCCTAATCCCGTGATACTTTTTAAAAATGGAATGTCAGTCAAAGCTTTGCCGTTCGACCATAGCGACAGACATCTCCCTCGAAAGATTACATATTTCGCCTACTTTTGAGACATCGGTGAACTTCCTAGCAAGATACCCAACCCGGTGACATTCAGTGAAAAGACCTATCACGGAATTAGGAGTATCACGGAATTAGGCAACTTTATCCTATATTCTTAGATGTAGTACGATGCTTTGTAGACAAGAATGAGGATTTGATTTTCTTTAATAAATTCCAGAAGATGTTTTGTTTCTCAAAGATATGCATATTAATTATGCATTAATAATTAAAGACTTAATTGGACGTGATTTAAAATTTAGGCAAGTACTGGATAAAATTAGACAAGTATTTATGTTCACAATAAGAAGAACACATGGTGCCCAACCTGTTTGCAGAAGAACTATAAGGATTTTTCATAGCCGGAGTGTCCTGGAGATTAGTGGGCTGCTCCCTTCGATTTTGAATATTGGCTTCAGCTATGTCGAGAAGCCTTAGGTCCGCCGTCGTTGAAGGCGAAGTAGGTACATTAAATAAATTTAGATACTGTGCCACATTTGAGATACGCTCTGTAGCCATTGAGAAGTTAATTGGTGACCAAATTAATGTAATCTGTAAAAACAGTCGGTCCATATCCCAGTGTGGTTACTTGCAGACGTGAATCTCACCCTGGGTACTGGGCAACATTAGCACGGACACTGTTGTGTTGAAGGATTGAGAGATGAATTCTCCATTCTAATTTTAACTAACAAACTCAAAACGCCACAGGGAAGGGTGAGGAATAGCTGTTAACAATGGTACAATGATTTCAGAAGCCAAATCTTGAAATATTCTAGAGACGGAATGGAAATTTAAGTTGATGATAGTGATGATGATGATGATGATGATGATGATGATGATGATGATGATGATAGAGGAAGAAGTACATGGGGAATCAGTAAGTACGTTAGCCCAAGTAGGCTTCCTGCGCATGATGGAAAGAATTGCGTATTTGGCTTCTCGTTTTCAAAATTTATCCGCATATCATCAGCTAAGTACAAGATCTCATCATAACAATTTACTCAGTATACCCTACCACAAGACATCTTTATATTCTTCATCCTATACAGTTTCAGTTGCTAGAAATTGGAACTCCCTTCCGAGTGATATAAGGGGTTGTTGGACAATAACTTCATTTAGGTCAAAATTACATAAATTCTTACTTAACAGATTAATTGCTGATTAATATTTGTTACTTATAATGAAACTAACATCTGTCCATTCTTATTATTATTATTATAATTAATTCCTCTAAATAGATTTACAAAACCTCTAATGGCAATTACATTAATATTCTCATTATAGAAATAGAAATAAATATATATATATATATATATATATATATATACTCCCTGTAACATAGTCCTAGTAAGCTTATATTAAATTAATTTTCATCATTTTACTAGCTATCTCAAATATTAAATTAATTATAATTAATTGAATTAAATTAGCTCATAAATTAAGTTACTACTTTACCTTATAGATTTATCTAAATTTAAATAAATGTGTAGTGAAGAATATTGCTGGAGAACCTTTTAAGTCTAGTGTAAATATTTGTAATTTAAATTTATGTATTGTATTGATTAAGGCTGGTTGAGTGGAAGAGAAGGCCTTATGGCCTTAACTCTGCCAGCGAAAATAAAACATTATTATTATTATTATTATTATTATTATTATTAATTATTATTATTATTATTATTATTATTGCGTGAGAATTGTGCTGGCCGGCTAATCCGTCTGCACCGTCCGCCACAGTACGTATTCCTCTACAGTTACGAAATCCGTAGACCATATCTCCGATATCGTATCTGTAGTATTTTACTGACCTACATGTACAATGTCTTTGTCAGACGAGGCTCCGGTTCTTCTTTCACACTTCTGAGTCTAAAATCCACCACGACTGCCATCTGCCAATATTTTTGTACAAAGAGCAAGGAAAACCCACCATGACGGACGATCGATTTGGCGTCACGCAAACACAAGTAGTGCCCTATTTTTTTTAGAAGTAGAAAGTAATATTGATAATTAAATGTAAAAACATGGAATATTGGTGGAATAATGAAGTGAAAGTGCAGATCCACTGAGATACCCTCACAACCTTGGCTTTGTCCACCACAAATCAGCGATGATGGACAGTCTGCAAAGGGACTGATGGCTTTTTAACACAAAATGAGTCATCTTAATATGTGAAGAAAAAATAAATAAACGAAAACTGGCGAAAATGTGATTGAAGCAACTGCGATTCATATTTATTTTAAACTGTAACTAATGATAATGTTTATGAAACAATAACCGAAATATTTCCTTCAATCCATTAGAATCATAGTAAAAATTGCTGTAATTAATTCCTTCTCATTTAAGTACATAGAGTAATCAATTCTTTTCGAATACAACCCAATTGTTATACTGCATGAGTCACAGGACATTAGATTCACAACAGCTCATTACCGATGACACTATATGGGACTCAAATCCACGATCGTCGTTTAAAAGCTACGTTGAATAAGTCATAATCACTCGTGGAGTAAGCCATGGCAGGCATTATTAAACTTATTCGGTTAATTAGTTTTATTTTATGGCAAGGATAACTCCTTTATTCAATTAAGTAATTTTATTTTATTAACTAATAACGGAAAACATTTACAATCTGATAAAAATACGAATTTATTTGTTTTCCTAAGTGCTTGACAGCGAACGACATATCGACATAATACTTAGTGTTCGTAAACAGTTCAATTCTCTATTTTACGACAAAAAACAGTGACGTGCAAGTGACGTGATCAGAGAGTCGACAAGTCTTGAGAACAATTTGGTTTTATGAACGCTTCCAAGTAGATAATGAAAGTAAAAGGGATAACCCATACAACCAATGGAATGCGACTCTATGTAGCATTATAAGAAAACATCCAGAGTCGTGTTGAGAATCGAGTTTGAGTGTCATTGTTTGTGTGTAATTTTATTCAGTTCTCTAGTTCATGATCATATGTTTGATACATATTATCATCATATAATTCAGATATTCGTCCTTTTGACACGTTTCATATTCAACGCTGCGGGAATTATTAATCAACATTAAATATACTCAACTAGTGGAATATTCTGGTCATGTAATCATTTTGGCGGAAAGTTAACATTCAAGACAACGCTGGACGAACGCCAGTGAAGGAAGACGAAACTTATCTTTCTTATTGAGAGTAACATTTCAGTTTGTTCTTCCAAATTTGATCCGATATAATTGAGTTACCACCTGAACCGAAGAATAACAACACTTTCATGCGTAATTTTTATGACAATTCAATTTTTCTAGTCTGATAAAGTGTAAGAATTGTAGTATTATTTACTGAATGTAGGATGTCAAGCAACAATTGATGTGTACTGAGTGCAGTGACAGTATGTAATTAACGGAAATTACATAATTGAACTGATTTTAACCAAAATAATACATGTATGTAAGTAGATAACTCAATATTAATTTCTATGCAATAGGTGCTTTCAAAGTTGCTTATATAAGTATAAACGACTCACTTTAAATACGCAGACAGCTATATTTTCGTGTCAGATTTTAAGGGTTTGAATACATTTTGTATCAACGATTATAATATGAGATTCCTATTCCTTATCTTATATATTTTTGGCTTCGCTCCATTGACGATACCAGAAATAAAATCACCAAACGTATCGAAGTTTTCAGCACTGTACAGCATTACTGTAATGACATTCGTTGCAAGTTTACAACTTATAAACCTCATCAAGGAAGACCGGGTGTACGGATTTGCCTCCCCTTTCACGAACTCCATCAGCATCGTCCAGTCAGTCATCACCTTTGGAATGTACATATCGGCAATTTTTTTGTACTTCACACAGAGAAAAACGCTGCGGAAGACCATATTGGAGATTCTGGTCGATGTGAACAGCGGGATCCAGTACGCCATTCTCGCATTACTCTCCGGACTCTACATAACAGATTTTATCGTATGGATCAGATCTGCCTATGACTTTGTATTCCTTATGTCAAACTACACAATGGAGATAACGAGCGGTGCAGTGGAATGTCAGTTCGAAATTCTCGTCAGGATTGTTGAGAATCACTTTGTTCAGCTCAACAATGAATTGGAATTGCTCTTCAAGAAGAATAATGAAGAAGACGCGATGTGTTTCGAGGCTGAATTTACACCAATAGGAGTTAGCGAGTGTTCTATCAACCGATATAACAAAGAAACAGTTACAGAAAATCACTTCAGTTCAATAGTGTACACCGATCATAATTCTGCACACAAAACACTGCCAGATACTCAACTGCTAGGAAGACTGAGGCTTCTCGAAATGCGCCACTTGCATCTGTGCGAGGTCTCAAACGAGTTGAACCAGATATTCTCGCTCAACCTGGTGGCGAACTTGACATATAATTTCATTTGCCTGTTATGCAACAGTTACTACGTGTTGTCCCTTTTCATCACGTGCAACCATGAATGGAACTGTAGCTGTAGCTGGTGGTTTTTCGGTGTCCCATGGACGGTGTACTTTCTGCTCAAGACTATTTTGCTGGTTTCTTCCTGCCACGCGGCGCAGTACCAGGTAATTCATCACGTTATTGTCACATTTATCACATAGTATTCCACATAATTATACGTATTGTTTATATATGAAAGTCTTCGCACATATTATTTTTTTTTTCCAAGAATAAATTAGGAATCAATAGTAAGTTCCTTTTAGGGAATCGTAGTTACTCTCTTTCTTGTCAATTCCTTCCGTTGTCATTTCATATAAGCTATCTTCCATTTATAACACTAGTTGAATTCTGATTAAATAATTACTCTAAAACGGAGAAAAAATTCAGAAAACTGAGAAGTGGATTCCATGTATTGTGGGTCCCTAACACCACGGCATAGCGCGTCCTCAGGTTCCGGATAAAGGAGACGGCCTCCAGAAGGTAGCTGCGAATATATAGAATATGCAGTCGTGAACAGCCGATAAGGGGTGGTCCTCCAGTTTGGGAGTTGGGCGAAGGGCTAACAACCCATCACCGTAAAAAGCAGCTTGTTAAGAATCCATACAATAAGCCTCGGAATGGAACTGATTCTTTGGCACGACCATAGCAAAGGAATAATGTCATGAGATTTGGAACTTGGAAAGTAACTAGTCTTTATAGAACAGGAAGGGTAACATTAGTAGCAAAAGATATAGCTAGATATAGAATAGACTTCGTGGGAATACAAGAGGTTAGGTTATATGGGAATGGCATATCACAAATAGGAGATTGCATGTTGTATTATGGGGAAGGAAACACTGATCACCAATTTCATAAAAGAATAAAATCGGCAGTAAAAAAAGGTCGAATTTATCAGTGACAGGTGATCGTATTTAGTACTTAAGGGTAGATAGTGCGATATCATAGTTAAAAATGCTCACCCCCGCCCCTGCAGAACAGAAAGATGCCAATATAAAGGATAGCTTCTACGAGGAATTGGAACACACTTTTGATCAGTTATCTAGGTATCACATGAAAATTTTATTAGGGGATTTCAACGCTGAAGTAGGACGGAAGGATATTTGTGAAGCAACTATTGGAAAAGGAGCCTACTCGTGTCTAGTAATGACAATGGAGGTAGGTTAGTCAATTTTGCGACTTCAAAAAATTTAATTGTCAAAAGTACAATATTTCCCCATAAGGATATACATAAACATGCTTGGACTTATCCAGATGGATTGACATACAACCAAATAGATCACATCTTGATAGATAAACGAAGACATTCTAGTATAGCAGACATTCGAACTTTCAGGAGGGCAGACTGTAATTCTGACAATTATTTGGTAATTGGAGAATTGAGAGAAAGACCATCAGGAACCAAGTGAGTAGAGCAACAAGTTAATACTAGTAGGCCTAGATTTCATATCCTGAAATTAAAGGACGAAGAAGCTAAGCAACATTATCAGGTCGAAATTTCAAATAGGTATGCCACTTTAGAAAGGTCCGACGAAGTTGAGAAAGACTTAAATGATAATAGCGTATGGGAAAATATCAGAGATAGTATCAAAATTGCAGCTGGGCAGAGGATAGATTATTATGAAACCAAGAGAAAGAAACCGTGGTTTGATGAAGATTGCTGCACGGTAGTAGAAAGAAGGAAACAGGCAAAATTGAAATTCTTACAGGATCCAGTTGAGGCGAATAGGGATAATTATTTCAATGACAGACGGAAAGCAAGTCGTACACTTAGGAATAAAAAGAGAGATTACTTGAAGGAAAAACTGAATGAGGTAGAAACAAATAGTGAGAATAAAAATATTTGAGATTTAAAAAGGAATTTAAGAACGGATATCAGGCAAGGGTAAACGTGATCAAGGATGAGAATGGTGACTTGCTTGCAGACTCACATTCAATCTTGAAAAGATGGAAGAACTATTTTGGGCAAATACTAAATGTACATAGGGACGAAATTAAAACACAAACTGCTAAGCCATTTGTATCCGAACCCACACTTTCTGAAGTCGAAATTACGATAGAAAATCTGAAAACGTACAAGTCTCCAGGTAGCTATCTATCAAATTCTAGTAGAATTAATACAAAAGGGTGGAAGCGCATTTTCTTGCAAAATTTATAAGCTTCTACTTGCTATTTGGGGAAAGGAAATTGTACCAGAACAATGGAAGGTGACCATAATTGTACCTATTTTTAAGAAGGGGGACAAGACTAACTGTAGTAACTTTCGAGAAATATCACTTTTGTTGACGTCTTACAAAATTTTGTGCAATATTCTTTTGAGAACATTAACTCCGTATGTAGACGAAATTATTGGGGATCATCAGTGTGGTTTTAGGCGTAATAGATCGACTATTGATCAGATTTTTTGTAGGCCTATTCCACAGATGTTGGAGAAAAAATGGGAGTGTAAGCGTGCAGTACATCATTTATTCATAGATTTCAAAAAGGCACATGACGTTATTAAGAGAGAATTTTATATAATATTCTTATTGCATTTGGTATTCCCAAGAAACTAATTCGAATAATTAAAATGTGTCTCTATGAAATTTACATCAGAGACAGTATAGGCCAGCTTTTGTCTGATGCTTCCCAATTCACTGCTCGCTAAAGCAAGGAGATGCATTATCACCTTTACTTTTTAACGTCGCTAGAATATGCCATTAGAAAAGTTCAAGATAACAGAGAGGGTTTGGAATTGAACGGGTTACATCAGCTTCTTGTCTATGCGGATGACGTCAATATGTTAGGAGAAAATCCACAAACGATTAGGGAAAACACGGAAACTTTACTTGAAGCAAGTAAAGCCATAGGTTTGGAAGTAAACCCCGAAAAGACGAAGTATATGATTATGTCTCGTGACCAGAATATTCTACGAAACGTCAATACAAAAATTGGAGATTTATCTTTCGAAGAGGTGGAAAAATTCAAATATCTTGGAGCAACAGTAACAAATATAAATGATACTCGGGAGGAAATTAAACGCAGAATAAATATGGGAAATGCTTGTTAATATTCGGTTGAGAACCTTTTGTTATCTAGTTTGCTGTCAATAAATCTGAAAGTTAAAATTTATAGAACAGTTATATTACCTGTTGTTCTGTATGGTAGTGAAATTTGGACTCTCACTTTGAGAGAGGAATATAGATTAAGGGTGTTTGAGAATATGTTTCTTAGGAAATTATTTGGGGCTAAGAGAGATGAAGTTACAGGAGAATGGAGAAAGTTACATAACAGAGAACTGCACGCATTGCATTCTTCACCTGACATAATTACGAACATTAAATCCAGACGTTTAAAATGGGCAGGGCTTGTAGCACGTATGGGCGAATCCAAAAATGCATATAGAGTGTTAGTTGGGAGACCGGAGGGAAAAAGACCTTTGGGGAGACCGAGACGTAGATGGAAAGATAATATTAAAGTGGATCTGAGGGAGGTGGGATATGATGATAGAGACTGGATTAATCTTGCAGAGAATAGGGACTAATGGCGGGCTTATGTGAGGGCGGCAATGAACCTGCGAGTTCCTTAAAAGCCATTTGTAAGTAAGAGAAGTTAATTTTTATGAAAGAAACCCCTGCAGCATGGTGGAGAATATTATTGTTCCTTTTGTTTTGCGATTTCTTAGTATCTTGGATAACGTTATTCAACCACGTGACTATGAAGTATTGATATCGATAAATAGAATTTCTGAACATAAATTTTGATTTTTAGTTTGTTATTTAACGACTCTGTTCCAAGTAAGAATTATATCACGTTGATAGGATTGGTAAGAGGAAAATGGTATTTCATGATATAATATCGTATATTCCAATAGGATTAGCTGTAGGAAAAAACCCAACCATGTAATCAGTCCAGGGGGGAATGAATCCTACGTCCGAGCATATCAGGCAAACGCGTTTACCGTCCGGACCACGTCGCACAGTGTGCAAAACCGCAAATATAGCTGGACAAAATTAATAACTTGCATGCTAACGAATTGTTATGAAACTTTGCACACACCTTATACGTAACGTATATTTTATGTAAATATGAATGTGTAATGAACATTTAATCATCACTTTAGAGTTTCATTATGTTATTTCACCATAGCCATGCGATCCCATTGTGTTTTCTGTATTGCATCTTCGTTTGTGTTTATTGGAATTATCTAGTCTTGAAAAGTGTTTTAGAAATAAATAAGCGCAGTGTGAGTATTTGAAGTGATAAGGGGTTTCATAAGTGTTAAAATTGATTAAAAATTCTGTGCGTTGTAAATATCGCGTAAAGAGTTTAATAATATTTCTGTAGCTTGTGTAAAGGCTTATTTAATGGGTTCTAAAGTATTTTTGTTGTGATTTCGTATTTGTTTTGTGAGTCGTGTTTATATTGTGATTTTCTAATGCGTTTGTATTTATCTTATTGTTTTTTTTTTAATTTCGACCGGCCAGAGGCCGTTTTCCAAAGTTATCTATTTTTGTTTTCTGTTTGTTTTACCTTTGGTTCCTTTGTTTTTTACTTATACTAATACAATCACAACACCCATGCCCGAGGCGGGACTCGAACCCACAACCCTTCGGACCAAGCGATAGGGACATGCCGTGCCCCTACCGCTTGAGCCATCCGGGCCGGCTTTTCAAATTGAATTATTGTTTTGTAATTGTTCCGATTTATTTTTTTATTAGTGTACTATTTTGTGTTTTGTTTTATTGTTTAGTATTTAGTTGTGTTCATTGTTATGTGTTTTGTAATTTGTTTTGTGTAAATTGTGTTTCTTCCCTTTTGTATTGTGCCAGAATTACCACCGTATATTTTCCCATTCGTAATGAAATTAATGATTCATTCATCATTATGTCTAGAATTTGAATTCGGAAAGCCAATATTTTTAAGTTATTTGCTTAAAAGTTATATTGTCTTACTCACGATCAGCCTCTTTTTTTTTTTTTTTTTTTTTTTTTTTAATATTATCACTAAGTTTCAGTTGCGTAAAAATGTTGCAACATGACTTTAAAAATTCTACATTTCAAACAAAGTGAGCGTCCAACCATGCAATTCTATTCAATTTAATAACGAATAACATGTTGTTATTGCCGCATAATACAATCAACGTGATGAGTTGGGAAATAAATTGAACTGTATAGAGTATTCGCATTCTGATAGTAATCTACAAATGCTTCAATAAAATAGGAACCTTTTTATTTTTCGTTGGTTAGGTGCTTACGGGGGAACTAAATAAAATAAATGGTCCAGTAATGTGCTTCCTAGCTGAAAGTTCCACATAATTGTTTCTGTTTTGAAGATGATGAACGAACGTGGGCACTCGATGATAATGTGCATATTTTTTGCGTGCAAAGTTTGCGTATTTGTTCCTTTCTCGATACGCAATGAAAACTATTCGATCCAGATGCGTGAATCGAAATTATCCATTTTTTACACGTTTGGGTTCACGATTGTTTCCATGACGACGTCACTTGTAAGTCTGACGAGATGGTTTCTGGACTTGATGAAACTTGGCCGTGTATTGCACACAATCATATCCGCTCTTGTTTTCAGTCTTTATGTGTTAGCGCGATTTACGGTTTTGTTCGAATGTGTGTACAAAAAGGAAAAGTACTTGCGCTGTACTGGACAGGTTTTCGACTTAAGACACAGCAAACTCGTCACGAAGGTATTGAGCGTGCAGTTGATCGCCTACCTCGTAGGTCTTGGTTCGTTCTCTATATCGTACTGTTGCGATCACTTCAGTATATCGTTTCTGCCCTTCTGCTTCGCGTGCGTCTTCGTGCCCATCTCCACCTTTGTGGTGGAGATTCAGTTCTGCGCCGCCCTGCCCTTGCTAAGAAGTACTTTCGCCGATGCCAACTCCCGTCTGTCAGGACCAATCTGTCCGCGGGACTGCTTGGAAGCCTTGATGCTTCAGCACGACGCCCTCTGTGAGCTCGCTTTCTTGGCGAATTCCGTTTACTCGCCACTGGTCCTCCTGAACACTGCCATCACTTTCATCGGAATCACCCATGATCTATACAGCGTTGTAACGTGCCTCGTGGCATTGGACACTCTGGGCACATCGTACACGCCATTACTATCTACTTGTTTCTTCATGACGAGATACTTCTGCCTGTTGCTTTCCTGCATTTCGTGTAGTGAAGAGGTGAGTTTTTTTCCCACATTTCTAGGAAATTATTCGTATATGAGACATTCTGCAGCATAAAAGTTTTAAGCACGCCATATACCTTAACAGGCACATGTGCCTCCACAGGAACACAGTCCTACCGCTGAAAGAAGACTCCAGACAAAACTTACTGATCATCTCTCGCCCATATTGAATTTCAACTCTAAATAACTTCTACAGTTGAAAGCATTGTTAAAAAATACATACTTACTTACTTATGTCTTTCAAGGAACCCGAAGGTTCATTGCCGCCCTCACACAAGCCCGCCATCAGTACCTATCCTGAGCAAGATTAATCCAGTCCCTGCCATCATATCCCACCTCCCTCAAATCCATTTTAATATTATCCTCCCATCTACTTCTCGGCCTCCCCAAAGGTCTTATTCCCTCCGGCCTCCCAACTAACACTCTATATGCATTTTTGGATTCGCCCATACGTGCTACATGCCCTGACCAACTCAAACGTCTGGATTTAATGTTCTAATTATGCCAGGTGAAGAATAAAATTCGTGCAGTTCTGTGTTGTGTAACTCTCTCCATTCTCCTCTAACTTCATCCCTCTTAGCCCCAAATATTTTCCTAAGAACCTTATTCTCAAACATCCTTAATCTCTGTTCCTCTCTCAAAGTGAGAGTCCAAGTTTCACAACCATACAAACAACCGGTAATATAACTATGTTATAAATTCTAACTTTCAAATTTTTTTACTGCAGACTAGATGACAAAGAGGAAATTAAACGCAGAATAAATATGGGATATACCTGTTATTATTCGATTGAGAAGCTTTTATCATCCAGTCTGCTGTCAACAAATCTTAAAGTTAGAATTTATAAAATAGTTATATTACCTGTTGTTCTTTATGGTTGTGAAAATTGGACTCTTACTTTGAGAGAGGAACATAGGTTAAGGGTATTTTAGAATAAGGTGCTTAAGAAAATATTTGGGGCTAAGAGGGATGAAGTTATAGGAGAATGGAGAAAGTTACACATCACAGAACTGCACTCATTGTATTCTTCACCTGACATAATTAGGAACATTAAATCCAGACGTTTGAGATGAGCAGGGTATGTAGCACGTATGGGCGAATCCAGAAATGCATATAGAGTGTTAGTTGGGAGGCCGGAGGGAATAAGACCTTTGGGGAGGCCGAGACGTAGATGGGAGGATAATATTAAAATGGATTTGAGGGAGGTGGGATATGATGGCAGGGAATGGATTAATCTTGCTCAGGATAGGGACCAATGGCGGCTTATGTGAGGGCGGCAATGAACCTCCGGGTTCCTTAAAAGCCAGTAAGTAAGTAAGACTAGATGACAAAAGCTTCTCAACCGAATAATAGCAGGCATTTCCCATATTTATTCTGCGTTTAATTTCCTCCCGAGTGTCATTTATATTTATTACTGTTGCTACAAGATATTTGAATTTTTCCACCTCTTCAAAGGATAAATGTTAAAGAAATACTATTAATGGTAAAGTTCCAAGAGAAGAAAATTGGAAATGATTGCATTTATTTGAGATTCTGATGACCTGAATAATGGCATTTCCGCTTTCTAACAAACCGGGAGAGACAAAAAAAAATGCTTAACCTAACATTACGTGTGGCTTAGTGGATAGAGCGTCAGCACGTAGAGCTGAAAACCCGGGATCGAATCCCGGTGCCGGAGAGAATTTTTCTCCGCTCTACTGATCCTTCATCATACGATAACGCAGAATTCCTGCATGGAAATATCATATGTATTTCGGTACATCGCAATAACGCAGTAATGATGTTGGATGGGCATAAATATATCATATTTATTCCGTCTACCATTCACTGCGGTCCAGGCATATCATAATAAATTATAAGATAATTTGAATCCCCTAGATTCAAAACCCCCTAAAAACCAATGTGTTAATAATTGAGTTACGCCCACATATTGCTTTCAAATAATGAATTATAATGATTTATATAGCCTTAATTAAAAGAGCACTAAATGTAAATTAAAAGGTTTTTTAAAAATCAGTATTAGGTTGAAAACTCCCTCCATTTGCCACCAGTTACTGTAAAAATCCTTCAGTTTGTGAAAGTGGATATACCGGATTTTGAATCTACAAGATTCATTATTACAGTAAGTTACCTGTTTCATTTTATTTAAATGCCAGTATTAATGCAATGAGCTCAAACAATCTCAGACTTGAGCATTGTAACTTTCTCTTGTCCAGGATATGGCTAAACTTAAGATCATAAACAGCTGATTGTCTCGAAAGACGACTTTTTCATGTCCAAAACAAGGATTTTTGTGACGAGTGCAATTTAAATGTGTTCTAGATAATAACGTATTACAAAAAGTTTTTGCGACATTTTTCGTTATCTACCCAGGTTCAAATTCGAGTAAGGCCTGAGATTCTTGACTGGAAAGTACAGTACTAGCATAGAGGCACGTTCGATATTAATATCATACCGTCCGATCTCCATTTCTTTACATCTCCACAGCATTCCTCGATGAAAGGGGCTGAACGAGGGACGAGGGGGAGTAGCCTCCTCGAAACCTGGATACACAGTGAACTTTAGTGTAGTCAGCTGATTTGGATTGGATATCGGTCATCTGATGCATGCATGCATCTTTGACCTAGTATCTCTACGGACGGTAGATAACTCGTAGTTGATATAGTGTTAGATAACAAATTAAAAATCGTGAATATAATTATTAAAATTTTGGCATTATTTCTCTTAAACTATGCTTGATTATTATTACAGATAAGTATATAGTTTCATTTTCTATACTTTCGAACTGTATTTAATGTTTTTAATATTTTAAAATATTGTAACAATTTTGTACAGAGTGTAACTGGTGATGTGATTGTCATCTTAAAGTCTGCAATCAAGTCCTATATTTATAGGTCAACTAACCTGAAAGAGGGATGCTTCTTCCTTCGTCATTATGATATCGAGATCTTCATACTCATCCTCGGGCACAGGCCTTCCACTTAACTTATCCCCTAGACCTAGAGAGAGGTGATGAGACATCAATAAGCCCCGTGAAACTGCGTTCCTTGTTGGCCCACGACTTCCTTCTCAGTAGCTGTTCGGACTACTTTATCGTAATCTAGCATAATCCTCTATACTCATTTTGGAGATGTTTATATTCATTAAAAGGCCTCACCAAATTTCGTCATCTTAATAAAAGTAAATGAAACATGTGACTTTAAAATAAAACAAGAGAGGACACAGATTCTTAGCCGTGAAATAATGGAAATTTTTAATGGAATTTCTTACGACATTTGGTAAGCGACTGACGTCATATCTGTTTACATTCCAGAATGTACACTTTTAATTATATCGTCCTTGTAATAATTTATTAGCAAAAATAGAAGACCATTCAATCAGAGTAGATTGCTTGTCATAACAATTCCTAGGGTCTATCTGCATTTTTTGCACTTTTATTTGCGAGGATGTTCCATAGAACATTAATTTGTCTCCGACGTTTTGCTTTCATAGTGATGTAATATTACATCTGTTTAAAAGCGACTAATGCTTTTGCACATTTATACTACTTTTGAAAACTTTTTCGTAAATAGTAAATTGCTTCTAATATTGACAACTCGTTGTAATATACGAAATAATATATATCTCTGAAATTTGTTTAAAGTTAATTACGTAATCTATCTATACAATATAATTTGAAAACACCAAAATATGTCACATCTTGGAATTTTAAATTACTTTACGAACAATGAAGGAGATGTATTTTTATCCTCTTAATTCACCGTTAGCCGCATGGATTTCCACGCTGAAAACTCGGGTTTCAGTTTCGGTAGTTCTAAGCGGATTTCGAGGAAAATGTAGCAGTTTATGGTAGGTTTTCGCGGCATATTCCCGTTCTATATGGAAATTTCGTTTTCTATAAATCATTATGCAGTATTATGTTGGTCGCCTCCCATGATGCGCTGAAGTAACGCTACGGCGGCAAAAATACCTACAGTTACGTATTGTAACATCTGGATGGAGACGTTTTGATTAATGACGTAGAGCGTATTCCGTATCTCAGCGCTGAGCAATCTGATGGCATCACGGTGTTCCGAATTTCAACGATGACGTTACTGATGCTCCACCGGTTCCATCAGCTTGCAGAGGTGGTGGCAGTCTCCATCAGCCGCCATCAGTGAATCTGATTGGTTCTTGTATAGGGCGGGAATTAGCAGACGGATGACATCGTATACTGTTGTCATGGTAGTGTGTTCTGCTGTATTGTTTGTAATGAGCATAACGTAAAAAATATGTTAATGGCTTATGAACGAACATGTCAACGAACCAGTTATTACTACTGGTTAAAGAAATAAATTGTTTATGTTCTCTCTTCTCTTTGAACGAGATGACAGTATGGAAATTTCGCAAAATCCTGCTACCGTAGCACATACAACAATTTGTACAGCCACCATGATGGCCATTGAACCTTCCAGCACTTTTGTTCCTATTTCACTGCAGCGTGACGTCATTGATGTCCACCGGTTCGGTGAGATTCGGAATACGCTGCTGGTTAAGTACCCGCAAGGGATAAACAAATATATTCAAGTATGTAATGTAATGTAATGTTAAGTATGTATGTATGTATGTATGTATGTGTGTATGTATGTACATATGTATGCACGTATGTATGTATGTATGTATGTATGTATGTATGTATGTATGTATGTATGTATGTATGTATGTATGTATGTATGTATGTATTGTGGCAACCGTGCTGGAAAGTTCTCGCTGCCTCGTGAGTCGAGCACGCGTCCGGCAGAAGGGTGGAAGGAAGGCGGCGGAGAGGAGAGACGAAAATCGGCGGGCGCGGTGCGGAGAAGAGAGAGGGAAAAAACGACGAAACGCTGGGCTGCGGCAGAGAGGGGGAAGAAAAGCAACTGCAACTGAGCGGAGAAATCCGGAGAAGTCTCCATAAGCGCCATCCTCTCGGCATCCGTAGAAATTTCTGGAAACAGAAACTTCGAGGATCGAAGAGACGAGAACGTGTAATGTAGTAATAAAAGCGCGAGCAGTTCAGAACACCAGTCAGTCAGTTATTGTGAAGCCAGCCATCGAGATCGGGGTTCGAAGTGAGTGAACTTCAGTAACTGTGGCAGAGTTTAGGCGGAAGCAACGCATCCGGAAGTCTTGAGTTCGAAGTTCAGTGGACTGTCTCTGGAAGTCTTGGGTTCGATATACTGTGAACTTGAATGAATGAGCTAGAAGAACTAGCCAAGGCAAACGAACTGTGAACTGAGAACTGACAGTTTTGTTTTGTAAATAGTGCTTTGTGAACATTAGTTGAGATTAGAAGTACATTGTTGTTCTCAATAATCCAAGTGAATTGTCATTGTCGTCTGTGGAGTGCAACAACGAATACTGTGTTGCTGTGTGGAGTGGAATACCCATTGTTGACGTGAGTGTTTAAATTCAGAAATAGAAAGTCATTATTGTTGCGAATAAAAGTAACATTATTGTTGAATTAAAAGCCACAGTATGTATGTATGTATGTATGTATGTATGTATGTATGTATGTATGTATGTATGTATGTATGTATGTATGCATGCATGCATGCATGTATGTATGTAATCAAATTATCATAAGTTTAGATACACCAATAATATATAATTTATAAACATTTGCTTAAACAATATAGGTAACTAATTTCTTCAATTTATTTAATTATGAGTACATTACGTAACAATTTATTTCTCTACGAAAATTTTTTTAACCAAAGTATCAATTTTTTTTAATTACTACGTTTGGAATTGAATTAAAAATCGAAAGCACTTTGTAATTTAGAGACCGTTTCCATAATTGAGCCGTTCAGCGCAGAAGTGGTGTAAGTCAATTTTGACTTACACCACTTTTGCTCTGAACGGCTCAAATAAATAATATACAAAATACAATTCCTACTTTCTCTTTGTTTTTTTTTCTCTCTCTCTCTCTCAATCTCTCTGTTCTTCGTATATACATTTACAGGCAAAATATATACTCATGTCATTTAAATTTGTATAATAACGACCGAATCATTAGCCTAGTTTATATGAGCCGTTCAGAGCAAAAGTGGTGTAAGTCAAAATTGACTTACACCACTTCTGCTCTGAACGGCTCAATTATTTATTACTGTTGAGGATAGAATGTGCCTGTTCTGTTGTGTTCATTATTTAAATTCTTCTGAATATAAATAATTTATCATTAAACCGCTACAATAATAATATCGCTTATTTGGTGATAATGTGTTGCAGTAGTTATATACTCGTAGGTCATGATCAGTTTTATATTTATCTTGGTTGTATTTGAAGTACTAAATTTTACAATATTTATTTTTATTATAAGTACACGATATAGATAAACTTTATAAATAATATTTCCCCAAGCCTGAATTCAATATCTCATCGTTGATTCTGCTTAGTGATAATGCAGTACACATTATTTGATATATTTATTTGATATAGGCCTATATTTATTTGTCAGTCAATTCACAGTTATGGTGGACCTTCACATTTCTGTTTTTCGATCCACCATCTCTTTAATACATACAACTCTTTTCTTTTAATGTATTCTTTGCCGAGTATTTCTTGATTACTTTGTAATGTTCTGTTAAGACTGAATTGCTCTATGTCCTTCCCTCTCTATCCTCTTCTATTCTCTCCCTCCTACCTAGGCTGTCTCCCTTCCATTTCTCGCTCACCTATTAAATATTGCATATTCCTTCCTTAATAATTTGCATTATTTATTTATTTTCTTCTCTACCCTCAAATCTTACCTACTCTTAATCATTATTTTCCAGCTATTTTCTCCTACATTACTTGCTGACTTTTCCATTTACTCTATTTTACAACACTTACATCATTTATTTTTTTCTATCCTCTATTTATGTATTGATCCCTTTCTCTTCGATTCCCTCCTAAATTTCCTATTTTATTATCTCTTTCCATATATTTATTTCTATAATACTCCTACAGTTATAGTACCCCTGATACTACTCCCAACCCATAACATTGAAAAACATGAAATATCTAATTCACTTAATTACACTTGCAATTTCTCTCTCATTCCACTTCTCATTTGTTCAGATTTTTTTTCACTTTAATTCTCTTGTATTCATTGTTTGATAGTCTTATTTTATTATACTATTACACTATCTTCTTACACTTAACACTTTCTTCTCTGTTCCTTTTCTTACACTTTTGCCACTCCTAACTTTCTTGCACTCACTTTTTAGCACTCTTCTTCTTCGCTAATAACCTCTCCAAAGCCCTATCTATTCTGTCCTCACAATCACTGATATCTGGTAGTCGCTTCGTTCCTTTACCCGTTCTTATCATGTCTTCTCTTGCATTTCCTCAATTAGTCTTGTCAATGCTCCTGACCTCAGCCACTTCCAGCTGTTTCCCTAATCCTTCGTCCGCAGTATTTTGTATCTGCCTCACGTTTTGTTTTCCTCCTTGGTTTATTCTGGTCAGCTGTTTCGTACTCTAAGTAGGCTTCAGATATCGACATTGTACATCTCTCGTTTCATTGATATTGAAGTTTTGTGTCGTTTGCATTTTATCATTCTTCCTAGCGTGCTGCCTTGACGTACGCATATTTTCACGTTCATTGAACCTCCGTTTCACTGCGCCTTGATTCACCTGGCTTTGCTCGATTTCAGTCCAAAACTCTGGTTTGTCACAATTCTTTTCACAGTATTCGAGAACGTACACTTAATCATTGATTTTAAATTTATCATCAATCATGATCACAAAATGTCCTTTACTTCTCGCTGTTTTCAGATATGGTAACAATAATTTTTTTCTTCCTCTTACTTCGTAACTAAGGTCATTTACAAAGCGCAATTTTGTTCCCCTCGCATTTTTCACTCTGTTCATAATCATTTCTTTTGTCCTTAAATTTTGAAAATTCAGCAAGATTGGCCGAAATTTTCCCTTCCCCACTCTATAAACTTCTTCTATATGGCCATCTATATCTACTTCGAAAAGCTCCCAACACACTCTCCGGACTGCATTGTAAGTTTCCTCTCCATACTCTCTTTCGTCCTCATTTATACCGAAAATTAACAAATTCTTCTTCCTCTGGCTATCTTCTAAATCACTAATCTTCTTTTCCAACTAGCTATTTAACTGTTGTAGCTCTTCAATTCTTTTGTTGTTATTCTCCATGTTTTTCTTCAAATTTGTATCTTCGTTCTTCACACTCTTTGGTCCCGGATTCACTTCAATTCCTCCAATTATTAATATCATCACTATGACTGCTCCAATCGCCCATTTTAGTTCTTTCTTCTCCCCACTCTCCCGTCTTCTCTCTTCTTTAACTGTTCTTATGCTAAACATTCCAATTTTTAATCTATACACTTATAAATCCACACCCATTTTCTTTCGTCTACTGCTGTTCCTGTTGCCCGACGACTCTTTTTACTTTAGCTTAGAGCATCGCTCTCTCTATGTTGATTCTGCAATTCCTCGCACGACAGTACGTCCACTCGGCTTGAAATCTAGTTGCTGACTGCGCAGTACACATTATGTTATATTGCATATTTCCTTTTATTTAATATGATTTGTTCGGTATTGTTCTGGGTTTATTTGAAATTACTTTAATTCGTTTATCCCATTTAATATGACAGTTAATCATGATCCCTAATTCAGTGTGAGCGTCTGTATTTTTATAATTTTACAATTACAATCTGCTGTGTTTTTGCATATAATCATTAAAGTTTGTGACGTGACATTTAATATATACGTCCTTTAATGTTGTCATATTATATGGAGATCTTGCAATGCTAACATTTTTTGTTCTTAATTACAAGTCCGCGATAATGAAGCCAGAACAGTAATTTTGTAAAGTTTTCCTGCTATAGCGCTTCCGGTTTGCCCAAATTTTGGTAACTACAGTATATGGTGATCAACAGCACGCACATTGGTGGAGAGGTGGGAAAAAATAACGGAAATATCTTTTTGTTTCACAATGAATTTCCTTTATATTTGCCTGAATTTTAACTCTGACGGAAAAATATACACATTTGTGTGACTAACAATGCACTTCTTGTACAAACAGAAAATATAAACATTTTATTATTATAATCACTGAAGTTCATTGCATCATATTTACTAGAATAAAATGTTATGATTGTGGTTAATAAAACAACCGCACAAGTACTTGGACAGGTGTTTATGGCAACCTAAGAATCAGAACAAAATTAGAGACAAATTAATTGTGTAGAGATGTTCAGATATACAAAGATGGTGTTTGATCAGCGTAAAAAAGGCATTCTCGTATCTCTTTCATCATATTGGAAAACCTCCTTTCATTCCTACCAGTAAATATAATAAAAAATTAATGATCTTTAGGCTACAATCATGTACCCACGGATGGTATGGTTGACAAACATAACATTCTTTTTATATTGCTTGTATTATTTTATTTCTATTTCTCTTGTTTGTTTTGTAATTATATTCTTTATTCTGTATATTTAAATTTAAATAAATAAATAAATAAATAAATTATTATCCTTCCTTGAGGTATGTACGAAAGTCACCCAGCTATTCTAGGCATATGTCATACATACACACATACATACACAAAGTAGTTGGGCCGTTAATATTGGGGGAATACGCTTAATCGATGCATATCACAATAATATACATTCATTCTTTCAAAGAATATTTAAACTAGAAAGTACCACTACAAGAGTCATTCCATTCATCCACGTCAAAAGTTTGCTATTTCGTGATGATTATGAATGTCATTTACAACTGACTGCTATTTGCATACTTATTGTTTCCTTTAGAGCTACCGTATAAATAAATTTTGTATCGATAACTGCAGTTAATAATTTATTTCCATTATAATGCATCAGTTATACTAGAAATACAGGCCTGTCTAGTCTCCGGTATGTAATTTGTAAGTATTCCACGTAAACACACTTGACATGTTTACATCAATTGTATGATCAATATGTGTTTAGTAAGAAATGTATTCTTCGAAGAAAAGCTTCCAACGTTTCACATAATTCACAAAAACTTATTAAAAATTGGTTATAGTAATTCTTGTAGTTTATTTACTTGTTCGTAACTTAATATTTTTGTCAGTATGCATAGAAACGCAGCAAAAGGAATCGATTTCTACTCTGGAGTTACACCTCTTATTTACGTTGCCAAGTTCCATGGTCTCTTGCCGTTCAGAATTGTAGGAGGCATTGGTGGTCGTCAACTAGCGACATCTAAGATGTTCAAGATCTATAGTTTACTTTTACAGATGACACAACTCACGGTGAAGTGTTTTCTAGTTCATGAACACCTGCGGATAGAAAATCAGAACACGTTTGTACAATCGGTGGAAAAAAATATGAACATTTTTGGCACAGTGATGTCATTAGCGTCATCCTTATTTAGCTTACTGACTTCCGACAAGATTATTGAAGCAATTAATAATTTGGCAAATCTTGATGCCATGGCAACTGATATGACTGTGTTGTATAAAAAAACTCGCGTATGTGTAGTTGTTCAAGTTTTTATTTTATTTTTACTGTCTTCTTTGTATGTGGCATTTTATATGGCAGGCACCTCGTTCAATGTCGCCAACTGCATACTGTTTGCTACAGATTATTTCATTGCGGCTGTCATTTATCAAGTGGCCTTGCTGTTTATAAACTTCGTCTCCTTGTTAAAACAGAGGTTTCGTATAATCTACGTCGCTTTGTCAGACTATTCTACAGTTATTAATACCACCAAGCGACGTTCGAATTTCGAGTTGTTGGTTTGTTTGAAGGCGTACCACGGTAGCCTGTGTGATGTCTGTAATGAGGTAAAGTCAGCACTATGTTGTCAACTGCTGTGGTCTATTATGTACAATTTTGCAATCCTGATGGCCACTGTGTATTACGGTGCTCGACGTGTTCTGCAGGACGAGTGCTGCATCTCTAGTGTTCAACTGGATGCGACAATCTGCTTCATGTTCCTCGTAGGTGCTGCCTCACTGTGTATCATATTATGGGTCTGCGTCTCTACGGCTGAAGAGGTGAGCATTTAGTACGTCTGTCTGTGTCCGTTGAACGCCAGATTTTATTTAACATGTTGTACTTTTCTGACATTAGTTTGTTAATTTCAGTTAGAAATTGAACTTTAAGGATGCTATTCATAGACATTTCGCTAACCCGCGTTACGAGCGTGCTAAACTAGCCCCGACTATCGGCTGGTTACATGTACGGGATTCATATCATATTGCTAACTCTGGTATATGAATACGAAAAGCGTTAGTTCGCTGATCATCCACCGGAAACCCGCGCTAAGAATATCTGTGAATACGGCCCTAATACTTTAAATTTATCACGTCTAAGAGTGTATTCACTAGAGTCCTGCACAACCGGTTAGGGAAAAAGGGAATTATATATTGCTACTTAACTCCTGACGCTGTAGGCAGTACGCAAAGTTCTTACGTCTTGAGGAATGCCTTACAATTTGTTTCGCACTCTTTGTGGGCGGACAGATGTAGGTTATAATAGGCAGACGATCACATTGAGATATCCAGGCATTTACATGTCGGTATAATCAAAAGCAACAACATACAGCGTATAACTACAATAATTAGAAGGCTGAAAGTACTTTTTGTAAAAAATAACATTATTTTTTCTCAATTAAATAATAATGCATCTTCTTAGAACAATTAAAAAGCATTAAATATAAACTTTAGAATTCTAAAAAAAAAAAAAATATAAAGCAGAATTAAATGCACTCTCATAATCAGAACGATAACAAAAAATTCTATCAAGCCAAATCACTTAATAATACATTGTATTGTTAATATTGTTATCTGATTGGAAAAAAAAATGGCCGCATTACGCATGTAGTATTACTAATTATACTGTAATGGAGCGTGCTATTGTTAATAAATAAAAAATACACATACGCACACGCAGACACGCGCACACACACGCACACACACACACACACACACACACACACACACACACACGTAAATTACTAGATTCAGGTGCTTGGATCACTGCTGGTTGTTTATAAACTCCTAGCTCCATTTCAAGACATTTCAACAAGACTGTACAGACACATTTGATTTATTTTTGTCATAAGTTTATTCTGGTATTGACGAATTGGATATCTATTATTTTGTAGAAATTGCTATGCCAACTTTTATTGCTGCTTTTAGATCTTTTCTATCTCTGATACAAAACCTATATCTATTATAAATGGTCTTTTAAACTCCAATACAGATCAGCTGTTGTATTCCTAATATATCAAATGTTGCGGTATAGTACAGTAATTTGTAGGTAGCCTATTTGACATGAAGTCACGTGATCTGTTCGCTGCACATTTTATCATCAATATCATCTCGGTGGTTTGATTTTCTTGTACCAGAAACAACGTAAGGGAAATTCTTATTGATAAATAAGCTAAAAATTATCATAAGACATAAATTGTTCTGAGGTCACGGAGAGTAAATATCCCAGTTTCTGTATTCGCACAATTTAAAATATCTTTATTTTCTCACCTTAAGAAGGACTACGTGTCCTAGCGTTACATCTATCTCAGAGAACTTTTACGCTGACTCCAAACCTCACTAGCTGATTACACTAAGGTTCGCTGCATACTCAGACTTCGAGCAAGCAACTCCACTCGTCTCTAGATTAGCCTCCTCCTTGCATCGCCAGCCAGCTGTCGGAGAATATGGAGATCGAACAGAATTATATTGTTGTCCAACATAGACGAACGGAAGAATCCCGAAACAAGTTACAATTTCGATCTTCTCCACATCAAATGTCACTCAGGAGTTCTGAATAAAAAATCCAATGCATAACCGGGACTCGAACCCGCACCGCGTGTATGAAAGGCTGATAGTCTAGACCACGTAGCCGTCGCAAAAGTTATATTTGAATTTTAGAGGAAGATAATTCGATGTGGGTATTATATCGCTGTAGAACCCCAATTTTTTTTCCGTTCCTTACTATCAGAATTGTAAACATGATCGTTTCCCATATAATGAGCCAGTTAGACCCAAAGAAACTACAGTAGAGCGTCTCGTTTAGGCACAGTGAAAACGTAAACAAAGTGCAGATAACGTGTAGGGGATGGACGAGCCGTACGATAAACACGAAGGATGCACAAGGTTTTAGTTGCAACATTATTTTATGACGGAGCATTAATTTAAATTACATTTTCCAAAACCACACAAAACAAAAGAATACAAATTGCATAACGTTATCGTATACACATTTTAACAAACAAGCAATAAAATTGTAACGTTGAAATAATTCGATATAACAAATCAAATTTTGCTACTTATATGATGTTGTCCACACCTGTGGAGTAACGGTCAGCGCGTCTGGCCGCGAAACCAGGTGGCCCAGGTTCGAAGTTACCTAGTTGAGGTTCATCTGGGGTTTTCCCTCAACCCAACATGAGCAAATTCTGGGTAACTTTCGGTGCTGGACCCTGGACTCATTTCACGGGGATTTTCACCTTCATTTCATTCAGACGCTAAATAACCTGAGTTGTTGATACAGCGTCGTAAAACAACCCAAAAAACTTATATGATGTTGCTTTCAAGCAGCATTTTTACGGTCATGAATTGCATTTTCTGTATGACTAACATCATATCACCGTCTTCTGTGGCCGAACTAACAAAACTACAGTATATTGGTCTGAAGTGACAACGTTATTTCCTAAACATAATTATCCTTTCTCAAAGTTCAATTTATTCAGATACAGTTCAGACCAATATACTGTATAATTTCGAGGGAAAAATTGTTCCAGAGCCGGGTATCGAACCCGGGACCTATGGTTAAACGTACCAAAGCTCTACCAACTGAGCTAGCCGGGAACTCTGCCAGACACCGTTCCAACTTTTCCCTCTATATCCACAGACCTCAAAGTGGGCTGACAACCATCAAGCAACCAACAGTGAGTGCACACTAACTCTGTGTGACTTAAATTGTGGTTTTCTGTTAACGAACAGTGACGTGTATTATACAAATCAAGCTTTCAGGTATAACTCCCTGTAAAGTTGATTTGAATAATTTCGAGGGTAAAGCTTGAAAGCTTGATTTGCATAATACACGTCACTGTTCGTTAACAGAAAACCACAATTTAAGTCACACAGAGTTAGTGTGCACTCAATGTTGGTTGCTTGGCGGTTGTCAGCCCACTTTGAGGTCTGTGGATATAGAGAGAAAAGTTGGATCGGTGTCTGGTAGAGTTCCCGGGTAGCTCAGTTGGTAGAGCATTGGTACATTTAACCAAAGGCCCCGGGTTCGATACCCGGCCCCGGAACAATTTTTCCCTCGAAATTATTCAAATCAACGTTGCAGGGAGTTATACCTGAAAGCTTGATTTGTACAATAAACTGTAGTTTTGTTAATTCGGCCATAAGACGATGATATTATGTTAGTCTTACAGAAAATGTAATTCATGACAGTAAAAATGCTGCTTGAAAGCAACATCATGTAAGTAGCAAAATTTGATTTATTATATTGAATTATTTGAACGTTACAATTGCTTGTTTGTTAAAATGTGTATATGATAACGTTATGCAATTTGTGTATTTTTGGAAAATATAATTTCACTTAATGCTCCGTCATAAATGTTGTAACTAAAACCTTGTGCATCCCTCATGTTTATCGTACGGCTCGTCCTCCCCTACACGTTACCTGCACTTTGTTTACGTTTTCACTGTGCCTAACCGAGACGCTCTACTGTACTTCTGTATTTTTCTACGTCGCTATTAATAAATTTCAAACTAAAAAATTAACAGAAATATAACTTCACCGTAAAATTAAAAAAATAGTCATAATGATGCACGCAAACGACAACGCTACCAACCAATCACAGAAAATAGCAGTTGAACAAAACAAACCAAAACAGTAAGCGCATATGCAGCCTCTTGTTTCCTAGTAAAAACGCACGTTTGCACAGTCCAGTAATGAGAAACGACGATGTAATTGTGTAACTTATTTTTGTACAATATTTATTAGCTTGGAATATACGTAGTTGCTCTTTAACAAAGTTATGTTTTAAGTGCTGACTTAGGCTTCCGCGGCCGGTGTTTATGGGTTAACCAATGACGACTCGTCGAATGCCCGGAAATCTACAACCCAAAATTATGTTTTGCCTTTAATGTCAGCGACTTAAATTTGTATTACATTAATTATTATGAGGTCTGCTCTTTGTATAATTACTCGCACCATAACTGAATATCACGTTGAACACAAACTCAGAAAAAAAATTATGATTGTAAATGAAAACACAAACTTAACCTTCTAACTCAATATCATTTCGGTTATACGCGCATGAATTCCTTCTTTTTCTGTACATCGCTGGTCTACTTAACCTATGCATGGACAATCTTTACACCGCTACCCCTCTTTCGGTGCGTTGTATTAGGGGAAGAAAGGTAACCCGAGCGCAGAACAATCTGCCTCTCCGCGCGCTTGAGACCGTACACACTTCAATATACACTAGTGCTGAATGCCTTCTTCCTTTAAAATAGGACTTGAATGTCTGTGAGCCTCATCTATTTAAAATATAATACACCTAATAGTAAATCTCGGAAAAGAAATCAAAATTAAGAGAGCAGCTTTGGAAAGGAAATAAGTACTGTAACTTAATTAATAAATGACATATATTAAGACCTGAATGATTTCAAATAATTTATAATCAATAATATGGTTAAATGTAGAAATGGAAAAAAGGGGCATATGAAACACACTGTTTGCCCGACACAGGGGTGATTATGTTTTACGTAAAATAACAATAGGCCTAACATACTTATAATACTTTAAGCTTTGAAATGATTTTTTAATTAAGTTATAGTATTGTGATAAAACTTATTAATAAGTCGAAGACTGTGCTTAAATTTAGCAGTTCGAGAACATACTCATTAAATAAAGAAATAATTAAAATACTGAAAAATTTCTTAGAATATTGATAAAAATGTCTTCATCAGAAATTATCCAGTCTTGGATATCAAAATTGCATTTGGTTTCTAAAAACCAATCACCTTAATTAAGTTTTAAGCGAGAAAACAGGCATAGACTTTAACTATCG
This sequence comes from Periplaneta americana, assembly GCF_040183065.1. Lineage (NCBI taxonomy): Eukaryota > Metazoa > Arthropoda > Insecta > Blattodea > Blattidae > Periplaneta > Periplaneta americana. Next base: position 104,553,668 of record NC_091119.1, on the reverse strand, counting down.
AGAGAACTAGGAATTCTAAGCTCATATTGACTTCATTTTCGCTTGGAGTTATTACCTGTTCCAGTTGAATTCGATTTTTTTTTCAAATATAAGCAAATGTCACATAAATCGTGGAGAATCGTCTCATTCATCACCGCAAAATACTATTTCTTAATAATAAATTTCTCGACAATACTTAACGGCATAGTTGGTTATTAACAACTGGTTTAAACTGTTTAAGTCGACAGCAAAATCATATATTCGTACTACATAAAAAGTATATGGTTCATCGCTATCCGAATGGCTAGAACGTCGGACTTTCCACGCGGATAACCCGGTTTCGAATACCGTTAGGTCAAAGTAGAATTTGCGGTGCACAGGCGGTTCCTGCACATACATAGTTATCTACGATTTAACATGCTGATATGTTTGAAATGAGTTTTCGAAACAATAGTTATCGTCATCGTTACAGTCATCTGTGCTTCAACTGGTAATTGTGCCTCGGTCTGTAGTTACCTGGCTGTTAGTACTGATTCGAACAAATACCGACACAGGGCGCTACTCATTACTGTAATACCGTAACTGATATTAAATAATAATGTAGACTAAAATAAATTAATTTACTAAATTATCCGTATAGTTAAAAAAAATAACGTTTTGTTTACGTAACCATCGGTAAATGTTCTACTTTCTATTATATATTAGGGTAGGCCTAATTGTATGTTTGTAAAAACAATTTCGAATATCTCAAGTTTATTTTCCTCATCAACTTCAGATTCTATCTCATCAGTCAAAGAATATTTTATTCTTGTGTTCTTTACCAAATCTAATGATATATCGGGCCCCGAAATGTCCATTTCAACATTTAAATGAAAGCATTCCTATGGACGAATATAAAGTATTTTTAAATGCCTATGAATATGGCTCCCAGAGCCACCACAGCTGACTATAGTTGCAGTTTTATAGCGGAAGTTCATCTAACCCTCTCCAGTAGTATTATTTTCTCGATGATCACGCCAGACATCAACAATTATTGTTATTTTAATCATATTACGATTGAGGTGAAAGTATACATGTACGTTATCTTTTATCACACGGTTCTTTAGTTAAAAAGCCTCGCAACCATTAGTACAGAGCTCACAATGTACCCATCAGTCATATTACTACTGAAAACTTCTGCATACAAAAGTAACTACAAATAACTAAAAGTCGTTAACAAAGTACTAGTGGAGACATCTATAAACGACAAGAGATACTAAACATGAAGTTACTTTAACTGTTAGTTACAAGCGCTGATAAATCTGCATTTAACATTCCCGAAACTTATGAAAGATATCACTGCAGTTAAATTTATAAGATGAGTTAAGTAACTAAGAATTAACTGAGGTTTACCAGAAACAGATTTGAAACATTCTAATTGCGGAGTGTAATGCACAGAAAAGGTATTTGAACGGCCTAAGCAGAGTTATCATATCACATCAAACTGCTCATAATGGAAAGCTTTAATTCATTTCCATAAATAAATGTATTAAATTGATAATCTTGAAGATACTGTCATGTGCCCACGAATAGTTTGGTCGACAAACACAACAAATATCTTTCATTGCGATGTACCTACAAAAATTCATCTAGTTATTCTAGGCAGATATTACACATAGAGGGACAAAACAGCCGAATATTATTATTGGGGGAATACGCTGGATTCATGCTCATCATAATAATTTACTTGCATTCTTTTAAAGAAAATACGAACAAGAAATTACTCGCAGAGTCATTCCATTCATTCCATTTATTTACGCCATAAGTTCTCTACGTGATCTTCACCATTAACGTCAATCATTTCCATATAACTGCCTGTTAGCAGTATATTCATTGTTTCATTTACAGTTGTCTATTTAAATAAATTTCCCCTATCGCTTACTGCGATGAATAATTTACGATACTTCAATTAAGGTACATCTGTCATACTTAAAATATAGGCCTGTCTAGTCTCGCGGTATGTAATTTGTAAGCATTCCACTAAAACACATTTGACATTTTTACATCAATTTTACCGTCTATAGCAGATCACTTTGTACATTTCCTGCGTTTAGTAAGGTTCAAGAATTTTTCTCTCGAAAAAAGCTTCAAACGTTTTACCCACATCTCATAAACTTTATAAAAATTAGAGAGCGATTCTTCTAGTTTATTTATACGTAACTTACTATTTTTGTCATTATGCATAGAAGGATAGCAAAAGAAATGGACTTCTACACTGCAGTTACACCTCTTATCTATGTTGCCAAGTTTCATGGTTTCTTACCGTTCAGAATTGTAGGAGGCATTGGTGGTCGTCGACTAGCGACATCTAAGATGTTCAAGTTCCGCAGTTTCGTTTTCCAGATGACACTACTAACGGCGAAGTGTTTTCTAACTCGTGAACAGCTGATAGAAAACCAGAATATTTTTGTTCATTTGATTCAAAATTGCATGTACGCTTTCGGTACACTGACGTCATTAGTGTCCTCCTCATTTACTTTACTGACTTCTGACAAGATTTTTGAAGTAATCAATAATTTGGCAAAACTTGATAACATGGAAATTGAGGAAATTGATATGAGTGTGCTGTATAGAAAAACTCGCATATCTGTAACTGTTCAAGTTTTTATTTTACTTTTACTGTCTTCATTCCTTGTGATTTTTTATTTGACTTTCATACCACTCAATTTCTTCACCTGTTTATCTTTGTTTACAGATTATTTCTTAACAACAGCTATTTATCAAATGGACTTGCTGTTTATAAACTTGGTTTATTTGTTAAAAGAGAGGTTTCGTAGAGTATCTATCGTTTTGTCAGATTATTCCACTGTCATTAATAACACAAACGCACGTTCGAATTTCGAGTTGTTATTTTGTCTGAAGGCGTACCACGGCAGTCTGTGCAATGTCTGTGATCAGGTAATGTCAACACTATGTTATCAGTTGGTGTGGTCTATTATGTACAAGTTTGCACACCTGATGATGTCTTCGTACTACGAGGCTCGACGTGTTCTGCAGTACGAGCGCTGCACCTCCATTGGTCAAATGAACGCGGCTGTGTATTTCACGTTTCTGATAGATGCTGCCTCACTATGTATCATGTTCTGGATCTGCTCCTCCACGGCCGTAGAGGTGAGCATTTTACACATAAGCACGATTGTCTGTGTACGTTAGATTAAGTTATATTTAAAATTTATTAATTTTAACAGAAATGTGTTACATATCTTTAAGTTTGCGAACTTACAGAAAGATAAGTTACGGACAGAAATATAAGCAAAGAGGAACCCCAAATGTAAACTTCATGCTTACATTTATGTATATTGAAGTATCGAAACATTTTTCTGTTAGGACACTTCAACCTTTCGTTGTGCAAGTTATTACATACAGAGAAAACAAACTGAAAACACCAAAGCAAATAGTACATTAAAATATCTGTTAGGGGACTTTATGATGGTACATAAATATAAGCATAGCAAACTAATTCCAGGAAATAGGCATTTATTTCAACCCCTCGTTGGGCCAGTGTTTTACATTAGAAAGAAACCATTGACGGTGACAGAAACCTTTATGTAAGAAATGGATATTTTCATATTATTTCAGTTTGAATGACTATATGTGTGTGTATCCAATGCCCACCCACTTCACTTGCGTGATTGGGGTTCCGCATGCTGCGGATAGATGGCAGAACTGTGACCCATGTTCTAGTTGTACACCACTTCGGCGGGTCACGCTGTACATGATGTGCATCTGTGAAAAGTTTATATCGTGTACTAGGGTGAGTGAATATGTAAGTGTTCTTGTAAGTGTAGTGTCGGGAATGAGTGATGATGATGATGATGATGATGATGATGAAGATGATGAAGATGAAGATGAAGGGAGAAACCCGGTGCCGGCACGTAGCCTACTCCTGTCGAATAGTACCAAGAGGGCCGCCAGGCTTAACGTCCCCATCCGACGGACGAATCACTATCAACAATGACATATGCCTTCTCTTCATATGCACTGCGTAGAGATTTGGGATTTAACCCAGGCATATGAGATTTGGGATCCGTATAGGTCAGTTTCTATCTGATGCTTTTCCAATTCACTGCGGGCTAAAGCAGGGAGATGCACTATCACCTTACTTTTTAACTTCGCTTTAGAATATGCCATTAGGAAAGTTCAGGATAACAGGCAGGGTTTGGAATTGAACGGGCTACATCAGCTTCTTGTCTATGCAGATGACGTGAATATGTTAGGAGAAAATACACAAACGGTTAGGGAAAACACGGAAATTTTACTTGAAGCAAGTAAAGCGATCGGTTTGGAAGTAAATCCCGAAAAGACAAAGTATATGATTATGTCTCGTGACGGGAGTATTGTACGAAATGGAAATATAAATATTGGAGATTTATCCTTCGAAGAGGTGGAAAAATTCAAATATCTTGGAGCAACAGTAACAAATATAAATGACACTCGGGAGGAAATTAAACGCAGAATAAATATGGGAAATGCGTGTTATTATTCGGTTGAGAAGCTCTTATCATCCAGTCTGCTGTCCAAAAATCTGAAAGTTAGAATTTATAAAACAGTTATATTACCGGTTCTTCTATATGGCTGTGAAACTTGGACTCTCACTCTGAGAGAGGAACATAGGTTAAGGGTGTTTGAGAATAAGGTGCTTAGGAAAATATTTGGGGCTAAGCGGGATGAAGTTACAGGAGAATGGAGAAAGTTACACAACACAGAACTGCACGCATTGTATTCTTCACCTGACATAATTAGGAACTTGAAATCCAGACGTTTGAGATGGGCAGGGCATGTAGCACGTATGAGCGAATCCAGAAATGCATATAGAGTGTTAGTTGGGAGACCGGAGGGAAAAAGACCTTTAGGGAGGCCGAGACGTAGATGGGAGGATAATATTAAAATGGATTTGAGGGAGGTGGGGTATGATGATAGAGACTGGCTTAATCTTGCACAGGATAGGGACCGATGGCGGGCTTATGTGAGGGCGGCAATGAACCTTCGGGTTCCTTAAAAGCCATTTGTAAGTAAGTAAGTAAGTAAGTATATGAGATTTGGGATTTAACCCAGACATATTGGTGCACAATCTAGTGATTAGAAGTTGTGCACCGCCATCTTTCCTACTCCCGAGAATTGAACCCTTGCCGGTTAGTCTGCAGGCAGACATGCTACCACAGAGCTAACTCGGCGGACACTGAATGACTATATACATATATCAACTAATAAAACTATGAATGCATGAAGAAATAACTAAATTTACCTTTCGTGCAGTGTATAAAAATCCGTATTCCGTTATCGAAGAGTTTATTAAACCTTTCTTGACGGCTACTCATAATGAAGTTTTAGATCAGTTTGCTGAAAGTAGAATGGAAACCTCATCCCCATTGTCAAAAATGATACAGTTGGAAGGTAAATTTCCGATATGGCAACAGACACAGAAATCTAACTAACTTAAAGCAAAAAAAAATGGTTAAATTATTTGTACGAGGTCTGTCTAAAAAGTATCCGACCTTTAGCCAGAAAAAATATTTCAAATACCTGACGGGGTTGGGACCCTAATCCCCTTCAAAGTAGGCCCCTTGTGCTTGCACACACTTAGCCCACCGATCCTTCCACTGCCGGAAACACCTCTGGAAGTCTTCTTTTGGAATGGTGTTCAGCTCCGTCGTCGCATTCCGCATTATCTCTTCTCTACTCTCAAAATGGGATCCTTTCAGTGGTGTCTTCAATTTTGGAAACAACCAGAAGTCGCAAGGAGCCAGGTCTGGAGAGTAGGGAGGTTGGTGAACGGTTGTAATTCCATGTTTGGCCAAGAAAGTGTGTATCAATTGGGATGAATGTGCGGGGGCGTTGTCGTGATGCAAGTGCCAGTTGTTCGCCGTCCACATGTCTGGTCTTTTGCGCCGAACTGCATCACGGAGTCGCCGGAGAACATCGTGATAGTACTCCTTTGTCACCATTTGTCCTTCCGGTGCGTATTCGTGATGCACAATTCCACGGACATCAAAGAAAACAGTCAGCATCACCTTGATTTTGCTTCGCACCTGCCGCGCTTTCTTCGGCCTTGGAGACTCGGGATGCTTCCATTGCGACGACTGTCTTTTTGTTCCTGGGTCGTACCCGTACACCCATGACTCATCTCCAGTTATCACGGTGTTCAGAAACCCAGGATCAGTGTTGGCGGTGTCCAGAAGGTCCTGTGCAACGTCACGACGGAGGTCCTTTTGTTCCGGGGACAACAACTTGGGCAAGAATTTCGCAGCCACTCGGTTCATGTTCAAATCATCACGCAAAATTGCATGTGCAGAATCTTTACTCACTCCAACCTCTTCGGCAATCTCCCGCACGGTCAAACGACGATCTGCCATCACCAAATTTCGCACCCTCTCAACAACAGATGCACTCCGAGCAGTTTGGGGCCTGCCACAACGCTGCTCACTCTCCGCTGATGTGCGGCCATCTTTGAATCGGTTGAACCACTCCTTAATTTGTGTTACACCCATCGCATCTTCCCCAAACACCTGCTGAATCTTACGAATTGTTTGACTTTGAGAATCACCAAGCTTTTGACAAAATTTGATGCAGTATCTTTGCTCAATTCGTTCAGTCATCTTGCGAGAAAACTAAATCCGACAAACACCTAGAACAGCACCTTACTTGGCGACCACCAGCCAGTGACTGGCACAAGCGAATGCGGTGAAAAAATTCAAGCATGCGCATTACAGTTCCTCCTTCCACCATGCACAGTGGCGCCGCCTTAGAATCACAACTTTACGCGGGAAAAATTAAGGTCGGATACTTTTTAGACAGGTACTAACACTGGAATAGTCGATTAAATATTCAGCATAACGAAATCGCCACAAAGGAAGACATGTAAAGTGCTGCTGAATTAAATACGCACAATACTAGTCGTAATATGTTTAACGCATTGCAGATTCAGGTATGGAACGAAAAAATTGCGCTGGGATTTGTACTCACGGCGCAGCGTGTTTTACGGGTGTTAGGCGTACCACTAAAATTATTAATATGGCGAACGTTAACTTGATATTGATGCCTTGTTCTATGTACAGGTAAAATTTAACCTCCAAGAGAATACCATCGGAGTTTAAACAAAGTTCTAAGTCTGTTAAAATGATCAGTTTTATAACTATAAGTAATAATACTATAGTGCAAGCCTTATTGTTAGCAGTTCAAAATGGATTTAGAGACGAAGATCCTGTGTGTTGACAATTAAGCAATGAAATGCGAATTAATTTTAATTTAGAACATCTGTTATTATACATTGGTTAAGATAAAGCTTTTGATTGCGCGTTAAGAAGTAAACTATTGAACAATGTAAACGAAATAATTTCCAAATCAGTTAATCAGAGCAGTTCAAAATTTGTATTAATCAACTTATAGGCCTACTGTATAAAATTGACTGGTGGGTCTATGAGAAAATATTTTCAGGAAAAGTGAAAACTAACATGAATGTTAAATAAGATTTTGACTAGATAGATGAAAATATGAGAGAATGACAGGATGTTGTTGTCTAATCAACTGTCCGAAGACAGGTCTAACCCTCATAAATTACACCAATAATCTTGAGGCAATTAAACCAGGAGATAATGGGTTAGGGTGGCCAGTTCTTTCTCTCTCTGTTGCATACATCACAACGACAGGATAAACGTCAAGGAAATGTTAAATTAAATATAAACGTTTTAAACACAATTCTCTTCACTGACGACCAAGTGGACTTTAAAGAGCAGCCAATCTCTGCTAAAATTCTCCACAAGAAATTCAAAAAGTATGGCACTTAAAGGAAAACAAGAAATAAGAACAATAATAGTGATAAATAGAGAGATAGGTTTCAAATTTTAATTACTTTAACCGCGTAATATCTTCAAGGACTAATTAAGAAACATAAAAAAATGCAAAAGTTTCAGTATATACAGGCTATAAGGGGTATAAGTACCGTCCTTTTCACAGTCGTCGGGGACGGTCTACAGAATCAAAAAATGTCCATGCAACATAGGGTCAAAACTTGATGGTTTTCCCAGAAAAAAAATATATTTCTTTTCTTATTTTATTTGCGTTATACTGCTTATATCGTTAGTAAAAATTCGAAATCAATTACGTCAGTAGGTATATCTAGCTAAGAGTTAATATTAGTTTAAATAAATATTTGTGTGTTCTGTTAAGTTTTCGTGAAATTAAATAAAAAAGCATGCTTAAATTTATATATATTATTTTTTTTAATGTACCGTTCCATTACTCTTTCATCGTATGCTTAAATTTGTTAATATTCTGGCGTGACAGACGTGACAACGTTCAGCAGACAGTACTCTGCACAGACGTAAGTACGAGCAAGCTGAGTTCAAGCCAAGCTCCCTGTCCATAGGTATACTGCCGAGCGGATGCCAGTTTAGTACAGGGTATACGATAAACAACTTACAATGTCATTCACAGATTAGGAATATTATATGTTATTAATTTATGGAGGAAGTCGTCGTAATTCAAGTGAGACAATAAGGATGTACCGTCAACGTTTTCCTCAAAGAAGGTTACCTAACCGGCGAACTTTTGTAGCAGTTTCTCAACGATTATTAGAAACTAGAAGTCTTTTACCCCGTTTCGAAAATCACATAACCAGAAATTTGTTTAAAAATGATACTGCTTTCTGGAAGCGGGAGAGATTAAAATGTTGCATTAGAAAAAAAGTTCGTGTGATTTTGTGCAGAAAACCATTACTGTTTATTTTTAGACGTACAATAAAAATGGAGTAATATTGTTACGTAAAATGTAAATTTACCAGAATGTTCGATTAATGAGATTTAAAGTTTGTATTTGCTGCTTGTTTGATGTAAACAACAGTATTGTCATGGTCCGCTCCTGCATTAGAACGGAGCATGTATTTTGTACCGGTATGTCTGTACCCGCTTGAGCTGTACTGTGTAACTCTAAACCCCCTCCTCCCCATCCAGGAACGTTGCAAAATGTCTATTATTTTAAACTTTAATAATTAGTTAAAAATTGCAATTAGAAAAAAATTGTAAGGATATTTTTTTTTCTTTATGACATGAACAATCATCAGTTAAAATAATGGTACTTATGAATGAATGTATGAATGTATATAGTCGTCTCTAAGCAATATATAGTCGACCTGGTTGGCAAGTTGGTATAGCGCTAGCCTTCTATGCCCAAGGTTGTGGGTTCGATCCCGGGCCAGGTCGTTGGCAATTAAGTGTGCTTAAATGCGACAGGCTCATGTCAGTAGATTTACTGGCATCTAAAAGAACTCCTGCGGGACTAAATTCCGGCACATCCGGCGACGCTGATATAACCTCTGAAGTTGCGAGCGTCGTTAAATAAAACATAATATTCTATTCTAAGCAATATACCTCTTGGCGAGGCGGCACTTCACATTATTAGTATACAAGTCATTTAGGACGTTACTTTCTTTTTTTAATTTATTATTGCAATTATTCCACTAGTCTTTTCTTGCCTGTCATAAATTCTTCCACTATTTTAGTCCTAATTCATCATTATATCAAAAATACTATAACCCCCCCTCCTGTATGACACATTTTCCCTCACTCTACATCTCTAACTATTTGCACTTTTCACTACTCACTTTTCCACATTGCTACTTTTTAGCTCTTAGTTTTCTTTTCTCACGATTTATTTCCCCTCCACACCATTTCCTTAAGTCATTCTGTTTTTTCACCTTGTTTTCCCCTCTTCCTTCATCACTGCTCCCTGAACTATCTCCTACTTGCGTTACTCTACTTCTCGTCAGCCTGGATTTAGATCTTAGTTCCTTCACCCGCTTCGGAATTGCTCCCATCTGATGTCCACCATTTTCATTCGCTTACATTGAGGTCTTGTTCTGCTGAGCTTGTTAAATGCCAGTTCGCGTCACTCCTGTTTCTTTCAGTTGACGTCACTGCCTGCTTTCCGGAAATTGTCACTGAGTTTGACATGTTTGCATATGTCTCGCGTACATTCACCACACTTGTGTCACTAACCTCGCCTTTAGATACGATATTCTTGATTTTTTCTTTCAAAAATTTTCTGTTCCTTTCCTTTTATTCTGAGCCTACAATCGGCTCCTTTAACGTTACTAAGCACTCCTCTACACTAAAAACCAAATTTTTTTATCTTAATTTTGTCCTTGATAAGTTTCGCGAATTGTCAATTTTTTCGTGCTGCTTTAAAAAACGGATTAAAACTCTTCTTCTACTTCTCACTTCTTAGCTCCAGTCGTTATCTATTCTGATCGTTGTGTTCCCTAGCATCCTTCTATTCTTCATAATCCTCTCCTTCGTAACCACACTCTTAAATTTTACTAATATTGGCCTAACTTGTTCTGAATTTTGTATTTGCTTCTTTCCTACTCTAAATGCTTCCTGTACTTGTCCATCGCTCACGTCCATACCAAAACACTCCCAACACACTCCTATTATCTTCTCATATGTATCTATACTCTGTTCTCTATCTTTTTCTTCTATACAGAAAAATAACAAGTTTTTTCTCCTCTTTTCCTCCTCAAATTGATCCCATTTGCTTTTCAGAATTTCGTTTTCCAGTTGAGTTTCTTCCATCTTCTTCCCTAGCTCTGCCATGCTCTCCTTCAATTCCATTAGGTCTTGTTTTACTGCACTGTCCTCCATTTCACTATTACGCACACTTATTCATCAGTTTAACACAGGTCAACGCCTCTACTACACGTTACTATCCCCTGACTTGCACAAAGCGAACCGACTTCCTCTGCAACTTGCTTAAGATTGAAATAATGGTACTTATACTCCTTACACTCTGTATACGTGTATGTAGACCAGAGCTGGGCATCGGGAGCGGAACTAGTCTCTAAACGGGGACGCTTAATATTCATCCGTTACAGAATCAACGCTGCGCGGTGTTCGGCGGGGAAGAAAGGGGATGAAGAGAAATCATATGGCTCCCCGTGAGAGAGTAGAATCCGCTCTTGCTGCCCAGCTCTGATGTAGACAGTAAAGAGGACTATGGAGCATGAAACAAGTACGGAAGTGGGAAGTCTTAAACAAACGTCTCTACAGAAAAATGGTTCACTCCTTCAAAAAGTTTCGGCACCACCGGTCCAGAGAGTCAGTTCTCAACGCACGGGGATGCACCACACGGATTGTCAAGAGTAATTTTATTAGAGAGTGTGACGACTACAAAATGGTATTAGAAATGACTTATAACAGATATTCCAGTAACACCTTTCACTATACTGCAATGCTTACTTTCACTGTCAACAATGAAATTAATAACAAACTCTCCACTACTGTCATGAGCCCTCGGATTGTGGGATTGATAGCAGTGTCGTGCTATTATTGGAAAAGACGATAGATCACTGCTCGTCATAATAAGCTACCTGACAATGTACTCGCAGACTCATTTATTTATGCATGTCATGCAAGTGCTCTATAGTATAGAACAAGACGAATATCTGCCATTGTATGCTCGCTGCTATTAGGCCTGGTATATTTATTGTTGCGTTCAGAACACTTCGTTATCAGTAGTAAAGGTTTCGTATCACTGAAAATGATGAATTACGTGTCTTTATGTGGCACACCAATTTTACAGGAGATATGTAAAGACTCGCCGTATATAATTTTTGAGCATTCCAATACACGTCATGACATGTTTCCTTCACACTTTTCATCAATATCACATCAGTATGTCCATTCAGTTTAATAACGTTCAATAAAACCCACTGAAAACATTTTATACAGAAGTCACAGACGGTTCTAAAATCGCAGGAAGGAACTTTTCTAATTTACAAATTCGTAACTATCACTATGGGTAGAGGTGTAAATAAAGAAATCGATTTCTTCTCTGCAATTACACCTCTCATCTACGTTGCAAAGTTTTATGGTCTCTTGCCTTTCAAAATTGTAGGAAGCATTGGTGGTCGTCAACTAGCGACATCTAAGATATTCAAATTCTATAGTTTTCTTTTCCTGCTGACGCTGCTGGTACTGAAGTGTTTGCTATTTCATCAACTCCTGCTAGCAGGAAATGCTGGAATTTTCGACGTTTCGATGCACGCTGGCATATACGCCTTCGCCATAGTGACGTCAATAATATGTTCCTTCTTTTGTTTATTGACTTCAGATAAGCTCATTAAAGTAATTAATATTTTGTCAAAACTTGATAATATGGAAATCGATATGAGTTTGCTTTATGGAAGAACTCGTGTATATGTTGTTTTTCAAGTTTTTGTTTTATTATTACTGTCTTCATTCGTTCTGATATTTCATTTCATTTCCTTTCCATTCACTTCCACCACTTGTCTATCTTCAGGTGCAGATCATTTCTCTACAACAGCCATTACACTAGTGGACTTGCTGTATATAAATTTGGTCTTTTTGTTTAAACAGAGATTTCGTACAATATCCCTCGCTTTATCAAATCGTTCCACTGTCGTTAACACCAGAAACGGACGTACAAACTTCGAGTTGCTGGTTTGTTTGAAGACGTACCACGGCAGTCTGTGCAATGTCTGTGACCAGGTGATGTCAACACTATGTTGTCAGCTGTTGTTGTCCCTACTGTACAAGTTTGCATCACTGATGATTTATGCGTACTACGGGGCACGACGTGTTCTGCAGTTAGAGTGCTTCATCTACAGTGTTCAAATGGACGTGGGCGTCTCCTTCTTGTTCCTGGTAGGTGCTGCCTCACTGTGTATAATATTGTGGGTCTGCGCCTCTACTGCTCAAGAGGTAAGCATTCTAGTGAGAGGCAAATATTTTTGTGTACGCTGAACGCCAGTTTATATAAGGCTATTGTAAAGTAACTAAGATATTCTCCTAGTTGATTATTAATATAATTCCTAAATAAATTGAGCCATCAAGTAAAACGAATCTTTATAGACATGTTGGCATCCGATAAGATACTTATTAAAATTAATAAACTTTATATTATTGGAATATGGGAAGAATAAGATTAAGTTATCTCGTGCTCAAATAATTGCTTCCATTGTTATGATGCTTTGAAAAATGAACAGATGATTGGTAGATATTTAGCTCGTTTGTTACATATTCTTAGTTCGAGAAAAGGGTTTTAAATCCTCAAACAAAATTTGTTTGGTGAATTATTATTATAAATGTTTAGGAACATAATTCCCTGATTAAGAATGTTACGGATAAAAATGCATCTGATAGACGGCTCTTACTACGTGATTTAATATTTTATGCTCGACCATGCCGAAATGTAGTAATTATACACCTGGTAGCAGTCCTTTAATGCATGTCATTAAAGTACACCTATTCATTAAAGTTCAGGTTTTCGATTACTCTCGGATATGCAATCGAAAGACGAGGGAAACGTCACGGAGGCTGGAAATCCAATACTGTCGCAGAAGGTTATGTTCTGTTACTATAATAATTAGCGTTAATTGTAAATAATATTCAAATAAATTCAATTTGTCATCTCGTTTTTCAATTCTAAATCAATTTCCAGGTTATATTAAAATTAGTTCATGTTATTCTCTAGATTACATTTTCTCATGAAATTTCGACCAGTGTATGGGACCGGTGCCCACCCAGCATCGTGATGCACTTGGGGAGCTACTATAGGTAGCGAAATCCGATTGCGAATACCAGCTATAACGGCTGGGGGGATCATCGTGCTAACCACATGATACCTCCATTCTGTTGGATGATCGTCCACCTCTGCTTCAGCATGTGGGCGTGAGGCCAGCAGTCGGCTGGTCGGCCTAGATCCTTCACGGGCTGTAGCGCCACGGATTATTATTATATTCTCTAGATTATATCAAGGTCAATGACATTATTGTTCCTCGGAAAAAATCAATACTTTCGCGTCTGCGCACATCTCACAATTTACGAGCTATGCACAAGGTCACTTCCGCTCTTCAGTCAGATACGAATAAAATGAATACTTGTGAATAATTTCAAGTTAGAAATATGGTCGAGCATAAAAAGTCGTATGAAACTTACCTATAATGGTAATTAAGACGCTCGTATGAAAATTACGAAACTCGCTTGCGCTCGTTTCATAAACGAATATACTCGCGTCTTAATTACTATAATTATAGGCTCGTTGCATAATGTACTATAAAGGTTTGAAGACAGTAGTCCTCATTATAACATTGAATTTGGAAGACCAAGTATTTCTCATATTCAGGTTGCAGAGGTTCTTCCTGAGAGCCAAAACGAAGTTACAGAAAATTCGTTGTTAGTCAGCAATGCTAATGTGTTAAGCAAATGCAAATGCCATACAACACTGTTTGGGATGTTCTACGCAAACTTATGAAAATGTATTCTTGTGAACTTCAAAAGACATCAGAGTTGAAGGAAGCTGATTATTATGTGTGTTAGCTCACAGAAGAGATTTATATCCCGTCATAGGACTGACTGTATATGCCTTGCCATGTGTTGTCCTGTTTTGTCCCAATGGTGGTCTTGTGTCGTGCTAACCACATAACCATGGAGATCCAAAATACGTTCCTGTTTACTGTTGGTCGATATACAGAGTGATTGATAGGCCACTGTACAAACTTCGAGGGTATAATGTAGAGGTAAAAATAAAAGTAAAATGTTATAGGCTATAGCACTTTTTCTGAACTTGCTTTATTTCAGAATTATGACGAATAATGTATTAAAAACATGAACCAGTATGGTGGAGAATTAGTTAATAGGACCGCATGTTCTACCACCGCGCCTGACTGCTGAGTGTACCAACAGTTTTTGGAACATGAAGATGTCTGCTTCATGAGAATGTCTTACTCAATACATGAACCACCTTATGGCTTATGCACGATGTTGCTCCTCCTCATTTCAGTCGTGAAGCAAAGGCGTAACTCAATGTTGCATATCCCGATGAGTGGATAGGTCTTGCATGACCAGTTGCTTGACCAGCTAGATCACCAGACCTTAACTCTCTGGACTTCTACCTTCGGAGTCGTCTCAAGACGTCGTTTATGGTACTGAAATTTCGAACTTAGTGGAACAACAGTAGCGAATTGAAAATGGGTTTGAAATTGTGCGGAATGAGTTTCCCTTTGTTTAGTTGAACTCTGGGAAGAATTAATTTTGTTTTGTTTATTTTGAACTTGTGATCCCTACTCTGCTGCATAACTCTGAAATAAACCAATTTCAGAAAATGTGCTATATAACATTTTACTCTTATTTTTACATCTACATTACACCCACGAAGTTTGCCACAATGACTTATTAATCACCCTGTATACGGCTATGGAGTAATATCCTCCCTTACACCGCCTTGGAATGTGAATCAGTAATACAAGGGAAAGTAAAACTGTCGAAGTATTAGTTCAAATGTAAATTGAGCCAGGATTATTATCTCGAATAATGTTGACAGATGAGATTCACTTGACTCTCAGTGGTGGAGTCCATACTCACAATTATTGTCGAATATAGATAACAGATAATCCATTTGCAAAAACTAAATCCCATTCTTAGCATAAGCAATTGCCTCTTAGCTCCTCTTACTTGTTTGATTCGTTTATCACTTACATGAAGTTTAACTCTGTTAGTTACTTTATAGCCTTGGGCCGAGTGCACACAGAATCAGACGCGACGCGACACGGCGCTGCGCGACGCTACGTTTTGCTTTATAATGCCTCGCGACAGCTTAAAACTGTCTGCTCGCGACAACTGATTTGCTGGCTGTGTGATTGGAAAACTGGCCTAGGCTAGAAAACGGCGTCAATAATAGAGGACTGTCTATATGAAAAATTCTATTGTATTTGCTTATTATTTCCTAAGGACGCAAGCTCCTAAAATTCTATACGATTGAAAGAGTCTTAAAATTAAAATGTACTGCACAAACGTCATTTTTTATGTTTATGACTACTTCACGACTCACAATAAAGAAAAATAAAATATTAAATCAATAATGAGTGATAGTATAGAGCAGAGATTTAGGCTTACTACAAATTACACTGGTCAACAGTCATTTTGCGCCAGACATAAAACTAACAAATTCTTACTAATTTCGACCTCCTGAATTCATAAATAACAAGCAAAATGTTCCATCACTTCGGGTTTTCGAGATGCACAATATAATTAATTTTCTACGCATTTTATTTAAAAAATCACCGTATTTCGTGTGTAACTATTGTGTTTTACAAATGTGAAGACCCATTATGTGGAAACAATATTACTATAAGTAGGGCACCATGTTATAAGCACTTGTAGAAAGGGAAATTATTTTATTGCCCTTCTACGAGTCTATTTCGAGGGAGTGAAACAGGTTCGCGGTATGAATTCACTTGAGTGTACCTGATTTTACTTGAGATGTGTATTTCTTTCACTGTGAGCTTTAATTACATTACTGTACTTTATATTTTGCAATATATCACCATGTCAAAATCACTTCTACAGCGTAAATTGTTTTATTGCCCTTTTCGGTTCCATTTGGAGGGGGAGAAAGAGGTTCGCCGTATGAAATCGCTTCAGTTTAGCAGGAGATTTACGTGGTGTTAGTATTCTGTGTAAGACGTGTATTTCTTTAAAGTATGCTTTAATGATAATATTCAAAGTGCGAATGGTTTATATGTGCGGAGTTCAAGGTTGTACCATTGCTTTTTGGAATGCAATTAGGCTATACAAAATTTTGCTGCTGTCTGTAGGAATTGGACAGTCGCTCTCGAGATATTTTATTTTTATTTTATTGGGTTATTTTACGACGCTTTTCAACATCTAGGTTATTTAGCGTCTGAATGAAATGAAGGTGTTAATGCCGGTGAAATGAGTCCGGGGTCCAGCACCAAAAGTTACCCAGCATTTGCTCGTATTGGGTTGAGGGAAAACCCCGGAAAAAACCTCAACCAGGTAACTTGCGCCGATCGGGATTCGAACCCGGGCCACCTAGTTTCGCGGCCAGACGCGCTGACCGTTACTCCACAGGTGTGGACTCGCGCTCGAGATATGCATTATAAAATAAAACGACAATCACTAGAGCAAGGAAGAAAAATATTATACATTAACCCCTTGTACCTCAAAGCGAAGTAATTTTACCCCTTTTACACACTAAGTTAGGGTTAATGAAGAATTTTGTTAAAGGGATAAATTATAAAACTGAAGCATTTAAAAATATCCAGGAAAAATTTCCTGCTATTAATAATCCGTGGCGCTACACCCCGTGAAGAGCCCAGATCGACCAGCCGGCTGCTGGCCTCACGTCCACATGCCAAAACAGAGGTGGACGATCATCCAACTAGAATGGAGGTATCGTGTGGTTAGCACGATGATCCCCCCCAGTCGTTATATCTGGCTTTCGCAACCTATTGTAGCTCCCCAAGTGCATCACGATGCTAGGTGGGCACCGGTCCCATACACTGGCCGAAATTTCATGAGAAAATTTCTTCCCCCATGAGGACTCGGACCAGCGCGCATTCCGTAACATTTCCTGCTATTAGTGATTCAAAAATAAAAGAGGGAGTTCTCAATGGACCACAAATTAGAGAAATAATGAAGGACAATCACTTCGAATCTTTGTTGCAAGGAAAAGAGACAGCCCTCTGGATAACATTCAAGAAGGTTGAATTAATTTTCTGGATAACTGTAGAAGTGAGAACTATGAAGAACTAGTGAAAAATGTACTGTTGGCGTATTAAACTAAGGGTTGTAAAATTTCCCTGAAAATTCACTTCCTTCACTCTCATCTTGACTTTTTTTCCCGAGAATTGTGCGATTTCAATGATGAGCATGATGAGCGCTTCCATCAAGAAATTTCAACTATGGAAGAAAGATACCAAGGACAATGGAGTACCAATATGCTAGCAGACTATTGTTGGACTTTAGCTCGTTATGTACCTGATGCCCAGTGTAAAGAAAATGCAGAAAAACAAAGCTGTAATCTTCTGAACAGTGAATATTTAGCCTTATTGTCATTATATAAAACAATATTTTGAATAGATATAAATTCCAAAATTTCTCAAAAACCGTAACCAACAACTGTTTTTATTGTCATATTCGTATTCAGGAAGCTCAACTTATATAGAAAACATATATCACATGCCTAACGCAAAAAATATGTTAACATTTGTTACGCAGTGTTATTATTATAAATTATTATTCACCTGGTGCTTTCATCTCATTTGCAATTTTTCATATACAGTATTTTCAGAAACCATATTATTCTCGTGATATTGTTTCAAAGATTGTACAGAATGTATCTTTCCTGTACTAAATCAACTAATTTATCCGCATCGAACTCCATTATGAATAATGTGCACTACACAACAATAGTATTTTTTGTAGATAATGAAAGCGTGCAATCATAGCCACTACTAACGCATGCGCAGTACACTGCAGCTATCAGACAGTCTCCTCGCGACGAACTTCAAGCAGTCATTCGATGTTGTCTCTTCGTGTCTCCTTGTGTCTGCTCGCGACCGTCGCGCCGCGTCTGATTCTGTGTGCACCCGGCCTTATACTTCACATTCTATAGGTCTGACAGAAGTTTCTTGATTGTAGTTGGAAATTTATCCAAGGTATGTTGAAATTGAAACAGTTAACATACGCGTAAGGGGCAAAGGAATTTGCAACTCTACTCCATTTATTTCTTGGCCTAGTTGTCTCCTTAAACCTATTATCTATGTTCATGTTCGTACTTAAATAAAAATACGTCCCTCATACATCTTTTATACTCTAGGACAGTCGTGTCAACTGATGTCCATAGGCGCAAGCGCGCGCTTTAGAGCTCAGGAGAGCATGAGCGCTTTACAGCGGAAAGGAAAGAGATAGACGAGTGAGACAATATATGCCGCTTGGTTGAGCTGTATATAAGGATGGCCAGCACTGATTCAATGGATAAATTAAAGATAATTTATTAAAACTGTATCCATGTTAATTTTTAGATTTGTCTGAGAAATTTAAGTGCATTAAAAGAATGTAAGTTTTAATTTTTATCTCATTTTTCACAAGTTTGCTTTTTTATTCAAAAGGGATATTTGCTAAACATTTTTACAGAAAAGTGAAATTTTCAGATATGTTTATTTAGTAACCTTACAGGTACTGAAACAGTATTTTCGTAAATCTAATATATCATAAATACGTATTACTGAAGATTGTATATTGAAATTTTTGAAACTAAGTAATTGATTAACTAGCGGACTTACTCGTGTTAATTATGTAAGTCTGTGCGGCTTACAGCTGTTTCGGTGCTTCATCACACCATCCTCAGAGTCTACTAGATCTCGGCGTCATCTCGAACTTCTCTGCCTGTTGTGTGGGTGCGTTTGATTGTTGAAAGGTGTTGAAAAGTGGAGTCAAATAGTGTTTGTGTACTGAAATTGATCTGTGTGTTGAGAATTTGATCAGGGTGTGTTTTAGTGTGTCTGTATATTTTATATTGTTCTAGTGTGTTGAGTTTTTGGTTTTTGGGTTGTATGTGTAGGATTTCCATGTCCGCATTTATGTTATTGTATGTATGGTTAGCATTGGTTATGTGATCGGCGTATGTAGATGTATTGTATCCTCTGGCTATTGCTTTAATGTGTTCTTTGTAGCGTGTTTGGAATGATCTGCCATATGTATATGTTGTATTTCTGCTTACTGAATGAAGATGCGATCTTATGTGTGCTTTTGTTTTCATATGTTAGTGTGATGTATTTCTTGTGTTCTTGTGTTTGTGTTGTGTTTTGCGTGTTTTTGTGTTTGTTAAGTTTTTGTTTTGTCTTTCTTGTGATAGACAACATCATAAGAAAGACAAAACAAAAACTTAACAAACACAAAAGACGCAAAACACAACACAAACACAAGAACACAAAGAAATACATCACACTAACATATGAAAACAAAAGCACACATAAGATCGCATCTTCATTCAGAAAGCAGAAATACAACAAAGCATACAGAACAGAAAACACACTACAAAGACATCTTAACACACAAACAACACTAACAAATAAATACGACCACACAGGTGTATACAAACTCACATGTAATAGTTGCGACAGGTTCTACATTGGACAGACAGGCAGATCATTTCAAACACGCTACAAAGAACACATTAAAGCAATAACCAGAGGACACAATACATCTACATACGCCGATTACATAACCAATGCTAACCATACATACAATAACATAAATGCGGACATGGAAATCCTACAAATACAACCCAAAAACCAAAAACTCAACACACTAGAACAATATGAAATATACAGACACACTAAAACACGCCCTGATCAAATTCTCAACACACAGATCAATTTCAGTACACAAACACTATTTGACTCCACTTTTCAACACCTTTCAACAATCAAACGCACCCACACAACAGGCAGAGAAGTTCGAGATGACGCCGAGATCTAGTAGACTCTGAGGATGGTGTGATGAAGCACCGAAACAGCTGTAAGCCGCACAGACTTACATAATTAACACGAGTAAGTCCGCTAGTTAATCAATTACTTATATTCAAGTGTTAAAAGTAGTGTACGCAAGATTCAAAATGGATTTTGAAAACATTCGCATGGAAAATGTTTGTAAGGAAATGAATTAAGAAAGCACCTATTATTACATCATAAACAAAAAAATATGTGCCCATGTTTTGGTAAAACGTCAACTCTATAGCTTCATCAGAATTCGAGAAAACAATTTAATATTCTGATGATAGGAAGTTGCGCACCAATATCAACTTAAAAGCATAAAGCGATAAGAGTTTTGTTATGTAATGTTAGTTACAGTTAAAACATATATCTAGGTAACTTTGCTTTGTCCTATAATATTATTTTGATTAGTTTATTGATTGCGTTTATAAGTCCAAATATACCAGCAATATTAATTTCAACTTATTATGTCATACTTAGACTCTTTCTCTAGGATATCACTTTCTTCACAAAAGATGTGTTTCATTCACTTAGTACAGTATAGTTGTACTACTATGGGGTTTATGCGAATATTCCTTCTTAACTCCTTATATTAATTTTTAAACAGAACTGCATTATTAAGAAATTGGTGTTAGTACTTTTGTTTTATAGACAATATAATTATATAATATCGAACAGAATAAAGCCATATAAAAATAACGACATAAAATTCCACGTTCCACTTGAAGTTTGTGCACCAATGTATTCTTAATTCAACAGGCTGCTTATTCATATAGATAATCCGTCCTCCTTTCATATCTAGCGCTTGATGCCCGCTCACGATGTCAAGGTCAGAAAAATGCGCTTGCTTTGACATCACTGCTCCAGGACATACGTCGGCATTTTGTGAATCACGAGCCGAAAACGAAACAAATGAAGCGGAGTAGTAAAGACTATACCCCACCACAACGGACTTGCTGATGGCTTGACTTCGTAGTATCACGTCATTATCAAGACCATTGAAAATCCCACGGAAACGTGAATTTCTGTCAGAATATCGATCCTTGTAAAATATATATCAATTATTGTTATAATTAGGCTATATAATTATAATCATGTAATTTCACAATTAAACATTGATTGTAACATAACGTTCTTCCAGTATAGGCCTAATTCAACAAGGGAGACTAAGAAGCAAAACAACAAGCATGAAAAATGTTACGGAATTGGTTGTTGACATTATAAACCAAATAAAATCAGTCATTAAAACATCCGCAATTCTGAAAACTCCACCAGTATATGGGGGAAGAATGCCAGATTTGCCATATATATTATAGAGCTGTAAGGTGGATTAGCCTTGAAAAAATGGTTCTTCGGATTTTTGACACGCGGAAAATAATTTCTGCTTTTACGAAGGAAAAGGTGCAGTAATATATTTCCATATAACAATAATTTTTAGCGCCGGTAAATGTCGCCTATGTTTGAAATATATTTCGTTGGTCTAGGATTTCAATATGTTAATAAATAATTAACTGTTAATAGGACATAGAAATTCCTTAGTTGGGGGACGAAAATTGGCATTCTTCGCCGAAATTTCAGAACGCCTCAACAAATTAAATCGGTAGCTTCAGGGGCATAATAAAAATATAGTTCATATGTACGGCAGCAGCAATTCTTTTATTTTACTTATAGACTATGAAAGCATGATTTATCACAAAAGAACATGTTTAATTGTCCTCGCTTACACTCATTTAGCAATACTGCACATAAGATATAAAATTACTAGGCCTAGGCTATATTACATTAACCTCTTGAATGGACTATAAATAGATTTTCATAATAAAAGACTCCTTCAATTTAAAATAATTGAAACTGATTTTCAATTACGTGGTTTAAAAATAATGAAGTCAATGCAAGAATTACAAGAGGAAATTATATATTTTTAAACAACATGTTTTCGGAAAATTAATATAAAGATATGGAAGGTGTTAATATTTTCAAATTGCTAAACGAATTAAAATACTATAATCTTAGGTCTCATGCAGCCAAACTCACAGTCATGTCTGGCTCAACATTATATTATATGCGAACAGTTTTTTTACAAAATGAACATTGCAAAACCAAAAAGAAGAACACGTCTTACAGATGAGCATCTCATGTCACAGTTAAAATTAGCCATATGTAATTTTACTCCTGACTGATCAGTTACTCAAATACCATTTCTCTTTGAATTACTCTCCCGGCTTTGTTCTGTTATGTTTCATCAGTCATTGTTCAGCGAAATTTGTGAAAAGTGACGAAGTAGCTGAATTAAAACATATCAATAATAACCACTGTGTTCAAAGTTGTACTTCTGAGTTTACAGTCCAGCACTGCACATTAAATACTGTGGTAGGGGGAAGCGTACTCACCCACCTTTCACCCTTTCCATTTGAGAGCAGAACTTGTTGCGTTCTGTTGATGTAATCGGGAGATACATTTTGCCGATGTATGCTCTAGGACAGGGGTCGTTACCGCAGAGCACTCTGGGGCTAGAGTCTATTACCCGCAGAGAACACAGTGCACCACGGTGCACTCGTAGCTGCTAGCGGGTATGCTCTCTACCTCTTCCTGCTGCACGACGGTGCACACGGGATGGCACCGCATATCCGTTGCACATTTGAGCGAGTGCTGACGACCACTGCTCTAGGACTATGTCCATTTTAAAGTTCTTCCTGAAATGTGTTAAGAAAACACAGTAATACATTTAGGAAAACAAGGATTATATTAGAATACAAATTTCACTTAAAATAATTATGTTTTTATGTGTTTATGTTTTGTTTTCATATTGCTTTCACTATAATCTCTTGTGTACGTATCTTAGCTGAATAATCCATTATCGACGTCAAATTTATGAATTTATTGGACATTGTAGACCTATTATTTTACATTAATCCCAGATAAAAACACAATAAAAAGAGTTAGTAAGCAAATATAATGAAAGAAAATATTAATTATCCTAAGTATGACGCAAAAGTACTCGTATGTAGTAGACAAAGATTCACATAACTTACGTCGTCCGAACTACATCTTAAAACTCTTCCAAAGTTACGATGACAAATACTTTAGTGTTGTTAGTGTTCAGAATTTCTAGAATCTTGTGCTTATTCCCGTACAAGAATGTACAACATGAAGAGTGGAAACTGTCTCGTCCATGGTCTGTGTTAAGTTGTTTGGTGGTGTTCAGCATTGCAGTTGTATTGCTAATGGACACAATTTTCATATACTATGACTTAAAATTTTTCTTGTCCAAAGTTATCGCGTACGTAGAGATGTCGCTTGTGCGCATTGGGTATGTGTCTATCGTATCTCTGAATTACATGCATCTCGGTAGAATTGTCAACATGCTGAACAGTTTGTTGGTGTTCGGAAATCAGCGCATGAACCTGACATCACTGCTATTCATACTGATAGATCTCCTGTTCCTCCTTGCATCCTATGTGTTCTTCATGACAGATGCGTATAACTCAGATGGAGTGTATTTTTCTCTCATATACTTATTCTGTGAGATTTCGCTGGCCATACCTGAATTTCAGTTTCTATCTTTCTTGTTGGTGATAAAACAAGAATTCGCCAATATCAACGCAGACCTACTGCACCTTCAATCAGAAACAAAATATAAAAAAAAGTTTGGGAACAGAACAGTATCTAAAATGGGTGTTGTTAGTCTTCTGAATCGCTGGAGCTATCTGTGCCGACTCTCAGAACGTATCAACAAATTATACTCTCATCAAATTCTAGTTAGTTTTGCCACTTCCTTTGCTACGGTTGTGTCAAACTTGTACTTCCTATCTATTCTCTCCACGTCGAAAACAGATTATGCTAAAGGGTCACTTATGATTGTCATGTGGATGATGACGTACATGCTAAAACCTCTATTCACCATTTACTACTGTGGGATCACTTCAGTCGAGGTGAGTTAAGAGAGCATCGGACTATAACATTTCATTGACAAGTGTTTGCATTAAGATTAGTGTTAAGTTCAATAGTTAATTCAATTACGGTGTTGTCGTTAAGACTTTATGTGGAGTGTTAGCAAAGGTCTTGTCGAAACTTCGAGAACATATAATGGCCGAAATTTTTAAGGGAAAATCTTAAGAAGGGCAACCGGACCTCTGACAGAACACAGACATTTGATTATGCATCTACATACGCATCTACACAGGTCCTTATTGATTACCCAACTTGTAGGAAATGTGGGATGGATGTTGAGTTATCACATTTTACTGAATTGTTCGGGTTTAAGCCATATCAGGCATCGATACGTCTAGAAATATGTATGTTGTATCCCGAAGATTTTCAGGAAATAAAACCCAGTAGGATTCGGAGCTGAAGCAGCCGCTATATGCTGCAAATGTCAAAGCATATGCTTACTGCCATCTTTCAACTGTAATGTAATCTACAGACCGATTATTTAGTCCTGACAGCTCAGCGACGCGAAAGAGGGGAACTAATCGGAGGAGAGGGGAGAGTTCCGGAGTAGAGATAAGGGCGAGCAGTCGGTAAAGACAAGCGAGTGAATAAACCAAACACCCCTTGGCGTAACTAAATGGACTCGCCCGTCCCACGTGCACATCTCCGGCGACTGTCAGGACTAAATAATCGTACTGTACTTGTAAGTGAATGAAAACGTTATATAATAAAAAAATCTAGCGTTATCGTTTATAATCGGATACTGTCAATAATAGGGGTCAACTCAAAATGAAAAAGCGTTATTTATGTGCAAGGCGGTATACTTAAAATATATTCACTTTGTTAATATTGTTTTCTCATGGACGTAAGACAGTCACAACCAGCGTGAATTCGTGACTTTCTTAAACAGAGTGAAAATGAAACTTGTCTATTTTCATTTACTTACTTACTTATGACTTTTAGCGAACCCTTAGTTTCATTGCCGCCCTCAAATAAGCCCGCCATCGTTCCCTATCCTGAGGAAGATTATTCCAGTCTCTATCATCATATCCCACCTCCTTCAAATCCATTTTAATATTATCCTCCCATCTACTTCACGCCCACTCCAAAGGTATCTTTTCCACCGGCCTCCCAACAAACACTCTGTATGCATTTCTGGATTCGGTTATACGTGCGATATGCCCTGCCCATCTCAAGCTTCTAGATTTAATGTTTCTAATTATGTCCAGGTAATAAATACAATACGTGCAGTTCCGCGTTGTGTAACTTTCTCCATTCTCCTGTGACTTCTCGTCAAATATTATCCTAAGCACCTTATTCTCAAATAACCTTAACCTCTCTTCCTCTCTCAAAGTGAGAGTTCAAGTTTCACAACAATAGAGAACAACCGGTAATATAACTGTTTTATAAAGTCTAACTTTCAGAATTTTTGAGAGAGGACTGGATGACAAAAGCTTATCAACCGAATAATAACAGGCATTTTCCCTATTTATTATGCTTTTAATTTCCTTCCCGAGTGTAATTTATATTTGTTTCTGTTTCTTCCAGATATTTGAATTTTTCTATCTTTTCAAAGGATAAATTTACAATTTTTATATTTCCATTTTGTACTATGTTCTGTGTTCTGGTTATGAAACATAATCATAGGTCTTTATCTTTTCGGGATTCACTTTCAAAGCTATCTCTTTACTTGCTTCAAGTAAAATTTCCGTATTTTCCTTAGTAATTTGTGGATTTTCTCCTAACATATTCACGTCATCGGAAAAGACAAACAGGTGATGTAACCCGTTCAATTCCAAACCCTCTCTGTTATCCTGGATTTTCCTAATGTCATATTATAGAGCAAAGTGAAAAAGTAAAAGTGATAGTGCATCTCCTTGCTTTAGTCCGCAGTGAATTAGAAAAGCATCCGACAGAAACTGGCCTATACGGACTCTGCTGTAAGTTTCACTGAGACACATTTTAATTAATCGAACTAGTTTCTTGGGAATACCAAATTTAATAAGAAAATTATATAAAATTCCTCTCTAAACCGAATCATATGTCTTTTGAAATCTATAAATAATTGATGTACTATACCCTTATACTCTAATTTTTTTCTCCAATATCTGTCGAATACAGAAACTCTGATCACTAGTCGATGTAATGCGCCTTACACCTCACTGATGATTCCCTATAATTTAATCTACATATGGAGTTATTCTTCTCAAAATAATATCGGACAAAATTTTCTACGACGTCAACAAAAGTGATATTCCTCGAAAGTTACTACAGATAGTATGTTCCCCATAGTGATGGGCGAAGTTGTTCTTTTCCCGGAACAGTTCCGACTGTTCCGGTTCCGAAAAAATACTATGTTCCAAATAACAGTTCCGAAATAACAGTCACCAGTGGTGATGAGTCGGTGTCGTTGAGTCGTTCAAACGAACGGTACAGTACCCTCCCTCTTTACCATGCTGCTCACACTGGAGCACTCATAGGCATGACATAGTACACATTCTTATCTATAGATGGCACTGCAATGCACATTCGAATCGATTTTGGAAAATTGCTGTGCATGCGGACAGAACTCAAAAGCTTAATGTTAGTAATTAAACAGCTGTTGACTACAAGGACAGAATACAACACTTTGTTTTCGTACATAAAGTTATAAAGACATGGTAGCCAACTAAAAAAAATAACATAACATTTAAAACATATGGTATGTAATTTCTCTTCTCTCTATTACATAATAAAAAAAACAAATCATTAATTTTTATTTTTACTTTTCTTAATGCAGTTATAATAATAATAATAATAATAATAATAATAATAATAATAATAATAATAAATATTACAATTTCATAAATAAAAAAGATATATATTGGCAGTACTGAAACCTGGAAACCCCGCAGTGGGTTAGTAAAATGTTGGAATCGCATCTTTACCAAAGTGTAATTTAAACTTCGCATTAAACCTCGCTCTCCAAATCAGTACTTATATGGGTAGTTTCCAACAAATAATGCTACAATATTTTTGTCGTTCTTTGATAACAGAGAAGATAGCACAAAAACTTGTGCTTGTCAGACTTAACCTCAACAAACGACATACAGACATTGTAACTAAACCACTCATTACCATTTACGACTTTAACCTTTGTATAGAATCAGCTGATCAATGAATTAATAATAGTATGCGTACTTTATGACTTTGTAGAATGTTTATAAAACAGAATTAGTCAACTAATGGTGAAATAAACCATAAAGCGGGAATGAATATTACAGATTATTAAATACTTACTATAACATTACAGATGATTGGCCAGTCTTACAAATGTTGATATTAAAGTTCGCGCCACCGCAAGGATTTCAATTTCCATGCGCCCCCCTCCAACCACGTGAGAGTTTCAAGTACCAACTTCATCCAACGAAGTTCCAAGTATAACATAAAGAACAACGAGAACAGTGTAACTGCAGCTGTCGGTTCATCGGAACAAGCTCCGACGTTCCGACTGTTATCTCGGAGTCGGAACATACCTTGTGCAACGCGGTACTGCGAGCCCGCAACAGCTGGGCAAGTGAGCAGCTCGGAGTCGGAACACTGTTATTTCGGAACAGGAGGTCCCGACCTACTGTTCATTTTTGCAACAGTTCCGAGAGAGTCGGAACATACCCTGTGCAACGCGGTACTGCGAGCCCGCAACAGCTGGGCAAGTGAGCAGCTCGGAGTCGGAACACTGTTATTTCGGAACAGGAGGTTCCGACCTACTGTTCATTTTTGCAACAGTTCCGAGACCGGAACAGTTCCAAAATAACTGTTGTGTTATTTTTTACCCATCTCTAGTTCCCCATTCTGAAAGTTGTGTACAAATATGTACTGCTTCCATTGTTCTGGACAGTTTTCTTTTCTCAAATAAATGTATATAAATTTCGTTTCATAATCAGCATCTTCTTCCTTGCATTAATTCTGCTGAAATTTGAGTCTATTTTCACATAAACGAATAAAATAAAAACTCTTATTTCTAACAATCAAAAATAACAAGATAATACAAAACAATGAAGCAAAAATATATTCAAAGTGTCGTGGATATTATATGAACCTTTTGTCAATTTATCATTTATTATTGTTGCTTCCTTTTCGCCATAATCTCGTCTTATTGATCCTGAATATTCTCGCTGACAACAGGAAAATCTATTACCTATGTTTAAATTCATATACCTAAAAATACGTCCCCCATACATCTTTATGCTCTACGTCCAACTTCATGAAAAATGTTAAGAAAACATAGCAAAACATTTAGTAAAATAAGAATAATATTACAAAACAAATTTCACTTAAAATAATTATGTTATTAAGATAAGACGTTTTCTGTTTGTATTGCTTTTACTATAATATTTTGTGTGCGTTCATTAGTTGATTATTCCATAATCCACTTCAAATTTATGAATATATTATACATTGTATACCTACTTATTTAGATTAATTCCAGATAAAACACAATAAAGAGAGTTAGTAAGCAAATATAATGAAAGAAAATATTAATTATCCTAAGTTTGACGCAAAAGCATGCAGTAGGCAAAGACTCACAGAAGTTACATCGCCCAAACTACATATAATAACTCTTCCCAACTTACGATGACAAATACCTTAGTGTTGTTAGTATTCAGATTTTCTAGAATCTTGTGCTTATTCCCGTACAAGAATGTACAACATGAAGAGTGGACACTGTCTCGTCCATGGTCTACATTAAGTGGTTTCGTGGTGTTGAGCAATGCCGTTGTATTACTAATGGACACAATTTTCAACTTCTATCACTTACAATTTTTATTTTCCAAAGTAATTGGATATGCACAGATATCGCTTTTCTTTGTTACGTACGTGTCTATCGTATTCCTGAATTACATGCATCTCGGTAGTATTGTCAACATGCTGAACAGTTTGCTGGTGTTCAGACATCAGCGCGTCACAATGACATCACTGCTATTCATACCGACAGATCTACTGTTCCTCTTTGCATCCTATCTTTTGTTTATGACATATGAGCATAATTTAGATGAATGATTTTATCGCTCTTAACCTATTCTGCGAGATTTCACTGGCCATACCTGAGTTTCAGTTTCTCTCTTTCTTGTTGGTGATAAAACAAGAGTTCGCTAATATCAACACAGACATACTTCATCTTAATTCAGAAACAAAGTTCAGAAACAAGTCTGGGACCAGAACAGTGTCTAAAATAAGTGTTCTTAGTCTTCTGAATCGCTGGAACTATCAGTGCCGACTCTCAGAACATATCAACAAATTATACTCATACCAAGTTCTAGTTAATTTTACCACTTCCTTTGCTATTGTAGTGTAAAATCTGTACTTCCTATCGTTTCTCTCTATATCGAGAACTGATTACGTTAAGAAGGCACTTATGTTTATAACATGGATGGTGATGTACGTGCTAAAACCCCTGTATATCATTTACTGTTGTGGGATCACTTCAACCGAGGTGAGTTAAAAGAGCATTGCAGTGTAAAATTCATTGACAAATTTTAGTATTAAGGTCAGTAACAATTTCAATGCTTAGTTCAATTACTGAATCGTCGATGTTGTCCTTAAGGCTTTATGTAGGGTATTACGAAAGACCTTGTTTAATTTCGGGAGTATATAATGACCGCATTTTTTGAAGGAAAATCTTACGAAAGGTAAAGGACTTCTCACGGGACACAGCCTTTTCAATAAACATCTGCACAGATATATTGGGCCTTATTGATTATGCAACAGGTATGAAATGTGAGGTGGATGTTGTGTTATCACAGGTATTTCCCAAATTTTCCGGAATTGTTCAGGTTTAAGCAACTTCAGGCATCAATCGATACCTCGGGAATATATGTTGTGTCCCGAAGAATTTCAGGAAATAAAACTGATCAGCATCGCGGACCTGATCATCCACTGCGGTCACCTGGCTTAATTTCCAGTTTATAGACTAGGTCATTAGTATCTGTTTTAGTAGCAGTCTACACGTTTACTGAGGAAAAGGAGAGGAAGAAATTTATTGCATTTACAAGTTTTGAATTACAACCTCTTTGCTCCACGTCCAACTTGCATTGCATACGAGCTGTGCTGCGAACTTCTTCCTGATTGCACAAGGCTGGGATAATAATGATTTCCCTCCACTTATCTATTAATAAAATTATTTACCAGAAGAGCAGGATGCTTACATTATTGCTAAATGTTTTTACATTGAACTCACACTTTGTTGCCGTGTCTGTGGATAAGCATTAGAGTTCTGCTCCACCATCCAGGCGGCCCGGCTTCGATCCACAATCAGATCGAGATTAAATTTGTGGTGGAAAAAGAGGATATATCTCACAATATTCCCATATCTCAACTATAATTCCACCAATTCTCTACTTCCTCTCATTTTATTTATCATCTGAAGTATTTGAAACTGGCTGAGGTGAAGTGATGGGAATAGCACGGATTTACGGTGGCGATATAGGAAGGTCTTGGAGCTCCGGGCCCTGATGCTTATGAAGTGCTCATCTGAGAGGGAGACCTGGTTCTGTCAGAGCTCAGACTCGATGGTCCACCTGTTGGCATTATATTCTCGGATGGCGCGCAGGTCCTCTATAGCATATATAGAGTGGAAGGGGACTAAATAGATCTCTTTTGAAAGAAGAATCATTGAGCTAAAGATAAAGTCTAATATCATTGAATTCTTTTGTGGAAGGTTTTGAGAAAAGCAGAATTTTTACTTCATTTTTGGAATGCGTATTCAGAGGAAATCAGAGACATTGAAGAGGTGATGTTGGGGAATTCTGTAGCGTAACATACCAACAATTGTGCAATATATTGGTTAGTTGCCTAACATTGACGGATTGGCCGTAATTTCATAATAGATCGGTAACAAAATAACAATGTGACAAGATGTGGCAGCCGTGCGTTCAGTGACGGTAGAAGCAAGTCGGGAGCAAGACTAGATGGGAAAGGAGGAAGTGCGCAAGAGCACAGCTACATTGTCCCTCTGTAACGCGTTAGGTTATTAAACCTTTCGTGCTGTTACGTATATAATTTCGACATTCAACCGCTTTCTGTTTAATAAAATTATTTACCAGAAAAGCAGGATGCTTACATTATTGCTAAATGTTTTTTACCACGTCATTGCCACGTGAATCCATGTAGAAATGATGCATTCTGTTCGTTTTTATTTTTATGAATAAACAAAAACTACCCACAACAATGACTGTAATATTATACTTTTATGTTCAACTCCTTTTCCCTTGATTAATCTCTGAAAATTGTCCTATTTAGTCTCTTTTCACCCAGTGTAGGGTGCACAATGTGCCAAAGCAAGCCTAAGTGTGAAGATCCGTTCCGTGTTCTGCACTCGAAACGCCAGTCTAGACCATGACTCTTTTCTGCTACAATAAATAACTTGTAACATTCTTACTTTATTCATCGATGGATGTTCTTTTTCAATTCTTGGGAGTACCATATGCCCATGATTGAGCGCCCTTGAATGCGGACACAGATAATAACCTGGTGAATGTCCGTAATGTCGAATAATGACCACGACTGTCCTCCACGTAACAAGATAAAATAATACGTGTATAACAGACACAATTGAGTATTGAATAAAATTAGTATTTATTCAACGTTATCCTCTTATTACCGAGTGGTAATGACTAAGAATCGATGTAGTCACAAAATAAATACGATGTAAGTGGAGTCCTCATAAAATATCCGTAATGTCTGGGATCAAGTAGAAGCTCCCAAAATTTCGTGCTACCTATCGAAGGCTTATAGAAAAATAATTATTTAGTTGTTTTGTTTACTGAAGTTATAAAGTCCAGTTACTCCGAAAGTGTAGTGTCTGTCGATAACCTCATACAAAACTGAGAACGAGAGAACTTAACGAACCAGATCTTGAATATAGATGATGATTTACTGCAGTTATATTTTTAATTACGGTTTAAGTAGATGGTTGTCGCGAAAATGTTGAAGTATATGTGCATGGCAAACAAACATCTCGTGTACCAAAATTATATTGGTTTCTACTGGAAACATTCTTATTTCTACTGTATCAGAAATGGGGCCATACGTTTGAGTGTATTGTGTGATGACAGTATTATTGTTACAGGAAATATGGCATTACATTACTGTTGGAAAGGCAATTCTCCAAATTATTGAACAAGTAACTTACAACAATATTAAGCAAGTCACTTTATTGCCTCAAACTGTTCGCCATTCACATCCAAGTATAATTGGCTATGGTTTAGGAAGTCATTAATCGATTTATGATACATGTTCATTGGAATAGCATGAATTACTTCCTTAATTGCTATTTTCAGCATGTCGAACATATTGCGGTTTCCGGGCATAAACCTCCTTCTTCAAATAACCCCACAGTCAATAGTCACAGGCTGTCAGATCAGGGGAGCGGGCTGGCCATTTTGTCGGTCCTCTTTTTCCCATGCACCTATTTTGAAAATCACGATTCAAAAAATTTCCTTGCTGCAACAGCATAGTGAGGAGGCGCACCGTCCTGCTGGAATAAGCAATGTTCGTGTTCAGCACTTTGCACCACTGGAAACAAAACTCTAATTAAGAATATCACAATACTGATCAGCATTAACAGTTTCATCCAAAATTCACATTCCTAACAATCCTTCCCATCCAGTCATAGCTCAAACTGTTACTCTTCCGCATTTTAAAGTTACCTCTTCAATAACTTGAGGATTCTCTTTAGTAGGCGTATAATAATGACAGTGTGTCGTTTAACATATCCGTTCACATGGAAAACAGCTTCATCAGAAAGTGTAATTTTCTTAACCAATGTTCGTCGTTTGCACATTCCTTTACAACAAATTCAACAATTACATCCGCCTATCAGGGTCGTCCTTGTTAAGTTCGGGGATGGTACTTCTCACGTTTCAAAACACGAAACACTGGCATGACTGATACCAAGCTCACGTGCAGATTGGCGTGTCTATTTTTGTGGGTTAGTGTCGAAGGCTTCCAGAATCCTCCTCGTTGTTGCTGCATCAGTGCTACTGCGAGGTCTTCCAGGAGGTTTACCTTTCTGGATGCTTCCCGTTGCCTGCAGTCGTTTTCTCCACTTATCCACAGTAGAGGGCTGCAATGCTACGTTAAAATCACGTCTCGCCAGTCTTGCGGCCTCACGATCATTACCGTACGTTATTACTCACCCTGCAACTGTAATTTTACTGTTGCATGTTCCGCATCATCTTCACTAATGACGTAAGCTTAGAATTGTTGTGGTGTAGTATTGTTGTTGGTTGAAAATTACCTTTCCAACAGCAATGTCATACGTATTTTCTGTAACAATAATACTGTCATCTCCAATGCAATGAAACATATAGCCGTATTTCTGATACACTCCGTACTTTGTTCATATTCTTCCGCAAAGCTATAACTTACATAAAAGCGTCGTTACGTCTCTGTTAGAATCTAGCCCTAACTTGTTGACTTAGAAGTGCTTGATTTATTTTCCTCCTCTGTATGCTTTTAAATGTTGCGCCGCACTCGGCCTTTCTCTTTATCTAATCGTCTAAACTTGTTAGTTGGAAAACAAGACAATTAAATAATAAACTAACCCTGCCATGAATCGTTATGATCAGGAAGGTAATCAGCGTGTCGAGGTAGTCAAGTGATAACACACACTCACCATATAAAACACAACTATTTATTATAACAAGCAAAATAAATTGGTAGCACGTAACATATCTTGCTAACAGTGTAGCGTAGACCAAATCCAGCTAATTACCTTACATAGGTAGGTGCTTCCCCACGCTGGCATCCATCTTGTCATGCAACCTTGACATAACCATCACTCAGCACACACATAGCCGTTACATACAAATTGGTCACCCCTCAAACGTCACACAACAATGAGGGCCTTCGTCGTGAATTCCATACTTTTTAAATTCGTTCTACTGCAATAACTAGATTAAACATAAGCCAAAACCAACTCACTGAACTGCTTGTATGTAGAGGTAGGCTTTTAGTGATATCACAGCTAGAAAAACGATCCACCAAAAATACAAATACCGACCAGTATTTCACCAGAGTTGACTAAAACGCAAGTCAGTCAGGAAAATGAAAGCAGCTCAAGCTAATAAGTACATCCCAAAACTCGCCGCTAAATTCCACACAAATACCTTCTGCAATTCACTCGCAGGTTCCCACACACCGTGTACTATACAGCTTCTGGTAGACTTATCGAACCCAGTTCGATCCCCGGCCTACGTAGCAGCTCGTGCCCTTCACAACACTCTCACTTGCCGGCACACATCCAACCTTAGCGAGTCCTTCCACTGGACTAATTCTTCTGCTATGCACTGACAGATTCCCACAACACCGTGTACTATACAGCTCCTGGTAAGCTTATCGGACCCAGTTCGATTCCCGGCCTACGTAGGAGCTTGTACCCTGTCACGCATCCGACCTCCACGACCCTCCACTAGACTAATATCTTCTGCGATACACTCACAGGATCTCACAACACCGTGGACTATGCAGCTTCCAGTAGACTTATCGAACCCAGTTCGATCCCCGGCCTACGTAGCTGCTCGTACCCTGTCACACGCCCGACCTCCACGAGTCCCTCCACTAGACTAAAGCTACTATCGAAATGAAACTCGCTTCACAGACTAAATTTAAATCACGCCACCGTCTTGACCAATCAGCAAGCGCTATTATAAAATAATGACCGCTCCCCCGACTAAATAATAACCGCTCCCTCGGTCTCAACTCATTATAGGTTATAGGAACAGAAACAGAGCATAAAAAAAGGAAAGTTGAGAGGAAAGCCATCTACGAGAAGTAAGAAGAACTAGATCAGAAAGAAAAAACTACGAGCCATCTATGAAGAGTTAGAATAATTGAAACTAACAGAAAAAAATATAAAGATAGAAAAATGTAAAAGAAATAGAAAAGAAAAGAAAGATGTGCCGAAATATAAACGGCACAATGTTTAATGAAAAGCCGACATTCTACTCCTGAAAAATGTGTAAAAATTGCAATGAGTTACTTTTAATTTTCGTCTAAACCGAGTGTCTTCGAGTCAAGCCCAAAATTTTAACATGCGTATGTGTGTGTGTGTGTGTTTATCAATCAACATGTTCCATTACAGTAGCTAGTACTAAATGTTTGATTTGCTTTCATGTACTGTTATGTACAAAATTCCTATTATCTATCGCACACTACGTCTGAATGTGTTGAGAATTATTATTCCTATATTCGTCCTTGGCTGGAATTTGGGTTAAGTTTAGATTTAAGACATCTCCTGGCACCACATGATCATCATCATCATCCTATCATCTCAACAGGGCAATGTAGCTCTGCCTTCCATAAAACCACAAGCTCAGGAGTGAGTTACATCTAAGCCACTGCCTGGAGAGAAGACCAGAAAAATCGAAAGACAATCTAGTAGCGTTAGAAAAAATTTCTATGTGTACGCCTGTGTACGCGTGTGCATATGCGTGTGTATGGTTTTATTTGTTGTATAATACGTTTAACTGAAAATATTACTGTGATTAAACTGGACACTTTATGGGAAGTTCTATAGTCAACGCGTTGTTTTAGAATTTTTTTTAAATATGACAGTGTTTTGTCAGTAAGGAAATACTCAGAACCCGAAGAGCATAACCTTGTTATCTTTATTTATATATTACATTCATTATCATTACGATCATCATTATCATCATCATCATCATCATCATCATCAAGGATTAGGACCATGTTGGTCCGTTTTTGTCAACATTCAAAAACTGATCATTTCATAGTCTTCTAGGGCGTCCAATTTGTCTGCGTCCTTTAGGGCGATAGGTTTCTGTGACTTTTGCATGTGGTGTAGAGTCCAGTCTAGATAGGTGGTTTTTCCAACGTTGTCTGTAAATCTGAATGACCTCATTCAATTCGTCAACGCCTAATTGTGCTCTGATTTCTTTATTGTGTTTTTTGTCTAGTAATTTATAATTTTCTATTGCTCGTAGAGACTAGATTTCTGCTTATTCAATCATTTATTTTTAGTGCTTTTTTAGTGTCCAATTCTCGGATCCATAATTAAAATTGGGATGGCCACTACCTTATAAAATTTTAAAAGTTTATTACGGTTTGCTTTGTTTAATAATGCTCTTTTATTGTTACACAAAGCTTTCGGAATCTCTTTCCCTTTATTTCTACATCTCTGCTTTCTAAATATGATATATCACAATCTAAATATGTGAAGGAATTCACTTATTGTATCATACTATTTTCTATTTTAGCTGTGACTGGTTATGTTCCATAAAAAGGCCATTACTTTTGTATTGGGGACAGAAATTTTCGAATTGAAACTTTTTGGTACTTTACTGAGTTTAAAAACTGCTTCTTGTAATTCGTCTTCAGATCGGTCGTCCTCAGAAAGAAGAGTTGTGAAAACTATACATTTCATTAAGATGTTCGTCCTGAGCAAAATCTTTCACTGATTAAATATTTAATCGATGTAGATATTGAACAGTATTTTCGGGACCAAGGAAGCTTTTAACAGAGAAAGGAGCATCTCCTGCGGACCTCTGGAAAAAGAACAAAGGAAGAGATTAGTGAAGTGTTTTTGTGTGGAGTGTGGCATTGTGAGGAGCAGAAACATGGACATTACGACGAAGTGAAGAGAAACGAGTAGAAGCATTTGAAATGTGGTTATGGAAAAGAATGGAGCGTGTGAAGTGGACAGACAGAATGAGGAATGAAACAGCCGCTAGGCTATATGCTGCAAATGCCAGAACGTAATGCTTATTGCCATCCTTCAATTGTGGGTAATCGACTTGCAAGTGAATAAGTGACGAGCGTTATCTAATAAAAAGAAAACCTTTGTTATCTGTTTATAACCGGATACTGTCAATAAAAGGGGATCAACTGAATATGTGCAAGGAGTTAGACTCAAAGTGTATCAATTTAATTAGTATTGTCTTATCATGAACACAAAATCGTCAAGACCAGAGTGATTCCGTGACTTTCCCAATAGAGAAATAGGCTATATCTTAAACACAGTGAACATTCAACCTATCTATTTCCACATAAACGAATAAAATAAAAACCCGCATTTCTAATGATCAAAAGTAACAAAGCAATACAAAACAATGAAGCAAAGGTATATTGAAGCAATCATTGGGATTCTATGAACCTCTTATCATATTTTCACTGTAGTTATCATTTATTATTGCTTCCATTTCGTTATAGTCTAGTATTATTGATCCCGATCGTGGTTTAATATGTGTATCCTTTATTTGGGTGTTTGTTATTCTGTGCTTCCCTTAAAAGCGTAAAGAATTAGTCACTTTCAAAATTTTCCCTCACAACTCGAAAACCTGTTATCTATATATTCTTACTTAAATAAAAATACGTCCCTCACACTTCTTTGTACTGTATGTCAAAAATTAAAGTTCTTTCTCAAAAATGTTAAAGAAAACACAGCAATAGAAAAACAAGAATTATATTAGATAACAATTTTCACTTAAAATAATTATGTTTTTCGGATAAGAAGTTTTCTGTTTATGTTGCTTTCACTATAAACTTTTGTGTACGTACCTTAGTTGACTGCTCCATAATCTACGTCAAAAGTATGAATATATTGGACATTGTAGACCTATTATCTTAGATTAATCCCAGATAAAACACAATAAAAAGAGTTAGTAAACAAATGCAAAGCGAGAAAATATTAATTATCCTAAGTATGGCGCAAAAGCATGTAGTAGGCAAATATTCACATAACTTACATCGTCCAAACTACATATCATAACTCTTCTAAATTTACGATGACAAATACTTTAGTGTTGTTAGTGTTCAGAATTTCTAGAATCTTGGGCTTATTCCCGTACAAGAATGTACAACATGAAGAGTGGAAACCGTCTCGTCCATGGTCTCTGTTAAGTTGTTTGGTGGTCTTCATCATTACCGCTTTATTGCTAATAGATACAATTTTCTTAAACTATGACTTAAAACATATTTTCTTCTCCAAAGTGATTGGATATGTACAGACATTGCTTGTATGTGCTGCGTACGTCTCTACCATATCCCTGAATTACATGCATCTCGATAGAATTGCCAACATGCTGAACAATTTGATTGTGTTCGGACAACAGCGCGTGGCAATGACATCACTGCTATTCATAACGATAGACCTCCTGTTCATCCTTGCATCCTATCTGTTTCTTACGACGTATGAGCATAATTCACATGAATTATATTTTTCGCTCGTATACCTATTCTGCGAGATTTCGCTGGCTATACTCGAGTTTCAATTTCTGTCTTTCTTGTTGGTGATAAAACAAGAGTTCATCAATATCAACACAGACATACTGCATCTTGAATCAGAAACAAAGTACAGAAACAAGTCTGGAACCAGAACTGTATCTAAAATAAGTGCTCTTAGTCTTCTGAATCGCTGGAACTATCAGTGCCGACTCTCAGAACATATCAACAAATTATACTCATACCAAGTTCTAGTTAGTTTTGCCACTTCATTTGCTATGGTAGTGACAAACCTGTACTTCCTATCGTTTCTCTCTACATCCAGAAGAGATTACTCTAAGAGGGCACTTATGATTGTAACATGGATAGTGATGTACGTGCTGAAACTGCTGTACATCATTTACTGCTGTGAGATCACATCAATCGAGGTGAGTTAAGACAGAATTGCAATGTAAAATTTCATTGCAAGGTTTTGCGTTAAGGTCATTGTCAAGTTCAGTGCTTAGTCGGTGTTGTCGTAAAGTGTTCATGTAGAGTGTTACGAAAGTATTGTCTAAATTTCGAAAGCTTATAATGGCCGCAATTCTTTAAAGAAAAATCTTAAGAAGGGTAACGGACTTCTGACCGGACACACCCATTTCAATAAGCATCTGCAT
Source organism: Periplaneta americana (assembly GCF_040183065.1). Classification (NCBI taxonomy): domain Eukaryota; kingdom Metazoa; phylum Arthropoda; class Insecta; order Blattodea; family Blattidae; genus Periplaneta; species Periplaneta americana. The sequence goes on along the minus strand of NC_091119.1, from coordinate 104,514,530 downwards.
ACGTATATTGGACCTAATTGATTACCCCACATGTAGGAAATGTGGGATGGGTGTTCAGTTATCACAGGTATTTCCCAAATTTTGCTGAATTGTTCAGGTTTAAGCAACATCAGCCATCGATCGATGTTTCGGCAATATATGTTGTTTCCCGAAGAATTTCAGGAAATAAAACTCAGCAGCATCGCGGAGCTGATCACCCACTGCGCTTTCCTGGCTTGATTTCCAGTTTATTGAGTGCACAATGGGCCATTAGTGTCTAAGTGTTTAGTATCAGTCTACAATTTTACTGAGGAAGAGGAAGAAATTTACCACCTTTTCTTTCAATAAGTTTTGAATTGTAACCTCTTTCGTGCATGTTCTTTTGCGAACTTTTTGCTGATTGCACAACACTGGAACAATAATGATTTCCCTCAACTTATCTAGTAATGAAATTATTACCAGAAAAGCAGATGTGCTTAAATTATTTCTGACTGTTTTTACATGTAACGCACACTTGGTTACCGCGTCTGTGGATAAGTATTAGAGCTCTGATCTACCATCCAGGCGGCCCGACTTCGATCCACAGTCAGATCTAGATGAAAGTTGTGGTGAAGAGAGAGGATATTTCGCACAATATTGCCATTTCCCACAATAATTCCATCAATTTTCTACTTCCTCTCATTTCATTTATCATCTGAAGTATTTAAAAATTGGCTAAGGTGAAGTGTTGGGAAGAGCACGATTTTCCGATGACGATATAGGAAGACCTTGGGGCTCCGGACCCTGAGGCTTATGAAATGCTCATCTGAGACGGGAACTTGGCTCGCTCAGAGGTCATGCACGATGGTCCGCCTGTCAGCATCAGATTCTTGATTTCCACCCAGGTCACCTGTCGCATATAGAAAGGAAGGGGACTAAATAGATTTCTTTTGAAAGAAGAATCATTGAGTCTAATATAATTGACGTCTTTTGTAAAAGGGTTTTGACTAAAACTACAAATTTAGGATGTGTATGCCCATGAAATGAGAGACGTTGAAGAGATGATGTTGCGGGTTCTGTAGAGCAATCTACCAACAAATGTGTAATGTATTGGTTAGTAGTCTAACATTGACAGTTTGGCTGTTATTTCATTAAAGATCGGTAACAAAATAGCTATGTGACAAGAAGTCGCATCCGTACATTCAGTGACGAAGCAAGTCGGGTAGAAGACCAGAGGGGAAAGGAGGAAGTGCACAGCTACCAATGTCCCTCTGTGAGACGTTAGGTTACTGAACCTTTCGTGCAGTTACGTATATAATTTTATTTCGAGACTTAACCCCAATTATCACGTGAACCCGTGTTATAATGAAACAACCTGTCCGATTTTATTTTTACGAATATCTCACAAATCGTTCACAAACGATCACAGTGACATTAGACTTTTATGATGAACAGTATGCCCATAATTGGGCGAACAGTTCTCTCTTATGGAAGTGAAGCGTGGACCTTAAGAGTTCATGATATTAGCCGAATAACAGCATCTGAGATGAGATTCATGAGGAGGGCTGCGGGATACACTAAATTCGACCACAAGCGGAATGAGGATATCATGGAGGAACTCAAGGTTGGACCTGTGATCGAATACATTTGGCGATATCAAGAAAACTGACAAGATCACTTCAATAGAATGAGAAACAACAGATTTCCAAAGGCAATTTTAAATTGTCGACCTAGGGGGAAGAAATCCATTGACAGATCTCAAAAGTTTTTTTTTTATTTTTTTTAGTTGGTTATTTAACGACACTGTATCAACTACTAGGTTATTTAGCGTCGATGCGATTGGTGATAGCGAGATGATATTTGGCGAGATGAGGCCGAGGATTCGCCTTTGGATTACCTTGCATTCACATTACGATTGGGGAAAACCTCGGAAAAAACCCAACCAGGTAATCAGCCCAAGCGGGGATCGAACCCGCGCCCAAACGCAACTTCAGATCGGCAGGCAAGCGCCTTAACCGACTGAGCCACAGATCTCAAAAGAGATGGACAGAAAACAAGATCGTAAAAGGCTACTTGAGCTAATACCTGTCAGGATGATGATAATGTTGATAATGATATGTGAATATTATCCCCAATAAAAAGAGTTGCCTTTAACATTGAATATTCACACCACAAACAACCCGGTGAGTTTACTATTTCCTACTTTTCAAAGATAGCCTACGAGTGGCTTGTTCAGCAAATGTTGCAAACTAAGTTAATTAGAAATTCAAATAAAAATTTTGCACATTTATTTTCAACGAAGAATATCAGACATTTTAAAAGTTATTTGCTTCCATAATAATGAAACATACTCCCTCTGAATGTCTTTTTATGCCAAATACTTTTTTTTTAACCTATCCACCTTCAGGTTTTGAGTTTCAACGCGAAAACGCAAGTAACAATGTCAGGACGATCAGTGGGTTTTTGAATGTGGGAGTAAAGCAATAGCTATTTCAGATCATTGTGGATTGTAGGCGAAAGTTAAAAAAATGTCAGGTTTGCTATGCTTTCGAACAATAGACATAGCATCTTGGTATAGCTGCTGCATGTAGAGCTTGAAATGTAGAGGGTAAAATCATTTTATCCTGCTAAGACATCTTGCTGAAATGATCGGTAGACTACAAAATTTTTAGACCTCTTATTTGATCAGTAAGTAATACTTTTTGGTCTCTCCTTAAGAACTGTAATTTTTGCGCTCTCTCGAGCCAATACTGAAGAGAATGACGCATATAAATATCTGCACCAAACCGCCATTAAGCATATGAAAAAGACCCAAACCCACTTGATTAATAACTATAAAAATAATTGAATTTTAATAACAATATTATTATCTTACGTAAGGTTTGTAGTTTTATATATATATATACTATTATAGCCTCCACTTAGTAAATCATAGAAATGAATATCTAATTTAAGATATTCTCTACATCTACTTATATAACCCCAAAACGTTTCACTTTCATATCATCAATATAGCATTAATATGTAATTATAATTAATGAAAAATAGTCACATCATAGCATTAACTATGATAATATTTAATTTATAATGGTAATAATGTCATCAAACCACCTCAACTTTAGTAGATTTTAATATCTAATACACAGCTGTACTCAAAAAATTACACACCGCAGAATCAGACCTGTAAATTATTTTTAGTAAGTCTTGAAGTTTTTAATAACCAATTGAATTTGAGCTCTAAATATGTTAGCAATCTTGCAGATTATGGCGTACGTATTGTTTATTGTAGTATGTGTTTTGTTTTATTCTGAAATGCAATTAATTCTCAAAACTGACAAAAGATGGATTTTGGAAAATACGAAAAGTATGTAGGAAAACTAGCGCTTCACTTAAAGCTACTATTTTCTGAAAATCCTTGGATGCCAAGCTTCAAAATGACTGGTCATGTATTAAAATCCGTTCAGCCGTTTTCCCGTAATTAACATTACCAGTTCAAATTATATATAGATATGCTAACAACAAAGAGGTTTCACAAACAATCGTCACCTTAACAACTCACTTTTCCTTAAACAAATGATTTCTACGGCAGTAAAAACACTAATGCTTCTTCAACATCAACTGAAATCATTTTTAATAACTACGAGTACAATACAATTTTCAAATTGTCTGCCATACTCCTCTATGTGTAAACTGTTTTACAACTGCTATAGCAACAAACAATGTAAAACAAAAATACTGAAACGCGTTCAGTAATACTAACAGATGTAAATCGAAACCAATTTTTTGAATAAAATAAAAGAATACCTGAACGGTGTTCACTGATATTAACAGATGGATTTTCAAGCTAATTTTTGAAAATATAATATTTTTACCTACAAATGGGAAAAATATTGTGTGCAATTTGGGATACAAGTAGATTTGACTATTCTCGGACTTAATTGCCGCCCTCACTAAAGCTCTGGCGCAAACTCGTCCTCGACTGGTAACTACTACTTACCTCCATTGAAGCATAAATAACTATTACGTATATTTTTTCCTTCTGTTTCATGTTTACAGTTTGATATTATTTTATTACCTCTATATTTCTTTCACTCCTATTTTTTTCCCTTGTTTTAATCCATTTGTTTCTCTATTTTCATTGTCTGAAACCTTTTCATCTTATTATTTTCTTTCTCGCTTTAATTCTCACATTTCCTACCTTAGCCTTTTGTTCATTCTTTTCCTTCCTCTAATACACAACTTTTCCATGCATATCACTGATTATCACCTGAAACAAGATTTCTATTCCTATACACTAGAATTATATGAAGCCCTGGCTCCAACGCCTTCATACTATTAAGCTAACATAATTCATGCCACCCTCTTCACAACCTTTTGTTGTATCCCACATACGAAGAGGCAAAGAGGGCTCGAAGCCATTATTATTAACATCACATGCACTTATGAGCTTATGTTAGCTTAAGAGTATGAATAATTCAATACTTACCACTTAGCTTTAACAGCAAAGCCATTCGCAACACAATCGCTGAAGGTTCCTTCACTTCGAATTTAGAATCTGTTAGAGAATCTTAGGCAAGTTAATGCTCATAACTTGAGGCATGAATTCATTGGCAGCAACAAAGCGAGACTTTTACTCTACCATCTTTCCACTCATTTCCACAGGGAGGTACCACGGTCTCCTGCCCTTTGTGCTTAAAGGGGACATCGGACACCATGCGCTAGAGAAGTCGAGAGTGGCTGAATGCTACAGCTTTCTCCTGTTGCTAGTTGTCTCGGCCCTAAAGATAAAGGTGATAACTGACCTATACCAATTGAAATTGCACTCATTCAACGACTTCGTGCTGTACATGCACGCAAGTCTGCACTCTCTGGTGGGCATCGTATCCTACGTCTCGTTCTTCTTAAGTTTCTTCTACCACAGTGAGATAATGGAAGTCATCAACAAATTGGCCGTGCTTTCCCAACAAGAGCCATGCATGCGTGTAGTTTTTAAAAGGAAGTTACTCTTCTGTGCGATCCAAGTTGGCACGTATGTTGTCATTAACGGGATTGTCATGTACGTTTCCCTCTTACTCTACTATCGTGAGGGGTTCTACTTGATGGAGGCCATCCTGGATAATTTTGACATCACCACTATTCTCTACTTCGACGTATTATTCTCGAATTTGGTCGAATTTCTCAAGGATCTGTTTCACATGACCAACGTCGAATTGGAGTCGACGGACGTGCATCTGGTAGAGGATTTGATTGGTCGCTATGCTCTCGTGTGTGACGCAGGTGAAGCCCTTTGCCATGCATTCTCGCTCCTCGTAATGTGTTCAGTGGCCTTCAAATTTATTTTGTTCACAATATACGTGCACTATGGAGTGGCTCGTGTGACCGATTACACATTCACGATAAACACTGACACTGCGGACATCATCGTTCTGTGCATCACAGTGCTTAGTTTTGTACCGTTATTGCATCTTTTATGGTCCTGTACTTGGGCGTGTGTCGAGGTAAGTTACTTCGAAATTCAATTACTTAACTTTGAATATGATTATTATTAGGCTCCGTATTCCAGCTACCTAAAGACTGAAGTTAAAGACACATTGGGTATATAGTACGCCGAACACAAGTAATGCAACGGATAAGGATGTAAACAAACGCATCTCGCTGCGTGTTCGTGAGGTACAGTCAACTCCCGACATTCTGAAGCTATACTAATAAACACATGCTTGAGTCGTGATGTTAATTTTCGTCGTGATCTTTGCAGTGAATAATAACGTGCATTCGTAAGTTACGGAACTTGAACATATGCGAATGTCACTAGAAATTATTTTATATTACAAGAAATTCTTTCAATAGCACATGACTTTAATAGTGCATGATGTAGTACAAGATATTCCTATTGTCTGATATTTTTTCGTGTTTCATTAGGATATTGCACATGTCGCTAATGACTAAAAAAAACTCCACTAAATTTCCATGTACTTTTCTAGAAATTCCCTAAAATGTAGATCATTTAATTTATTAATTGGGATGTTGGCACTGAACATCATGGTGGCTACACATATCCATACTAAATATGGAGTTAATATCTTAATAATTGTCAGATTTTTATGGTCTGATATTTTTTCGTGTTTCATTAGGATATTGCACATGTCGCTAATGACTAAAAAAACTCCACTAATTTTCCATGTACTTTTCTAGAAATTCCCTAAAATGTAGATCATTTAATTTATTAATTGGGATGTTGGCACTGAACATCATGGTGGCTACACATATCCATACTAAACATGGAGTTAATATCTTAATAATTGTCAGATTTTTATGGTACTGATTCTTTTGGATTACGTTCAACACACTTTCTGTGCCTTTTGGTATTGCAGTGTCTTTCAGTGCACTGTTTTTATCACTTTTACGTTTATTTTACACAATTTATATGTAATGTTGTCTATATTGACAGTGAAAATATTAGTTCAAATATTCTCAACTATGCCCAGCAATATTACACGCTTAAACGTCTTACCTAAGGCATTTTACCTCTGCAATGGGCCTTCAATCAGCCACAAAGACGTAGTTATTGAAATAATACGACTAGTAAGAGCAGTGATCGATATGACTTCTCACTATGACTGCGTCCCGATTTTGACTTCCTAGAGGAAGAGGGCAGAGAATGCCTAACTATTTTATATACGAATGTACCTGTACCTGCGCTGTGACGTCATATATACTTCGAATCAGGTAACTTCATTCCAGTTTATAGGTAGCTGGAATACGGACCCTAATTACACTAGTCAACAAATTTTAACTTTTTGTCTGTCACAGAAATGAAATCAGCTGATTTTTACTAAATCGACCCTGCTGATTACGAAAATCGCAGTGAAAAATCTGTAACACGTAACATTTTTGTGTGACAGAAGGGGAAGTATTTTGATTTAAAAAAACTTTTTTGTGCATTTCAAAATACGTAATTACAACAGTGACAATAAATAAATCCCTAAGATACAAAATTTATATACAAAATACACTGATGTTTCACAGAAAAATACTAACGCTGCATAAATAGTAATTACAATAAGAAAAAGTAGCATTATATTCCTTCTTTCCCTTCAAAATAAGCTTTTACTTTATTAATTTAAAACTGGATCAAATGGACTATAATTTTTTAAGATTTATAGATTAAATTGATTAAAATATCAAATCAAATAACTTAGGAGCCCTAGACTGAAGTAAACAACCATATACAGACTTCAAGCTAGATTTTTAAAAAATATATTTAGTTACTTAGAGTTATTTTTTCCTCTTGTAGGTTATTTTACGACGCTTTATCAACAGCTTAGGTTATTTAGCGTCTGAGTGAGATGAAGGTGATAATGCCGGTGAAATGATTTCGGGGTCCAACACCGAAAGTTACCCAGCATTTGATTATATTAGGTTGAGGGAAAACCCCGGAAAAAACCTCAACCAGGTAACTTGCCCCGACCGGGAATCGAACCCGGGCCAGCTGGTTTCGCGGCTAGACGTGCTAACCGGTACTCCACAGGTGTGGACTCCTCTTGTAATTTGAATCGCCCTCTCTGAACAAAAACCAACAGTAGTCCCCAATCATACTAGAATCCCACCTTCCTTGATGTCGTTTTCCATCCTGTGTATATCTTGACGGAATCTTTCCCCTTGTTCATCGCTTACAGCTCCTAAGTTCTTTGGGAAAAACGTCGAGATGGGAATGTAGGAAATGTATTTTCAAAGACATTTGACAACCAAGCTTCTGGTAACTATGCAGGAGTTCTTGCACAAGCTGTTGGTAATTGTCAACTTTATTATTACCTAAAAACCCACTAAAACACTTCCAAAGGCATTCCAAGCTTCTAGTTCCTCAACACTTAATTTTTTTTTCGAAGCTCTTATCTTTCAAAAGTTTCCTAATTTTAGGGCCAACAAAAATTTCCTCTTTCACTTTAGCTTCACTGAGTTTCGGAAACATATTCCTTAAAAAACCTTCTCCATTGTTATCCATAGCTTTAACGAAATTCTTCATTAAACCAAGCTTGATATGTAAAGGAGGAAGCAGTACTTTTTCCGGTTTTACTAAAGAGACATACTTGATATTATGTTCTCCTGGGACATAGTTTTCTCTGGGAGGTCAGTCTCACTATATAGTGTTTTTCAGTCTCTCTACTATCCCATAAACAGAGAAAGCAACAGTATTTTGTGAATCCACCCTGAAGTCCGAGCAATAAGGGGACAATTTTCAAATCTCCGCAGAGTTTCCAGCAGTATGTTTTATATTGGATTGCATCTAGTAACACTGACAAATTTGTATAAGTTTCCTCCATATCCACTGAATACGCCAATGGAATTGATGGTTTAGTGTTTCCATTGTGCATTAACATTGCTTTTAAACTTATTTTGGAAGAATCTATGAATAACCTCCATTCCTCTGGGATGTGTTGAAATCCTAGTTCTTCCATTAAGCCGTCTATATTTACATACGCGCACATAGAATTTTTCATTACAAAATACTTCGAAAACCGTTCATATCTCATCTTGTACAATGAAATTCTAGTATCTGCTGCTAGCAGGTACCATTGTTGCAGTCTAGACCCTAAAATCTCAGCTTGTTTAGTGAGATTAAGATCTTTTATTAAGTCGTTCAGTTCACATTGTTGGATTAAATGGGGTTCTTTATGATTTTCTGGACTATAGGATGGATCAGAGGATATTGATGGTTGAGTCAAGTCATCTGTTTGTTCTATTGGAAGAACCAATTCCTCCAATTACGAAGGTGGATTAGGAATAGGGAGTTTTGATCCATGTGGTACAGGTCTTATTGCAGATTGAACATTAGGATATTCAATTTTAGATCTTGTTTTCTTTGTAAATCCCGTAATCTTTGTTAAACAGAAATAACAGTCTTCTGCATGGCTTGTCGGTTCACGCCAGATCATTGGAACTGCAAACGATATACTTCGATTCTTCTCTCCATTCACCCATTTTATCAGTTTTGAGTAGCATGTTATGCAGCACATATGGGGAGCCCATGATTTGCCCTCATCACACACATTACATTCAAAATAGCAATAATATGCTTGTTTCAACTTATCTGATAAAGGCCGACGCTGCGATTTTGCCGTAAATTCTCCACATACGTAACAAAAGCTGTCCGGCGAAGTTACACACGCAAGACGAGATTTTTTCATTCTCAGAAAGCGTAAATGAACGCGAAGATAAACACTTAAAACCAGTGATACAACTTGTCACAAGCTCGAGCAATTTTCAACTAATCCTAAAATGCAATCTATTTCGCTCTAAAAGCCCACCCTCTCAGTGCTTTCTCTTGGTCTAGCGCCATAAAGCAGATATACCGTATATCGCCCACTACGCGCCTTATTAATGCAGACTCACATATTTGAAAGAATCTAATCCTTAAAATACACTTCTAGTATATTCTGAGCAACAATAAGTTATAAAACATATGAATATACTGTGTAACCGTTTAAATAAAGTCCATAGTTCGATACCCGAGTTCTTTAGTAAATTCATTCTTCTTTTTTTATAATTTCCAATTTTCCTCTTAAATGGTGCGTGATGGAAAATTTTCAAGTTTAGATCTACTATCAGCACACAAAAATTGATCTAAAATGACCATTTTCACCCTTGTGACAAAAACCTTGTTGACTAGTGAATTATTATACTATTTTCATTCATTCGCATTGAATAGCACAAACTCCTGGCGGTGAAGTAACACTTTCAGATTGGATCAAATGTTTCACTAGGATTGTGTATGACATTCACAGGACTTCAATAAGAAAAGATAGCATTGACACACTTGTGAAGTAAGCCGGAAAGTTTATGGATGTAGAGCTACGTTTGTCAGCGAGGGCAGTTCTGGTTGTAATTTTCGAAATACATTTTTGAATTAGTTTTCTTTATTGAATTAATGAGTGGTTTACAAAGTATGCTTAGAAACCGAAAAGCGGATGCATGGTTTACAGAGTATGTTAACAAATTACCCTTCTAGACTAATACACCAAAGTTGGGTGTTGTGAAACATCCGGGTTTACTATCTGAGCTGATGTAGACAACTGTAGAGACACGTCGTGTCGCCTTTACAACCATTAAGTCCACGAGCTCTTTTGCGCAGCCTCTCTCTTACCTTTCAGTGCCATTTATTGTAGAGCCCGATCGCAAACTCATGGAACCAACATTCGCAGGCGTCTTTCTGAGGCTTCGGAGTGGGGGGTTCTGTGTGTGCGGACGACTGCTTACTCAATACCCCCCCCCCCCTGCAAGACTCTTGGGCGAGTCCATGTAGTGGAAGCCAATTCGTCTTTCGCTCAGGTGCCACGAGTTTGCTATCGGGCTCTATTACGCAGCGACTGTCTTGGACATATTTGAATCGTCTTTTGTGCTGTTGTGCTCATCTCTGGTTTTACATTCTCTCAACGTGCAAATTTCGAGGAATTTTATGGAGTTGAAGTGGAGGACAGCGAATAGGCTATTTTGATAACAAGGTGGAACAAACACGACAGGCCTCTTCTGGAGACCGAACATCGACGAACATCGAACTTCGCCATACTCGACAAACTTGAACTGAACATAGCGCCTGTAATGCACGACGCTAATTTCCATACCTGTACTGCTTTTCATCATATTAAATGCAAATAAAGTATGAGTTATTTCATATTTAATGCTTGTATTGTACGGAACGAAATACTGTATTTACTGCATTGCAGTAAATTTCGGTTGTTTATTACTGACAGAATAGTTTCTATTTTGTTAATAGTCATATTAATAAATACATTATACAGGATATCAGCTAAGATAATGACAATTACATAACCAATGCGTCTGCAACTTACATAATTGAGTCGGAATACTATGAAGACAGGAAACTAGGAGGATTAATAGTACAAGATATAACTCAGTTATAGGCTATTCGTGAAACCTACCTGAACACCAGGGGAAGAAATAAATGGACTGAGAAGCTTACCTCTCTCGTTACGTTGCCACTTGTAGCTAGCTAGCTCACTTCCGCCCATCATAAGGTTTTAATTGCAAGCCACGGCGCACGCATGCATTTTATTTCACGGGATAAAAATGGCCTATAATAGAGTATCATTATATTGTAATTGAAGCGTTGGGCCGAATAACGGTCTGTGTTACAATCTGCTAACTGTGCAGGAGAACCAAAAATGTTACATCGTAATTCCGCTCCTAAATTTATTATCGAATGGGCACCATAGACCGTTATTCCATCAATAAGCGCAGTGTACGATTGTATGTTATCGAAAGTCATATTGCACATCATAGAAGTTTGTAAAATTTTAACTGGGGAATACAGATAATAAACAGTTTTATACAATGGAATGTTATGAAATATACAAAATCAATAAAAAGGTTAAATTAAGAACAAAATGATTATGACATTTATTTTTAAATGCTGTAGCCTATATTAATATGAATTAACACCATGTAATTTATTAATTTTGCACTCAATGTCATATTATGAATAAAAGTACAATATCGATCAAATAATAACAATATTATTACAAAATAGGTGAAGTATTGAGATGTAAGGACCCATTAAATTAATGAAAGTTGTAACAATAACAAATGAATAAAGAAAATTAAATATTACAGTTGAGAAATTGTTGGGGGATGGATTTTGAATTCCTGTCCCGAATATTCAGTATCCATCCCAACAGATGGCTTATCTTTTAAGTATAAATTTTATTAATAATGAAGACAACAATAATCACAGTTTTTAAATGCTGACTGTAAGGGAGTAATACATTTTAAACAGCTCCTTTCTGACATCAAGAGCAAGCTGTGAGCACATCTCCTTACAAGAATTTCCACAAATATGTTCCTGAAACGAAATATCGTGATAAAATTCCAAGATAAACTATAGTGGCAAAACACAACATAGACCAACTAACATTAGGTAAAGTGTAAATTAAAATAAAACTAATAAAATACAGCAAAAATAACAGATACGAACTTACACTACTTGGGGCATCTTTCACACTAACTCGCGACTTCGACTTCCTTGTTGTACACTCAATACCACTTTCTCTCAGCGACTTCCGTGACACATCTTTCCACTTATTAATATTAATTTGTCTAGATCCCTTTTTTTTTTTTAGATTTATTAACCGGTCAATATCTACAGTAGAAATCGTCACTGTCTTGCAGTCGTCCATTTTACGTAATAGATCATCCGAAACCTAATACACAGAGTTCAAGTACTCAGTATTCGTAAAGAGAACAAACTCCCGTGCAATAACTCCCGATATGATGCAAACACTTGGATACGCTAGAAGTGACTAGTGACGTAGACCGTTGTTCCAACCATGAAATTCATGGTTGTAACTCGTGTAGAAGCGCCTCTGATACAGATATTGAAAAACAATTTTTGTAACAATGTAAACTATACAGAGCATTATTACATTAAAAATTCGATTTAAAAAAATTGTAACATAGACTTCATTCACCCAACGCTTCAATTATTTACTCATGAGCGATATTTACACGTCAGCTAATGCTTGAAACTTTTTAAATATCCAGTAACTTTGAATATGAATATTTACATCCACAAATACGATATTTCATTCTTAGAAATGTACTAATTTTCGTTCTTTCCTGTATACAATATATATTAATTTTATTAATTAAAAAAATTCTGCAACTGTTGAAAATCGGACCATGTTTATAGAAATTAGGCCTATTCTTGCCACAGTTAGCCTGAGGTTTAGTTTCAAGTTATGTGAGCTAGTCTTGAATCAATCTGTGTGTCCTATGTTTACTACCTGTTAGTGATTGTCACCACGTGCAATATCAGAAAAAAATGGCCAGCTTGAATATTCGTAGACACACATACAGGACATTGCATGATCAGAGACTCAGAGCACAGATACACAAGCGAACGTTTCTGCGCGGCGGCGTGTCGGACTCCTCAAGAAGCTTCGTTTCCGAATATAGACAACGAACGTTATCCTTTTAATTGCGCTATGAAACGACCTTCAAAAGTTTGACTATTACTTTTTTCTGGTACTGTACATGAATTCTAATATTAAATTTAATATTCACTAGGATTTAATAAAACTTTTGTTAGAAGTACATTCAAAGTACGTGGCAGGTTCGTAACAATAGCTTCGAGTCGTCTTTGTTATCATATGCTGTCCACAATACAGTTTTAAAGAGCTTTAAGAGCATGATTTGAATGGAAACTTGTCACTTAACTCTAATAGATGATGTCAGTCGCTGGATTTCCGTTCATTCCGCATGTTGAATCAATCAGAGGATTTTTGCCTAGTTAATTCATATAGCCTGAAGCATGAATCCATTGGAAGCAAGGGAGCGTGATTTTTTCTCTGCAATCTTTCCACTCGTCTCCATCACAAAGTTGCACGGTCTCCTTCCCTTTGCATTAAAAGGGGACATTGGTCACCGCACGTTGGAGAGATCCAGACTGGCTGAGTGTTATAGCTTTCTCTTGCTTCTGGTTGTCTCGGTTCTGAAGATAAAGGTGGTGATTCAAACGTACCACATCCAATTCCATACAGTCAACCACTTTATGTTTTATACGCAAATACTTCTACGGAACCTGGTAGGCATCATATCGTATGTATCATTCGTCTTGAGTTTCTTCAAACATAGTGAGATACTAGAAGTCATCAACAGTTTAGCTATGCTCTCCCAAGAAGAGCCACGTATGCGCGCTTTTTTTCGGAGGAATTTGTTGTTTTGTACCGTCCAAGTTGGCACGTATGCTGCTATTTCCTTAGTTCTTATCTACTTTTCCCTTTTTGTCCCTTTCAACAAGGAGTTTCACGTAAAGGAAGCCCTCATGAATTACTTTGACATCACCACTATTCTGTACTTCGACGTATTGTTTACAAGTTTGGTCTTGTTTCTCAAGAAACTGTTTCTCACGATCAGCGTACATCTACATTCGACTCGTTTGCACCTATTGATGGATCTAGTGAGCCGCTATGCTCGCTTGTGTGACGCAGTTGAAGCCCTCTGCCAGGCGTTCTCAGGCATTCTAGTGTGTTCAATGGCTTTCAAATTTATTTTTCTGACTTTATACTTACACTACGGTGTAGCTCGTGGTATGGACTACTTGTTCGTGATCAACATGAGTGGTGTGGATGGTATCGTTCTGTGTACTGCACTGCTAAGCTCGGTGCCTCTGTTCCATCTGTTGTGGTCCTGTGCTTGCGCATGTGACATGGTAAGTTGTTTCGAAGTTTGTTTGTTGAATTCTGGATAAAAATTAGTTTCTTATTCTCGCACTTTTTTTTAGTACAATTTTCTGTCCGTAGAATAACACATACAGACTGGTTCAACGTTTCGATATAAATTCTGGGAATATGCACAAGGCTCCAAGAACAAGAAATTTTAATATGAGCGATGTTTACTACATTCATTCTGAGACACTATGGGCTGTTCGAAATTCAAACTTGTGGATAAATACTAGTCAGGAACTCGTTAGGGATGCATTACATAATTTCTTAGATCTGCACCATAACGCCTACGGAAGTGCGCAATTTTATCGGCTAGGATTTCGGCATTGTACCTCCTAACTATTTGTGTGAGTGAGAAGAACATCTTATTTTATAAAAAAAATTTCACACATATTATGAGTAAAATAATACTATAAACAATGAGTTCAATTAAATAAAATCAATAATCGTAAAGTAGAGGATCCAAATTCTATCACTAATTTTTTCTATAATTTTGTGTAAACATAATTTGCAACTTAAAACATTGAAGATTGTATAGATAATGCGGCAATTGGTTATTTAACAGATAGGCTAAACTTAATACTGAGTGTGTTCTGAAATTTATTGTCACTATCGGAACGGAAATTAGGCTACGTATCTGATAAAAACCTCTCAAAACTAAAAATTCCTCTCGATATGATGAATTATGAAATTCTTTACTAGTGGCATCAGAGATTGCCGGTCACAATTACACTTTAAAATTAAACTAGGAAAAAAATATTTTATCTCATGAAATCCGTACTCAGATAAATATGCTGATAATGTTTTACCCTTTTTATTTTAGTAACCATTTTCTTGTGTCAGATTAATTCATTATCTTCTTTTGTGCCAAGATATTTGTACAGCTTATCTTCCTTTATTGAAATTTAGTATTACTGTTATTTATCTCTTACATCTGTTTTATTTTGATTGTAGTTTTCCTTAATATCTTAGATATATTTGTATTATTTTAAATACATACTTGTACATACTTTTATAGTCTTTTCATTTTATCACATATTATTATATTAGATTAATGTATATAATTATAGCGTACACTTTTCCTTGTAGTTGTATTATACTTTTAGTGATGTGGAAGAGAAGGCCTGATGGCTTTAACTCTACCAGCATAATTAAATATATTCCGAGTAAAATTCTAAAAGCCTGTTCTGAAACAATTATTTTTCCTGCTTTAAACTACATTTGTATTTCTGTACTTAACGAATATGGAATTATCACAGAAATAGTAAAAAATTTAATAGTAAAACCACACTATACACTAACATACTATTGTTAATTTTACGGACTAAATCTCTATTAACAACATTTTCAAAAGAGTTTGAGAGAGTTACAGGTACTATGTTACGCCTATTTACTTGGAATTCAATAATATTCTAATTTCGGTTTTCTCCTTTTCTTCTCTCTCTCTTTCTTTTTGTGAGTCCGGGAGGGGAACATCCCTATGCACCGCAACCTGAGGTCTATTGTGCGCCACTGGGATGAGTTGCAAGTCCACCCACGCCAAACCGACCTAACCACTAACACTCCAACGACCAGATCCGCCATCCCTCCAAGTCAGTGTACCATTCCACCCCAACAGCCCTCCCACATTCCCCCCTCAAACGGTCTGAGGCGCAGGCCACCGAAGGGAGGGGAGTGGCTTCCGCTGATGGGTCACCAGCTACCATGTTTTGACATATCCATGGAGGCCGGCCGAGAACGTCAGAAGCTTCGGAGGGCCGCCGCAGGCGCGATCTGAAAACCAAGGAAGACAACCGGAATGATAAGGAAAGGATGATGAGGGGGAAGAGAAGTGACGAGAATGAGTGGGGTTCCATATGCCTGATAAAGTTACCTGATATTCATTCATAGGAATGAGGGGGAGAACCCCTGAAAAAACCTCAACCAGGCAACTCGCCCCAAGCGGGGAATCGAACCCGGCCCGCTGGGTTCGGGAGCGAACACGCTACCACGAGATCACAGCAGTGGACAATTTCGGTTTTAGAGCAGTTTGTATTTAGAAGATAAATATTAAGAGATAATGTAGTTTTAGTTTAATGAATTCTTTTAATTCTAAATTATATATTGCAGAAATATTTTGTGATTTGCCTAAAGCATTTACAGCATAATACAGTGATAAATAAATTGAAGCTCCATGGCATTAAAGATTATAGCTTAGGTTCATTTGCATATTACTCACCTAATAGAAAATAAAAGTAGAAAATAATAGCCTATAGGAAATAGTCACGAAGTTACTCAAAATTTAGAAATTTTAAACATGAAATTCCCCCGGTATTAATTGTACATCCATTACTGTTCCTAATTTATATCAATGATTTAGCCTCAACCATAATAATTATTCCAGGTAGTTTTATTTCCAGACTATAATTGCATGATTATCGTGAGTAAAAAGTATGGTCAGTATATAAGCTGTTAAGACCAATGCATTTTTTCTATGAAAATAGGTGCCGGTACTCGAAACTTTACATTTTACACTCGTAGCAGGTTGAGCATTTTGCCGCTTATTTTCTTCATTTTGTACGAGAAGAGTATTGTGAAAATTACATTTTCATGGATATCTCTTACTGATATTGCATTGTTAATAAAATGAGTGAAGATGAGTACGATAATGTTGCAGAGCAAAACAGTTCACATAAACGAAAATATAAAAGGTAAAGGTAAAGGTAGCCCCGTCACATGCCATGAAGGCACTTGAGGGGCATGGAGGTAGAGCCCCATGCTTTCTTGACATCGACACTATAATGGGGTGGTGTGGTCGGCACCATGCTCTGGCAGCTTTTTACTCCCGGGGAAGACTCGGTACTCAATTTCATAGGAGGTTGAGGCTGAGTGAACCTTGGGCCGTTCTGGAAGTTTGGTAACGAAAAAATCACGTCACCACCCGGTATCGAACATCGGACCTTCCAATCCGTAGCCAGTTGCTCTACCAACAATTTAAAAAAAATAACACTATAAAGGAACAACAGTTTCAGAGAAAGTGAGCATAAACCGAGAGAGGAAAGTGTAGTGTTTGCAATCAGTAATCTATACCATTTTGTTATAGCCATAACATGAAAGGGTGTATTAGAGCTTTCACAACCACAACCATCAATGGGAATTTTTTGATACACACTCCTTATGAGCCTTCATAGGGGACTTCTTAATCCATCAAACTGGTATCCATATCCTTAAGGAAATTTCCCATAAAAATTAAAAAAAAAAATACGAATCTTAAATAACTTATGCCACATGTACCCAGCGATCATATCAATTTTATGAAAACATAGGCTTAATACAATGGCCACTGGTAGACAGATAACTGAAAGTTTGTACGGACACGTTAATTTTGTGCTGTTTTGAAGTTTCGATGTTACTTAAAAATGGTATTTATCTTTATGTAAAAGCCATTTGCTTTTACTATATTCTTGTTGCATCCATGAACTTTCTGTCTTAAACAATTTTTAGATTTTATTTTTCAGAAATAAATTAGAGGTGCATATGACAACTTTTGATCAATCTTTATTAATGGTGTTAGTACAATTATCTATCAAAAGTTTCAAGGACCCATTCAGAGAAACATAAATGTGTTAGTATAATATAATGAAGTGACAAAAAACGTGCGTTTGAGACGACGAAAACATGATATCTTTATACAACTTTAATGAAACCTATAAATTCGAACCGACTGTACTAATTCTTTCATAAAGTGTTAAATCCGTGTGGTTTTCTGTCAAAAGTTCCAGGGTTTGATGAAGAGGAACAAAAATATTAATCTACACTTCGCGATATTATAAAACATTCAAACTATAATAACATCTATCATCCTATTCTACTAATTCTTTCATAAAGTGTTAAATTGTTGTATCTACACATTTTCTATCAAAAGTTCCAGGTTTCGATGCAAACGAACAAAACTATTAATAATACAATTATCCTGAGTGTCTAAATATTCAAACGCTAATAAAATCTGTAATTTCGGACGGATTTTTCTAATACTTGGAAGAAGTGTTAAATTCATGTTTCTACATAATTATCTATCAAAGGTTTCGAGGTTTTACACAAACAAACAAAAGTGTGAAAATTTAGATTTCGCGAGGTTTTCAAACATGAAAACTTGAATAAAAGTTACAAATTACAACCGATTCTTCGAATTCCTTCAAAAAGTCTTAAATTCGTGTTCCTACACACATATAATTCGCTTTTAAATTACTTGTAGTAATTAAATAACATACCATTCATTATTAATATGATCAATTAATTTCGTAATGCACACAAACCAAACTTCATTTGTAAAATTCACAATAAAACTTCCTTTGTATAGGCTAATTTCTATGACGTTAAATATTTTGCTTCGAAATGACAGTTGTCTAATAAAACACGGGCCCAAAAGGATAAAAACTGAAATGGCTTTTGTCTTGAGTCAATTACAAAATTATCTAAACACATTACGTATTTATATGTCTAGACTTCCGATCAATTAACAGAAAGTAACATTAATTTTTGTAAAGTGTTTCATTCCAACAAACACTATGTAGGCTGCAACAAAGATCGATTTATAATGTAAGAACCTGTCTAAAGCATTCAATTTATAAACCAGCTACTACTTATGAGTGTAGATAGGATGTTACTTGTAATAGAATATCGTCTCTCGAGAATGGATTTATCGTATGCCATAAGTTTAATATTTATTGTATCTCGTATATTTGGCATATTTCCGTACACTTTGAATGTAGAAATAAAATTGTCAGCATATTGGCTATTATACAGTATTACTTTGATTTTAACACTGTTCTACATACTATGCAAAGAAATGTACGCTGAGTACGAAGGCATTCGTCACCTTCCCGTGTTATTCGTTGTGTCGTTCTTTCAGGTGCTAATGTTTCGTCTTATTTACTTCGTAACAGTTTTCTTAAATTATATTCATATTAAAAAAATTGTACACTTATTTCATACTTTTACGGGTATTGTTAAATCTATTGCTGGAACTTCCAACGACATTCCGACAACTGTGTGCGCAATGACATTGCCAGTGATTTTCTCGGCCACTATGCTTGCAATTTCTAATTTACCTTATTTACAAATTTCGTATAACAGAGAACTCATTACAGTGCTCATAGTGTACTACGTAACAGAATTCTGTGAATTCGTGAGAGAATTCCAGTTCATATGCTTCTTGTTGCTTTTGAGGTCACAATACGCAGACAACAATAGAATATTACGTAATATGGAAAATAATCTTTCAAAAATTAAGTTTTGTACTCTCACAAGACATAGACGTCAGAACATTCTTATCAAATCGAGGATACTTAGTCTCAAGGACTATAACGGTTATTTGCACACCATTGGTACTGATGTGAACAATGTGTACTCCATTCAAGCGACGATCAACACGGCTTACACCTTCACTTTGGTCGTAACGAATACTTATTTCAACCTAATTTCTTCGAGAAAAGTAGAAGAGATGAAGGCCATCTTTATTTTTATATGGACTCTGTTACACATTTTCAAGACTTTTTGGCTTGTGCACTGCTGCGATTCTACCTCCTGTCAGGTGAGAATTTTTTTCTTGTGATTAGTGTCTTTCATGATGTTAAGTTTGATGTGAGGTTCTTGGAATTTTCAATGTTTCGTACTCGTAGGTGCAGCAATTTCTAATTTTGACAGCGTTTCGGTTATTACTTGACTTTTGAGATATTATACAGTATATTGGTCCCGCGCCGTGCCGTCGTAGTCTAAGCCATCTTGCCTAGGACTGGCGTTACGGAATGCGCGCTGGTTCGAGTTCTCATGGGAGAAGAAATTTTTCAATAAAATTTCGGCCAGCGTATGGGACCGGTGCCCACCCAGCATCGTGATGAACTTGGGGAGCTACGATAGGTAGCGAAATCCGGTTACGCAAACCAGCTGTAATGGCTGGGGGAACCATCGTGCTAACCACACGATACCTCCATTCTGGTTGGATGATCGTCCACCTCTGCTTCGGCATGTGGCCGTGAGGCCAGCAGCCGGCTGGTTGGTCTTGGTCCTTCGTAGGCTGTAGCGCCACGGATTATTATTATTATTATTATTATTATTATTATTATTATTATTATTATTATTATTATTATTATTATTATTATGCAGTATATTGGGTGATTCATGGCTGATATGTATAACTTTAGGAGAAAATTCCTGGTTACTACATTAAAAATAGTATCTTGAAACGTGCGTCTGATTGTCGACACTTGCATGTTTGTTTTTGTATATGTGTAAAACAGAGCTTCATCCGTTAAGATTTGATGTTGTAGGCCTACTATGAAAACGAAAATGAGAAAATTGCTGACACTGGAATATCATTATAATTAATTTATCAGATTCAGCGTTACTGGATATTTCAAAAGTTAAAAGTAACAGCTGATCTGGAATTATTGCTCTTGAGTTAACTGATGCGATGGCAGTTCAGGGATGTCTTTCGCTCTTAGTTCTGCGTTAAACTTACTTTTATGGTAAGTCCACTCAGTTGTACGAGTTACAGACGAGTGCTAAAGGGTTACTAACAAAGGCCTTGATAAATCAATTGTCAAAGTATCTGCTAACGATTACTTTGGAACCAGGTTCAAATTCCAGAGAACCCGGAGTCGTTTTGTTATGGAAAAAGTCAAGGTATCTAAAGGTTTCCCTCGAGATTCTCTCGTTTCCAGTCCTCATTGCACTGTCAATCTCAATTGCATAATTCATTATCATATCAGAGGCCCCTTCACCCAAATCAGTGTTGGGCCTAGCGCACAGAAGGCATTAGTCTAAAGATCAGAACGATTTTTGGATTTGGAATAGAAGAGTACTCTAGTGGGACTCCATTGCAAGCTAAGACGTGCAGACATACACCGCTGTGGAGTAAAGGTTAGCAAGTCTGACCGTGAAACGAGCGGTCCTGGGTTCAAATCCTGGTTGGGACAAGTTACCTGGTTGAAGTTTTTCCGGGATTTCCCTCAACCAAATGAAGCTGAATCGCTCGGTAACTTTCGGCGTTGAAACTAGGATTAATTTGGCCATTATTATTATTATTATTATTATTATTATTATCATCATCATCATCATCACCGTCACCACCATCATCCACACCATAGACCAGATTCAGTTCACGGTGCGGCGTGCAGTACTTGTACAAGAGCGCGGCCGTTCAGCTACCCAATCAATCACAGAATAGGAGTGGTAAACACAATAAGCCTCAGGCTGCAGTGTAAGCCTTCAAATCTCTTCTCCGTGCAAGAGAAAAAAACGACGCGCAGACAGAGTAAATGTATGGTACTACACAGCTGAATCAGTATAACTACTGCATAAAAGCGCGACCATTCGGGTATAAAGATATAATTTCAGTATGGAAACTTTAAAGGCACAATAAACCCTACATAAGCTGCAGTGCTAACCTACGGGCACCTCCTGTGTACAAAGGGAAAACAGGTTCTGTATTATTTGTGCTGGTATCCCATACGTTACACGGAAGAGAAGACCTTATGGCCTTAACTCTGCCAGGCAAAACAAAGGTACTACCATTACTACTACTACTGCTACTGCTATAATACAGTCTGTCGCTGTGCCACAGAGCATAGCTAAGCGTTCTTATCATAGGGACCGTACTTTGTCCTAGATGACTGCAAGATTAAGTATTACTGGAGTTTTTAGGAATAGCTACACTTGGTAATGCAGAGCAAAAACGCAGTTCGAATCTTATAATGTATGGTATTAAACTTGTTCTTGGAAAACATATTGTAGTTGATTGATAACACTGACTTAGAAAGAAATTCATCATTCTGTTTCTTAAAGAACTCAGTAAGAACAACTATTGATATTTCGATACTACTGCAAAAGTAGCTTTTCATATAAAGTCATCAGGTTATCACTTATTAACAGCTGCATTATTCTACAGACTTCAAGAGCACTTTAACATATCATTACGGTCACACACATCCCTTACACGTTCAGAGTTTATAGTCCTGCAATATAGGCCTACAATCTGTGTCCCATTTATAAACAACCCATTTATTACCCCTAGGCTATTAGAAACATGACTTTCAACATTTATCATTATTCTAATTAATGAATAAACATATTTTGTCTCTCTTTCCAAAACTTATGGTTAACCGTACTTCTTATTGCTTTTCTCCTTTTTTCTTAATGTTCTCCACATTTGTCAGTATAATTTTCTGTTCTTTCCACATCACTTCCATTACAATACTACTCTATTACATGTGCGTTTCCAATAATAATCGACACGAAGTATCCATAGTTCCATTCTTCCTTAGTAATTTGGAAATTTGAATGCTGAAATATATCTCTCACTTTTAGAACTAGATGCATAGTTATGAATCATAGCAATGTTTAGGCATCCAGAAATTGTCAGAACAATGAATTATTAGTTCAACAAAGTGTAACTAATATAGGCCTAACATTAACTAATATAGCATGCAAAATCATGGAAAAAATTATAATAAGAAGGATCACACATCACCACTACTCAGGATACTTAATCATTAAAGAACAATATTCTTTCAGAAAATTTCATACCACTATTGATCAAGTCTTATATTTTATTCAAAAAGTAACGAATATACATAATAAACTCAACAAACGCTCAATAGCTACATTTATCGATATAACTCAAGCTTTTGACAAAGTATGAAATAACAAACTATTATTATGAGATTAAATCAAAATTACAATATAAATGGTAAAGCATTAACGTGGATATTAGAATTACTTAAACACAGAAACTTCAGAGTATTTTCTAAACTATATTTGATGAATCAGGGAGTACCACAAGGCTCGATTCTAAGCTCACACTTGTTGACTATGTACCTGAAAGGAATCGAGAAGGCCATTAACAGTAAAACAGAAATCGCACTGTATGCAGACGATATCATGATTTGGAGTAGCAACTCAGATACGGAAACTACGGAATAAGAAATTAATTCAAGTTTAAGGAAAATTGAAACATTTGCAAATGATCATAAATTACAATTTAATCCCTAGAAATCTGAACCAAACTTCTTTACGACAAACAAATGAGTATATGTATGTATACCAGAAATATACCTAAATAATGAAAAACTAAAATTCAACAATCGTCCTAAATATTTACGATTCATAATTGACTCGTAATTAACATGTCACGATCACATACGTAAAGCATATTGCTAACAAAACTAGGCAAAAAATGAAATATATCAGGTACATCATGGGGAGCAAAAATGCTAGTACACTTAAAATCACATATGCCTCTCCATTAAATACAGGTACCAAATTTACTGTACAGCAGCAGTAAGTAGCTCAAAAATACTTACGTAATGCACTCTAGTGGAGTAAAAACCATCACAGGTCTAAGAAATTCTCGTCCGAACTCCGTACGTTTATATGAAGCTAATCTAAAACCATTAAACTTGCGGAGAGAAATCAGCAGCACAAAATAATTCAGTAAATTGATAAATCTAGAGAAAAACAAAAGAGGACAATATTTACGTAACTGGAAAGGCAACGAGCAACTAAAGAAGAAGAAGAAGTAGACCATCTTCTACTCTGTCAAGACAAGTAATATAGACTTACGTTTCAGCAAGTTAGAACCAATTACCTTATATAATACTATAGCAGCAACAGAAACTTTCAATTTCATAGATTTTCACACGACACTCAACGCAATAACACAAAAAGAATGTCAATCTTTTAGAACTGAAACAATTAGCTCTAGAAATCATTAATATGATACCACAACAAGCTATAAAAATGTATACAGATTAAAGCAGACTGGAGAATGAGAGAAGAGGCAAAGATGCACTCATTATATCTGGAGGCTAAGTAGAAGAAATAAAAATTAGAAATCAAGATCATGCGTCAAATTTTACAGCAGAACTTGTTGCTATAGAAGCAGCCCTTCAAAAACTGTCACAGTACCCCAAACCCATATAAATATGGTTCCTGACAGCAAAAGCTCTATTTAATATTTCCAGAACTACCATGAACTGTAAAACTTATAAGATATGTGTAGAACAACAGAAATACATATACAGTGGATCCCATCACATGTCGATATACCAGAAAGTGAGCGTGCAGATATCATAGCTAAAGAATGCAGTGAACTGAGAAAAACAACCAAGAGCACACTCATCTACTCCGAAGTATTTTCCAAACAAAGAAATAAGTAAATGAAATCTGGAAGCAGTCACCATGACATGAATAGTATAAAGAGCAACAACCGGGAGGAGCCATCAACTGTCAATTTAGCTGAGAATCACAAACTGCAAAGTGGACACATAAAGCATATGAAGATAATAGCATCTCAGCAGATATTTCCATTATGTACAAAATGCAACACAGAATCAGCCCCACCAAATCATATTCTGAAGTGTATAGACCTCACTCCAGACCATATTATATAGCTATAACCAAAAAAAAAAAAGTGATACACCAGCTGCAACAACACAACCTCATAGATTTGGTCTAATGACCACGGAATAAGAAAGAAGACAAGGTATAATCCACCTGTGTTTTCGTGCGACTTTGATGTTTCATAATATTAATTACCAGTAGACCTTTATGGCCGCACTTGGCATCAAACACATGAATATTATGAATATTTACAGTATCACCAAGTTTCCAACCTCTATCAGCACCACACTGCGCTATGTTAGAACCCATGTTCGGTGTTGTCACATTTCTTTTAGTTCAGTGTAACTGTGCTATAACCAGTATGATGATCCATACTATACTTCAGATAATCTTGGATGTTGTGCGATATTTAGTGAGACCTGGTCCTGATATATGACCAGAATTGTTGAAAATTTACATTATTTATTAATACGAGTATATCAAAGAAATATTTGAATATCATGTAACCAGAAATATGTAATCACTTTTTTGCATTGTCGCTATTCTTATGTCCTCAGCGGCTATATTTTAATCGTAGGACACTGAGAAACACTCGCACCATATGGCATTCCCATTACTGACACTTTTTTTCAACATTTTGCAGTATAAAAATGTTCCAATATCTACAAATTTTGAGTTATACTAAACTTTAATTGCATTCGAGGAAAACTAATAAAAACACTTACTATTTTTTTATGTCTTAAGATTTATATATTTTCTAAACATTTAAATGTGGAACAAAAATTGAAATGTGAAATGAGTAAATTTTACATTATTTTTGTCTGAGATGTTCTTCAATAAACAGAAACAGTTAGTAACTTCTACATAGGCCCTACTTAAAATAGTAAGGTTCGGTAACTTCTATAATCATTTGAATGTTCAGAAACTAAAATTTGGAACTGTTCGAGGATTTTCAATCTGCTACTGTAAAACAATACTAAAATCTTAGTAAGATGTGTAATTAATGGCAGAAAGCTCAAAATTGACAATTAATACATTAATATCGTTACAAGTGTCTGGTAAAATTTTCATAAATATACTGTAGATAAAATTCGTATTAAATTTGTACAGTTACAGTGAATGGTGCTGTTGATATCAGAATAAGACAGTATTATGCCATAAGATTCCAAGTTTTTACACACTAAGACAAATCATTTTTACTAACATTACCCTTCAGATACAACATGCTAAACCTTAGCTTCGTCATAATTATGCGTGTATCTATAAAATACCAGATTATCCTAAAGATATATTAACAATTATAATATAAATTTGTCGAAAATTAATTACATACAATTTACAATGTAGGGTTCAAAACAAAAAGTTAATCATATTTTTATTTAGGACATACCGTATGATTTCATATCCATATGTCTTGTGAAAATTCAATAATATGGATTACAAATGGGAATATCGTTGATAATATGTCGAAAAACTGAATTTTTGCGAAAGGCATGAAACGTATAATGATAAAGTATATATTACTTTCAAAACTCCAGTTTGATTGTAATCATCAAGGGCTATCATTTTCTTGAAGTTGGGTATTCCTTTCTGGTAAACGATTTTGTCAAGATGTAACAGACAGCTATGGCTAGTAGTTAGTGGAAATAGATGCAGTACTGAATTTTAGATCTTGGTCTTTATATGCATATCCTCTGTTATTTAAGTAGGAAACCCATAAGAGACTCCTTCGTAATACATGACCTGGGCGGTTGAACCACGGATATATCAAATGTAAACAATTAATTTTCTATGATGTTGTCCATTTCATTAGGAAATTGAAACTTTTATATTTGTGAAATGTATTTTCAATTACAAGATTTGATTTTAAATGTTATTAATATGTGTTGGAAAAATGGACATTTACCAGAAGAATGGAATATTGCATTGATATGCCCGATTTTTAAAAAGGGAGATCGAACTAAATGTGATAATTATAGAGGAATCAATCTTTTGAACTCAGGTTATAAGATTTATGCAAAAATTATAACACAAAGAATTGCTCCAATCTCAGAAACTATACTGCATGATTCACAAAATGGATTTAGAAAAGGACGTTCCTGCAATGACTGTATCTTTACGATAACACAACTTATGGAGAAACGACGAGAATATAACCTACCAACTCTAATAGCTTTTATAGATTATGTAAAAGCTTTTGATAAAGTTAAAAGAAATTTGCTATGGGAAATAATGATTAAAAACGGTTTTCCTCAACATCTTATAAGAGTAATACAAAGTATGTATACAAATACAAAGTTTAAATTGGAGAAATCCATAGAAGAGGATAATTTAATAGAGATTAATTTAGGAGTACGACAGGGGTGTCCATTATCGCCTACCCTATTTAATATATATATTAATGATGCAGTTGTACGATGGCAGACTATGCTTAAAACACATTTTAAAATAAAAGGGAGAAACATTGATACACTGTTGTTTGCTGACGACCAGATCTTAATTGCAGATTCGGAAGATAATTTACAAAGAGTCATACATGAATTAAATAATATTACAAGTGAATATAATCTTCAAATCTCATATGAAAAAACGAAAATAATGGCTCTTAAAGGAAGAGATCTGTTAAGAGCAAAAATTTGCATAAATAATAAACCCATCCAACAACAAAGTGATTTTAATTATCTTGGTTACATTGTGTCATATACCGGCAATAGAGATGTGCAAAATAAATTAAACAAATTCCAAACACTATGTGGTACAATAAAAAGAACTTTTAAAAATTGTAATAGGGCAACACTGTTAAAACTTTACAAAGTAATGGCGATCCCAACCTTGCTTTATGGGTGTGAAAGTTGGGTCTTGACTATCTCACAACAGAAGAAAATAGAGGCTGCTGAGATGAAATTTTTTAGACAGGTGGCAGGTTATAGACTCATAGACAAAAAGAGAAATGAAGATATTAGAAAAGAATTGGAAATTCAGAGTCTAAATGAAACAATCATTGAATACAGACAAAGATGGCAAGATCATATACAAAGAATGGATGAAGATCGTATACCACAAATAATAAATAAATATAAACCTGTAGGTAGAAGAAATGTCGGCAGGCCACGGATGAGATGGTCGGATCAGTTTTCTTGAAGACGGAACGAGCCCACAAGGCTTATGCCGTGATGAAGATGATGATGATGATGATTTTAAATGTTGCATAAACAGCTCATGTCTGTGACTGATAGATTAATTTTAAATATTAATTTTCTAATGGGGTCCATTAAGAAGTTAGTAATAGCATTTCTATTGTATGGTTTGGTACTGTTCTGGAACAAAACATCGTGTACTTTCCAGCTATTGAATATGTATCTTTTGAACTTCACATTTAAAATTTCGAAATACGTGTACAAGTTTCCGTTTGTTTACGACGTTTAATTACAACCATCAACTTCTTCATCGACACAGTTTACGACTCATTTCTTCGCTTCAACTTGTGGTGTCCAGGATACAGACCATGTGTGTGGACGTTTAATGTACGTGCAGACCGTTGTCTTCACCTACAGCCTTCTGAGAGATGTTGTTCGACTACTGAAAGTAATCAGAAGTCTTCATCTTACGATGTTTGGGTGACGTATATACGTCCGTTGATGTGACATATTAATGAATTAAATACTATTATAGTCTCAATCATGCCATGGTATGAAAGAAAAATTTCACAACCTCGAGCGGGAATCGAACCTGCGACTTCCTGGTCTCCGGTCAGGCGCTCTACCACTGAGCTATCGAGTTCGTCTCGAAATTTGTGAAATTTTTCTTTCATACCATGGCATGATTGTGACTATAATAATATTTAATTCATTAATATGTCACATCAACGGACGTATATACGTCACCCAAACATCGTAAGATGAAGATTACATTTGTAAAGTTTCTTTCCAGCCATAAGCAGTGCTGACTAAGATCAGACGCTATGGACAGTACTCTATAACAGAGTCGCCAGTATGAAAGGATAATTCCGAGCCTTTGGCGTGAGACGAACTCGATAGCTCAGTGGTAGAGCGCCTCACCGGAGACCAGGAAGTCGCAGGTTCGATTCCCGCTCGAGGTTGTGAAATTTTTCTTTCATACCATGGCATGATTGTGACTATAATAGTATTTAATTCATTAATCAGAAATCTCTTTAAAGGCACGGTTACGACCTTGACTCGCAAGCTTGAGGGGACCGGGAGGGAGTATCGATTTTGTTACAGCTCAATGCGAAACGTAGCTAGCCTCACCGTGACTATAGTATGTCGCGCTATATTGGTATTCTGTGAATGCGCTGCGTTGGTGGATGTTATTTTAATCAAAAGTACATGCGTGTTTGTGTTACATATTAATTTTGTGTAAAATGGCTCATACTGAGACAAAATTGAGGTTATTATTTGTAGAATTAAAAGAGAAACCGTTTTCAGGTTGGCTATATGTAACAAAGTGTGCTAGTAAGTAGTAATAAGACAGGAGATCTACACCACATTTACATTTTCAAATAGCGGATAGAGGAAGATGAAATAGAAAATTTTCATTTGCATCGTATATCCTTGGCTAACAGTGTGTTCTGAGACAAGTAAGTTATCTTGTATTGAATAGCATATTTGAAATTTAATTAATTTTCTTTTTTAAATGTGAATTGTTTCAAGGTTCAAACTTGTCTCTTTTTTTTTTTTCGTATGCAAAAATAACAAACTTTGGATTCTTGAAACAATTAACAAGGCATACTTTGGAAGTTGGTTGTTAAAAAAATAATTTATAGCGTTTAAAAAAATAGTTTTAATCAAATATATTATGACAAAAGCCATTATTCTGTATTAATGTAGCAAAATGTCTGAGTCAGTTTCAATCAGTCTGACCAGTTTTGTTTCATGCAGTGTGGTTTAGCCCTAACATCTATATTCGACATCACAAATAGAAAAAATGAAAGGAAAATGAACGAAAATTCGAATTCGGTACGTCATATCCGACAAAATGAACAATGTAAATAGTCAATTCCTGTGCACAAGGGAAATCCGCATATACATAACTTACTTGTAAGAGTTTATTATGATCCATGGAGGCTGTAATACTAAAAAAGAATAATTTTACTCAGTTGTGCTTTGGCATGAACGTGAAACAGACGCGTGCACAATGCATGCGTAACTCAATAATTTTATTTTCCCTGGCAGAGTTAAGGCCACCAGGCCTTCTCTTCCACTCAACCAGGATCAAAACACACACAGAAAAATACATACCGGTATATAAGTATTAACTTAAAATAATAATAATAATAATAATAATAATAATAATAATAATAATAATAAATGAAATAGAAATAAAAAAGAGAGATTGAATACATATGAATATAATCACAAACAGGAAAATACATTCTAGCATACAAGTATTAGCTTAAAAAAAGAATGAATATAATTGGATAACAGATTCAACTAGAGCCAAATAAACCAAACGTAATACATGAGTAGGCAAATAATGGCGAAGGTTTACAAATACGTAAAACAATTTACAAATTTGTAAACCTTCGCCATTACTTGCCTACTCATGTATTACGTTTGGTTTATTTGGCTCTAGTTGAATCTGTTATCCAATATGGTATAATTGGATGGGGAGGCATTACAAAAACTGCTCTTTTTCCTCTAATTATGTTGCAAAAACGTATAATCAAAATTTATTTGAAAAGGCGACTGGATTATCCAACAAATTTGATCCATTCTGAATTGAGTGTTTTTAGAATTGACCAAATTTATAAATACTCTTTAATGAAATTCTATCATAAAAAATAGAACGAAATTTGTAGCTCAGCCACATGCTCATAATACGAGACGAAATGAAATTCTTAAATTAGTTGAACCTAAATATTTCACATCTGCTGCTTTACTACACAGTACAAATTATGGTCCACGGCTATATAATTCGATAATAAAATTTCATCCAGAATTGACTACTTTAAGCAATGAAATTTTCAGATCCAGAATTAAAAAATTTATATGACAGACTTCCCTGTATATATATTATGTACAATGTATTGTAAAACAAGTTTATTTCTATCCTAAGTGTATTTTTCTATTTTATCTTGGTTACTATATCAACATGACCTGCACTAATTATACTACTAATAATAATTTAATATTAATCCATCAATCTAAACATCGTCTCTTTTTTCACTCAGTTATTATTAGTATTATTATTTACTAATTTTATTACAATCTTTATGTGAGCTTTTTTCTTAAGTATATTGTCTACAAAGTATGTGTATCTATGTAACGGAACTGTCCCCGAACACGAGCTTTGCTCTTTCGGGGTATTTTAATGTAACGTTTTTATGTATATGTTATTATTATTAAATATGAATATAATCATACAACTAAAGGAATAGTACAATTACTAGTCATTTATGAAACTGCAAGTTTTGTAGGCCTATAACTTGAACATACAGTTTAGTGTATGTACTGATTTTGTGAACTATTATTAAATAATCTTTCATTACTAGTATAATCAGCACCGGTTACATTGAGAGAATGACGTTTACCTAGATATTAGTGTTAATGGAAAAACCAAAGTAATGACTGTTTCAAATAATAATAATAATAATAATAATAATAATAATAATAATAATAACAATAATAATAATAAATAAAAATTATACCTAAAAAACTAATTCTGTGCCTTTAAAATATTTCTAAACAACCTAATTTTAAACGACTGAGGACTAAGACTACCTCTGATTTCCAGCGACAGTGAATTCCATGCGCGGGACATGGCTATTCAGAAAGAACTTGAGTACAGAGATGTCTCATTCCATTCCAGCAAATAAGGAGGATGCATAATGGCAGGATATTAAACAACTTCTATAGTACCAGTCTAAAGGAAAGAGAAGTTAGGAATGACCAAATAAATGAATAACATACTTTCATAGGCCATGGAGGAGCCTAAAAGGGGAAAGGGAAAGGATGATGATGATGATTATGATGATGATAAAAATAGTGTACCTAGTCTGCCTTGTTGCGCATGCTCAGGACTAGCTGCTTCGCTTGCTCGCATTAGCTCCCTGAGAGCCGTTATCTCGCTATCCAAGAGTCGCGACACGTGTCCCACTTCCTGCTGCATGGCTCGCAGCTCCGCCTCAGCTCTGGCACTTCTGCCCCGCTCCTCTTCCAGCTCGGCCGCCAGACTCACGGTCTGCTCTTGTGCCTCGAACTCCTGCAGCCGCACCGCACTCAGTTCCGCCTTAAGCTGCCACACCTCTTCACTCATATCTGCGGCAGAAAATCATACAGTAATATCCAGATAGTGTCACATCGATTAACTTAACGCATGAGAATGATTGAACGTATTTTGTGACATTTACAAGGGGTGGAAGAAGATAGATTCACTTTTGATCGTAAGTTAGCACGCTATGTTTCTGAGAAGATTATTTTTCAAAACTAGCAACCGTTTCTATGCCTAGAAGATTATTTTTCATAACTAGCAGCCATTTTTGTGCCCAATAGTGCGACATGGTCTGTATGTGGAGTCAATAAATAGTTATTTATACAACAAAAACAAAGTAACCAGGGTGCGAATTGACGGGGGGAATGCAGGGATCGTCCCCCCAGGAGAATCTAATGTCTCTTGCTGAAAAGGTATTAATTTGTCTCTTCCAGGGACAAAATGTATCACCTTCAAGTGCTTAATGTGTAGTTTGCATATTTTATATGCTATTAATGCAACACACTGCTCTGAGTAAGGTTCTGGCTGATATTCCAGATCACATTAGATTGCTCATCCCTATGTTAAAATTGGTAGCACTTTGAAGAGAAGAACCGCCCTTCCGCCGTAAACGAACACGAGATATCAGTACAGTCGCTAATGCAATTCAAATGGGAGTTATGACGTGATTCCTTATGTAATAACTAGATGGCAGCATAGTAAACTTGACAAAAGGTGTTACCGTCAATACCTATAAGACCGAGCAATCTGAGTATGTATGATCTAGGCTGATATATAGGCCTACGGCACCTCTATTATCAGACAGTACATCTCATTTCACGATGTATGTCCGAGGAAGAACAACTGAAGGGGTGAGGATGATATAGTCCTAAGCCACACAGACAAAACTTTACAGGAGAACGTGTTAAAGATTCAGGGTGCTATTCATAGACATTTCGCAGCACGCGCTACGAGCGTACTAAGCTAGCCACTGGTTACTTGTACAGAATTCAAATCATATCCTATCGCTAACACTGTTTATGAATACGAAAAACGCTGATCATCCACCGGAAGCCCGCGCTAAAAATGTCTATGAATACGGCCCTTAGAGTCTAATGCTATTAGATGCTCTGTCATAACTTCTTTGGTGTATACTTACGTAAATTGTTGAGTAATTTTTATAATATTTTAATAATAGCTTCCCCATATGTGTAAGAAATGAACTCGCACAAAAAAGACTTTTTTTTTTTAAATATGTGGCTTTCTTTACAATCTCATTCTCACCCCATCAATTCTTTGTAGGCCTTTACATCTGAAGTCTGATTAGTGTAATATGTACATAGCTAATCGGCGATGTATGCAATGGAAGGGGAAAGGAACTGGCCACCCTACTCCATTATCCCCTGTCTTAGCTCCCTCACAAATGGTATCACTTGTGAGGTTCAGACCTGCCTTCAGACAGTTGATTAAAGAACAAAATGCAACATGTAACTATGATTTTCCTTTCTTCTTTCGAACGCGACAACACCATGAGTCGACCCAATGTTACTAGTTATTATAGACAGAAATTTTAGACAATAATTGAGGACCTAACATTCTAAAATGTGCTAAGTGCCAACATAAACTTTATGAGATACTGGTGAAAAAAACACTGCCATATGCATGTTTAGGTACCTACAATACCGTCTTTTGGCGTACGAATGAGTCGCTTACAGTTGAGCTATGACAAAGATAATTTAGTATGATGTTCTCATGGAGATTCTTTTCTTAGATTTAATAAAATGGAATTTGAAAAAGTGACACTTATTATATTTACAATGTTAGGTCTTCAATTAATAAAATGTTAATGTTCCTCCCTGGAGAAATTCATACCCTGAAAGCAACTGAATTTTGCACATGTGAGAGGACTTTTAAACGAGTCGTTAGGAAAGTTTAAAAATCTCACAAATGAAAGAATTAATCACTTTGTGTTGTTACAGTAAAGAATTTTTTTTCCACTACCAAGAATTAAATTTGTAAAAAATTTCGGGATTAATTTTAGTAGGCCTATATGAGATTTTAGGCTTTCACGGCGACTGTGATTAGAATTAGGCTTTTAGGTAATCCACCGTGTCTTGGAATTTGACATTTCCAACGTTTCGGAACTACATACTACGACTAAGCTCAGTCGTCCGGATTAGTCCGATGTAGAACCTTGGTTTTTCTGAACCGACGCATGCTACGTGCGAGTGCGAGGCGCGCCTCGCACAAATTCGGAGATGCGAGGTCTGGGCACCTCGTAACTATAGAAACCACTCACTATTTCTGTGTAGTCCGGATTTGTGTGAGGCGGAACTCGCATCTCGCACGTCGCATGCGTCGGTTCAGAAAAACCAAGGCTTAACGAGTCCAACAGAGTAGGCGACCTCTCTGGTCTTACCCTGATGATGGAACCTGTATGTAGTTCCGAAAAATTGGAGATTTCAAGTTCCAAGACACGGCGGATCACCCAAAAGCCTAATTCTAATACAGTGACCATAAATCCGATGCCCTGTGACGTCACCGCAGCTTGCCCTGCCGCCCGCTGCACTCTTGTTTCGCTTCAGCGGGCAGAGCTCTCGCGAAAAAGACTGTCGGAGGTTTGCAGTGGCCACTCCTTCTTGCCAGTGGCGGCTCCTGCGTATTTCGTAAGAGGAGGAAAGAAGGTAACAGGACGAAATGACACCTTCTTGAATGAAACATGCTACAAATTAGCCAACATGCATACATGTAAGACCAGATAGTGTTGGGGTTGGTCTTCCCTTCTGTATAGCAATAATCTGTTCTTGTAAACTGAGTTTCCTAAATTTTCCAAAATATATAATGTTTTCACTTCCATTCATTGTTGAATAATTGCACAAATTAACAATTACAAGGAAATTCACCTCGCATCATTTTTCGAGCACACTACAGCATCACACGTGTTGGAAGACACTATAACTACTAACACGTAATCGGAACCGCGGAAATGGGAATGGGAAAGAATCTAATGAAAACGAGAACACTGCACCCACCCACGTGGTCTGTGTTGCCACATGTACATTTTAAAAATTCAGTATCACATGCTTTTGAAGAAAATCAGTTTTTGTAAAGTCATACTACCATTATTAGGGCTAGGATTTTGTTGAAATTGCATCTTTTTTCTAGTAAGCCAGAAACATAGCTGCTTTAGTATTTATATGTTATGTGATAAACTGAGTGTTTTAAGACATATTTGTTAGGGCATTTTTTGCCTGTTTCAACTCATAAGAGCATTTTTTGTTTTATTCGGTCATTTTTTAGGCATTTTCATTTAATTTTGGCCATAAATCCCCATTATTAATGTAAAATAATGTTTATTTCCTTTGATATTTTCTCTACATATTTTGTTCATTAATAACCATTATTTTGTATAACATTTTAATCGTTTTCCTACACAAATATTGCCATTTTAACGTAGTACACCCCATGTAATGGATCAGTCCAACCACCCCTTCAATATAGACTCCTCTATGCCTACTAGTTCCGGATAAGAGTGGTCTTGTGGTGTACTACATGGAAACATCAGGTAAAATAATTAAAGTGTACTACTTAGAAAAAATTATGTAAAATTAAATAAACTTAAATGTTGGTACTAGAACTTAATTTAATTACTAAATATTAAGTAGTACAAAAGGGAATTTTTTCAATATTTTTAGGCCATAAATTCATTGTTTTTAAGACATCTTTTCATGATTTGTAGGTCATCAAAATCCTAGCCCTAACCATTATTGTTCAAAGTTGCCGGTGGCCAATTAATTTTTTATGTTAAAAATAATGTAGTTTGGAGTACTACTTTCAATTTCAAATATGTTTGTACAAAACTGACAACTTGGCTGTTGCCCTGTCTAGTACACAATGAATGGAAGTGAATTTCAGGGGCCAAAAATATCTGCGATACTAACGTAGAACTACTTCCTCTTTGTTTTATATAAACCCGACTTTAACTTTCAAATATCCTTGAAAGTTTCAAACCATGAATAGTAGCCTATATAAAGTGCAACGAATAATATTTTTTATTTATAAATTTGAAAAAAGTTTATATGGTGTCTTTCATAGCGTTGCGTTAAAACTGTTTTTATTGTGCCTCCTCCTAGATGTGTTATAGTCTGGTTGAATGCAAGATCGTTAGATGGCAGCGGTAGCGAGCTTGCTGTACGACCAGTCGGGTTCTATTTCCCGCCCATGCGCTGATTCAGAGGAGGATCTCCTCCCTCTCCGTTCATTTACTCGCTTTAAAACTCTGATTCTTTCTCTGGCCTCTAGTGCGCTGTTGTCTATGTGTGCTTACTGCAATAAAGGAGGACTGGATTGACTTTCTTCCACACAAACAATCTCGCATCTTTCTCACAATTTTCTAGCAGCACATGAGCGCGCATCGTTTAAAACTCGATCAACCGAGTTTTTCTTATAGCTGTGAACTTAAAAATTATCGAATCTTCCTTGAATTTCAAGGCACATATTTTATTTGGTATTTACTTTCAAAAGAAGAAAAATGTGAGGAGGACGTTCCTCCCTTCCCTCCACCGAGGAACCGCCACTGCTTCTTACGATAATTCTTTCTCATATTGATCAAATTAAACTGAAAGTATTGTGAATGCCTGATGCTAGTATTTACGTGTTTGAAACCAATTGATTGAAAGGTTAGGGATGAAATGAAAGCTGAATAAATTTGAATACTGCATTTTATATTTCTACTTTTCCCCTTCATTTTGTTATGTTATAAAATATGATCTTAAGTGACACTGACATCGATCGCAGTCATCGTGTTGGACGTAAAAGTGAAAATAAGCATAGGCCAATAATAGTTAAGTTTGTTAGTTATCGAAAACGCAGTGAAATGTATCGCAATAAAAAGAAGCTTAAAAATAGCGGTATTGTGCTTAGAGAGGATCTAACCCAGTTACGGTACAAACTTTTACAGGACTGCATCACACGTTTCGGATTGCGCAATATATGGACTGTTGATGGCGCAATTATGGTGAGCACCGAAAATGGAAAGATACGTATTACATCCGCAGTAGACATTGAGTGTTGAGTGTTTTTTCTCTTGTGCTAGTTTTAAGTAAGCTAACCAATTAACCTATAGAATAGCTGCGCTAAGTGGTAAGTACAGTTGTTAGTTTCAATAGTTCGTAAGTTGGCACCATTGAAACTCCGACAAGTGTAAACCTACCAACAACCCCTAGCGAGTCACCTCTGGCTGTAACTCACCCTCTTTTAACAATAGAGCCAAGCCTGTCTAGTAATGTCACCGACCCTCCATTTTCTCTTTCCACACCGACTACAGCTGACATCCTTAAACAATCTTTCACTTCCCACCCCACTAACCTTAAGGTAGCACACGTCAACACTCAAAGCGTTATTTGTCATTTCAATGAATTCTATTCCATATTCGCTCCAAATGATATGCATGCAATTCTAATTTCCGAAAGCTGGTTGAAACCTACACCGTCCTCTTCTCTTGTAGATATTAATGGTTATGTACTGTGTCGAAATGACAGAACAGGCAAAGGGGGCGGCGGTGTAGCAGCTTACATTAGATCTGATCTTCGACCTAAAGTTATTCTTCATTCTCCCTCAGAGTACAGTGCACGGCCTGAATATTTATTTATTGAAATTTTTGCAAGTCTACAAAAGTGTCTTCTGTGCGTTGTCTATATACCACCGAAGATAAATCATTTAACTGATGTAGAAAATTCACTTTTAGACATTTTGCCGCTTTATGAACACGTTGTAGTAATGGGTGACTGTAACAACAATCTTCTAGTAACGTCCCCTTCCAGTGTACGGCTCTCAAACATGTTTGCGGCCTGCAATATGACAATTCTACCGCTCCAAGCCACTCATCACACAGAGACTGCAGAAACACTACTAGACATCATAGCAACTACAAATCCCCACAAAATAATAACGCACGGACAACTACCGGCGCCTGGGATTTCTGCACATGATATTATATTTGTAGAGTATTCATTGCAGTGTCCTAAGGCAACACCAAAACGCATTCAGTATAGGGATCTGCGACATATCAACGACGCCTCTTTAATTTATGACGCGTTATTACGTGATGTTTGGACTCTCCGTACAGTAGACGAAAAAGTACAAGCTTTTAACAACCTTGTTATTACATTATATGACAAACATGCCCCAATAAAAACTAGACGCATTACGAGACCTCCAGCTCCCTGGATGACTACAGAAATCCGATCATTGATGAGAGACAGAGACGAAGCTTTTCGGAAATTCAAGAGACTAAAAAGTGACATAGATTTCTTGCGGTACAAGCGACTAAGAAATATGACCACACAGACGATTAGAAATGCTAAGCTTAGACATGCTTACAGCCTCATTGAACCTGATATTAGAGCATCCGATATGTGGAGAAATGTTAGGTCAATGGGACTGGGACAATCTAAGTCACAAATTGACAGTACTATTTGTCTAGATGATTTAAACAATTACTTCACATCCACCACTACCCACGCACCTGACGCCGCAACGAAACAACAGACTATTAATGAATTAATCTCTACACCCGCCCCAGCACGAGACAAGTTCTTCTTTTCCTACATAACACCTTCTGACGTAAAATCAGCACTAAAGCGCATCAAGTCAAAATCACAAGGAGTAGACAATATAAATATAGAACTTCTGAACAAAATTATGGACATAATTCTTCCGACACTAACCCATATATTCAATGCATCCATAATGACTTCACATTACCCAGACATATGTAAAAAGGCTATTGTTCGTCCCCTTCCTAAAATTAAGTTACCTGTAACACCTAATGACTATAGACCAATTAGTATTCTTCCTGTTCTCTCAAAAGCTTTGGAAAGAATTGTGCACAAACAACTGACAGATTACCTCAATACTCACAATATTCTTGACCCTTACCAATCAGGCTTCAGAACGGGACACAGCACATCGACTGCACTGCTTAAAGTGACTGAGGATATACGTGAAGCTTTAGACAAAGGATAGATCACAATACTAACACTTTTAGACTACTCCAAAGCCTTCGACACTGTAGATGTTGACTTACTAATTGCAAAATTAAGAGTACTGCATTTTTCTGATAATGCGTCAGCGTGGACGGACTCCTATCTTCGTGAACGCCAACAGTGCGTGTCTATTAATAATCGTTATTCCACTTGGCGTACCACGAAGACTGGCGTACCACAAGGCTCTGTCCTAGGACCTTTACTATTTTCTATTTATATTAATGATATTTCTTCTAATCTAACATCCTGCCGACACCATATTTATGCTGACGACATACAAATCTATCTGCATACTCGACCTAACTACATAAATGACGCCATAACTAAAGTTAATGATGACTTGAATTCTATATCCATATGGTCGAAAACGCACGGACTTAATTTAAATGCAAGTAAATCGCAGGCAATCTTAATAAAACATCAAAGATCGAAGTGTGACAAACAAAATTTGCCACCGATAATTGTAAATAATACTACTATTCCATACAGTACGACTGTGAAGAACCTTGGTATTTATATGGATTGTCACCTGGAATGGAATGAACAAGTGAATCACACTTCCAAAAAAATATTTTCCATTATTCACTCATTAAAGCGACTGAAGAACTTTCTTCCTGATAAATTAAAATTAATCCTTGTACAAACACTCGTGATGCCACACTTTGACTACTGCGATATTATATTAAGTAACCTAAATGCAAATTTGAGCAACAGGCTACAACGTGTGCATAATGCGTGCGTCCGTTATATTTGTAATATTCGTAAGTATGATCATGTTTCCCCGTCTTTCCAAACTCTGTCTTGGCTAAGGCTAAGCGATCGACGAGCCCTGCATTCTCTTGTTCTCTTATTTCAAATTCTTCGCACCGCTACCCCAATATATTTGGCTTCTCGTTTTCAAAATTTATCCGCATATCATCAGCTAAGTACAAGATCTCATTATAACAATTTACTCATTATACCCTACCACAAGACATCTTTATATTCTTCATCCTATACAGTTTCAGTTGCTAGAAATTGGAACTCGCTTCCGAGTGATATAAGGGGTTGTTGGACAATAGCTTCATTTAGGTCAAAATTACATAAATTCTTACTTAACAGATGAATTGCTGATTAATATTTGTTACTTATAATGAAACTAACATCTGTCCATTCTTATTATTATTATCTTTAATTTCTCTCAATAGATTTACAAAACCTCTAATGGCAATTACATTAATATTCTGATTATAGAAACAGAAATATATATATATATATATATATATATATATATATATTCTCCCTGTAACATAGTCCTAGTAAGCTTATATTAAATTAATTTTCATCATTTTACTAGCTATCTCAAATATTAAATTAATTATAATTCATTGAATTAAATTAGCTCATGAATTAAGTTACTACTTTACCTTATAGATTTATCTAAATTTAAATAAAATGTGTAGTGAAGATTATTGCTGGAGTACCTTTTAAGTGTAGTGAAAATATTTGTAATTAAATTTATGTATTGTATTGATTAAGGCTGGTTGAGTGGAAGAGAAGGCCTTATGGCCTTAACTCTGCCAGCGAAAATAAAACATTATTATTATTATTATTATTATTATTATTATTATTATTATTAACTTTAGTTAATGTATTGACACACATGTGCTCCATTGCAAAATATATTACAGAAAAAGTTCCAAACATGGCAACTGACAGCCCATTCCTCTACTGATACTATTGAACTCTGTTAAAGTGAATTGTATTTCGTCTTTCATTAAATAATGAAGTTAAAGAGACTCAAATTAATTAATTAATCATTACTGAAAATATTTCCTGATCTGTAATGCTACTTTACGGGATTTTTTGCCACTTTCTTGCGTACTAATTACTTCCTTACTTACTTACCTACTTACTTGATTACTTACTTACTTACTTACTTACTTACTTACTTACTTACTTACTTACTTACTTACTGGCTTTTAAGGAACCCGGAGGTTCATTGCCGCCCTCACATAAGCCCGCCATTAGTCCCTATCCTGAGCAAGATTAATCCAGTCTCTATCATCATATTCCACTTCCCTCAAATCGATTTTTAAATTATCTTCCCATCTGCGTCTCGGCCTCCCCAAAGGTATTTTTCTCTCAGGCCTCCCAACTAACACTCTATATGCATTCCTGTATTCGCCCATACGTGCTAAATGCCCTGCCCATCTCAAACGTCTGGATTTAATGTTCCTAATTATTTCAGGTGAAGAATACAATGCGTGCAGTTCTATGTTATGTAACTTTCTCCATTCTCCTGTAACTTCATTCCTCTTAGCCCCAAATATTTTTCTAAGTACCTTATTTTCAAACACCCTTAACCTATGTTCCTCTCTCGTGAGAGTTCAAGTTTCACAACCATGAAGAAGAACCGGTTATATAACTGTTTTATAAATTCTAACTTTACAGATGTTGATAAAGTGTCGTAAAATAACCTACCTATCATAAGTCCATATTAACATCCCTGCCAGGGATAACTTCTATCCTCCCTCACAAAATATAATTGTTTTAATACGAATATACTTTATAAATTACAGCATACAATAAGCAAAGAGAATAATTGATGTATTATCATTAGAGTCCTGCGTTTGGTTACTTTAAGTACAAGTTAGATGCACATGGATCATACTAGCTTCTCTTGCAAAGGAAGCTCTGCACCCCGCTCCGTTTCGTGTGTTTACATCTGCTTATTCGTATAGGGCAGTAGAGGCACTGAACAATGAGAAATACAAAATATACTGTCACGAGGATTTAATAGCAAACAAAATATTCATTTAAAGACATTGCTCATTATTTTTCGCCCATTTACAAACCTTTGAATATTTAAATTGCATTTTTTAAATAAATAGGTATATTTTATCAAATCTAAATGAATTCAGAAGTAAATAATATGATGATAATTTATTGAAAGGGTTCAAATTTGAATATTCACGATTACAACTGAGTTAATAACGAAATGTACATAATATATTTCGGCTCTGATGTTTCAACTTTTGTTTATTTAGAATATTTCTAGGTTGTTTTTATTTCCATATATTACCGTGTCTAATGTCAGATTACAGAAATTAATTATGAATAAGCCTACTTGTTTTACCCGTGAACGTTGTAATTGGACACAGCCTATGTATGTACACATCTACAGGGACATCATTTTATTTTTACTAACATTTTTAATATTAACCTTGCTATACTTTTCTAGTAACGATTGAAACAGGAAACACCCTTTGCTACCCCTTCCACGACTGGAGTTCGATGATACTGGCGTAAAATACAAATCGCTTTACTAGGTATAGGAGGGAAGAAAAGTAGTTCATCCATTTATGTAAACTAGGAAATATCGCAATTTTGAGTTTGATAATTTTCATTAGGTTTTTGTTTAATCAAAATACAGTACTGTATTAACACTTAGTGTTTTACACACGAATTGAGCTATCCATTCGGACGTATTAATTTTGCAGTGTATATTGTACTGTTACAGCACATTAGCGTACAATATAGAGAATGAAGTTAAATTGAAAAATAATCATAATATGGATATTTAAACACATTTTTGAAAGTGGTGGCCGTTCATTTCGATACAGGCTTCAGTTCTTTTGTGTGTATTATCGTACTATAGACTATTGTACCTAATTCCAATTACCAGTTTCGTCCTTCGTACGAGTAACTCATGTTGAAATAATTCTGTACCTACTCTATAAAAGAGTACCCTACGTACTGTAAATTCAATCTGCACATATCCGAAAAGATGAAATTACTCAGAAATGCTAACTACTGTCCGTTCAAGTGGTTTTGTCGCAGGGTCGTAGAAAGAGGGGGGGAGGAATCACGTGACAGTTAATTACTTAACGAGGCCCTTTTATTTAAGTTATTTTAAACACTTGTATAATATTACGTAGACGTCCAATTCCTAACAGAAATTAATGTTTTCAGAAAAGAGCTAAGATAGCCCAGCTACTAGACTTAACAGAGGGGCGAACAGAAGCAGGTGGGGGGAAACGGGGATGCGACGTAGGCAAACGGACGACAGTACCTGTACGAAAATATGATTCAATATTGAAAGCTCTTTCATCACTGGAAAACGCGAACATATTTCTGGAACGTACTATACTCACTAACTCAGTACTGCTTATGCGCCCTCGGCTCTGTGTCGTGAACGGTTGGAAGTTTACTAGTAGAAGGGGTGGGAGTGAAGTACATTCCAAAACTCAGGTACAATAAAAATTTAAGTAAAAATAAAATGATGCCCCTGTATAAATAAATACATAGGGGAGAGTCGGGTAGTATCGGACATCGGGTAGTATCGGACAGTGCGTTTTTTTCATCTACCACCATATGGTAGTACCTGAATGACATGGTTACGTTTCTCTATGCGGCATCACAGAAACGTAACCATGTCAATCAGGTACTATCATCGTGAGGTAGATGAAAGAAACTCACTGTCGGGTATTACCCGATGTCCGATACTACCCGACTCTCCCCTAAATAAATGGTTTATTACAATTATACAATAAATCACAATAAAACAAAATTATTTACACTAACCACTTGCTTTACGAGTCACTGTAAATTTTCGAAAGAAAAAATTCTCCTCCTTTCTGATAAAATTAGTTTTCTTCTTTCCCAATGAAGTACTCGCTATTACAGCACTCATTTCCAACCGTATAGTTTTGTCTTGTTCTGACATGGTTCACTGAACAGCAGACCTGAACTGTGTACGCTGCACTATACTCCGTACATATCTACACTGTTGCGCGTTGCTCGGAGATTTTAGGTAACCAAACGAGGACTCTAATTATCATCACTGGAAAGCCGACAACAATCAATAACTTAGGAATTACACATGTTATCTTAAGCCTGTTCAAGATGCAAGACAAGCAACTCAGTGCAGTGCGACCAAGCGTTGAGCCGTACCGAATGAGGATAATAATAATTTTATGTATGGTATTCTCTATCTAGGATTCTATCTCCCACTCATCAGAAATCTTAATTCGCATCCTGGTGTCAGAGGAAAAAGAAATTGTTTGAATGCATCTGAAGCCTGATTAGTGAAACATGTAGCTAATCTGTGATATGCAATTGATGGGGAAAGGAACTGGCCACCCTACCCCATTATCTCCTGGCCTAGTTGTCTCATAGGTGGTGCCATGTTGGTATCACTTGTGAGGTTCAGACCTGTCTTCGGACAGTTGACTAAACGACAACTCATGAATAATGTTTCTTAATCTGTATGCAAGTAA
Organism: Periplaneta americana; assembly: GCF_040183065.1. Taxonomy (NCBI): domain Eukaryota; kingdom Metazoa; phylum Arthropoda; class Insecta; order Blattodea; family Blattidae; genus Periplaneta; species Periplaneta americana. Next base: position 104,470,439 of record NC_091119.1, on the reverse strand, counting down.
TATTACCTCAAACGGAGATTCATCTTGTTGCATATCTAATAAAGACAGATACACTTTGTGGAACTCTCATGACATTGGATCAGAATAAATAAAAGACCATTGAGATTATAATCTTTAGGCAATTTTATTTATAAAGGATCCATTTATTTCTACTATAGAAATGCAGCTATTAACAATATTTACAAAACAATGGCCAAAACAATGATCTAGATCGGAAAATAAGACTTATATAATAAAATTTCATGTCGGGTTCAATGTAACTGCAATTAATTGCTATTTTTTAAGATAGATTAGATAATCAAAATTCTTCAATGCAATCCAAATGTTGTACTTAACTACCATCATATAAATCACAAGCCGTCATACTGTACTGGCACGGATCCATTGCTCATACTCTATAAAGATTCAAACCCACAATCGTCTCTTCCAGGCTACGTTGAGTCTGATCGTCTCAATCGATATTCTTAACATTACTTGATAATTTAGTTTCCTATTATAACAAGAATATATGCTTTAGTCATCAAGTAATTTTCCTGTATTAACAACTGACGTAAAGAAGCAAAAAGTGAAATATTTACAGTGCACTTATAATCAGATAACAAAATATAAAGTTATTTGTATTCCTAACTACGTGGCAGCAAACGACTCATCGACTTAATTTGTGTTCATGTGCAGTTAAATTCCATATTCTGCGGCCACGTTCATTGATGTGCAAGTGATGGGATGAGAGAGTCGACAAGTCTTGAACACAGTTATTTTTCCTGAACGCTTCCAAGTACTCGTACATAATTAAAGTAAGAAGGATAACCCAAATAAACAATGGCATGCAACGCTATGTAACGTCACAAGAAAACGATGAAGTAATGACAATAATCGAGTTTAAGCATCTTTGTTGGTGGATTTAGTGTTGTGTAATATTGAATTCTCTAGTTCATAATCATAAATTTAATAATATCACAATCTGTTTCAGATATTGGTTCTGTTACTAGTTTCATCTTCAACGTTTCGAGAATTATTATGAATCAACATTAAATATTTTCAAGTATCTGGAAATTTTGGTCATGTAATCATTGTTGCGGAAGGTTACCATTTAAGACAACTCTGAAATAATGCAACTGGAGGAAGATGAACCTTATACTATTGAGAATTCTAGTAATCCAAACTTGGCCCAGTACATTTGAGTTAGCACCTGAGCCAGAGTTGGCTATTGTAGAAAGTAAGAATTCCTTGATAAGTAATTCTTATAGCAGCTGAATTATTAAAGAGTGATAAAATAGAAGAAATTACAATATTATTGATTGAATGCACGATGTCAAGGAACATAATGATCTGTACTAAATACAATGATACTACGTAGTTAACGGGAATTAAGTAATTCAACTAATGGCAAATGGATAATTAAAAATTTATCAATTTAATACATATATGTACGTAGATATTTCAATATTAATTTCTATGCAGCAAATGCTTCGATAGCTGCTTCTGTTAAATGACTCACAGTAACGGAACTAATACGCAAAGAACTGTATTTCGTGTCAATTTTTAAGGGTTTGAATGCATTTTGCATCCACAAGTTTGATATGAGATTGATATTTTTTATCTTGCATATTCTCGGCTTCGCCCCTTTGACGATTCCAGAAATAAAAACGCCAAAATCATCGAAGCTTTCAGCATTGTACAGTATTACTGTAATGACATTCGTCGCAAGTTTACAACTTATAAATCTCATCAAGAAAGACCGGGTGTACGGATTTGCCTCCAGTTTCGCGAACTTCATCAGCATCGCCCAGTCAATCATCACCTTTGGAATGTACATATCGGCAATTGTCTTCTGCTTCACACAGGGAAAAACGCTGCGGAAGACCGTATTGGAGATTCTGGTTGATGTGAACAGCGGGATCCAGTACACCATTCTCGCATTACTCTCCGGACTTTACATAACAGACCTTTTCATATGGATCAGATCTCCCTTTGACTTGATATTCTTAATGTCAAACTACACACTGGAGATAACGAGCTCCGTGATCGAATGTGAGTTCGAAGTTATCGTCAGGATTATTGAGCATCACTTTGTTCAGCTCAACAATGAATTGGAATTACACTTCAATGAGAATAATGAAGAAGACGCGATGTGTTTGGAGACAGAATTTACATCGACAAGAGTTGCCGAGTGTTCTATCAACCGGTATAACAAAGAAATGACAGTTACAGAAAATCACTTCAATTCAACAGTGTACTCCAATCATAATTCTGCACACAAAACACTGCCAGAAAGACTGATATTTCTTGAAATGCGTCACTTGCATCTGTGCGATGTCTCAAATAGCTTGAACCGGATGTTCTCGCACAACCTGGTGGCGAACTTGACGTTTTCTTTCATTTGCCTGATATGCAACAGCTACTACGGCTTGTCTGTTCTGATCATATGCAACCGTGAATGGACAAGTAGCTGGTGGTTTTTCAGTATCCTATGGACATTGTACTACCTGCTCAAGTCTATTTTGCTGATTTGCTCTTGCTACGCTGCGCAGTACCAGGTAATCTATCACGTTACATTTAGCATGTGATATTCCATTTAATAATAACGTTTTTATTTTTATAACTGTTTATACATGAAAGTCTTCGCACGTAATGGTATTTTCCTCTTAAAATTTAGGAATCACTATTAAGTTCCTTTTGGGAAATTGTAGTTACTCTTTATTGTAGATTTCTTCCGAGCCATTACACACATCTTTCAATGATAACCTACTTGAACTCCATTGAAATACAGTAGGCCTACTCTAAAACGGACAAGTAACTCAGAAAATTGAGAGGGGATTTATAAGAAGGAACATTCTGTCAGCAAAGTAGGCCTATAAAAGGTCACTATTTATTTTGTTTTGTCTTTTCTTAGTATGTTAGATTATGTAACGTAGCCGTGAGACCATGAAGCATTGCAGTTAATAAATAGGTATCTAGTTTTGATGAAGGAATTTTTGACAAAAAATGATGGATAAGTATTAGTCGGTTATTTAATGACTCTGTTCCAAGTACTAACTGTATATCGTCGATAGAATTGATGACAACGAAATGGTATTTGGCGAGATAACATCTAGGATTCGTCATATGATTAGCTGACATTCGATTGACAGGAAAAAGTCCAACCATGTAAACAGCCAAAGCGGTAATGGAACCCACGTGTCATCAGACAAACGTACTTCCTCCCCGAGCTACGTCTGTAGCAATGGCAATGATGACGGTTTGGTGGTGGTGGTGGTAATGGTGGTGGTGGTTGTGTGGTGGTGGTTGTGTGGTGGTGGTTGTGTGGTGGTGGTTGTGGTGGTGGTAGTAGTCGTGGTGGTGGTGGTGGTAGTGGTAGTAGAATTGGGAGATTTTAGCGAATAACTACGTCTTTGTACTCGGTACGGTAAATCGCCAACTAGTCGGTAACGATGTCCAAACAAAAGTGTTATAAATGAATTGCTTATAACTGTTCTACAAATAAACATAGGAGAGAAACTAAGGGTATACTACTGGAGTCCTCTTACCTTAAAAATCCTCACGAAACCATTTAGGCCCTCAAAGGCAACAAGACAAGTAGGACAAGCATATCTCGAAAGCTGCGTTCCTGTGGCCATTTTATGCGCATAACTTAGTGAATGTGGATCGAAAGTTTGAGATATAAATCGATCAATCGACAGCGATGGGAACGACAAAATAAGAAGAAAAAAAACGATGCGGGCTAAATTGGATCCTTAAATTGCAAAGAGTAGTTGTGACAATTTTTTGAACTTCCGAAAGTCTCGAAATTTTAATATTGAAAGAATGCAAAAGTGAGATAAGGAGGAAAGGGAATCCCAAGACAAATCAAAGAATTCCAAGACTACCGCTGCGGAATACATGAAACGGCAGAGAGAACGCAACAGAGCGGCGGCGCTCGCAAATTCCGTGGACTCTGTGCGTGTAGAAAGGCGAGACGTATCACCGCAGCCTTCTACATTGGCTCAAACTGTGAATCTGGGTACTGTACAACACTAGACGGGGTACCCATGGAGATTGAACAATCCTCGCTGAGAAACGTAGTTCTATGGCTATAATCTCTCCGGTTCAATTTACGAGTGAGCTACTGCAATTGGTTTTTACTGTAACTGAAGACAGGCACAATGTGATAATTAAGCATAATGAATGGTCTTGTAATATTAATTACGTAATAATTATTAATCGCAATTAAGCAGTAGTGAGTGAATTCAATTTTGAGGTTTATAAAGTTGCGAACAGTTGCTCCATTCCACCTTCCAGATGGACCGTAACAAGGGCAGTATTTATGAAGTTAAAAAGAGGATCCCTAACGGTTATCTTGCTGAAATTGCGGTACTTGTCATTACGGTCACTCCGAACACAACCTGGATAGCAATCGTACATAAATGGGATATTGTCCTTGTCGCCAAGTACTAACCTATCTTTTATAGTCTTGCCCCACGCTTTAGGTGTGATTTCCAACGTGTGTGTTCTTTTATGTAGACCCCAGTGGTGAAGCTTAGTGTTGTCTCTACAGCTACATTCATGTGTAATGCGGAACCCGAATCAAAGTCATATAATTTTAGTTAACCTTAAGGCACTCAGATGATATTGGTAACCCAGTGCCCGTTTCTGCCTATCGAAAGGATTGCATTACTGTGAGTTAGGAAGCCGCGTTGGTAGTTCAGTTCGAAGAGCGTTCGCATACGTTGATTGAATTAACGAAGGCTGGATGCGGAATGGATTCTTGCACTTAGGTCGTTCAGGTTCATTGTACATCCTATATGCGGTGTTTCTCTAAGTCTGGCGGTTGACCCGGGTGGAATTCGTGAATCCGATGATGACAGGCGGGCCATTCTTCCTGGACTCTCCAGTTAAGGCCCAAAATCCACTGACAAGCTCCAACCCAAAGACATGAGCCCCATGTACTTATAACCTAGATGAGCAAAACCCTTGTTGCCCTCAGACATCATCCCAATCTGTTTTTACTTTAAAGATGACAGATGAATGAGAGGAAAGTGGAGAATGCTGGACGAATTATTTATAGATGGAAACGGAAGTACCCGGGAAAAGCCTTCTGCATCATTTGTTTTAGCCACCTAAAATTCCACTCAGATCTTATCCGGGATCGAACCCGTGCCGCCTAGATGGAAGATCAGCGCGCTAACACTGTAGTCATAGACGCAGCATAGACATATATTGAAAACGGATCTGAGTAAAAATTCTGGCATTATTGAGGTTTTATTTGTGGGGAACTAAACCAGTATTGTGAGGGTATTTCTCGGAGTTCTTCCGTTTTTTTTTCCTTCACTCCATCAACACTATTCACAATTTCTCTTTTCACTATTGTCAGGGTACTTACTACTCGTTTTTCGTCGATGGTGTATCTACCGTTCGCCGTGGTAAGCGTTCCTCTTAGTTTGTCCAAATCTTGGAACATTGCAGGATTTTAGAAGATTCGGAGGCTTACAAAGAGAAAAGCGATAGCCTGGAATCCAGGGCGGGGAACTTGACCACTCAAGTAGATTAGTTGTCGGAGGAACAGTGGGCCATCACCACAAGCATGGTTTTCAGATTTATTGACTGAAGAGAATTGCGTTCTGCGCCAAATGGTGGAGCGGCTTGGCCGAAGATCACAATCGGCGCGTAATTCATTCCGTAACACGTAGCACTTGTAATGAGAATGCACTTAGGCTGCGGTGCTTGAGTTCGTCTCTGCCTAGAGAGTCACAAAATAATTAACAACAAATTACATGAGATCCTACAGTTGATGGATTATCCCAAATGAATTGGAGGTGAAGGAAATGATTTCCGTGGCGATGGCAGACAATAATTGTTCTTCCTCTCTGGTCTATGATTCATAGCTAGTTTTAATAAACATTGACTGTAAAAGTAATAATTTTATTGTTTCAGTGAAGTAGGTTGCTGTGGACCGGTTTCGTGGAGATCCTCACGACCAGTAAATGCCAATTCCATAATGGAGTTTTAAATTCCCAACGCATCAATTACCCGTTATAAGTGCCCAGTATCCCCACACGACCTAGCACCTTAATTGCGACGCAAGTAATAAATCGAAGGATTGCGATGCTATGGCGCTTAAAAAAAATTAGGTGCAGAGACTGTAGACATTAACTTAATATGCAAAAAGATAAAGTAGCTGTAACTGAATTGTTGCGAAACACGTAAAACCTGTGATAAACCGAAGGATCACGATGCTATGACACTTCAAGAATAAGCTATAGGCTAGGCAGTAGGCTATGTGCAACAAGATAAAGTGACTGAGATCTTGCTGAACACGTGAAACGTATGGAAATAACAAAATGTATTATCTTGGTGCCATTCATTTGCTAAGATTGTAGATATTTACATATTCTGTTGCCAAAAGCTTAAGTGAAAATTCATTTGTGCATACAGATAATCCGTCCATGTAGGACAATTTCAGTAACTATAAGCATAATTCTATACTTTACAGTGTAGTGCATCGATATAACCCCTTCAGTCCCGAAAATGAAACTGGTAGCATAATCATTCTGGGGATCCAAACATTTCAAATCAAGTGTTCACAGCAAATCAAAATTTGGGGCCCCACAATTTTAAATTTCATTTTCAATTCAGGTATAGAAATTTTTAATAAATAATATTTTCCATTTCTATCACAATTAATTTTTCAGAATATTATAAAGTATCGAAGACATTCCAAAAAAGAAAAAAAAACAATGTATACTATAATGTACATCAGGCCTGAAGAAGTTAAACCCAATTTTTATTTTGCTGACACATCCAAATGTTCAGGCATTAACGCCCAATATAGGAATTTCATTGTTATAACTTATGAGAAATGTTCGACTATGAATTTGACCTCCCAGACAGCGATATGTTACAGTAGTTTTTGCTGCAGTCAGAAGAAAGTGCTGTAGATAATAGAAAGATTGTGGAATGGGTCCTGATAAAATGACAGCAAACCCGATAAATAGCCTCTATATTATTATTTCCCTCCACACCATTATTGTTCACAATAAAATTTAATTCTAATGTAGGCTACAGAATTTTAGGTCGCAAAAACAATACTGTACAGTAATTATTTGCTTGCCAGTCTGTTTAAGTAGCTACACAGTGTTTCAGTGGCTGTTAATCTCAAGTTTTTTTATATTTTCTCACTCCTTTGTCTTCGTGAACACTAAGTTTACGTTGTGCAAAATTGTTGCAACATATATTTTTAAATTATAACAATCAAAGTAAAAATGCCAGACGAACGACCAGCCGTGCACCTTTAATGAATTGAATGACTCGTGGCATGTCGTTGTGGCCATAAAATTCTATCAATTTGATGAGTTCTAAAATAAAAATATTGATTTTCTGATAGTAATCTACAAATACTCTAATAAATTGGAATTGTTCCTTTTTTTATTTTTCCTCTGTTTCTAAGGGTGGAACGAATAGGACAAAGGGTTCAAGGATGAATTTTCTACTCCAAGTTCCTCATAATTGCTTAGTTAAAGATGGTGAGCACACGTGGGCACTCGCTAATATTCGGGATCCTCTTTGCGTGCAAAGTTCTCGGATTTGTTCCTTTCTCGATACGCAGTGAAAACTACTCGATCCAGATGCGTGACTCGAAGTTATCTGTTTTGTACACGTTTGGGTTCACGTTTGTTTCCATGACGACGTCACTTGTAAGTCTAGCGAGATGGTTTCTGATTTTGGTGAAACTTGGCCGGGTAATGCACACAGTCATATCCGCTCTTGTCTTCACTTTGTATTTATTAACGCGGTTTACTTTTTTGGTCGTATGTCTCTACAAAAAGGAAAAGTACTTGCTCTGCACTGGACAGATGTTCAACCTGAGATACAGCAACCACGTCGCTAAGGCATTGAGCATGCACTCTATCGCCTACCTCGTAGGTCTCGGTTCATTCTCTATATCGTACTGTATCGACCACTTCAGTATATCGTTTCTGCCCTTCTGTTTCGCATGCGTCTTCGTGCCCATCTCCACCTTCGTGGTGGAGATTCAGTTCTGCGCCGCTCTGCTCTTGCTAAGAAGTAGTTTCGCCGACGCCAACTCCCGTCTGTCAGGACCAATCTGTCCGCGGGACTGCTTGGAAATCTTGAGGCTTCAGCACGACGCCCTCTGTGAGCTCGCTTTCTTGGCGAATTCCGTTTACTCGCCAGTGGTCATCCTGAACACTGCCATCACTTTCATCGGAATCACCCACAATTTGTACAGTCTCATAACGTGGCACATGGCATTGGACTCTCTGGGCACATCGTTCACTCCATTACTTTCTCTTTGTTTCTTTACGGCGAGATGCTTCTGCCTCCTGCTTTCCTGCATTTCGTGTAGTAAAGAGGTGAGTTGGTACTCTGATTTCTACTAAAATATTCATACATAAGAATATCTGGATCATGCAATCTTCCACCACTTCATACAACAGATAGGCTTACATGTTCCTATACTATATAGCAACACAGTCCTATCCGTGAAAAAGGCTTCAGACAAATTTCGTTGGCCATCTCTGGCCCACGTTCATTTTCGTCACTGCAAATATAAAACCTGCTTGCATTTGTTTGAGATTTCGATGAACCCAATAATGACATTTCCTCATGTCAACAAACCTGCAGAAGTAAAGATGCACCTACACGGTTCAACTTTTCTTTCAACTTTACACATTCAAGCAATTCATGCAAGATTTAACTAAACGCATTCAATTGTGCATGCCTTTTCCCACTAAAATGAGAATGCATGCAACAATTGAAAGCTATCCATGGCTGTGAGTATCTTGTGCGTTTTTTGTCCCTACAGTAGCATGTAGGGAGCAATTGATTGTCCTAGAAGGCCGCGAATAAACAGTTTCAATATTCTCCCTAGATTGAAGGCGTACGCGCATGAAAAATGTAACTGTATAGATGTAGCTTTAAAGAGTATTTAATTTGACATGAACAACTTACAATATTGGGATTGTCTTCCATTAACACTAGAAAATGTCGACAGAATTCTAACCTACTCACCTTGACATATTCAGGCTTCCTTCATCAATCATATTCTATTGGGATGCAAATTTCTCTCCTCCAACACAGTCACTACATAATTTTGTGAATTTAGTGCCAAAAATGATGTTAAACTCTTTCCCACAAATTTACATTAATGTAGTGAATACCCGTTCTTATTTCTTCTTGTTATTTTGGGGGTACATGTATGTGGAACATTGTATTCTGGAAAGAATTGAAAATTTTCTACTTTGCATTTTATGAAGATAAATTAAAGCAGTTTCCTAAACTGTACTCCCTTAACCCCTTTACTCCCACTGTTCCCAAATGGGAACATGCATTATTTACGGCGTAAATTATTTGAGAGGACCAATAATCATCTTATTTTGTTTCTTATGTGTCAATAAGTAGGAATATATAAGAAACATCAACATTTTTAATAAAAAATAATTTTGGCAATTCTGAAATATTTATATTCCAATCATTGAAAGTGTCTTGGGATCAAATGGGTTAAGAGATTGGAAGCATAAAAAAAAGAAAGTGACCAGATCTTAAAATTGTAAACATAGTGCGTCCATAAAACGTGAGTCAGTAAGAATCGAGTAGAAATTATTGAGGTCATGCAGTATGCTCTACAGTTATAACTCACAAGTCGTCTATCTTGTTGATTGGTTAGAGTTTCAGTTGATATCAACCCTTCCTCTTCAATTATGTAGCATATTATAATCTTTGGTATCCGCATGGTATCTAAATTCCGTCGACACGGGAGTTATAACTATGAAGATAGTCGGCGCGTTCTTTTCGTAGTTTGCCGTCTGTAGGCCATCTTATCGGCTTGTCAAAGTGCATGCAGTCCGCCACCTCTGTCCCCTTATCCCGTAGACATACGAGGAGAACAACAAACAACATATTGCTGTAGCTGATGGAATTGCGATTGCGCGCTGTTTCTTCCTGGTGTAAGAAATAAAAGCAATCCAATGGCGTACACAGGACAGTACGTACGGTTTCTTAGGACTGTATTCATAAACATTCTTAGCGCGGGCTTCCTGTGGATGATCAGCGAACTAATGTTTTTCGTATTCATAAACCAGTGTTAGCGATATGATATAATGTGAATCCTGTATAAGTAACCAGTCGATAGCCGGGATTAGTTTAGCACCTCGTAGCGCGGGCTAGCAAAATGTCTATGAATAGCACCCTTAGAATCCGGAAACTTTAATAGTGACTCTCGTACGGTACCTTCTGGGAACTAGCGAAACATCCACAACGTAGCATCGGCCGGAAGCACGAAGCATACAGACTGCATGAGGAAAAACAAGATACAAAGATTCAAGTGACACGCAGTGCCCCGCTACCCTACCTCTTCTGAGAAATTCGTCTCGCTTCCAGATCAGAGTGTTAACATCTACAATTTTTTAGAATTATCTGGAAAGTTACTATTGCATTTAAATTCTTGCACTCCTTCAGTCAGCACGCAGTCGAGAACTGAAGCAAATCGATCACAGACCAGTGTTGTTTATTTATAAGTGCTTGCAGTGCGTCACATTCAATTCTATGGATCGCTTACTGAAAATTGGGTCATTTAAAGAAACGTCGAAACCTTCATCATGGACCAGAACATTGGTATGGAGACCGTCATTGTCGTAGCACATCTGAATTCTGCGCCATGTTCCACAACTGCTCGTAACTCTTCCGTTGTGCGATGTCGGTAACTTCTTCTTCATAACATTTGGTAGTCACAATGGAAACCGCAGAAACATCCTAAATTAAAACTGATTTCTTTTTATGACACATTAAAACAACATAATATTCCTAGATGTTACACATCTGGGGTACCTCAAAATTCGTGATACAGAACTGTAATTAAAAAAATATATACTTTAACGTCCGCAATTATAACTCAAGATTTCGGGTTTATGACTACAATATTGTAGGTGAACTGTGTTCAATTCTTTTAAGGAAATAGGAGATATGTATCTTTTCAAAAGGGTCTAGATCAGGGGCGGCTTTCGAAGAGGGGCTGCGGAGCTGCAGCACCCCCGGACATTTGTGGTTCTTGTCTCATTGTTGTGAAAAACATTTATTATACAGTCTCTATTTAGCGGCTCGAATTTTTTTAAAAATTTCGCTCTCAATGACATGCACGCAATCGTTAGTGAAGTCACTTCCTCCCCTGGTGCTGCCAGAGCGAAACCAGAGACAAGGACTATGGGTGAAGCCACTTCCTCCCCTGGAGCTGCCAGTCTCGTCTCGGATGCTTTGCGCGTTAGTTTTACCCCTCCTCCCTGCTGCCTCTTGCCAGGAATCCAGAGTTTCCAGGCGCTGCAAAATTTGCAGCAGCTTGTCAGTAGCGCGCAGTTTTAAATACATTTTCTTTAATGTTGTGAGTATAACAAGTGCAAAAATGTTTAATTCTGTACAATATTTACAGTCTATTCAGTTCAGTACCTTAACAATTCAGGAGAAATGTGAAATTAAGTGCCCATCAGTTGAATCTCACAATGGAAAGAGCCGCTAAACAAAATACAAAGCCTCGCATATTTTTTGCTAATTTATCCAGTATCCCTGCTAAACCATAATGGAATCTGAAACATCTAACATCACAAAAAATGAGGCAAGCGCCCTGGTGCGTATTCTTGAATATCCTGAATTCAATTTCTGGCTCAGTTTTTTTTTTTCTCCACTTATTGATGTATCATGTATATACACTGTATTATACAACCAACTACAACATCGCCAGTTAGATATTTCCAAGGTTCAAATCTGCGTATAAAAAATTAAATTATGGTTTATTTAACGACACTTGCAACAGCAGGGGTTATACAGCGTCGCCGGTGTGCCGGAATTTTGTCAGCAGGACTCTTTTAAATGCCAGTAAATCTACTGACATGAGCCTGTCTCATTTAAACACAACTTACAAGATAAGGCGCATGGAACTAATCTTTAAAAAAGTAAGTTGCTTGGTTTATTTTTGTATGCAGCCCCCCTTAATTCAATACCCACGAGCCGCCACTGGTCTAGGTGTATTTTTATGTTATGGGTCATGTCGATGATATGACCACGGCCTTCAACTATTTATGAGTATCTGGATTAAATATATAATCCTGATATAAATGAAAACCGAACTACTCAAAAAGCCTAGCTATTTATTATTATTATTATTATTATTATTATTATTATTATTATTATTATTAGTAGTAGTAGTAGTAGTAGTAGTAGTAGTAGTAGTAGTAGTAGTAGTAGTAGTGTTGATATTGGTGGTGCCAGTAGTAGTAGTAGTAACAGTAGCAACAGCAGCAGTTCATTTTTGTATTCTGTCCATTGCTTGTAGGAAACGTCCATTGAATTTAAACGATGATTAAAATTGTAATATATTTATATGCTTGTCTTTGAATTGAATTATCGTTTATGTCATCGGACCAAGAAGGCCTAATGTAAATGGATTAATAACATTACAATAAGTAGGCCTAATGTGAATTATTTCTCACTGACAATGTGAAATTACGTTATATTATGTTATCGATTTTATCTTTAGTATACAGTAAGTAGATTAATCTGATATTAAACTCGTTTTATGTTTTACAGTCCTGTGGGAAATTTAGCCCTAGTATAATGTTCAGTAAGTGTATGTGCTGTATTCATATCCTCCATCGGTAATGCTATGTGAAAATTTGCGTTTGTATCACTGTTACCATGACAATGTTTAACGAGACGGATGATAGCAAATATTTCAATGACAGAAAGTCGAATGTAGCCAGGATAACATTAGTCACTAACAAGCCATTCATAGTTTTCACTCTGTTGAGAAAAGTGGAAAATTGTGGAAATAAAAACTTGAATTCGTGGTCTCATATATCATACAGTATATATAATTTATTGGTCATAACGACAAAGACACACCGTCATCACAGCTACTGCGAGCATCAGTAATATAAAAAAATCGGACTGTTTTTCACCATATCATAATCCTTTTTGTGAGAATTTAGAGCCAAAACTAGACATTCTCGTCACCGCTTAAAGAAAATGCATGAATTCCATAAATAAATAAAATGCTTGCAGATGAAGTTGTATGTGCAAAATTAGTGTATTTATAAACTCACTATTATGGATTTATATTCTGCCGTATATCCAATTAACTTGTTATCAAAGTTATTTGGTATATCGTGTCTAAAACTCATTGGAGATGTTGGATCGAGACATTTCAGATGCTCTCTGGTTTCAATAGCATATGGCTTTGGTATACTTGCTCTGTTGGCGGCTTTTGGCATATCGAAAATGATTTTATATCTCGCGTATGAAGAACATTCCATTCTCCGCGATGTTTCAATGCTGGAGCAAATGGTATTCATAATCACAAATGGGATTATTCGGTTAACCTGCCTCTTGCAGACAAGTAACGTTATTAAGTTCTATGAGAACATGAGCAGATTCGATAATATTTTTCCCCACCTGAAGAAATCCTACCGGGGCCACTATCACCTCCTTCTTATTGTGAATGTGGCTGTGCTCGTTCCAGTCCTCCTGTATTTCGTAGGGAGGTGTTACCTACACGTTTCTGATAATGAAGCGGGTTTATGTTCCGCCGTGCTGGGGTGCGTTCTAGTAAGCTCCAATTCCTTCACAGAATACATTATGCTTCTGGAAGTACTCTGCTGTGTTTGCATTCTTCGAATTCGGTTTGTGGCTCTGACAACAGACCTTACAAGCAAGGAGCCGCGATTCAAGAACCTCCTTACCGCACACGGCCTTCTGGTCAAGACGACAGAATTGTTTGGCTATACTTACTCGGTGCAGCTGTTACTCATCACGGGGTTCTCCTTCCTCACTATTACCAGGAACTGCTACTTCTGTGCCTTGAAATTACTTCAGTACTACGAAGGAGTGTACGAAGGAAGAGCCTGGAGCTTCCTCTCGGCCTACTGGATAGCTTTGTCCTTCTCAACGGTTGCACTGGTGGTCGCAGCATGTGTGTCTTTGCATAGCCAGGTATCCCACAAAGATACAGAGTGTTGCAAAACTCCATAACTCAAACTTCTAGGGATGGTAGAGGAGCCCGAAGCAAAGATTTTTTGTTAAATAACCATATGTCGGAAACCAATAGTTACGTCACCTTCGAACGCAGACAAGAGTTACGTCAGTCGTCACCTTCGAACGCAACGCTGAGTAGAAACAAACCCTCTGCGCATCACAAACACGTCACTAGCAGACAGCACACAGCTTTTACGTGGCACATTCGGCGAACATTGGATTGGCCGAAGTGGGCCCATTGCATGGCCTGCTCATTCTCCTGACCTTACCACACTCGATTTTTTTGTGTGGGGACATTTAAAGAGTTTAGTGTGTGAAACGCCAATTATGTGAGAGGAGGACCTCGTTGCTCGGATTCTTGTAGCTGCCGATCAATTACAACATCAACATGGAGTATTTCAACGTATGAGAGACGCATTATCAAGTCGTTGTACAGCTGTCAAAAAAAAAGTGGCCGCACTCGTGAACAGCGAATATTTTCAAAGTCCACTTCAGGTCGCGGCGATGTTACACGATGCATGTGCTTGTACAACAGTTCCGGAACTATGAAAGTGTTCCATATCTGCTCCTCGCAGGCCAGCGGTAGAGTGCTTGTTTAATGATTCAAAGGTTCTGGGTTCGGGCCTTCTTCAAGTTCTCATTTTATTTTTTAATCGTTCTTTAGCGATGTAAATGATATTCAAATTATGATTTATATCCAGTTATCGTTCTTGATGGATATCACGTTATTTGTATTTTGTTATCGTTCTTTAGAGATATGAATAAAATTCAAGTCATCATTTGTATTCTGTTATCGTTTTATAACGATATGAATAATAATTATTACTATTGTAGCTACAGTATCTTCAATGGAGTTAGCCCTATTTTACATATGTATGTTAGGGCTATAGTTTTATACACAAAAAAGATAAGCATAAAGAGAAATGGAAAAGAAAATTAAATTAGCTTACGCGATGTAAACAAAACATAAACAATCCGTAAATTAGGCATTGCGATTGCAAAACAAATATCAGTTATCAATTTGAAACATACAAAAACATTAACACACATACGTAACACTTCTATAACACAAATATGCAGCTTTCCGTACCATACATCATAAATTAATACACAATAGTCACACAGACGCAATCAAACTATAATTACGACATTGCGACGACATCAAGCATCCCATAACTGACTCACATACATAACAAATCAAGCATCCGTTGCAACACATACACTTCAACATAGTAACCACACTTTTAAAAGTTACAAATTTGGCTCCAAGAAGAATAAATAGGACACTGTTACTAATTACTATTCTTCTACAATTTCTTAAATACATCTGTAATAAATCTGTGAAATTCCGATATGAATAATATGCATGTTTTTTGTATTGTTATCGTTCTTTAGCGATATAAATAATATTCAAGTTATCATTTATATTGTTTTCCTTCATTAGCATTATAAAATAATATTCAAGTTATTTATATTGTTATTGTTCTTTCGCAATATAAATAATCTGTATCTTATGTAAGTAATTATTATAACACAAATAAACATCTTTCTTTGTAAAATAGGTTATTTTATTTAGATAATTAAATACGTATTATATAATATCTTATATTAATTAATCAAACCGATATTTATCATTTATATTGTGTTAGCGTTCTTTAGTGATACTGTTTAAATAATATTCAAGTTATTTATATTGTAATCGTTCTTTAGCGATATAAATAACATACATTTAATATTAGGTTTGGAAAAATCCAGTTGCATAATACTGCTATTAGTTTTTCTTTTTGTATTATTACATTATACTATCTTGAACCACAATAAAATGAAAAGGAGTAACGAGGAATTGAACCTGAGACGTTGACATCTAAATTCCGACGTTCGTCCGCTGAGCTACGAGGGCAAAAGTGTGGAAACATTTTCGGAAAAATTGGCCCAATCACACTCTAAGATTTTCTGATGATTCGTAGAAGCTAGTCCAGGATGCGGGGGGCAAAGGCTAACTGAGATTTCCCGATCTCTGATAGGGTCAAACATCCTGATAGAATTAATATTTAACCCTTGCCGTGACTTTCGGTGAAGTCCGGAGGGCCCAATTAGTCGAATCCACTCTCCTCATCTCCACGCTTGGGCCTCCTGGAATTTAATAAGATGCGAAAGAGATAGTGGTGTGCGGAATGCAACGGGATGTTACCGAATTTAGACCTATCCTTCCCAAGAAAAACTGCAAACATGAACAAAGGAAGCTTTTGATAGAAGAAGAAGGATATACTGCGGACCTCTGGAAAAAGAACTAAGGAAGAGACTAGTGAAGTGCTTTGTGTGGAGTGTGGCATTGTATGGGGAAGGAACATGGACATTACGACGAAATGAAGAGAAACGAATTGAAGCATTTGAAATGTGGATGTGGAGAAGAACGGTGCGTGTTAAGTAGACAGATAGAATAAGAAATAAAATTGTTTGTAAAAGTGAGTGAAGAAAGAATGATGCTGAAACTGATTAGAAAGATAAAAAGTAATTGGTTGGGTCTCTGGTTGAAAAGAATAATAGACGACATTAGGATATGTGGATCATATGCGGAGACTAAGAGGAAGTCAGAAAATAGGAAAGATTGGAGATTGCTGGGTTTGCAATGAAAGACCTGCCCATGGACAGAACACTTATGTATGTATGTTCAGAATGCCTGGAATATCGTGTCTAAAAACAGTCGCTATTTGCAAAGACTAGTCAATTCCATGCCCACTCGACTGCAAGATGATCGAGATAAGAGGAAGATAGACTAAATATTGAATTATGGCTTTTTGTTTTGTTTTTTGAACGCTTAATTGTTTGAATGTTTTAAGGCCGACGCCAGTAAATTTGTTTTGTTTATGCCACGAAAGATATTTTTATTGAGAATAAAATCTTTTTTCTTTCCATTTGCAGCCACAATATCATAATGATAAAGTCATGGCATAATATATTAATGAACCTGATGTTAATTACTAAAATAATCGTAAAAGAGAAAGGAGCCATTATGTATAGTTTGTCTCTCTCAAAAAACAGAACAAAAAAGAACATAAAAAGCACGTGGTTATAGTCGAACTCAGGACCTCATGAATAAGAGGCCTAAACGCTACCATTATGCTATCGATAACACACAGAATACTTCAATTATAACTGTAGATATCAGGCAACGTGGTCCAACAACATGTAACATCGTCTGTCTCCGAATTGTAGCGAAGATACCCGAAGGGAACTTTGTTTCAGGAGAGTGGCCACTTTTTCTTTTGACAGCTGTACATCATGTATTGAAGCAGGAGGCCGCACGTTTGAACAATACCTATAAAAAAAAAATGTCACCAAATCCATTTTAAATGGTTACCACACTCTTAATGTCTGTCAGCAATGTCTGCGTTCGAAGGTGACGACTTACGTAACTATTGCTTTCCGACCTTTGGTTATATAACAAAAAATCTTTGTTTTGGGCTTCTATACCATCCCTACAAGTTTGAAGTTTTGCAACACCCTGTATGTGATCTGCTTTCTATATTATTCTCAGCTCAGTTTCTTTAATAAACCTGTATTTCTTTCGGCATGACTTGAAGACACATCTTAGTATTTTGTAGAACGATCTATTCAAAGTTAGTATACCTGTCGATACTGTTACTGTATAGGCGTCATTAATGTGTAACAGGCCTATATAAAATTCAGACCAAGTTTCAGAATAAGTTTTGTACTTAAATCAGACGAATCTGTTCAGCCTAACTTAACATAATTTCACCTAATCTGACTTGAAGTATTCTAATCTCAACAAATCTAATTGCATATAACGTAATCCAATAGAATTAGGCCTAATGACACGTAATTCAGTGATTCCTGCTACTTAATGTTCAGCACGTTAGTAATTTTAGAGACGTATTGCTATCAAAGCGACTACACATTTTTTTCACATTTATGGTCATCATTTCTGGTTTGGTAACATTATGGAAACGAAAACTATTACTTTCTTTCTTAAGATGATTGTATTTTCTTCAAATATGTCTTCGGCTGTATTTGTATTTTGTTTCTTATTCTTTAATTTATTTCTATTTACCGAGCGGGCTAGCGGCGTGGTAGAAGGTTGGCCTTGCATTCGGGTGGTCCGGGGTTCGATCCCAAGGGCCGTCAATCCTAACTGAGGTTTTTTCATGGTTTCCTCAGTTATTTCCATGCAAATGCCGCGATTATACCTCTTTAAAGTCCGGCCATGGACGGCGATTCTTCCCTTAATCCTTTCATATGTATGGATGAATGCTGTGTAATGTCTTAAATGTTTGTGTTGTATCGGAGGTGACACTGTCATTGAGTTGATCCCTCATCCAGGGAGGCCCTCCATGTCCTTGTGTGATGAAAAAAGTATGTAGGCCTGTGTGATCCAATAGATTAATTCCTCTCCCCACAGGTCGCGGCCAGGTCCGTGTGGATTGGGTCGTATAAATGAACCTAAAAGGGAGAGGTTAAACTAAACTAAAGTAAAGAAAGAAAGAAAGAAAGAAATTTCTATTTCCAATTTATTCCTTCATTTATATTTACTTTATATCTATAATACTTTTTCATTTTCATTTCTATGTTTAACCAAATTAATGAATGATATTTCAGTCGAGGTAGTAAGATGTAAAACACAACCCTCGGTATAGTAATTAAATTTTCAACATGAATTAATTCCGAAAACATATTGCAGAGCTGTCCTGCAAATCATTGGTTTATTGATTAATATTGATCATTGATCTCTTAATGTCTGCTAATGACTTAATATTCATTCATTCATAGTGTTCTGCCCAAGGGCAGGTCTTTCACTGCAAACCCAGCATTCTCCAGTCTTTCCTATTTTCTGTCTGTTTTTCTTGGGAAAGATAAATGCGGTAGCTTCCCATTGCTTTCCGCACACCACTCTCTCTTTTGCATCTTAAAAGATCCCAGAGGGCCCCAGCGTGGAGGTGAGGAGAGTAGATTTGACTAATTAGGCCCTCCGGACTTCACCGAAATTCACCGCAAGGGTTAAATAACCTATCATTTCTATCACGGTTTTTGACCCGATGAGAGACCGGAAAGTCCCAATTAGACTTGATATTAATAAACTAATATTGGAAAGTAAAGTTACAAGATATAAGAGAATAATGTAAAATAAACAAAATGCTGAAAATGAATAATTATTTCACACATATGTTTTACATAATGCGTAACCATTCATTTATTTTTGGTACACCCACATGGAAACTGCTGTTTTTCGTAACCCATTATTGGTTAGAAAGTTCTTATTTGTTGTACGGCAGCAACACTGTTACGATTCACTTTTCGGTACGAATATCGCAAAGTTGTCGGTACATAAACAGCTGTGACGAAACATTATGAAAACAATCATGTCACAGTACCAACTCATGAACACAGAAATTAGTCAGTGCCTCCTGCTCCACTAAAAATGCTAACAAATAATAATTTTATTTAGCTTTATATACATAAATAGAAATAATATACAAGCAACTTCATGACGTCACAACCAGATCTGCTACAAAGACAATACTAGGCTATACCTACACAGAAATATTTACGTTATAACTAGACCTGCTACAAAGACAATACTAGGCTATACCTACACAGAAATATTGACGTTACAACTAGACCTGCTACAAATACAATACTAGGCTATACCTACACAGAAATATTGACGTTATAACTAGACCTGCTACAAAGACAATACTAGGCTATACCTACACAAAAATATTGACGTTATAACTAGACCTACTATAAAGACAATGTAGTTCTAGTAAGCCGTGACTCCTTGTCTACAAAAATGTCAATAGCCTGTGATTTATTTTATTTAATAAGTCAATTAATTCACATAGAATTTCCATGTAGTTGTGCCAAAATATATTGTACGTAACTAGTACGAAAGTGTCTTTCGCGCACTCGTTTCGCAAATCCGGACTCGGCTAACGACTCGTCCTTAAGCGTCTCATCCGTAACAAAAGTTACAACTTCTTGTCCTACTTACGTAAATAACTATTACAGTAATATATTTTATTCTTACTTATATTTCATATTTCACTTACGATTCGAAACGTAGAGCTACAAGGTATACAATTTAAGTGATTTACTCTGTTCCAAAATAAATAAAGTATCTGGTAGAGTACCAAATTGTTTAATGTTTCTAGAGGGTGATTCACGAGGATTTACAGTCACTTACGGAGCTTATTTCCCAAGACATTCTGGGCAAAATATGTCAAATAAACATTTGTACTAATCTCAATATTTTTTTTAAATTACACTAATTTGAAGTTGTTTACAAAATATCTGTTTTCTTTAGTTTTAAGGGTAAAAGAATATTACAAATAGAGAATGAACTATTCAGAAGTATCATTTCTTTAATTGGTTAGTGTTCTGAAGCTAAAAACATGTTATAAGTTGCTTTGTACGGATTTTGTTTTTCAATTTTTAACTAAAAATGACATCATTCTTACGCACTTATCACAAAAATTGTTACAAATCATACGACTTTAGTAACTTGATTCTTTACACTATAATTGTGCGTACTAATGTACAGTCTTGAAGAATTTACAAGAGTGACGTGACTTGTAACAATTGCGATAAAGGCGTAAGAAAATGTAATTTTGTAGTTAAAATCGAAAAAAAAAAATCAGTACTAAGCAACAATGAAATTCAAAACACATTTTTAACTTCAGAATATTAATTAATTAATGAAATGATACACATAGTTCTTTTTTTATATTTATTTACCCTTAAAAGTAAAGAATAATGGTAGGATTATTTTACAAACAACTTCAAATTAATGTAACTCTGAAAATTTTGGACACATGATTATGTGACATTTTTTCCTCAGAATGTCTTCGGAAATAAGCTCCGTAAGGGATGGTAAATCCTCGTGAATCACTCTGTATAGTATTATAGCGCCGTATATAACGCCACAAACGTTCAGCATCACAAATCACAATACTTCGTCTTCACATTCTGTATACTTATAAAATAAATAAACATTTTACCTTTTACTAGACTTAATGGACCACACAGATAAATGAAGTGTAATGAGGCAGAAACGTGTGTTTGTATGTATATAATTCTCGCTGTTCTTTATAAATATGGTCCATAATGTCATGTTTTGCATACCATTTTCCAGGGATAAGTTTATAAATTAATGATTTATTCCAATTATCTATATACGTAATTTCTGAGGTCATCTAACAAGGTCTGTGTTTCATACATAGTTGCATATCTTTGCACTTAATATAAATGCATATTATTTTCAATATTTTAACATCGTCAGAGGATATGAAAAGTATGTATATTTTGCACTACCTACCCTTCAGCTTTTTCACCATCACATGAACACAAATACAAATTCCTGTTTTTACTACAAAACAAACATTCAAACCAAAGTGAGTCAGTCGTTTTACGTTGTTTGATTGGTTAAAATTATTATAACTGTTTATTGACATATTGATTATAATTGTATACGTACTGAGTATTCTCGAAGACCTGAACTTTCGGTTCCTCTTTACCAGTATCTAAATTGAAATTCAAATGAAAAAGTGACAGGATACTTAATAAATCCCTTGAATTGCGCGAAAACTCATTATTCTTGGTATGCAATTTCTAGGTTAGGTAAAGTAAAGTAAATCCATGGCGCTACAGCCCATGAAGGGCCAAAACCGACCAGCCGGCTGCTGGCCTCACGTCCACATGCTGAAGCAGAGGTGGACGATCATCCAACCAGAATGGAGGTATCGTGTAGTTAGCACCATAATCCCCCTAGCCGTTGTAGCTGGTTTGCGAAACCGGTTTTTCGCTACCTATCGTAGCTCCCCAAGTGCATCACGATGCTGGGTTGGCATCGTTCCCATACACTGGCCGAAATTTCATGAGAATCTAGGTTAGGTAAAGTTGTATTTAATGTTTAAATAAATATTACCACAGACAGGATGGGTACAACATATTCAATAATAAAATTGGATTATGGATCAGGCCTAAATCAGTCAAATAATCAAAGAGGGAGAAGGAAGGAGATAAGGTAAAAGGTGCATGAATGCTGTCCTTTTAAGGGTTTTTAGCCTAAACGCCATTTTTCTCACTTCGTTCACACTGCCCCACTTAAGGAACCTAAGTAAATTATTCAGTGGAAAATGCCGGAAAAAACTGTAAGATATGAAAAACGTTAAATGTCTGGGTAATTAAGCTGGCCGCACACAAATAACGAAACAAGTGGATGGGTGGGTGGATGGATGGATGGATGAATGGATGGATGGATGGATGGATGGATGGATCGATGGATGGATGGATGGGTGGGTGGGTGGGTGGGTGGGTGGATGGAAGAAGAAACATTCAAATGCTAAGTATAAACACCTCCTTGCAGGCTGAGAGGAAATGTCTATGTGAGCTCCAAACCTGTTGGACACTTGTCTCACTCTGATTTCTGTCATTCCATATGAAGGAACATTAGATCATTTTAAATGGGGAAGCCGAAAATGGACTTAACTTACTAGCTGCCACATGAGAGTGGAACCAAGCACGATATAACAGCAGTAGGACAAGATCGCCGAAAATGTTAAAGGACTGGGCAGCGAATGGGGAGAAGGGGCACAGCAGTCTCTGGAAGAGAAAGGATCCGAATCCATGTGCTGTGCGAGTGACATTCAAATAAATTTGCAGTACAGTACGGAAGGTCACATGCGAAATCCAAGACTCCGATTTCAGAAGGCTTTAATTCGGAAAATGTCGAAATTTGTGTGGAGGAGAAGGTAGGTCTGTGGACCATTTGTGATGGCTCATCCCGACAGGCAGAATGGCGGACGAGACGGGCAAATGAATGAATGGGGAAACGAAAGGTATACAGTTAAAAATGAATGCAATAACGCGTCCGTGTAATGAAACTTGGGGCTCAGTTGAAGTGTCTATGTGAACTTTAAATTTGTTGACCACTTGTCTGGCTGCAGTTTTCGCTAGTGGCACACTAAATAGAGAATGGAGCGAGACAAACCGCTAGAAAAAAACCTAGCGGCACGAAGCTATTCATGGGCACAAGAGAGGAAGCATAAAGGGCGAATGAAGATCCCCCCCCCTCCTCACGAGCCGTGGTGTGTGTCTTACCGAGACGCTCTCACGGATTAGGTCTCGCACTGGGGGAATATGTTAACCGTGCAGCCGTGCACAAAGAGTTAATCTACCAGTCGAAAACATTCAAGTTTTTCCAGGACACACAATATCTGATGCCTTAATAATTAATCATTTCTTAACAAAGTCACTATCAGAAAAACATTTAGAAGAATGTGTTAGTTATCTCATATGAAATGACATAGCTTGCTTCTAATATAGGATTGAAATTTGATTTTCTTCCAATTCTATATTGAAATCTTTCACCAGATCCATATATTTTGCTTTCCTATCGACATCTGAAATATAACATAAGCCCGCGATCTACTGTACATTCGAATTAGGTTTATGCATAAAATAACACAGTAAACAGGGGTTGCGTAAGAAGTAAGTCTATAAAATATACATTTCTTTCAAAACCAATAATTCTGCATGAATGTTGTAGTGTCTTGTGCGGTGTGTGCTTTTATATTTTGTGTCTGTTTCTACAGCACTTACACACAATGCATTTTATCACCCTTAAATATCATGAAATAAGCATTTTTCCATTCTTTTGGAAACATTCGAATCCTACTTTTACCAGAAACGTCCATTTCTAACTCGTAAAATCGTACAATGCAGCAATAACTGTATTACAGATGTTCAGGAGTAATAATGAAACTGCGTTCAGCTCTCCGTAACCGAGGTTACCTCCCATGCTCCGCTTGGCCCTGAGTGCCACGAAAGCCCTTGGCTGCAGTTATAGGCCTACTTCTGTTTTATGGTACCACGAGTGACGTCAGAGTTCACAGAAAAACCTTGTCAAAAGTTACAATTTTTCTCTCCTTGTAGGTCGAATACAGACGTTTCCTGTCAAAATAATCATTAGGAAGGCTATGAAATTAAAATGAGTAGATAATAAGAGTATACAGTAATTTGTTACAAAGTGTAAGAAGAAGAATTTTAAGTTTCTATTCACATGTTCACATTAATAATTTATTCTTTATTGTAACTCACTGCACATTTCAAATGCAGGTTGGCCCAAATCTTCAACAGAGTAGTTAAATGGTTCTCCGTTTGCTTCTGTGTTGCAGGCGAATCGCACGGCCGTTCTGGTACACAGACTCATCAACAAGACTCAGGACCCGGAAATTAGAGAGGAAGTGAGTGTCGTCATATCGTCATCTGTATTGTTTAAAAAAAGGCGTTAAGAACTCATAGTTCATCATTGGTGATTATTTTTTCAGCTTCAACTGTTTTCGCTGCAGTTGCTGCACCGCAAGGTCCAGTTCACAGCCTGCGGCTTCTTTCCTCTTGACTTCACTCTTCTCTACTCGGTAAGACATTTATAAATATCATACATGGAGATTCAGAAATAATTGCACGTAAAATTCTTGGCGATAAGTTCTCAACAACTAAGTAAATCCGGACATACGTCCGGAAATGCCTGGTTTGTGAGTTAAATCGATCGATTACATTCAGAGACAAACAAAAGATATAGGGTAAACTAGATAGTTATTGACCAGTATACGGTGATTGACCGGTTCCTTTTTTCAAGTATATTGTGAATAAACCACGATCGTGATTTCACTTTTTGCTGCATATACCTCTAGTAACAATCCTTATTTGTGGTTAGTTGTCGCTGTTCATCCCACTGAGTTAGTGTCTGTTGTCTGAGGGGACTGAAATCGATTGGAAATGCAACTGAACGTAAACAAGTGTAAGTAACTAGAGAAATTGCTAAGAATAATGCACGCAATAATTTATTTATTCTGCAAAGGATACATAAATTCTGGTGCTCGTTTTTACACTCACAGTGTGAGAAAAGGTATAAGGTTTCCGTCCACAGAATATTATTTTGTTAAAGTTTTTATATGACATAAAAATGCCCCGTGGTCAATCACTATAAAGTGAATGGCCGCAAGCTACAGTGATTGGTCGTTCATAAATTATTTGTTAGAATAATGACCAATTTGCTCCAATTCTATATATGTTATCGGTTAAATGATGGGGATTTTTACAGGACTGATACTATATTATAATGCCTAAGCCAGGTAAAGTGCATTATACAGGGGAAGCTTTACGAAACGCTACAGAACCTGTCCACAGTGGATTTGATTTAAATGAAGCTGCCAAGAAGTTTGGTGTCCTAAAAGCAACCTTAGCGTCCAGAAGCAAATATCCCGTTGAAGGAAAAGTGTTCTTTGGTCCTCGTCCAGTGCTGGGTGAAGCCATTTGTAATAACATCAGAGAAACGACACACACTTGCTTCTGATAAGGCACAAAAGAGAAAAATGGAAGAAGAGGCAAGAGAAGGAAGGAAGCGAATAAGAAATGAAAGAAAAGGCAGCGAGAAGAGTTCTTTTCTTATTTTTTTAACTTGGTTATTTAACGACACTGTATCAACTATGAGGTTATTTAGCGTCGATGGGATTGATGGTAGCGAGATGGTATTTGGCGAGATGAGGCCGAGGATTCGTCATAGATTACCTGAAATTTGCCTTACGGTTGGGCAAAACCTCGGAAAAACCCAACCAGGTAATCAGCCCAAGCTGGAATTGAACCCGCGCCCGAACGAAACTTCGGATCGGCAGGCAAACACCTTTGCCGACAGAGCTACGCCGGTGGCGAATAGTTCTTAATGAGAAAGATCAGAAGAAAAGAAACGAAACAGACAAGAAAAAAGTGAATATTGTGAAAATGTGTTGTTCAATCACTAATAAATGAGTATTCAGTTACTGTGCAGTAGACGGTCAATCACTAATAAGCGTGTGGTCAATAACTGTGCAGTAGACGGTCAATCACTAATAAGCGTGTGGTCAATAACTGTGCAGTAGACGGTCAATAACTGTAAAAGTGGACTTGTTGTGTTTATTTAATTTATCTTTGCATTAAAATTTTATTTTTTCTTTTGTTTATTGATTTTGATTTGTTTCTGAATCTTCACTTGACCCAATGCCTTTAAAATTCTCTCAATAAGTTACCACCGTTTTCCGCTATTTCATTGTTTTATTATTCATTAGCTTAAGTGGTCAATCACTATACAGTTTACCCTATTTCACTTCAAAGTGACAGTTTATGCGGTATTTACAACGACATATGACCAGTGTAATAAACCTTCAGTTCTTTTGTTTATCTGCTCATAATTCACAACAAACGCTCAAAATGTCTTCCATGTGCTTCAAAGCGGGCATGAAAACGTAAAATCATGCCCAAATTCAATGTACCTAGTAATCTTAATAATAGGCGGCTACTACTACTACTACTACTACTACTACTACTACTACTACTACTACTACTACTACTACTACTAATAATAATAATAATAATAATAATAATAATAATCCGTGGCGCTACAGCCCATGAAGGGCCAAGACCTACCAGCCGGCTGCTGGCCTCACGGCCACATGCCGAAGCAGAGGTGGACGATTATCCAGCCAGAATGGAGGTATCGTGTGGTTAGCACGATGAGCCTCCCAGCCGTTATAGCTGGTTTGCCTAATCGGATTTTGCTACCTATCGTATCTCCCTCGAGTCATCACGATGCTGGGTGGGCACCGGTCCCATACCCTGGCCGAAATTTCATGGGAAAATTTCTTCCCCCATGAGAACTCGAACCAGCGCACATTACGTAATGCGAGTTCTAGGCAGGATGCCTTAGACCACGACGCCACGGCGCAGGACAATCTTATTAATAACATTAATTCAATTGGGCAGTGATAAGCTTATATTAGGTCAATAAGTTGATGGCTTTTACCTTGAAATTAAATGTAATCCTTCAGTTATAAATAAGGTTCGGATAAAGTAGCTGTATCAGGATAGGCATCCTTGGTCCGTGCGTTTTGTTTACAAAACATTAACTATTTGTCGCGTTTTCCCCAGCCGACAATAGTGACGACGTATATTTAATTTCTATCGGCTGTATTGCCCATTCACTGATGTTTTAGCTAGGGGGTGGAGAGCGCTCTTCCCAGCAGGTAGAGTTTAGCTAGTGAAAAGAGGTAGTGTTTACTTAGTCTGAAGCAAGTCAAGGCTCTATCCTGTACAGCCTATCCTGATACAGCTACTTTAACCGAATCTTAATTATAACTCATAGGCTTCACAAGGTATTCCGGCACATAATTGTAAATAACCCCAAAAATGTGTACAGATATTTCTGAATTACCCTTATAGAATCTAATAAATACGCTGTTAAAAAAGAAGATATTTCGTTGTAAGCTGTTATAATTATTGTGTTTAAGATTACATTTCTAAAAAGTAAATAACGTTGATAGACGTAAAAAGCCTCGTCAGAGGAAATATGTATACAGTCAGGCCAGACCTTTTATACCCGAACTCACATAGTAAAATTTGATACATATTTAGTTTATGATTATTATTATTATTATTATTATTATTATTATTATTATTATTAAACTGTATTTTTCTCCTATATTTCCAATGTATAAAAGACACTCCTTTATACAAAACTAAGTACTTCATATAAGACTAGAGGAAAGAAATGACTTGGAGACAGATAATGAAACTTGTATGCATGCGCGTAATTCGATATATGATAAAATATGTTTACGATACGTCTGCATCGACTGATTTCTACTTTGAACACATTCTAAATATATGATTTATAGAAGAGCATTATATATTTGTACGCATTATGTTCAAAAAATGCTTTTCACAATCTAAATGCTTTTAGATAAAGTCCATTGTAATTGAAACCTATTTTTAAGACTTTATACAAATTGAAAATCTCCTCTTCACAATTTTATCCCAAATCAACACACTAAAGTAATCCCTTATCTTAATTGTTCCAGATTGTAGGTGCAGTTACAACATACCTTGTGATCCTGATTCAGTTCCAGATGTCATTCGGAAGTTCAAGCAAATCACATCCAACTGTTGCAACAGCTTTGAGTAACGTGACGTCATTACTTGTACCAACAACATCAGAATATTCTACAGGCTGATGGAAAACTTGTGAGACAGTGGAACTCATTTCATAAATGTCAATATACTAAGTTGATGCATAAGTTCTTAGCGTTTTTGTTCATTATCACAACACTGCGTTGTTAGGAGACTGTTTGTCGTTTGCCTTTTGTTATTCGGAATGTTGTGCTTGTAAATAAGTCTTGGATTTTGCGGATTTGAAGAAAGTCTGTGCTATTTATGGGCTAAAGAAGATGAAGTGTCAAGTGGAAAAAACGAACGCTTCCGACATATTCTTCTGTTTGAGTTTAATAGAGGAAAAAGGCAGCGGAGGTGGCTCGAAATATTTGTGCCGTGTACGAAGAAAATGTCATCGGAGAACGTACTGCAAGAAAATGGTTCTGTTGTTTCACAGATGGCCACTTTGACAAGAGAGATTCGCCACTTTCAGGAAGACTATCGGGCTTTGTTAAAGACCTTCTGAACGCTTTAATCTATGATGAGCCACGACAGTCAACCCGATAATTAGCAGATGTGATGAAGTGTGACCACTCAACCGTTGTGCGACATTTATATTCCATGGGCGATGTTCAAAAATCGGATGTATGGATAACGCACGCTCTACGTGAAAACAACAGAATACAGCGCGTGGCTATTTGTGCTTCTCTGCTTGCTCGTCATCGATTAGCTCGTGAACAACATTGACCATTCTTGTCCAAGACTGTTACTTTTGACGAAAAATGTTGCCTTTATGTCAGCGTCAGAGAAGAACAAAAGTTAGTGTCCATCCAAAGAAGATGATTTTACGCGTCTGGTGGGATAAATAAGGCGTCCTATACTATGAATTAGTTCCCAGGAATGCAATCATAACTGCTGACATTTATCATCAACAATTCAGGCGCATTGCAGCCGCAATTGAAGAAAAAATACCTAGAAAGCTGCATCAAGTGCTACGTGATGTGATAAATGCACACCCGCAACCCCCTTACATGAGATCAGCTATCCATGAGCTTAGTTGATAGGTAATTCTACATCTCCCATATTCTTCCGATATTGAGTCCTCAGATTTTCACTTTTTCCGTTCTCTATCCAACAGTCTTCAAGGGAAATTCTTTTACAACGAATGCTTTACACTCTTGGCTTGACGACTTCTTTAACTCCAAACCAGCAGATTTCTTCAGACGCGGAATCGAAAAACTACCCCAGCTTTGGCAGAGAATCATAGATAATGTACAAGAATATATTACTGATTAATTTCTATCTTCTATTCATCCCAAATAAAAACTTTTATCACAGCAAAAGAAACGAGAAGAACTTTTGCATCAACCCAATAGTTATGTAGCATTCTGACGCACAGTACCAGACTAGCCAGAAATGAAGACTGGAACAAAATCTCAAAATATCACAACATCGCCTTCTACACCAACCCCGCGCTCGATCGAGGTTACTTTTCACAATTTTCCGCTTTATAATACAGAGTGTTTCACGAGGATTTACCGTCCTTTACGGAGCTTATTTCTGAAGACATTTTGAGCAAAAAATGTCATATAAACATAGTTCCTATTCTCAATATTTTCAGAGTTACACTAATTTAAAGTTGTTTGTAAAATAGTTTTTTTCTTTAGTTTGAAGGTAAAAGAATAATAGAAATAGAGAATGAACCATTCAGAAGTATCATTTCTTTAATTGGCAAGTATTATGAAGCTAAAAATATGCTGGGAACTCCTTAGTTGCTTCGTAAAGACATCTTTTTTTTATTATTTACTAGAAAATTACATTATTCTTACGCACTTATCACAACTTATTACAAATCACACCACTTCCACCGACTTAATTATTTGCAGTTCAATTTTGCATCCTAATTTACAATCTTGGAAAGTTTATTTATTTTTTTTTATTTATTTAAATTTAAATATACAGAATAAAGAATATAATTACAAAACAAACAAGAGAAATAAAAATAAAATAATACAAGCAATATAAAAAGAAGATACAGTAGTATTAACAAAATTTGAGACCGAATGACCAGCGTTCGTGCTCGGTCGCAGTTCAGATATAATATTAAAATAATTAATAATAATAATAATAATAATAATAATAATAATAATAATAATAAATAAAATAAAATAGGAACTAAAATATAATTACAGCGGCAATGGAATTATATAATATAATATTAACACTAGAGAAGAATAATATCGCACGTGAAAAGTAGGACTAATATATATATCAAAATTATAGAATACAAATATAATATAGGTTGATTAATTCATACATATAGGCTATAAATTTATTCAATCAAATTGAAGATATTAACACGTTTCTAATTTTCTTGTTATATGTTAGTGGGTTACATGTTAGAAGTTCTGGGTGTAATTTAGTTAAATCATTGTACAACCGAGGGCCAAAATTAATGCTATGCTTTAGACCAGCAGATGTGAGACATTTAGGTTCTACTAATGTTGAATTAATATTTCGTCTTGTGTCATAATTGTGTGTCTGTAATACAAACTTATTACGATTTTTATGATAAAATTTTAACAGCGTATACTTATAAATTTGTTCAATATTAAATACATTAAATTCAGAATAAATTAATTTAGTTGGATAATCGAAACGTTTCTTCAAACAAATTTTAATTATTCGTTTTTGTAGTAAATTTAACGGACTAAGATTAATTTTTGTACTTCCACCCCAAACAATTATACCATATTGAATGATAGACTGAATAATGGCCAAATAAACATTTCGTAGAACTCTAATGGATAAGTAGCATCGAAGATTAGCGAATTTATAAATTGTTTTACGAAGCCTCTTACAAAGATAAGTAATGTGATGAGGCCATTTTAAATTCTGATCAATAATGATACCCAGATATTTCACATACGTGGCTTCTTTCAATGGTGGACATTTACAACTTTTGGGATCTAAACAATTTTCACTGTGTATTATTAGTATATATTCATCGCTAAATTTTAAATTTTGAACACTGGCAGCTGTTAACGAAAAAGGAACTAAAGTTGATTTAGATATATTTAAAGAAAGGAGTTTACAATACATTTTAAAAAATGTCGCCGTCCGCTTGAGTACACTTGGCCGTACGCTTGTGAACGGCACTCGTCGCTTTAAGTAACTGCATACGGCTATCTTTGATTTCCGTAGCGCTCGCGCTGGCTGCTGACTGCACGCGTTCACAGCAATGCGTTCCAATAACGAAACGTAACTCGGTAATATTGAGAATAGGATCCATGTTTATATGGCATTTTTTTCTCAGAATGTCTTCGGAAAAAGCTCCGTAAAGGACGGTAAATCCTCGTGAATCACCCTGTATATGGGATAGTGTAATTATATATTAGAGAGATCGTGGAAAAAAGCTCCGTAAAGGACGGTAAATCCTCGTTAATCACCCTGTATATGGGATAGTGTAATTATATATTAGAGAGATCGTGGATTTATTTCCCGAGTCGTCTGTCTAGGTGTTACCATATCGGTCTAGGCTGCCGGATGCTACTGTGATTTCAGTACAGTAGTGCTCGAGTTAGCGAAACAAAGGCGTGACAGTCGCAACAAGATTTGCAAGTCAGCAATTCTAAGATTGTGTAGATGAGTGAAGGAAAGAAAGATCGCGTTGTTTTGGAATACTGAGAGATTTCTCTCATAGTTAGGTCAAATAAGGAATTGAAATTCTGTTTATGAATATGCTTCCTTATGTTAGAATGTAAATCTGTGTATATAAGGGTTACAAGGAGTTATAGGTATCAGGTGCTGTGTCTAAAATGGTTGTATAGTTTAGAATAGTTTTCAAATGTCAGAAAAAGCTTTTCTCCAGAAGATAAGTGAGTTTGTGTTTACAGTAATTTTGAAGCTTTATAAAGCGTGATGGAATAAGTTGATAATAATCTAGGACCTGTTATTGAAGGACACTTGTATAAAATTACTTCCGAATAGCGATTACAGAGGAAAATAATAAACTGCAAGTTACTTTCTGTTCGCAACGTTAGCTGAAGAAGTCATTCACATTAAGCACCAAATTAAGTTAGGATAGAAATATTTGAAAAATAATGTCAAATGGTTTCGTCCTAATTTGTACAGAAATAACAATTTAAATTGTGTTTAAAGTATATAGGCCAATTTGGATAACTGCCCATAATTAATTGCGTAAAATGTAAGTATTTGGGTATTTTTCTTTAATCATGGTTCATTGAGATATATATTCCAAGCACTATTATAAAACACTTTTAATTGTTTATTTAACAACGCTTTATCAACTGTGCACTTATCTAGCGTTGATAGAATTGATGATAAGGACGTATTTATTACGGAATTAACTGACATTCCGTTTTTAAGAAACACAACCAGATAATCAGTCCTTGCTAGAGTCGAACCAATTCCCATGATCAACCTGAGCACGAGTGTCGTTCGCTATCCTGAGATCCCATTTGGGGCCTATTACTTTTAATGAATTTAATTTTCTTAGGTGCTAATACTATATATTACGTTACATTCAAACAAAATATCCCTTTAAAATGGAGGACTGGATATAAGTGCCAAGAAAATGGTGAGGAATGAAAGAATAGGGATTCGTATAATATAAAATATAATGTTGATTCGAGTACTGATTACAGCACGAAATTCAATGAGGATTTGGAGTCCCCCTGTAGCATGTTACCTGACTGATCACACTTGCTATTTATAGCTGCTGTGATATATTGTAAGAAATTACCATATGCATTCCAAGATAGTGTGAATGCATTCTTATGTCCTGAAATTCTACCTTTTTCACTAACAAGTTCTCACACTGAAAGTAATTTCTTATTCATCGTCAATTAATGTGCTGAAGTGCGACAGTAATATTTAGAGAGGAAATCAGATTTTTCAATTTAGTATCTTCTTTACAGAATAAACTTTTCTCTTTCTTGTAGAAAATTTTCTTAGATAGTCTACTTCTATAGTGTCCGAGATATGGCCTTTACAAGAACGCATGTCACTTTACCTTTTAAATTTTGTCTTTGTCGCTCATTTTTCGAAAATTCAAATTTTATACTTGTTTTTCCCCATAAATCAAAGTGTTATTTAGGTATTTTAGTGGAACTTTGCATGCTTGCGTTTTTGTATCTTAACAACATACACTATAATATTTGCTGTAACATTTGTTATTTACTTTTAAAGAAACAAAATAGATATTGAAAATGTAAAAATAATAATGTATTGTATAAAAATTTAAGACGAAAATATGTTTTAAAGATAGGCCTACACGAAAAATAATACTTCAGTTTATGTTGTTCATGTATATATCAGAAATATTCAAAAGTAATAATCGTTTTAAAGGCACAGATTTGTGGAAAAAGCGGGAAAACGCATTATAACTGCTCAATTTTCATCCAAAGTTTTGGCAAATTAATTATTATTAAATAGGAAATTTTCTTTGAAAATATTTAAAATGCATAATGAAGAAGAATATACTAATATGCATTACAAGTGTGTCAAATTTCATTTCACCATGGCTGAAAAATACTGAGATATAAAGATTAAATTACACATCATTTACATAATTGGAGTGGTGTATCTCCTCCTTAAGAGAGGAGGGTTGGTAGGGAGAACGATATGTTGACGTTTCCTTCGTTATAAATCATTTAAGTTCGTAATACATAACTAAAGTAAAATGGGAAGAATTTTATATTACTTATTCAACAGATTTAAAGTTTGCATTTTAAGTACAAGATTACTGCGCTTTATTATTGTGACAAGCTTTAAATTAGTTTTTTGACTGGAGCAAGCCCATGGATGATTGAATTAAAATCAAAACGAGATCATTTATGAGTTTAGTCCAAAACGTTCTGCTGACGAAAGCCATAAAGTGCCCTATAAAAATTGTCCAGTACTTTGGACGAATTTCCGATCATTAAATTTGCAAGAATATTCACAATATTATTCCCT
This sequence comes from Periplaneta americana, assembly GCF_040183065.1. Lineage (NCBI taxonomy): Eukaryota > Metazoa > Arthropoda > Insecta > Blattodea > Blattidae > Periplaneta > Periplaneta americana. The sequence goes on along the minus strand of NC_091119.1, from coordinate 104,436,467 downwards.
TAAGTTCCAGAACTAGTGGTAGTATTTCACGTTTCTAAACTTGCGGACCAAGGGCTGGAATCTAGGTAGAGAAGTGAAGATTCAAGAACACACTTAGGACAGTCTCTTGTCTTGTAGCCTAATTGTCATGATAGGATATCTTGTACCAAGCTGCCCACATGACCAAGAGTCTTGCAACTCAATGTTTAGTGTTGATTCGAAATTAACACAAAAGGATGATGGAACAGATCAGAGGATAGGAGAAGAAGGTACCACATAAATGCATATTGTTGTATATCCTAAACTAACTGCATACTATGCTACTCATATGATTTTACAATGAGTCATATACAGAGTGTTAAAAGTAGTCATTATTTTAGGAAGTGATAGTAAGCATCAAAACAAGAAAATAATGTCTAATAAACATGGATCCTACAACACATACTGTCTGAGATCTGAACACTTGTTCATAAGAGGTGCTCAATGTCACGTTCATTCTTGACAATGGATTTCTCTGCCCTTTGGCGTAAGGAATCACGCACTGTATGAAATTTGTTGTTAATACATTAATAAAAAAGTCCTGATAACGATCCCCAGTTAATCTCTGTGGTAGCACGTATGGCCATATTAATCTAACACCAAGAACGCCTGCCCATACGTTGATTGAGAATCAGTGCTGATGTCTTATTTCTTCGACTGCATGGGGATTTACATCAGCGCACACATGCTGATTACAAAAATTCACAACATCATCTCTGCTGAACCCCGCTCATATCTGCAACTAAACGTTTGTTTTCAGTATTCCTTGCGACATAGGCTATCATTATTCCATGGCAGAGGTGTCAACTACGGTATGATTATCTGGTAGTCTGCTGTATTGTAAGGCAGAGAAATGCATTGCCATGAATGGACGTCACATTGAGCACCTCCTATGAACAAGTGTTCACATCTCAGAAAATATATGTCGTAGGACCCATGTTTATTAGACATTGTTTCCTTTTTTTGATGCATACTATCACCTCCTAAAATATTGGATACTTTTTAAACACCCTGTATAGAAGTAAGCTTTCAGTTGAGATTTATTTAAGTTCCACTAGCATCTTTCTTTGATACTCTGTCAAGTGAAGCGTACTCGATACATTTTGTCTTTCATTTTATTCTTCCCATATCCCTTTGTTATATGGATCTTATGCGGAGACTAAGAGGAAGACAGAAAATAGGAATGACTGGAGAATGCTGGGTTTCCAGTGAAAGACCTACCCTTGGGCAGAACACTATGAATGAATGAGTGAATGAATTTCTTTGTTATTAGGATTCTGCGGACTTCTTTCGAACTACACTAAGTAAAAATCTCGTGACCTAAAGAACCTTCATCTACTACAACCCAGAATATCACATCATTAATGGACAAGTCAAGATTCGAATATACTAATATCGTTTCTATCCAATTTGAAAGCTGAACTTTAGCTGTTACATAAATGATTCTTCTTGTTTTCGCATTCTTGTGGAAATTTGCGCAATCAAACGCAACTCTCTCTGTCCTCTGAGAAGTGTGCAACTCTGTGTGTAAAGTCAGGTGACAATCATGTGTCTGTGACGCGAGCAGCATCAACACAGAAACGCGCCCGGATCTTGTTCTTATCATAAATGAGTAAAAACAGTCAGTTGTGATAGCCAGAAACTATCTTATGTCTGTTTCTGTGCTTGTCTGTATATCTACTTAAAGGAATTGTTTTCACAATATAAAATGTTGTAGAGAGAACGTAACTTTTATTTGCAGCTCATACTGCAGGATAACTTATTACTTTCACATAAATCAATTTGCTTTTATCATTACAAAAAATCTTTCAAAATAGATTTGTACATGTATTCAGCATAAAGGCCGGATAAGTTAGTAATTGTTAGTTCAAACACAATATGCTCATTGATTTACCTCCATAATAGACAGTACTATTAGCCCAATTCCGTTTCTTTACATAGTGTATAGCGACCTGATAAAAGTAAGCAAAACAATTACAACGATGCTACAAACTAATTTTTTCCGTTTCGAGCGGTAGAGAGCACTACAGTCCAACAGGTTCGTAGAGAGACCTTTCATAAAGCCGGAAATAACGGGTAATAATGCCTGAAGTATTTCCATTAAGGGAACAAATTTATTTGGAGTGATCTATTTCTACGACACGAGTTTTTAGCTTTACTTTCATTGCGTGTAAGCACTACAAAAATTTTATCCTCCTTACCAATCCCTAGCGTAAAGTCAAATTTGTACTCGTGCTTCAGTGGTGAGCATGGTGACACCTAGACCATGTGAGCGACAAACTTCCACTAATCACAGCGTACGTAGTGTCATTATATTTAACTTGAGTAACTCTTAAAGAATAGCCACAAAGTTAATATGATAGCAATTTCTATAATTGAAAAGATCCTTCTGCACTTTTTCACAAAATGTTTCACATAATAAGATATCTGGTGCAACTTTTATCGTTTACAACTTTTTTGTCATGATGCTCTGCATTTAGTTTAATATTTCTTGCAAATGTAGATTGTAAATCTTAATCGTTGTGCGATATGATACTTTCGTCATTTTCATAATTTACAACACACATTAATATATGGGAGCAATAAAAATTGCAAATTTATTCCGTTTAGTAACTTATCATAAGAAAGGACTGTAATCCAATATATATATATATATATATATATATATATATATATATATATATACATTTAAAAGTCTTTAATAACGAACGTTTTCAACTACATTGGGTAATCTTCAGGTTCATATTACATATTTGAACATAGAAAATAATATAATATAGTGAACAGTACTCTCATTGAGTTAATACAATATACAGGGTATTAAAAAAGTATCCAATACTTTAGGAGGTGCTAGTATGCATCAAAACAAGAAAAAAAGTCTAATAAGCATGGTTCCTACGACACATACTGTCTCAGATATGAACACTTGTTCATAGGAGGTGCTCAACGTGACGTCCATTCATGGCAATGCATTCCTCTGCCCTTCGGCGTAAGGAATCACGCACTTTTTGAAAGTGACCTGGTTGTTCTTGATAACCAAAAGCCTAGGGGATTTAGATTTGAGGAACGAGCAGGCCAAGGTGTGGGGCTTCCCCAATCAATCCAGCGGTCCTGAAATATCAGGGTCAGGAGATCACGCTCATTATGGAAAAAATGTGCTGGTGTGCCATCATGCATGAACCACATGTGTAGTCTTTGCTGATATGGCACATACTCCAACAAGATAGGCGATACGTTAATAAGAAAGTCCTGATAACGAGCCCCAGTTAATCTCCTTGGTAGCACGTATGGCCCTTAATCTATCGCCAAGAACGCTTGCCCATAAGTTGATTGAGAATCGGTGCTGATGCCTTGTTTCTTCAAGTGCATGGGGATTTTCATCAGCGCACACATTCTGATTACGAAAATTCACAACACCAACTCTGCTGAATCCCGCTCATATCCGCAACCAAACTTTTTTTACAGTATTCATTGCGACGTATCATTATTCCATGCCACGAGTGTCAACTACCGTATGATTATCTGGTAGCCTGCTGTATTGCAGGGCAGAAAAATGTATTGCCATAAATGGACGTCACATTGAGCACTTCCTATGAACAAGTGTTCATATCGCAGAAAGTATGTGTTGTAGAACCCATATTTATTAGACTTTTTTCTTGTTTAGATGTATACTATCACCTCCAAAATGTTGGATACTTTTTTAACACCCTGTATACAAACATTTGTAAATTAATATTACATCACACTGAGTCATCGTTTTTGCATTAGTATTGCATATGTGTACAAGTGTACATAGTAATGATGGACATGCTCGTAAATCCTTGAGTAAAGTCTGATGCGTCAGTCTTCCAGCGTTTGTCACACACATAACATCTTTATCTGGACCATCAGTAAGTACGAGTACATCGAAATCTTACATTGCTTCAATAATTTCTTTTCTTCTTAGTCCTAAAAAAAATCGTTTTATAATTATTAAAATATTTTTCGTCGTACTTCCAGATGCCTATGACTGACAGCACCTGTGTTACACCAGCACGATGAACAGTCACGATCTGCACTAAATTAACATTACTCGACGTACTATACCACAGATCCATCAGCATGCTGTTTATTCAAAATGCATTTATTATACCAATTTTATCGACATATTCAACCAACATTTTAAAAAACTTTAACAGAAGATATTTTAACTGATCAATAGTTAACATTTTAATATTGTTCATATTGCACATTACATTACATTTGTTCGTTATTAATGACTTCTAAATATTTCAGGGTTCGTCTTTTTTATGATAAGTTACTAGACGGAATAAATTTGTAATTTTTATTGCTCCCATATACTGTATAATTGACTTATCTAAAATATTTCCTTGAAGCAAAGATGAAGCCTGAAGGCCTGTTCCAGCTTCAAAGTATTTAATATTGTCTGACCAGCATTTTTTTTTTTTGGTCATTCTGTTTCTTTCCATCCAGTTTGTATTGAAGTTTATATGGTATCCTACGTGGATCCATTCGTTGTATGTCTTCTTTCAATTTACTCATGTACTCTTCTATTGAATCGTTGAGATCATTTAATTGAAATTCCTTCCGTATAGTGTGATTAGGTCTATATGTTACAGTATATCAACATTTAAATTTTATTGCATCTCGCTGTTGATCTCAGAAATCTATCTTTCGATGCTTTAATTCATTGTTTCTATCTTGCTGTTGAGCCCATGTCTCTTTACCATTAATCAATATCGGTACTGCCATTGTCTTATAAAATTTTGCTAGATATTATTATTATTATTATTATTATTATTATTATTATTATTATTATTATTATTATTATTAACGTTCACAGAACTTCTGTTGTTTTAATTAATCATTAGCATTGAGCACCGTTTGAAAAGATAACTCCGATTTGAATTAAATAGCACCAGGAAGGCAAGTAACTAGGCATGATTTGTGTGAGTCTATTTTTCAAAGCGATAAATTAGACAAATGACAACTTAGCACTCCTAAAGACAACAACACGCTGGAAAATTCGTATTTGTCTAAATCCCTTGGCCAATTTGTCAGTGTTCCACCATTTTATTCCTAAATTGATCGGTATGAAACAAAATAATAGGCTATGTTTATGTTCTAAAACAAGACGTAGTAGTGAGCATGCATGTTGATAGTTTACAGAAAAATATTGAATTTGGCCCAGAAGTAAAATAATAACTTATATGTCAGCAAATTGTACAAATTATTCCGGTTGTAGAATAGAATAGAATGTTTCATTTTCGCTGGCAGAGTTAAGACCATAAGGCCTTCTCTTCCACTCAACTAACCTTAATCAATACAATAGTTACATACATATTTAAATTATGAATATTTACAATACACTTACGGTCTTACTAATAAAAACTCTATATACAGACGTTTAACTGTCTTGTACTTATAAAATGAGTAGCTCGTTTATAAGTCGTGTGTAAATTCCTTACTAATAATCACTACATACGTCGTGTATAACAGTATAACTGTTACACAGCTACGTCATAGTTTCGTCATTATTTCGTTACGAAAGGAATATCTGAGGCTCTCTATTGCATCCGGTAGAGCGCTCTAGTGTGGAGTGTTAAGTATCGATAGTACAACTGGCTCTAATCGATTACCACACTACAATTTGGTCAAAGAGTACAAGCTACAGCAATATTATTCTAATTATTTTGTGCTCTTTGGTTTGTTCTTCTGTGGTTACAAGACAACCAGCATCATAAAATGACAGTCGATACGAACAGCTGTTAGAGGAGCGGCCATTTTTTCTCCATATACAACACTTAAACAAGGGGTTTCGTGTATTATAACTACTGAAAAGCATTTCCCATTGTATAGTTACAAACTGTTTATACTTCCATCGCTTATGCATGTTTATTAGTAACGTTTTCTGTCCCAAATCTGTATAAATCTCGTATAAAAACTATACACGGTTTATTAGTAACACTGTTAAAAGATTCTCCAGTAATATTCTTCAGTTAAGTTTTAACGACTAGTACATGTTTATTTAAATTGAGATAAAACCTATAAGAAAAAGTAATAACTTAATTTATGAGCTAATGTAGTTCAATTCAGTCTATATGTAATATGTAAAGAATTATAATTAAGTTGAGATAGCTAGTTGTTAAAATGATGAGAATTAATTTAATAGAAGTTTACTAGAACTATGTTATAGAGAGAAAAATATGTATCTAAAAATATTGATATAATGAGAATATTAATGTCATGAGATTTTGCCATTAAAGAGTTTGTATTCTATTTAGAGAAATTAATGGTAATAATAAGAATGGACAGCTGTTAGTTTTGTTAATTAGTAATTAATCTGTTAAGTAAGAATTTGTCATTTTGACCTAAATGAAGTTATTGTCCATCAATTACAAAAAAAGGATAGGAATAATCTAGCAGCATGAGTAATACTTGTGATTTCAGCAAACACCTGTAAACATTGTAATCAACCTTAATTGTAAGTGGAAAGCAAAGCTATGTTTGATTAACACAGAATTAGCATCTGAGCACTGACGCTTCTTTAAAAACTTTTGACGTATTTCGAAGTAAAATATAATTGATATGGGAGACTAAATTTTTACTCAGTGTAACAGGTTAAGGAAAAGGTAGCTAAATTATAAATTTCTGGCTAATAAAATTCTATTAATTTTAAAATATGTGAATACGGTTTACTTTTATGTAATAAGCTATGAAATCATATAATCAATATCCAAGCCAATGGTAAAAAATATATAATTATTTAACTTGTGACTTCTGACAAACTGTCACTTTTCAGAAAAACAGATTTGACACTGAGTACTTTATTACTACTTACTGTCCACTTGTCACTAACTCCACATAACAGAAAAAGAAAAGAAGTTGTCACAACTTGTGACAATTAACACTCTTGTCATCTGTCAAATTCGTCGCTAGGAGACGTAGGATACCTGACGTGAAAAAAAACTGAAAATTGTTTATCACATTCAAATGGTTTACAAAACGCGAAAGAGTAAAATAGTATAGCAGAGATGACCTTGTGAAGAAAGGCTAGATATTATAATGTATGACCTATTGTCAACATAAAATAAGAAAACGAGTGCTGTAAGAGTCCTGCGCCTCAATATGTGGACAGTTTGTATCAAAACGTTTATTATGGAAATTTTGGATCACCGGCATGAAGATAGAGCTGATTCCAGGAATTCGAGAAGAATATCCAAAGAGTGAACTGTTTTGTTTTTCAGTGGCAAATTCAAAACAGAATTAGCTTGTGCCTCTATATATTATTTTTCAGGTTTGTTAGCTGTATCATAATGAAACACTCCTGTGTATTCTCAGAGAGAGATAACTCAACGGCATATTTATAATATATTAAAATTATTTACTGATATTAAGTTGTAAATTTTAGTTAAATTCTCACACATCTACAGAATTTAAAAAAAGTAATGAAGAACTGATAATAATTAAAAGAATTTAATTTGTAAGTGTATAAAAGGAATTTAATTCTACTGATTAATAAATATGAATGTTATTCACACATAAAATGAATAAGAATTCCTTCTCTATTTACCTAGATCCATGCTTTTAACCCATCATTTGGATTCGTTACTCTTGGATAATTAATGTTTCGGTAGCAAGGAGAGATATTTTACGTCATAAAGTTTGTCCAAAAGGGAGTTATAAGCGGAAAAGCATTGAAAGCGGGAGCGTTCTTTACAGGGTATTTTGACATCCCTTTCAGGTTATGTCAAGAAGTAAGAGAAATGAGCGTTAAATGCTCCTATGATTAGGAGCGTTACATCGAGATTGTACTGTAGTTATTAACAAGTCTAAGCGCGACGAATCCATGCGATTATGAAAACATTTCATATATTTCATAACGTCCGTATTAAATATTCTTGTGCTCAATCTAGTAGTTAAAGTTCGGGGCAGAATAGCATAGGCCTATCAGATGCTACACAACATTACGATATATGGATCGTATGGGGAGACGAAGGTGAAAGGATTAAAAAGGAAAAAATTGGAGAATGCTGGATTTGTGCCTTTGAGCAGAAAACTTTGAATAAATTGAAATGGTTAATTTGATCCTGCTAGTGCTCAGAAGCCATGTTTGACAGGCTAGCATAAAGAGGTAACTCGGCAGGCTTCGCAACCAAGCATATTCAACAGAGTAAAGGTAAAGGTATCCCCATGACATGCCATGAAGGCACTTGGGGGGTATGGAGGTAGAGCCCCATTCTTTCCATGACCTCGGCACTAGAATGAGGTGGTGTGGTCGGCACCACGCTCTGACCGCCTTTTACCCCCGGGAAAGACCCGGTACTCATTCAACAGAGTAGTCAACCCTTTAGTTTTCATATTGTACAACAGCCAGAAACGTTACAGAACTTCGAACACTACCGATATCGAAAGTTCGAGCTTTAAAATAAAAGTATACGTTATGATATATATTTGATGTCAACATTTCCATGCATGTAATGTGGACCTCACAATTTTGTATTCGGTACCACAATTACATTCGTTACAAATATACTTACTTATAATTTAACTTTCGACCCCATTCAAATTGATCAGTATTCCCACCTTTAAAACCTAACAACTTAATTTAGATAATTCAAAATTGACACTTTTAAGACTCTGTTCTTGATTTTCAGTTCACTTATATCGAACACACACTGTTTCTAATAATACTTGTTACGTACTAAACATACTACACCATTGTCCAATATGTTCGTTATTATGTCTGTTTCTTGTGTACATTCCCTTTTCAGATCTCACTAATTTTCTACATATACTTCGCTATCCTAGCTAGCCTCCCCCGCCATACTCCTCACCTATTTTCCTTATCTCTATCATTTTACTTAACTTCCTATTACACTCCTCTAATTTATTCAAAATTGACACTTTCATCACTTCGTTCTTGATTTTCAGTTCACTTAGTCTATATCGAACACACATTGTTTCTAATAAAACGAATATGACAATGAAAAATTTTTCTTAGCTCTAGTTTCTGTGATACACAATAGGTGGAAGTATTTCAGTTTAACGGATTAAGAGAAAACGATACATTTTAATTACAAATGCCAACAACATTGAAAGTGCATTTAATTTCTTTAAATGGCAGTTACATTTTAAGAGTTTTAAATTTATGGAAGAATACCTGACAAATGGTTAGGTCTGAAGAGAATCATGTGTGGCTCATGAGATCGTTGTCTTTTAGCTTGCCTCTTTAAGTGAGTTCCGGAGCATCCCTATGCAAAGACCAGCAGTAATCCGCAAGCATTGTTTCATTCCAACGGCCTGATATCTTTGTTCCATAACAGAAATATTGTGATGGAATCTTTCTCCGTGTTCATCACTGAAAGCTCTACAACTAGGAGGGAAAAAGTCTAGGTGGGAATGGAGGAAATGGATTTTAAGGGACATGTTGCATCCGAGTTGATGGCATTTTTGCAGGAGCACTGTCACCAACTGAGTGTAGTTATCATCTCTTTTGTTGCCTAAAAATCTATGAATAACTCCCTTGAAGGCTTCCCAAACTTCCTTTTCTTTCCCCTCCAAAACTTGATCAAATGCAGGATCCTTTACAAGTTCTCGAATTGGTATCACTTAATTTAGGAAATTTCTCTTTTACATACTTAAAAGCCTGTTCTTCTTGGTTCATACCTGTGACAAAATTTTTTATCAAACCCAGCTTAATATGCAGGGGTGGAAGAAGAACATCTTTTGGGTCCACGAGAGGCTCGGCGACGACATTTTTCTCGCTAGGGTTAAGATTTCTTGCAGGCCAGTCTGCTTGAATATAATGTGATTTCCTATCCCTGCTGTCCCACATACATAAAAAGCAGCAATATTTTGTGTACCCCAGTTGCATTCCTAAGAGTACAGCAATGACTTTTAGATCACCACAGATTTTCCGCTTGTATTCATGATATTTGATTGAGTCGAAGAGGGCTGCCATATTTGCATAAGTCTCCTTCATGTGAACTCCACGACCAACAGGAATAGAAGGAAGACGGTTGCCATTGTGAAGTAATACAGCTTTCAAACTAAGCTTGGAGGAGTCTATGAATAGCCTCCATTCAGTTGGATCATGGTTCAAATTCAAACATTTCATCAAGCCATTAATGTCGTAGCAAACAAGTTTGTTTTTCTTATCAAAAAATGGAAGCAGATCCCTGTGACGTTGTCTGTAATGTGAGACTCTGACATCACGTTCGAGAAGATTCCATTGCTGTAGTCTAGACCCTAGAATTTCTGCCTTCTCCTTTGACAGGTCAAGGTCTCTAATGAGACCACTCAATTCAGCTTGACTCAGTCTGTGCGGTTTAGCATCTTTTTTCCTAAAAATCAGGGTCGTGGGATGTGGAAGGCTTCTTCGTCTTCCACACTGTCTTCATTTTCTACTTCAAACACACAATTTTCGTGGCATTTTTACAAATTTTACACTTTAAAAACACTTCCAAACCAGAAATTCTGCATTAATTACAGCAGAAACAATATGAAATTCACAGCCACAGCAACAATATCTATGTTTGTAACTTACAAACAGCTGAAGAACATTTGTGTTTTATTATTTGACAGGTGTGCCAACTCCCAAAACAAAAATTCCCCCAAATTTCCCCCAAACTGAAAATGTTGACTCTAAAAATTGAAATGTCACTTTATCTCCAAAGCAAGAGCTAATCTGTCACTTTTATGGCGATTTTTGAATTCAGCAGGTGGAAATACATAAGAATTAGCTATTTTTGAGCTCGAAGCATTTTCATTGTTGAGCAGTGTTATCAGTGAATATTAATTCCGTCAGTTCTTCTTTTCTTCTGCCCGTCGCTTACGCGTGGTATACGTAATGTAGGCTATAGTAAAACAAATGTCTGCAACATATTCGAAATTCTCATTTAGGCCCGTGCACCGAGAACCATGAACGGTATAATATTGCGAAGACAGCTTAGCAATGGTTTGGCCTTCATACTATAGCGAAGATGTTTGTAGGGCTCTGAGTTCTGCAGTCACAACTGGTCTACGTCTATGTTCATGATACAACGGAGTGGGCTATGGAAACTTGGTGATACGCTCTGGTAAAGTCAAGAGTACTGAAAATGGTACAACCGTTTAACCGTTGAGTTACGTCATGTATAAGAGGAACTGGATACTTATCAGGGATAGTTGTAGCATTTAAACGACGGTAATCCCCACAGGGTCTCCATCATCCGTTCTTTTCAGAAACGAGATGAAAAGGACTAGCCCAGGGACTGCTCGAGCAGTACAATTTCGGTAGTTGGGAACCTTTGGGTGTTTTCTCTAAGAAGCATACCAATGCGGAAATTAAATACAGCACATATGATCGTGAACTGTTAGCAATTTACAAAAGCCTTAAGTATTTTCGTTGTATGGTTGAAGGACGAAGACTGATTATCGTAACTGATCATAAACCATTGATTCACGCTTTTAATCAAAGTGCAGACAAAGCTTCGCCTAGGCAGTTCCGTCACTTGGATTTCATTAGTCAATTTACGACGCAAATCGTCCACGTTAAGGGTGCAGACAACACTGTAGCAGACTGTTTGTCACGTATATGTAGGTGCCATAGACATGCCGACGCTAATATCCGCAGATGAACTCATGGCTGCACAGGCTGCTGATGAAGAACTTCAACAACTTCTTCAATCTGATTCGACCAGCTTAAAATTAACAAAAATTCCGCTGACTGAATCAAAGGAAGAAATTTATTGCGATGTTTCGACGCAGGTCATTCGACCTTACATCCCATCTTGTCTTCGCAAGAAAGTTTGCGATAACATTCACAACCTGTCTCACCCTAGCGGTAAAGCAACTAAGAAACTTATACAGCGCAAGTTTGTTTGGCCTAGAATGAATAAAGAAATTATGCTGTGGGCTCGTATGTGTCTTCTGTGCCAGAGAAGTAAAATAAATCGTCACCAAAAAAATGTGCCCCTACACATTCCTATGTCAAGCGCGCGGTTCGCTCACGTACGTATAGATATCATTGGTCCGCTTCCAGTTGTCAAAGGTTTTCAGTATTGCCTGACAATGATTGCTAGATTCACAAGATGGCCTGAAGCGGTTCCGATATCTGAAGTTTCTGCAGAGACTATTGTAGACGCATTCTTCAGGACTTGGATTGCAAGATTCGGCGCACCTGCCACTATTACAACAGACAGAGGCTCGCAATTTGAATCTGCTATTTTTCGAGCGTTTTGTAATCTCATTGATACTACAAAAATACGCACGACAGCCTTTCATGCCGCCTCAAACGGCATGATAGAGCGTTGGCATAGATCAGTGAAAGCCGCTATCATGTGTCACACGGGATATAAATGTTGGATCGATATCTTACCGGCTGTCCTACTTGGATTGCGCTCCAGCATCAAAGAAGATTGTGACGCTTCGCCCGCAGAAATGGTTTACGGAGCGACGCTAAGACTTCCGGGAGAGTTTTTCGTCGACGACCAAACCGAACTGTCGCAGCGATCCTTCGCTGAAAAACACAGACAGTTAATGCGCACTGTCAGATCGATCCCCGCTGCTCACCACTGAAACAGAAGAGCTTTTCAGCATAAGATATTATATACGTGTACGCATGTCTTTGTTCGTGTGGCAACTAAAGGATCCCTTGTACCACCGTATGAAGGACCGTATAGAATTCTTCGTAGGATATCTGACTACGTGTTCGAAGTCGATATTCACGGGAGCCCTAAAACCTTTTCCACAGAAAGACTTAAGCTAGCATTCTATGAAGTCTTCTCTGAAGATAATGGGAACAAGACCTCCGATCATCAACGACAAAGTTCACGTCAGAAATAAAACTGTTCTTGAGTTTCATTTACTCAGTATATTGTATTCTAGCTACATGTTGCTGCACAGTGGAGCCATCTCTGTATAGATACTTAAAACCCGAAATTTATTACGCCATATGGAAGGCAGTTTGTTATGATCTGATACAAATAAAGTGGCATATATTTGAACAGCTGATTCTGTATTAATTTTTTAATTTTATTCACCTAATATAAATTTTATAGGCTACAATTTGGATACATTATCTGGGGGAGCGAGAAATAGAGGTGGTGGGTGTAGCTGTGTCTTCCAAAAAATCGCTACCCGACGTGTCAGCTACGTCGCAGTTCGAGCATTACTCTGTGCTAAGTGAAAGCATTATCCACAGCTCGATAAACGCATTATATGTAAGTGATTATTTACGCATATCATATTATTGTGATGTACCGAAGTACGAATATATGATATGCGTGATTTAGTGATTTAAGATGGCGCTCATTCCGTCGGATCCTGGCCACTTAGTCACTCGTAATGAGTGCACCTCTGCACATAGTGTGTTAGACATTGTGCCACTGCCACACATCTATGTCACAGTGCATGAGGGTTGGTCACTAAAAGGAAACTAAGAGGTGGAACTTAAACTGAGAGGATTCAATCCGGCATCGGAACTGGAATCCGTGTGGCTTAGTGGATAAAGCGTCAGCACGTAGAGCTGAAAACCCGGGTTCGAGTCCCGGTGCTGGAGAGAATTTTTCTCCGCTCCACCCATCCTTCATCATATGATAATGAAGCATTCCTGCACGGAAATATTATATGTACTTCGGTACATCATAATAATCAAATGGAAAATGGGTTAAGGATTGCTTTTATCTATGGTGAGACAAAATAAAGTAAATCACTTACCGGTACCTGTGTATAATCAATGACTTCAATAGTTTCAGCAATGAAATTATTTATTCTACAGATATTTTTCTTTAATTTTAAATATCTCAACTGGACCTAAAATATCAGCACAATTCAGAAGAATGCAAAGTAAGGAAATTAATTCTTAATTGAAAAAGAAATTGGAAGAGAAGTATTTTTTACGAGAAATATATTTAATAATACATAACATACTCAGTGTATACAGTAGAATTAAATAAACTTGCGATAAGTTTAAGAAGATCATTCAAAAGGGCTTCATTTTCACTAATATTGACTTCTCCCAAAATTCTCCGTTTATCAAAACTTTATTGACCCTGCCTCCCGTACTCAATATTTACCACCCCTAGCATAAAACTCGTTAATTACACAATAGGTGGCAACCCTGAAATCTTCACTACCGCGACATCGTCCCATTACTCTGACTACACTTTGTACGCTATGAGTGTGCTAGAAGCTAGAGCTCATGACATAGTAAGCTCTTCAAACAAGAGCCGTCACCTCTGATAAGAGTCAGTGCGGCTTGAGGCAACGGAGCCTTGGCAGTGATGAACGCTGATCTGCAGCCCATCCTGTCGCGCAGGGACGCCATCCCGGGATACCAGACCATGGTGCACTACCCCGGCGTCGTGTTAAGTAATCCATCCAGTGGTGGGATCTGCTCCAAACTACAGGAGAGGTGAGTAACGCTAACTGCATTTTAGTAATATTTGAATATTACATTCAGTTTCACCGTTTTGGGTATCTATATGTATATATTGAAACTTTAATTATGAATATTGAATTGGAAAGTGACGGTGGAATGATAGAGGGAAACGGAAGAACCCCGAAAAAGAAACAGAAACCTTGGCTTTGTCCACCATAATACGATTCTGACGTAGCTGGGTTGTGAATCCGGCTCCGCAGTCATTTTAAGCCTGTGCTTTATCACCTGAGCTACCAAGGCGATGGGCTTTCGCTTGTTACATAATAAAAATAAAACGTCATACAATTCATATCTTGTAGGCTATAGTATTGGAAGTATCAAGCGCAGTCAAATAAGGAAATAAATTTGTCATCGGGATTAGATGAAGATGAGAAGTTAAGTAACACGTCATAAATAATGGGACTGTTTAGGTCTCAATCATATAGCGGAGAAATGTGACCCCTCTGGTACATATCAGTGCAGGTTGTTCAAGAAATGTTCAGATTCCGTTCAACGAAAATGTTCTAATTGCTTCTGTGGAACGCGAACCATGGAGAAACTCGCGAAGAGTCGCTAGAGAATTACCTTCACACAAAGACACCACAAAGAGATTAATAGAAGACTTTCATCGGCATGGAAGGCGTTCTGGAGCCTGAAGTTCATATGGACGGACAAGACAATCAATCGCAAGCTCAAGTTCGAGGCACTGGAGACATGTATAATCCCAGTTTTGTTATACGGCTGCCGAACTTGGACACTGTCCAAGAGACAACGCTCAAGTATACAAACATGCCAGAGGAAAATGCAAAGAAAAATACTGGGCATCACGCTACGAGACATAATACCAAACGAAACACTACAAAGACTGACGAACACTACTGACGCAGCAGAACGAGCCACGGCAACTAAGTGGAGTTGGGGGGGGGGGACATGTGGCGAGACTACACCAGGCAAGATGGACCCATGCAGTCACAATGTGGGACCCGTACGTCGGAAAGAGAGGACAGGGAAGACCACGGCTCAGATGGGCTGACATGTTCGCCAAAGAGGCGGGGAAACAATGTTCGAGGACAACAAAGAACAGAGATTTGTGGAAAGAACTAGGAAAGGTCATTATTCAAACCTGCTTTATAGGGAGCTACTACCTGAAAGCCAGATTTGCATAATATATTCGTTACTGGAGGTACGTTAACAGGAAGCCACCATTTCAGTCACACAGAATTTGTGTGCACTCAAAGCTGGGTTCTGGCGTCTTGTCAGCCCAATTGAGTTGTGTGGATTTAAAAGGAAAAATTGTGACGGTGTCGTGTATAGTTTCTGGGGTAGCTCAGTCGGGAGAGCATTCGTGCGCTAAGCGAAGGGCCCCGGGATCGATACCCGGCCCCGAAACAATTTTTCCTTGAAATTATTCAAACATGCTTTACAGGGAGCTACTACCTGAAAGCCAGATTTGCATGTGAAGGAACTGTTTTAACGGTGGTTAGATAAAACAACATGAAAGTCGAGTTCAATCGAAGGATCGGGTACCTGGTTTGCCAAATCAGACTCCCAGGGATTTTATTATTGTGGGAGGCAACTGAAATTGTACCTCTACACGGTACTACCTAAGACTATCGAAATAAGCTAGCAAGTCATCACTCTGCTACAAGAATGATGGATGACAACAAGTTACGATGGAATCGATATAGTGCGATGCGGTGCATTGCGAAGTGTATTAAAACAGACGAAGAATGTTTTGAACACCTCTTGTAATCTCAAAATGATAGTTACCTCATTTTACGGTGATTACCATCTCAAAACTAAGACTCGGAGGACATAAATTAAGGTGAGGATGATGGTGAAATTTCTATTTTCTACATTATCAAGCTACGTCCTTGATTTTTTGTACACATAATCATGATGCGACAGATAATGATGTGGTGAAGTTTCATTTCTGTGAGTCAATTAGTTTCTCAATTATTAACAAAAATATTCTAAAAAAATATGCATAATTCAAAATGAAATATGTCGCTCAATTTTTCAGTGAAATGTATACATTTTTTTTTTTTTTTGCAAGACCAGTGGCATATTCAGAAAAAATATCACGCATTAGTTTTCCCATATCTCTACTGCAAAAGAGAGGGAAACATTTTTATGACCACTGCATACCTAGAAATAGAAATATTTCATTTTTATTTCAAAAAGTACTCATTTGCTCATAAAACCCATGCTCCATTTTTTTCCGGTTTTATATTAATTGGTTTTATATTAATTGTTGTAGAAATGAAATTAACAGCTACTAGAATTGAGGATACACCTGCTAGGTGTAATGAAAAAATTGCTAAATCAACTGATACTCCGGCATGGGCAATACCTCTTGCTAGTGGTGGGTATAGTGTTCATCCTGTTCCTGTACCTTGTTCTACTAGTGTATAGAACATGCAGTAGAAATTTAATGTTCCTAGCATTAAAATTTTAAGAGCCTTTTAGATTTCGAACCTGACGAAATATGCTGAAAAAAAAGTGTGAGAAAACAGCTTGTAAAATTTGCATGAAATTGAAGTTCAAGGGTGCAGCCATTTATATATTGCATAATTTTTATGCTTTCGAGCACCACAGAGCAATAAAACTTGCTCAACATAGAAATAAGAGATTGTTGATTCATTTTTACAAGAAAACGAAAACGCGACTTTTGACTGAAAATAACCAAAATTTCTCCGGTCTTTCTTCTTAATATCTACTTATTTTATAACGAGAAATAAAGCTACAGATAGCTTGTTTGCGAATTTAGGTTCACTCTGTATGGGAGCTGTGTGTAGGCTAATATCAGTAACATGGTAGAGAGCACACATATTATAATTCTTCGGAGCTTAACTATTTGTTGGGATAATTTTTGTGCATCTAATGAATACAATTAAAAATAAATAATCATTTTCATATCTCTCTTATTCTAACTTCGTATTGAATCCAGTCTGTACACACCTCTACCAGCTATTGCTTTTATAGGTGGAGAAACGTTTGTCAACGCGTCACGAGGCATTCTATTTGGCAACCTGTGGCCCGCAACCTGTCCCTGGCGGCTCTGGCCATGCTCCTGTGGGGAAACGCCTTCACCGTCGCTCGCGATGAGGCGGGGCCCGGGGGCCAACTGTTCCCCATCGGCGCGCTGGGCGTGGCTGCCTATTTGATAGGCGGCGTCGTGCAGCTCGCGGGCTTACCGTCGCTTTTGGGCATGCTGCTGACGGGCGTCGCTCTCAGGAACGTGGGCTTCGTGGTGCTACATGGCCAGTACCTTGTGCTCGCAGCCTGCCTCAGGTAGGGGAGTTGTTACTAAAGGAAGATATAATGTGAAATTAATAGTCTATAGGAGGCCTGCACAAGGTTTGCGCTCTCCGAGTCGGCTCACAGCTCATGAGTGGAATGCAGATATTGGCTGCGCTCTGTATAAGGGGTGATCTCGTACAAAATATACACGGAAGGAAGTACTAGTAAGAGTGCTTATGAAATGAATTCCCGTTCAGTGTTTGCAAAACTATCTTGGACTATTATTAATTAATAAAGAAATATTTATTTTACAGAAGTAATAGAAATTCTATAGCTACTTAAATGTACAATATCATTTTGTTATATTTGTATTTATCAGTACATCAAAACGAGGTTTTATGCTGTTGGCAGCTGAAAGGAACAGTAGTCTACTCATCATAATGAAACATTAGTTACAGATATTCGATGTCTGCCTTTATTAAAGTTGATTATAGAAAACAGTTGATTACATATAAATGTTGAGCCAAACATAGCAATCATTTTCACAGCCAGCCTGTGTAGTCGTGGATATTATTGCTAATGTTTAGCCTTGTAAAATCCAACCAGGCTAGTAGTATTATTCAAACGATCTTTAGCCCTTAGGTCACATTGAAGATCAATAAGTTCGAGCTGTAAATCGTTAAATGTTAAATGTTATGTTCCGTCTTTTAGATTCCTCCATACTGTACTATAGTAGTAGGTAAGCAACGTCAAACAGTTACTTAGAATAGGCCTACACACTGCACTCCACTAGATAACTGGGTGGTCGTTTTCCTCTCCTCTATCTATAGCAAGTCTATGTCATTCTGACGTATCTTCCTCTCCGATTCGGCGAGCGGTAAACACCGCTTTCCCGCTCCGAAGGAGCGCGCGCGCTCGTTGAGCGCTGTTTGTGCAGGCCTAGTCTATAGCCTATTAAAAAGAATTCTATTCGACTTTGAGTTGATCCACCACAAATGTCACAGAAGTTACTTGGGATCGAACGCTGTACCTTTCGTTGACTCTTCCTTTTCTAGCAGGTACCTGAAAAATTATATTTAGAAATTTTTCACTGCAGTCATCTCATTATAATTCATAACTATGGTTCGGATAAAGTAGCTGTATCAGGATAGGCATCCTTGGTCCGTGGGATTTGTTTACAAACATTAACTAAGACTGTACTGTCCATTCGCTGATGTTTTATCTAGGGGGCGGTGTAGCGCTCTTCCCAGCAGTTAATGTTTGTAAACAAAACGCACGGACGAAGGATGCCTATCCTGATACAGCTACTTAATCTGAACCGTATTCATAACATATATGGGAGGTATAACGCCTCATTATTATACTCTTTCCGTTGATAGTCAGTCTAGTAGTGGTACCATAGGGTACGTGCAAGAGGGAGTCTGGTTGGTAGTTGGTAGTCTGACCGGTTACCTAGTCGGAAGGAATGCCCTAACGTTAAGGAATGGAGACGTGCAAGACGAGGCTTGGTCGGTAGACAGCTATGTAGACTGTAAGTCCGTTGGTAGCTGGATTGGGAAAGATTAATTTCACATAATAATAATAATAATAATAATAATAATAATAATCTTTATTGCCAGAAAAATACAATACAATGAAATTGTAAATTTACAACATTCTAGCACTCCCCTAAAAGAGAGTGACCTCGTGCTCAGATTAGGATTCAATACATAATAAATGTATACGCATAAATTACAACATAACAACTTCTAAAAATTAATCATTACTCATAACAAATTGCTTGCACATATATTTAAATTTCAAACTGTTGGAGATAAATAAATTTGCGTATTTCTTTATTAATTTGTTATAAATTCTAGGGCAGATATTAGTACTTTGGTTGAAAGAAGTGCTCGTTAAACACTTAGGTTCCAACAAACGTATTGTATTCATGCTTTTGGTTTTGTTTGTGAGTATATGGTCTAAAATATGTGTGATTTTTATATATCAAATTTAATAATGCATTGATATAAATTTGATGTATTTTCAAGACTTTAAATCCTGGAAACAATTTTTCGTTAGGATAAACAATGTTTACAAATTTTGAAAACAGGTTCAACCCGACCACCAAAGCCCATATCTTATTGTGAAATTGTGAGATGAAAGAGGAGTTTAAATGGATACCTACTAATAAAGGTAAAGGTAGATCCTTCACATGCTATAAAGGCACTTCGGAAGAATGGAGATAGAGCTCCATGCTTTCTTGATCTCGGCACTAGAATGAGGTGGTGTGAAATGGATACCAATAATAAGTAACTTTGTAAATGAATAATATTGATATTTGACAGAAAGTGGCGATTTTAGAAATAATATAATTACCGGTACTCACCTTTTGGCAATTAATACATATTATTTTATCAATACTCTATGT
Organism: Periplaneta americana; assembly: GCF_040183065.1. Taxonomy (NCBI): domain Eukaryota; kingdom Metazoa; phylum Arthropoda; class Insecta; order Blattodea; family Blattidae; genus Periplaneta; species Periplaneta americana. The sequence continues at coordinate 104,416,392 of NC_091119.1, read as the reverse complement.
GTATCAGAATGAACTATATGGAATTTAATGAAACGTTTTTATTATGACGCTTTTCAGAAAAGTGGAATTATTTACGTGATTATTTCCGCACTGAAAATACCCATATAACTAAGGTTTACGAGCCACCAACACGGTAACCAGCCAGGCTCCATCTTGTACGTACCCATACTTACCATAGGATCGATGGTGCATGGGTTCAAATTCACCAATCACGTTTAATTGTCAAAGGCGATACAGATTCTTTAGTATGTCTCTCTTCGGAAGAGAAGTATAGGATATTTCAAAAGTTAGTTCAAACATTAAACCGCAGTCTCGCTTCAACCACGGCAGAGTAAGGTCGAGGTTACGGGAGCGGTTATCTGGTGAGTTCGTGTACGCGGAGTGTGTGTATACTGTAGACTAGTGTTGCATTACACCGGAGTATTTTCGTGCAGTGTTTACATTCTATGAATACTTTCGCGTGTTTTTTAGTTTTTTTTTTCTTCTTCTTCTTCTTCGTAGTAAAGAAAAGTGACAACAGGAAAACCAAACATGTCTACAATTCGACGTCTAAATACAATTAAAGTACAATTTGACAGTGGTGCTACTCGTCCTATGGCAATGGATGTACATCTTTGGATACAACAAACTCTCAAATTAAACACAGAACAGGTAGAAATGTTGCAATTAAATACACAAGAAAAATCATTATATATAAAAGTGATATCGCCCACGATATACGAAAAACTGATACACAAACATGAAGGTACAACGGATTTCAAATATAATAATGGTGAACAAACGCAAGTGAAAGTAAGCAAGGCAGATGTTCCATCCGTAGCTGTCCGAGTGTTTAATTTACCCCCGGAGGTGCCGAGTTCATTAATTCAAACAGTGTTAAACACGTATGGTGTAGTTCATTCAGTGCGACAAGAACAGTGGAGCACAGCTTATCCTTTCCCAGTTAACAATGGCGTTCGTGCGGTAAAAATGGAAATCAAGAAGCTTATTCCAGGATCGATAGCCATTGCTGGATATAACGCACACATCACGTATGTGGGACAACCAATTTTGTGCTATGTGTGCCATGAGCCCAATCATAAAAAAGAAGACTGCACTCAGAGGAAAACTACCTTTAATGTTAATGTCAAACCAAGACAACTGTTATTAAGTGACATTGTTTCGGGAACAGTCGTTCAGGAACGCGAGGAGCAAACTACGGAACGGCCCACGCAACGTGACGCACCTGTAGAAGAGGAAACCGACACCGCATCAGAGACTGAGGCAACAAAAACAGTGACTACCGAAGATGAACAAAATATCATGGACACCACAGAGTATACAGCAAATGATGCAGCTGATCGTGCACAGGATATGGAACAACTTGCAGTTATCGCCGATGACGTGGAAATAACGAATATTTCATCTGGAATAAAAACACCTCTGCATCTTGGGGAATCCACACTCGATCTCGAAGAAAACAAAATAGGGCAACCTACCGAAACTACCGAAACACCATCTAAGAAACTTAAACCTATGGCGCAAAATGAGTTTACACGGGACCCACGTCTGAGAAGTCGCGAAGATGGGGCGGCGTCTGGCAGCAGCTCCAGCGAAAAGAACACAACAACCACGTATCCTAGCAATAAGGTCAAGAACAGTCCACGACCTCACCCCTACGCAATCTACGGTCGCACCAAAGACGGCAGTAAGAAGGACGGTCCTGATGGAAAATCTCTTCCGAAGGAGGATAAAAACGTTAGGGCTGGAGAATCCCTTAACGACGGTTAGCCATAAATAATTTTGGGACGTAGAATATGCAGGCGGGGATATCCATATCGTACGGCAAGTCAGTACTTGTACTACTTTATTTAATTCAATATATGGTGCTACTACGAAATTATGCAACATTAAACATAAATTGTTTACAAAGTAAAAATAAACAGTCGTTACTCAATGCATTCATAAGGCAAAATAGCATAGATATTCTATTGTTGCAGGAAGTGAATACCGAAAACTTTGATTTCATAGGACCGCAGTACGATTATGTTGTTAACACTGGTGATGAAAATCGTGGTACGGCAGTTATTTATCGTTGTGGACTTACGGTTGATGCCATCGAAAAACATCCAAGCGGACGAGTGATAGCCATGAAGATTAATAACATTCAGGTGCTCAATGTATATCTCCCTTCTGGAACTAATCATCGCCAACAGAGAGAAAGTTTTCTAAGTAAGGAACTCCCTTTCTTCCTTCGTCACAGATATGACTGTCTATTGATAGGTGGGGACTGGAACTGCGTGCTTCACGCAAAGATCAAACGGGGCAGTATAATCCATCTCCGGTTTTAGCAAACCTAACACAAGACTTACATTTAGTAGATACGTGGGAGCTTCTCCATGGTAATAGAGTCGAATATACTTTTCGCCGACAAAATGGAGCATCGCGATTAGATCGTTTCTATATCACTCGAACACACAGTAAATATATTTACCGTATACAAGTTTTTCCAACGCCATTTTCTGACCATGACTGTGTCCTCCTCTCACTCCAGACTGATATTACTCTTCCCATATATGGTAAGGGCTCTTGGAAACTGAACAACACTTTACTACACATTCCTGAAATTAGTGAACAATTTTCTCAACATTTTGAAAAATTAATAAGCAAAGCCAACAAGTCCAAACTCAACATCATGCAAAAATGGGTAAACATTATAAAACCTGGAATAAAAACTTATTTTCAACAAGCAGGTATCATTCGAGCCGAAGCAAATAGAGACACACTGAATTTTTATTATCAGTTGTTAAATGAATTGTATGCGGTACAACAGGCGGGTGGTAATAAGTGGCAAGAAATTCTGAACATCAAATCGACTATTTGTGCTCTTCAACAAAAATTCATGGACGGTGTAAAGATACGTGCGAACAGTAAGCGAAGATGAAAGATGCGCCCTATACCATCTTGTAAAGGAAAAACGCAACGCTAGGACTAAATATATATCCCACCTCCAAACAACGGAAGGAACACAATTAACATCTAACTCAGATTGTATTAAAGAAATTGAAACCTTCTTCAGAGCCCTTTATTCTGCATCTCCCACATCTGCAACGGGAACAGACACTTTACTTAAGCACGTGAATAGACACTTGAATCTGCAGCAGCAACACGATCTTCAGCTACCAATTACAGAAGAAGAAATTCTTAGGGCAATAGAAACTGCACCCAAGAATTCTGCCCCTGGACCTGATGGACTTACATACCAATTGTACAAAATGCAATGGAATTTAATTAAAGACACATTAGTGGACTTGTTCAATTACATTTTTGATAGAGGGATTGTAGTTGAGGGGTTCAGTGATGGGATTGTAATACTTCTCCCGAAGGTTACAAATCCACGTACAGTGTCGGAATATCGTCCAATTACACTCTTGAACACAGATTATAAGTTATTTATGATGATACTAGCGTGCAGAGTAAAAACAACTTTTCGGGATATTATTGAAATAGGCCAAACTTGCAGTGTACCAGACAAATCAATCATTCATAACCTTGCCACCATTCGTGATTCAATTTTATATTATGAAGAATTCCCGGATGAAAAAGCAGCACTGTTATCAATAGATTTTAATAAGGCCTTTGATAGAATGAACCATCTCTATCTACAACGAGTTATGAAACACTTCTGTATACCAGAAAAATTTGTTAATGCTATAAGTAGCTTGTATGATAGTGTATACTCCAAAATTCAAGTGAACGGTTTCTTTACGAAACGTATTCCAATTGCATCATCGGTACGACAAGGATGCTCTCTATCAATGTGCCTATTCGCTATTGGTATAGAACCACTTATTAGAATGTCACATAACATCTTACAATCTGGACGAGCCACGTGCAACATGTTCACGATCCGGGCTTATGCAGACGATGTTGTAATCCTACTCCGAGATGAAGACGAGTGTACAAAATTACCACAGATTCTACACACATATAGTATGGCATCCTGTGCACAAATAAATGTACAAAAGTCATCATTAGTACCATTAGGCAACTGGGCTGCTACACACACTGTTAATCATATCCCTATAAAAAGAAAAGCAAAGATTTTAGGATTGACAGTATGTGCATCCTTCAAAGAAATGGTTGACATCAATTGGTCCATTACGTCTGCAAGAACTCGAGCAACAATGTTTCAGCATATACATAGAAACCTCAATCTCCTTGAGAGGATATGGCACATAAACGTATTTTGCCTGTCCAAATTGTGGTATCTAGCACAGATTTTGCCTCTTCCTTCCAAATACTCCACAGTGCTAGACAGAGCAATCAGCTTCTATGTCTGGAAAGGATATTTTTACAAGCTTCCGAAAACGCAGTTGCATCTACCAATAACGAAAGGAGGTTTACAGCTGACGGCAATAAAAGAAAAAAGTCAGGCCCTTTTGACACGGAATATTCTTCGCGCGAAACACGATGAAAGCGATCCCATGGACAACAAATTTTGGCAAGACCACATTCCACTACTATGCAGTACAACTACCACCTTACCGCACTCGCTGAAAATGATTTGGGAAATAATAGTCATATCCACCAACAACAGTCACGAATGAAAAGAATCAAAACACCAAGACTATCTACACTTACCTCATGAAGAAAGCCGTGCAAACGCCACGTATCGTGGAAAAGTTGCCAAACCAAAAATGGGGAAATATATGGCGCAATTTGCATATGGCAAACATCCCGACTGCATGGAAGACAACAGTATATTGCTATCTGAACCAGATTATACCGACTGAAGAAAAGAGACATCGCCATAATTTAACAGACTCCCCGGCATGCAAAAAGTGTGGGTGGTTAGACACACTGAAACATCGTGTCACAAATTGTGGTGCTGCGAAAACCATATGGGAAGGAGCAAAAGCTTTACTAGTAAAAGTATGGCCAGATTCGCAACTACATGATTGGTTCCAAACATTATTGGTATTAGACCCACCAACAAAACAAAACAAATTTGTAACGCTATGGCTTGTTTCAGGATTCCTGTACTACCAGTTGACAAAGTCCTTGCACAAAATGGAAGAATTCCTACATATGTTGAAAGAAGAGGCAGCCAAGTTGGAAATGAAGGACGACAAATCATCCCAAATTTTAAAAGAACTCAAACTATTACAACTGAATAGCTCACTCAATTTAGTTTAATTCAGGAATTACAAACGTGTTCCCCTTGTTGTTTTGTTCTCTAACCATTGCATGCTCGCTCATTGGTAATATTAAACCAACACTGAACAATATTTAGTGTACATTTTACCTCAACTTATATTCAGTATTTAAATGTATGTAAATATGTTGTTATTAGTGAAATAAGGAGAATTTTGAGGTAATAGTTTAACTTAATTTCAGTTATTCTCAGTTTAAAAAATAATGTAAGTTTATAACTTATTCATTCAACATCACAGGTTCTCGTAATGTAGCTATAATGATAAGCCAGGAATTACTGTATGATTTTATGTAATTTTAATTTTACAGTTAATAGCATAGAACTTTAAATCTGTTAACTATTGAAACTATATGGTATATTTTGACTATGAAGATGAATTAGAGTGAAAAGTTCAAGCCATGAAGTTAACTGAGGTTATTGACGATAAGTTTCAAAATAATTATACTATCAGATTGCGTTGGGCATCTAGGATAGCAATGTAGTATGCTCTTGCAACACAGTTTAAGAATGTAAAACAGTAATTATGAACTTGTAGGAATTAAGTTTCACATAATGTGAAACTGTTTCAGTTTACAAAATGTTTGAGATAATATTGTAAGAAAGATAAGATATTATTGATATTATGTTTAGTGTCAAATTTCTGATGTTTCTAAGACGATTAGATATGTAAAATTGAGTTTGAAGAGAGAACATTGATTTACTGTTGTCTCGGGATTCACTTTTCAATGGTGTGTTGAGAATTTTTTTACAAGGTATATAAGAGCAAAAATTTAATTTTCAGAATGCTTGTTACCATAATGCCTTTTGTAGAACTGTTTTGCAGAATGACATCTATATCTGGGGTTAAGTTATCTCTAAAATAATTTTATGAAGTCTTTGTTCTGTATCTGTTTTAATAAAAATAAAAAAAAAAGACAGTTGTATTTTCGTAAGTCAATTAATATTTTATTGTATTGGAGTACTTCGTTACTTGTAATCTTTATATACTTTCTTCTAATCGTGTAATAGTCAATTAAATCCCACTCGAGAAAAAAAAAACCGCTATAAATATTATAATATTTGAGATAGGCAAAAAACAAAAACATCACAGTGTTGGGCAAACAACGGGGTTTACAAAACATTGGGACGATGTCCACCGTTCTCTTGTTCAACGTACAGCATTCTGCGACACCATGTACAGCATTTTGCAGATGATGTCTTGGAATATTGGCAATTTCTTGCGAGATGGCATCTTTCAGTTGCAGTAGGGTTGTTGTATGTGTCAGAAAAACTCGTTCTTTGAGGTAACTCCACAACAAAAAGTCAGATTGAAATCTGGAGATCGTTGAGGCCACATTTAATTAAATAGCTAATTTCGCTGCTAACAACTCGCCAGTCTTTGAGGATTGTTTACTTTTGCCTTTCTATAGGCCTACTTCGTTTTATAGCATTATCTTCCATTCTGAACGTTAGAAACAATATCAATGGTCCCTAAATCGAATCCCCCTCCCTTTGCAAATAAATATATCGCTGTTTTTGCATAGAGACCGTAAGGCTAAATATCAGTGCAAATCACATTTAATTTTGCGAATGAAGGATGAGTCACAATCTCAGTTCTCTCCGCACAACAGGAAGGTGGCCCTGGCAATCATCCTGATCAGAGCGGGGCTGGGGCTCGACCCAGCAGCTCTCAAACGGCTGAGTGGCATGGTGCTGCGCCTCGCAATTGTGCCCTCGCTGATGGAGGCCTCTTGCATCGCCGTCATGACGCATTTCCTTCTCGACCTGCCATGGGACTGGGGCTTCCTCCTCGGGTGAGTACGGCAATTCTTAAATTAACATTGTCACTTCCTTTCTGTTGTTGTGTGAGAACGGAAAACTGTAGGCCTACTACTGCTGGTACAATTTATTGTTATTAATGAGGGGTTCAGGAGTAAAACTTGGTAACTGACGTTTTAATGTTTTGAAGTTATTAGGTAGGTAAACATTTATACATGCAGCAATTTGTATAGTTACCAAGAAAGTGAAATGTGTATACTTCTGCCATCTGTTGAGATGTTGGAAAACTAACTACTGCATTAGACGCACAATGTAAAATACCATATTAGGCTATACGCTATATATCTCATTTTTGACCAAAATATCAGTTACCATGTTTTACATCCGAGCCTCTCTATTATTTATCTATCAGTCTACAGTATAGCAAAGCCCCATTTACTATAAGCCTATAGACAGTACAAATAGTTGCTTTGATTTGTTAAGGATTGTAGAGGTTCCAGAGAGAGTTATTTAGTAAGTGTTAAGAAATGTGAGTTCCTCGGCTTATTCCACTGGGTGAGCAAATTACTTTGGCAGTTGATGGGCGCGCACTTTTACGGTGGCTACAGAGACAACGCAGCATCGGTGACTGGGCAAACCACAAACTACGAATATAAATTAGAAATAGACTATGTATTTTTTGGCAACTGCTTAAGAAATTACACATCACTCGCTGTAGTTCTCTCTCATTGAGAAACTTAGGTGATTGCTTTCCCGGATGCTATTTATTTTTATTTTATTTTATTGGTTATTTTACGACGCTGTATCAAAATCTAGGTTATTTAGCATCTGAATGATGTGAAGGTGATAATGCCAGTGAAATGAGTCCGGGGTCCAGCACCGAAAGTTACCCAGCATGTGCTCGTATTGGGTTGAGGGAAAACCCCGGAAAAAACCTCAACCAGATAAATTGCCCCGACCGGGATTCGAACTCGGGCCACCTGGTTTCGCGGCCAGACGCGCTGACCGTTACTCCACAGATGTGGACCAGATGCTATTTTTGAGCTCTTCCAGGTATGGGATTACTTTTATACACTTTATCTTTCAAAACAATATCACAAGCATTGGAAGGATCATATTGATAAAATGCATTCTGTACGTGTTGTAAGAGCAGCCATCAATTATAATAGAAGGGGAAAACATACCTCGGAAGGCCAAGGAAAATATGGTGAGAGACGAGGGGGAACATGTCAAAAGGCCTACGTCATAAAGAATAAGATGATCTCTTAAAGTTATCCAGATATAAAGCCCCAGGTTGGAGATCGAAGGGGCCATACATTTCTATTGATAATTCTATTCCCGAGAACTCTATGAAGTTTCTTCCGTAGAATAGTACGCCGCAGTAGAGGCGTCAAAAATCTTTGGAACTGTAAAGCATACAGTTTCGTAAACTTTATTAATAAATTTGCGTGAGTAAATGACAATTTATTAACTGATGTTTAACAATAGCCTATAATACATTAGCGGTTTCTGGTTTGTCGAATTATCGATATCGCGCAGCATCCACAACCAAAGTAGTGCACACCCGTACGGGAGATAAATGATTGTTCTCCAATACTCTGGTTCAATTCAAAATAGACCTAACTATATCCCAAGTCCCAAGAACTAGAAGTAACTTCCTTGTGAATTTTGTTGTACAATTAAGTATTGTAAAATATTTTTGACCGTGGCTGTACAATAAAATGCAATCGGATCCAGACAAAAGACTCCAGTCGCGATAAGGAAATCCATGTATATGATTCATTGTTAAGTAAATCGCTTCCAAGCTTTCATTAACAACTGACACGAATCTGGAATACTGGCTTACATACAATGAAAGATCCCAGAACTTACCGGGATTCGAAGCTGTCAGATGATGATTTATGGATACAGCTACCTCAGGAACCTAGTCTGGTGATATTATGTCTGCTGATGTTTAACAGTACTAGACATCGTAAAGTACTCTGTGCCAGAAATTGAACATAACTTATGCTTTATGCTGTGTAGACCATTCTACTTTAATTTAGCCTACTATACTCCGGCACTCCGACCTGAAAGTCGCTTTCTGTGAACTTACTATTACTGCACTCCAAATTCTTTGACCTTAAAGCCACTGTCAATATAGTTCCTACATACTTCGTTTTACCACACTCCATGCATTCAACATACCAGCAAATTTCAGTGTCATACTATCCTCCAATCCCATCTTGGAAATTACTCCTGTTTTGGTATATAGGACTTATCATTACCAATCAGGTAGAGTATTTCGTAAGAAAGTACTAACCATGTTAACAAGATAGTGGTAGCCCTTTTCACATTTTCTCTGACAGTCTTTATAGACAATGAAGAAGTATAAATGTGTTATTCATTGTGAAAACTCTGCTCCTTGCGACAATACTCGGAAATACACTTTGAAAAAGGAAATTTTAGCCTATTTTATAATAACAGTAGCCACGATCAGAAAAGAACAGAAGAATGGTAACAACGAAGAGTTTTACAAGAGAATGGTAATGCGTCTGTTACAATCGGCCATCTAGAGATTGTCATACCATACCATACAAAGTGAGTAAAAATACGGAACATTGCTTGTAGTTTTCCCATTTTTCATTTTATGGCGAAACCCTAAAGGTATACAAAGGTTGTAGGTGTTGAAGAAAAGATGTTTTGAACATGTTTTCAAAACTGTGTTTTCATTTATAAAGGGTGGGCTAAGGAGTGTGTATCTTTTTCGAATGACACCATGTAACTTAGTTATTTTTCCATTTTTGGATTATTTAGTCTCAAAACGCATAAGATCATATTCTTTATCATTTACGTATAAAATATTATTTCAGAAACATTGCAAAAATTTTCTATGTAGATCTACGTACATAAGAGAGAGAAATGTTTGAGTAGGCTTATATCAACTTACCACTATGGAAAATAACGGAATCATTATCAAATAATCATAGACGAAAGCTAATCAAAAGCAATTGAATAACAATGGTTCCTGAATGGCCCTCAAAATTCCCTGATCTCAGCATATTAGATTATTTTCTTATGGGGCTATTTGAAGTGGAAAATCTACCACGATACCAGGAAGAGTTAAAATGAAGAATAATATTTATTTATTTATTTATTTATTTATTTATTTATTTATTCATTCATTCATACATTTATTTATTTGTTTAGTTGTTTGTTTATTAATTAATTAACGAATTAACTTATTTACTAGTTTATTTACCAATTTACTTACCAATTTATCAATGTATCTATTTATTTATTTATCTACTTATCTATTTATCAATTTATCTATTTATTTATTCTGATAGGGTTAAGACCATCAGGCCTTCTCTACCAAGCCACTAGAATACAAATTGACACATACAAAAACAAATCCAGACAGAATGAATAAATAAGAAATAGAAATACAATTACAAATGCAAATACAAAAAACACAAATGCAAAAAATGCAAAAAGATAAGATCACAATGGGCACAAAAAGTGCAATATATTGACTGCCTAATATATTAGTGATTAAAGAAAATATCTAAATATCTCAAAATAAGTAACTGATTATACAAATTTCAAGGGAAACAAACCAGTAACAATTTCGAAACATTAGTTGGAATACTCAGTTTACTGCATTACACTCTACGCAGTAAGAAGATGCTTAATAAGTTTGTTTTTGACTACTGTTAAATTTGGACAGTCTCTGAAGTCACCGGGCAGGATATTCCACAAGCGCGATAGCGAGATTGTTATTGAAGATGAATACCGATGATATCTTATGTGTTGGTGTGGCTAGTAAGCGACTATTTTGCTTGCGTGTGCAGAGATTGTGATATGATGATAGGTAAATGAAACGGCAGGCAGGGTGGTAGGTGTAGAGGTGTGAAGAACTTGAAAAAGGAGAACAAGGGAAAGAAAATTTCTACTTTCATTAAGCCGTAGCCAGTTTAGAGTTTGGAAGGATGGTGTAATGTGGTCAGCGCGACGGACATCGCAGACGAAGCGAACACAAGAATTATGAGATACCGTAGATCAACAGTACAGCGTTACTGAAAACATTGAACAATTCCGAAGAGAGGCTTATGAATCGTTTGGTAGTAAATGGAGGTAATCTTTTAACACATTCTGTGAACAGAAATCAACACGCAATTATAACATTGTTAAATTGTTTTTAATGGTTTTTCTTCCTTTAACTTCTGTACATTCACTTAATATTATAGTTAAATTTCAGTGATGCATATCAGTTTTCTAAGCCATAAATGTGTTTTTATTACTGTATAAAGAACATTACTGTGTGTGTACTCTGTACGTTTTGAGACCTGAAAAATTCAGAAATGGAAAAACAAGTACATGGTGTCATTTAAAGAGTAGATTCCTTTGCAGAGTCTTTATAAATAAAGAAATACAGTTTTCAAAACATGTTCAAAATATTCCTTTTTCACTCCCTCCAACTTTTGTACATAGATATTCTTTATGAAGTCAAAAGTAGTAATCTATAGTGATGGGATAAACTGTTCTTTTTAAGAAACAGGTTCGACTGTAATTGTTTCATGAACGAAGCTGTTTCAAAATAACAGTTTCATAAGAATATATTTACAACATCAATGCCTACTATTTCAAGTGTTCCAACTGTTTCAACCTCTCATCTGTTTCAGGAACATGTTTCAAAGCCCTTGAATCGTCTTTAAATCGGCTGTTCAGTGTATTATGACGACAAAAGTCATTTTTCGTAGGTTACTGTTGAAGAGTACAGTAAATAACTACAATTCAAAATGAACCGATTTTAGTAAAAAAATAACGCTTAAAACCCTAGGAGAGTTTAATAACGGTAAGACATAAGTCGATTATATTTTTCGCGGTATGTTAATAATTAACACCATGTTAGGGCACCATGAACATATTTTCCATCAATGGGCAGCTAATAATTAATATCAGATTTATTAGAGAATTTGATTCGTAGAATTAAATTGCGATGCCCCACATAGGCTACTGTTGCACGAAGGCCATGTGGAACATAGATATTATTATACCTACTTTCGATTGGAAGTCGACGATAGCGCTACACGTGACCTTTGCAGACAGCAAAGAAGAGGAAAACTGTTTATAAATTGAACTGTTTAACTATTGGAACCATGTGGAACGTTGAAATGATACCTGGAGCAGTGTAACTCTTTGGAACAGTTGGAACAGGTTACTTCACGAAACTGTTTCGTTACGAAACAGTTTCAATTGTGAAAGAGTTTCAAAAAACTGTCCCAGCTTTTTCTACCCGAAACAGTTTCAATTGTGAAACAGTTTCAAAAAAACTGTCCCAGCTTTTTCTACCCATCTCTAGTAATCTACTAGAAATGTTCCATATTTTTTCCTCACTTATTACAATATATTACATACTATATTACACAGAGTTACAAGCCAATGTTTTCCAAACCGCACCGGAAGACCACAAGATGATGAGCACTCAAAACTTCACAGGTGACATTGTATGCCCATTCCCATTGCCTGTCATTACTTTAATAGAATGTGTGCTCATTTTCAGATTTTGCGGAATACCTTACTCTGTTTACGAACTATTAGTTCTCTATAATAAATAAGCATACCAATTTGTTGTGTTTCAGCGCCGTGATGGCAGCCGTATCGCCGGCCGTAGTAGTTCCTTGCCTTTTTAGTCTGCAGGCGCGTGGCTACGGCAGATCCAAGGGCATCCCTACGTTGGTAATCGCCGCTGCAAGCTTCGACGACATCATTTCCATCTCTGCGTTTGGAATCATGCTCAGTGTCATCTACTCTACAGGTGACAACAGTTGGTCATGCATTGTAGCATAGACTTCTCGAAACTGTACCCACACACAACTGCATACCTCAGCAATCAGAATGTGGCTCTCGGAATGTTCTTCTGTAGATCATAAATTATTTAAAAATATGCTTCCAGGACGATACGTCCATAGCAGTACGTCCATCAGACAATTTGTCCACTATCTCACGTCCACAGCTATTTTGCCCAAGGAAATTAGTCCAGCAAACATTTCGTCCACCAAAAAAATTGTCCATTAATATTTCGGTCAAGAATTATTGTGTCCATAATTTTTTCGAAATTTTTCTTTCTCCACTAGTTTCTGTGCCAACTAAATATTTTGTTCATTTTTGGGTAACAAGTATTTCCAATATGCAATTTAAAAAAGAAGGGTTGCTATGGAAATGTATTTAATTACTTTGTAGCATAATAATATTCATATTTATGGAATGGTTCAGTATTAAATTTTTAAGTAAGTGAAAACATTTAAAATGGCTTATATCAGCGTAGTAAGACAGAGACTAAACGGAGTGGAGCGCTCCACTATGACTCGTTGCGTGCTCCGGTGTTTCCACAGACATAAGCAAGTTCACGCTCCGACTGCACTCTCTAGCTCCACAACCGGTTTTGGAGTTTACAACTCCGACACTACTGGCTTATATAATAACAACCGTAAGAAGGCAGAACATGCTAGTCCATATGCTACTTACCACTTTCATTCACATTATTATTATTATTATTATTATTATTATTATTATTATTATTATTATTATTATTATTATTATTATTATTATTATTATTATAGCAGTTGTGGTGGTATAATAGTAATAGTTTATTAGTTTTAAACCATTTATGCAAATGGACAATCAGGAATATTGGACGCAGTGTATTGGACGAGACAATAAAATGGACAACTTAATAAAGAGGACAAAGATACAGTAGGTCTAAATGTAGGACATAATAAAATGTGAACCGAGCTTTCAGAGAACAAAACAGCACAATGGACATTTAAACTGTGGACGAAATAATAGTGGACATAAAACACCAGAGGACGAAAAAATATAGTGAACAGAATATCAAAGGGTCGTACGAGACAATGAACGAAATATCCGTGGACATAGCGACTGGGAACCAAAAATCTACTTATAACCGTTTAATCATTTTTCTACATTGCACACGGACAACTTCAAGCTTTTTATGTTTTGCTAGGGCCGCTATTGCAACTAATACTTGGTTCATGAAGAATTATTAATTCTTGAAAACTACACACGTATAAACTCGGAAATATCACCATACAAAATTAAAGTAATTCCAGCTAAAACATACAGTCAATTAAATCTTAAAGCAAATTGATTATAATATGGTCAGTTGTGTGTCGACTTGGCAGCTCAATTGGCTTACGACGACCAGAATTCAAATCTCAGTGATGGTGAAGATGTAGCCTATGTCTGATGGACAAAGCCAAGATGTGAATATTTTCGTAGGGGTTCCCCCACTTTTCCCTCACTATTTCATAAACTTTCTCCAGAATTACCCTTTCATTCTTTTTTCCATCTCGATAAGTAGGGCACCACTTGTGTTTGCGTAACGCTGAATCCATCTTCCGTCATGATTGGGTGTTCCTAGCAATTTTCCTCAGGATTGGCAGTAGTGGTGGATTCTTGACGATTAATAGGTCTGTATCAGAGACACAGGAGTCTTCTAATGCCGGCGATATGACGACTCTTACGGTCATGTAACGTACGGCAGATCACCATGGTATGGTATACGGATTTGATGGCTAAAGAGGAATGCGTAGTATGGCTGATGATAGAGCCATCTTAGCCGGTCAGCACAGTAGACACGGAACTCATTCCACCACAGGTGCTCAAAAAGCCTATTTGGGCTGAAGCACTTAAGGATGCTCCATGTCCCAACCGATAAGCACATCTGCTAAAGAAGAGCACAAAACAGTCATTTTTTCAGCACAGATTTCACTTCCACTGGGATTTGAATCCTACTTTACAGCCTAGAAAGGTGACGCATTAGCTGTTTGTCAATGAACTAATCCCCTTTTCGTGGCTGAAAGACTTCAGACAATATTTACCCCTCTCGTCAAAATGAGTTCTGGGTTTTTTCCCTGCCCCAACCTGTAATACATCCGATCAATCCATAGGAAACAATTACCGTGTTGCAGGTAGTATGACTATGACGATCCTCAAAGGTCCGTTGGGTCTCTTGGGCGGCCTATTACTGGGCGTCCTGTGGGGACTGCTTCTGCACCACCTTCCGGCCAAGAGCGACGTAAGTGACAGGGCAAGGCTCCTCGAACCCCATTTCATTCAAAGGCTTACCGGATTGTAATTCGAAGTTCGGACAAGAAGCGAGCACGCTACCTCCTGTGTTCTTGTCGCAGCGCTACGTGGTGGTGCTGCGCACGCTGCTGCTCGGTTTCGGCGGCATGCTGCTGCTCTTCGGCAGCGAGATGATCGGGTATGACGGTGCGGGGCCTCTGGGCTGCATTGTGGCGTCCTTCGCGGCGGCTCGTGGCTGGAGAGACCAAGAGAAGGTAATTTGTTAATTTACTATTTGTTAATATTTATATTAACCGGCGTTTTGTAAAGCTTTAGAACTGAACTCCAGGCTGCACTCGATTGCGTAGTTTGATTTCCTTCAAGGTTTTCCTCAGTTTAAGACTACTTGTCATGTAATCCCATGACCGGTTCTCAAGCTCAATCATTCAAAGCCAAACACCATCTATCTATCATCAATACCACCACGCAATTGATTAATAATTAATATAAATATCAGATTTATTTCATTTTATTATTTATTTGTATGTTTATTTATTTCCTTATATAGTTATTTTATTTGTTTATTTATTCATTGATTTATTTTTGTTTTTATTTATTTATTTAATTATTCCTTTATTCGTGTACCTATTTATTTACTCATTTATTTATTTATTTACTTATCTATTTATTTATTTATTTATTTATTTATTTATTTATTTATTTATTTATTTATTTATTTATTTTATTTATTTATACTTCCAATATACCATGTATTGGATTTATATTTTCCGTATGTATTTGATTTTTACACCATCTAATTTTTTTCTTTGTTTCTTTCTAGTTACACATTCCCATTATAGGCTACAAACTTTTTGTTTTCCAGTAACATGCCCCTTAACTTACCGCTATTCACCATTCACCCGATTCTACGATCGGGCTCATAGATGTCCCTAGTCTCTAGAAGCACAGGCCACTTCATTCGTCAGAGACTATCCAGACTGAATTCGGGCAGTGGATCGACTTTACACTCATAATGAATGAATGAGTGGTGGTGGTGGTGGCGGCGGCGGCGGCGGTGGTGGTGGTGGTGGCGGTGGTGGTGGTGGTGACGGACAGGAGAACCAGACTACCCAGAGAAACAGCCGTGTTGTCTGGACTACGGGATAAATACACTGAATAAGTTGCTTCTTGGGATGCCGTCTGTCTGTCTATCCCTCCCTGTAACGTAATTTTTTCTCAAATTATTATTGAAACGATCTTGTTCTTGCTATGTATCTAAGACCCAGTTCATCTTGGAATGGTGCACATGAAAGAAATTGATACGTTTCTTTAATGTCATAAATATTTTTAAAAAGTGATTTACTCGAAATAAACTGTAACCATTTTCTATTTTGTATGTTTTCTTTTATTTTATACGTAACATAAAATTATAAGTGAAATTAAATATATCATATTATATCTCTATAAACAATTACTTCAGAAATATTAATTGTATATCATTAAAATAGTTTCGATGTCCGAAGTACCGTACATTACTTTTACACTAGACGAGTCGAACTTCTCCTGCTTGAAAAGTGACTAATAAGAGAATCTTTTATTTCCCACTGAAAATCAATGAAACCAACTTACATATGGTGGAAATACATTGAGAGGAAAAAAATCCGCTCACTCTAAAAACTAGATAAAAGTAATAGTAGTAGAATTCCTATGGGAGAAATCACATGCTGCATAACGCTCTCCAGCTCTCCTCCAGCAGACCAGAGTAGCGCAATCGGCCGCCATTGTTATTCCATTTCAACAACTTGGGATAGGAACATTTAAAGTAAAACTCAATTTAGGCCAGGGTCCGTGGCCCTTAAAATTAAAAATATTTGACTCTGATTTAGCCTACATAAGTTACATTCATTCCCTATACAACTGTATACGGCAAATAGCGTGCGCTGGAATAACAATGGCTGATTTGTCGGCATTTCCGGCGCAAAGGATTGCGATACTCTGGATATTCCAGACTCTGGCGTCCAGACTCTTCTCCCGCCGTCTGGTGATCTCTTGGAGAACATGACTCCACTTCTCCAATCCATTCCTCATGTTCACGCCAAATCGAAGACGGGCTACTCGATGTTCTGGGTTCAATATTGGACCTCTTGCAAGGCAGTATGATTTACATTTACTTCACCTAGATGCCTTCGAACTGTCCTAACGCTTATGTTGACACCCATCACGTTCTGGAGTCGATTTCGGGTTTCCACCGACGTTGTATGACGATTTCTTCAATCAGTCATCATAGGCTATAGTTTTCGTTTCCGGCAAGATCTAGGCTTTCTAGAGTAACATTTCTTTTTTCTAAACCATTTCACTACATTTCTAATCGTTGAATACGGTGCACCTGCGGTAGCAACATCATAGCAAAAACTGCGACCGTCGTCAATAAAGGCAGTAGGCCTAGGGTTTGCAACTTCTTCTGCAATCAAGCGGCATTCTTGCAAATATAGAAACTCAAAATGTACAATATACTCGTACACTGCTACTTACTTTATCACTAGTGAATGAATTAGTCCTTGTTTTCTGTACTATTATGAGTAGGGCTAAGAATTTTATGCCGTTACATTGCGCTTCATGCGCCTCTGACTTTAGGTACCGGTACGTAATTGCGTTGGGGTGGGGGATTTCAGTGTGTTTCGTTCAGCAGTGAACTTTAGTTGATCGGTTACATTACGACCGAATACTGCTATTCGTAACAGGCAACATTCAACGTCCTGTAAAGAAGAATAATAGCAAGATGCCGAGAACGAAATTTGTGGCTTAATTTCAAATGAGGAAATTTGTAATAATGATACAGATTTTGAGATAAATAATGCTTATGTAAGATGTTTCAAATATGCCCTCATTGTTTCTGCAGAAGTGGAACGAAATTTCTCTAGATATGAGGTTGTGTTTTCTGGCAACAGGCAATCATTCTCCTTTGAAAATTTGAAAATGTGTTTTTTTTATTCACTGCAACAATATAAGAAATGATAATATTACGTAAAGAAAAACGTAATACACTATCATATTAACATAGTGAAATAATAAGGCTGATATTTATCAATGTTATATTACGTGTATTTTCTACAGACCGAAAATAACATGTAGTCAATGATATTGTGACGAAACTGAATAGTTGGAACACCAAATTGGAAAAAATGTAGCAAACAAGATGAAAAAAATAATGGATAAACTATGTCAAATTTGTGACTTCAATTCAAATTAGGAAATTTATTAATAATGATACAGATTTTGAGATAGGTAATGCTTATATAAAATATTTCAAATATGTCCTCATTGTTTCTGCAGAAATGGAACGAAATTTTCCTAGATGTAAGGCTGTGTTTTCTAGCAACAGGTAATCATTCCCCTTTGAAAATTTGAAATGAAAAATGATGTAAAACAAAAACGTAATATACCATCATTTTAACATAGTGAAATAATAAGGCTGATATTTGTCAATGTTATATTAGGTGTATTTTCTACAGACAGAAGATAAAATGTCTTTAAAATATTGCAATTTTTCTTTAACACAGAAAATTATGTCTTTAAATTTTTCTTTAGCAGATAGTTGTGTTTCGAAGTCAAAGGAGTGCCTTTCAACCACCCAAATGCTGAAGACTAACCTTACCGTGATGATAAGCATGGGTTCAAACGAACGAAAGACACTGCGTTAAGTCGACCTGGTTGGAAGTTGGTATAGCGCTGGCCTTCTATGTCCAAGGTTGCGGGTTCGATCCCGGGCCAGGTCGATGGCATTTAAGTGTGCTTAAATGCGACAGGCTCATGTCAGTAGATTTACTGGCATGTAAAAGAACTCCTGCGGGACAAAATTCCGGCACATCCGGCGACGCTGATATAACCTCTGCAGTTGCAAGCGTCGTTAAATAAAACATAACATTTATTTTAACACACTGCGTTAACTCACCCCAACTCTGAGACGTACTCAAACTTAGAGGCGCACGAAGCGCACTGGTAGTATAATGGCATATATTTCGCAGGTCTAATTCTGATAATTTGTGAGCTTTTCCTTATGAGCAGATAATCTTGACGAAGAGGTGAACAGTAAAGGGTGAATAGGGTATATTGCATGGTTTCCCTGCGTGCATTCCTGTTCCCAGCTTACTCCGAAATTTCATTAATCTGAACAGGCCTCGGTCCCAGTATTTGTTCAGACTAGTGGGCTTCTGCTGAGTTTCCTTTCTTTCTTTCTTTCTTTCTTTCTTTCTTTCTTTCTTTCTTTCTTTCTTTCTTTCTTTCTTTCTTTCTTTCTCTTCGTTCAATATTTTTTGCTCCAGCAATATTATATACGCACCTTCACGATTATCGTCCATTTTACAGAGCTCCGTAGCTGAAAACTTCGCAGTGTTGTGGAGTATTTTCCAGCCTATTCTCTTTGGACTGATTGGCACTGAAATCGACCTGTATTTCCTTGATCTTCAGGTTGTAGGCCTGGCATTGGCATGCCTCGTCGTAGCTCTTGTCGTAAGTTCATTATTATTATTACTATTATTATTATTATTATTATTATTATTATTATTATTATATACTAGTGTGTCATAACTTCATGATCTTTGGTGATATACATGCAGAAATATATTAGTGAGTTAAATATCTATAAAAGTTGTTATTAAATCTAGTATCACAAGAGGTTTTCATTTTGTCGAGCGCGAGTTAATTTTTGCAAAGAATAAGAAAACCTTACAAGTTATTCATTAATAATATTTCACGAATAGAGTACTCAATAAATAATTAATTAAATAAAGATTATAGCGCATACTATTTACTTACATTGTACAATATTTCATCCAAATCCGTAAAAAATGAAGTTACTTATTTCCAAATAGGACTTACATAAAGTTCAGCTTGGGTCCCGACCGAGAACACGCGGATAAAACATAGTTGCATGGCCGGACAACTGGTCATTATCTATCCTTAACCTTCCGTGTATTTTTGCTCATAAACTTCCACTAATAATAACATGCATAAAGTGATAATATCTGTATTCCATAATGAATACCAGCTTAAGTTATAGAAGTTGTTAGAAGTGGTATCCGTTTACATTCACACGTTCCTGACATCTTTTCATGAAATTTGTATTCACACTCCAAAACACCCCAAAAAATAGAGTTTATAGGAATGACTCCACATTATAGACGAATTTAGAGACAATATAAGGAGGAAAACTGGAATCATTACAGAAATACGTACAAACTTTGGGTGTCAATGGCAATTTCATCAAAAGGTGGTGTACTTCGTTTTACTGTGACAACGTTTTTAGCTCCTTTTTATCATTATGGTTATTGTATTGTCTGTGTTTTATGTTTTATGAACAATTTTAGTTAAGGACGCAAATAGCCATAGTTGCTGACGTGCCCTTCTTAAACCCTCACTAACTAACTCAAAAGGTGACGAAAATGTGTGAATGGAGATGGACAACACATTGAACAACTCCCATAACACCTGTTAGTATTTACTATGGAATAAAAAGATAGTTGTATGAATGCTGTCATTAATTAAAGTTATACTGTAGTAGTAAAATACGCGGGAGGTTACGGATCGATAATTACAGCCATGCAAGTATGTCTAGTGCGCGCGTTCTAAACCGGGAGCCAAGCCGAACGTTCTGTACCACAGAAGTGTTAATTAATTAATCTAACTACGCATGAATGACAGAAAAAGAGCGGAATGATAGAAGTTTGATGTTTATATTTATTTTAAAAAATGACATTTTACAAAGTGTACGTTTAATTAAATATGCCACACAATATAGGCCCATTACTATCCTTCCCAATGAGAGGCAGTTACAGGAATTTTGAAAAATTCCCGAATTACGAAGTGCAGGTCCGTCGCTTCAACCGCCAACCTGGATGATCAGGGATATTTATTCGGGTTTCCATCCCCTAAGGGCATTGTCTTCACCATTGCTAACGAGTCATCTCTACTGGCCCCTTAATTTAAGGATTATTTACTCCCTAAAGTGAAAAAATAACCTTCTGTCCATAGTAGTGGTTGGAGATGAGAAAGGGTTAAGTTATATGGTGAGACATCTGCAAGAGAAATATCATAAGTGGGGCCTATCTATAAGCATTGGCAAATCAGGATATCTAAAAGTAGGGAAAGAAAATATGCAATAGCTGGATCTTGGAACAAGTACAATTAAGAACTGTAAATTATTTAAATATGCTATTTAGGAGTAACTCTTTCATATACAAGACAAAATAGAGATTATAGGGTAATAAAATTGCCCAAAGGAGAACTAGTAGACAGCTAAATTCGGTTCTCTGGAATTATAAAGTTACAAAAAAAAACTAAAACAATTATTTATAAAACAATAGTGGAAAGTGAATAATTGGAATAAGCGAATGGTTCCGGGATCGATACCCGACCCGGAACAATTTTTTCCCTTGAAATTAGTCAAGTCTGTCAGGGAGCTTCACCTGAAAGCCAAATTTTCATAATATATACGTCACTGTAGGTACGTTAACAAAAACCACAATTCAAGTCACACAGAGTTTGTGTGCACTCAAAGTTGGGTTTCTGGCGCCTTGTCAGCCCACTTGAGTTGTGTGGATGTAAAGGGAAAAAATTGGGCGGTGTCGGGTGTAGTTCCTGAGTAGGTCAGTCGATAGAGCATTCCTGCGCTAAGTGAATGGTCCCGGGATCGATACTCGGCCCCAGAACAATTTTTTCCCTTGAAATTATTCAAGTCTGCTTCACAGGGAACTTCACCTGAAAGCTAGATTTGCAAAATAGTGGAAAGTATTTATTCTGTACTTATGGGACTGAAACACGGGAGCTTAACCAATCAACTGGATAAGAAGAGATTGGTTCCATTTAGAGATGGAATTCTGACGGAGAAGTGTTGGTATCTCCAGGATGACCATTGTTAAAAATGAGACGATAAGACAAATAATGGAAGTAGATAGAACATTCTTGGATACCATAGAAGCTAAACGATTCCTATTAAGCGTATGATATACAAAGTATGGCAATGGTCTCCTGTACAACATAGAAAGAGGGGAAGACCAATGAAGAATTGGAAAGAAGATATCTTAGATTCCATGGATGCAAGAAGTCTTCAAGAAGGAGAGTGGAATGATAGGAAAAGATGGCTGATGGGAAGCGAGAAATGACGACAACCGTAGCAGCTCGCAACACATATAGATGAATTATTCCTCCTAATTTATTAGAAATTGACCGTAAAATAGCAGGATAATAGGATAGGTTATTTGCAGGATATCTACTATTAACTTTATTAGTTAATACAGGACCATATACTTTAATTTTTATCTTTTTTAGTTCTGCTTACACTTTACAACATATGCAAAAACAAAATAAATAATTTTAATAAAAGTAAAAAATAAATCAACAAAAATAATTTATATGCCACAAAATAAAATTTAATGTGTCCTTGGTGCTGAGAGAAATGTTGATTATTTCTAAGTGCATTCATAAGTAGATATGATGTTCTTCACTTGTGGAAAAAATTGCCAATCATCAGCTACAAAAACAAACTTTACAAAATGAAATTAACAGTATGAATTTGATTGGTTGAAATTTCAACGGAATCGTACACTTCATTGGTGAACTGGTATATTAACGAAATAAACACTACTATAACTTGTCTAAAAAAAAAACTAAGGAAGAAATATGCTTTATGTGTAGTGTAGTATTGTATGGGACAGAAACATGGACATTACAAGGAAGTGAAGAGAAACGACTAGGAGCATTTTAAATGTGGGTATGAAGAAGAATGGAACGTGTGAAATGGACAGACAGAATAAGAAATCAAGCTGTGCTAGACAGAGTGGGTGAAGAAACTGTAATGCTGAAACTGATGAAGAAGAGAAAAAGGAATTGGCTGGGCCACTGGTTAAGAAGAAACTGCCTACTGAAAGATGCACTGGAAGGAATAGGGAACGGGAGAAGAGTTCGGGGCAGAAGAAATCAGAAGATAGACAACATTAAGATTTATGGATCTTTTGTGGAGACGAAGAGGAATGCGGAGAAGAGGAAAGATTGGACAATGTTGCGTTTGCAATGGAAGACTACCCTTGGACAGAAAACTATGAATGAATACGAGTACATAGGTTTGTTGCTGTTATCGGCGTAGCTAAAGCTGTATACGTTTGCCTGCTAATTCAAAGCTGCGTTCAAATATGGGTTCGAATCCCATTTGGGCTGACTTCTTGGTAGGGTTTCCTACTAAGTTTCCTAAACTGTAAGACAAATGTAAAGTAATCTCATGACAAATTTTCGAATTGATCTAGCTCTCACCAATTTGATAATATAATTAGGGTGACCAGATTCACATCGGTAGACAAGAGGACACAAAGCCTCAAAAAGGACATTGTTCGAAAAAAGAGGACATAAAATATGTACTTAGATTTAGGCTTAGGCCTATATTATACTATACTATAGTTATAGTTTCTTACAAAATATTTACAGTACAGATTTAAAAGTATGTTATATAATAATAATCCGTGGCGCTACACTCGTGAAGGGCCTAGACCGACCAGACGGCTGCTGGCCTCACGCCCACATGTCGAAGCAGAGGTGGACGATCATCCAACCAGAATGGAGGTATCGTGTGGTTAGCACGATGATCCCCCCAGCCGTTATAGCTGGCATTCGCAACCGGATTTCGCTACCTATCGTAGCTCCCCAAGTGCATCACGATGCTGGGTGGGCACCTGTCCCATACACTGGCCGAAATTTCATGAGAAAATTTCTTCCCCCATGAGGACTCGAACTAGCGCGCATTCCGTAACGCGAGTCCTAGGCAGGATGCCTTAGACCGCGACGCCATGGCGCGGGACTGAAAGTATGTTAATATTGAAAAATAATTATGATAAATCTTATTAATAATGATTTTACAGTTAGCTACATAATGAAAGTAAAGAAACTATAAATTATTAAAGGGGACAGAAAATATCTATTTATATTTAGACTTAGGCCTATATTATACTTAAAATTATGTCAATATCTATTTTATTACAGCATACATATGATAAAACTTAATAATATAAAATATTTCACAGTTAACTACATACTAAAGTAAAGAAACTATAATTGTTAAAGGGGACAGAAAATATCTATTTAGATTTAGGCTTAGGCCTATACTTAAAATTATGTCACTATCCATTTTATTACAGCATACATATGATAAAACTTACTAATATAAAATGATTTTACAGTTAACTACATATGAAAGTAAAAAAACTATAATTATGAAATGGTACAGAAAATATCTATAGGCTTAGGCCTATATTATACTTAAAATTATGTCAATATCGATTTTATTACAGTATACTTATGATAAAACTTAATAATATATAATGATTTTACAGTTAACTGTATATGAAAGCCAAGGGAACTATAATTATTATCAAAATACATAAAAAGACGGCACAAAATGTGAATTTAATATTACTTTGTAAGCAAAGAGAGTTATGATCGTTGGCAAAGAGTACATTCCATCGATGCTGCTGTCACCTACAGGCAAATTACTTGAAAAAAGCGTCAAATCAGATAATTTCGAAATAGCAGGTATGCAAGTTACGAAAAGGAGGACATTTCTTGATTTTTTTAAATCCGTCCGGACCTCGGACAAAGGCCTAAAAAGGAGGACATGTCCGACAAAAGAGGACGTCTGGTCACCCTAAATATAATTGACTCTACATAAATTGGCACTTGATGCAACTTCATTAAATAACAGATTGAAAAAGTACCTTACGTATGAACTATATTAATTTCGGTACTACAGAACCTAATGAAAGAAATGTATTCTATATTTTTCATTCACACCATACAGTTTATTGTTTTGCTGCCGTCTGCAGGGAAGGCTGATCGTGTCCGTAGCGGCTGCAGCTGGGGGGAACCTCACTCTCAAAGAGAAGGTCTTCGTAGCATGGGCCTGGTTTCCCAAGGCTACTGTACAGGTAAAAAAAAAATATATATATATACCTACCGTATCCTTTTTATTGCTTCACATTTCGATAAGAACGTCATATGACATACTGTATCTCGATCTCCCACAAATTGTGTGTCTTTATCGTGACAAATTTTATCTGGGCCAAATTTTCACATAAAGAGCAAGAAATATAAATTCACTCCTCATGTTCCTATACATTAGAGCAGGCGTTTTCAACCAGGTGCACGCGAGCGCCATGGTGCTCTTTAAATGACATTTGATGCTCTCGGCATGCAATTAAAGAGGTGCTCGCGAGCACGAACACACCTGGGGTCCATTTTTCAATTAAAACTTCGTTGTATGAGCCAGAACAAATAGTGTTCTCATCCATCCATTATAATATAATATTATAGGCCTTATTTCATGGTGTATAATTCAGTTTGAACTAAATAAGGAAAATCAATTTTATTTTATTCAAGATCTTCAATTGATAGATCTCCAGTCCTCCTTAGCCCTGAAATATTACTGACATTCTGAGTAACATTAAAGTTCAAGGATATTATACTGATAAGTGTTTTAAACATTCATTTATTTGTTTATTTATTTTATTTGTGTATTCATATAGGCCTACTAAACCTACTCGATTTCATGGTGCTCGCTCACTTACTATTACATGTGGACGATGCTCACAATCTTCAAAATCTTGAGAACCCCTGCATAAAGTTTTGATAATTCGAGTTGGATGGGATCTAGGCTACCTCGGCATATCGAAAACTCGGATAATACTAATAATATAGTAATAAAGTAGGCCTAATGAAAGTAAAACATGTATATTACTTTTAAATATTTTGTACCTGTATAATTTATTGTTTATCTTCAGTGTAATACAACTTAGCACAAAATAGCAACCATATTTAATCATACAATATACGTTCATATCCAAAATTTATGATTCATTTAATCATTTCGTAACATATAACACAATCAATGCAATAGAACAAGTTCTTCTCTATGCTCATAGTACTTGCATTATGGTAGTTTATATGTTTTTTTTTTTTTTTCAAATATTAATTATCATTCATTCATTCATATTATATTTTGTAAAAATATGAATATTTAATAAGTCTATGTATTTAAACATGAGCTCACAACCACATTTAGATTTCCTAACAAGGTTCACTTATAAAAACCCTTCCATATGTTAGTTATTTGTGATACTCTCATTTGACAAATAATATTCATGTGCTTTATTATTTCGATTAAATATGCATAGTTAAAATTTTGACTGTAACTGTATACTTAAGTGTTTTCACTATTTTAACATTTTTAATATTTTTAACTTTGACATTAATAAACTACACTTCACAATCTTACTGCAATGTTTTTTTTTTCATAATATATATCTAATCAATGTCTGAAGATGCCATATTGCATGGCGGAAACGTTAACAATTTTAATAAATAAAATGTAAATTTATAACCTTACAATATACATTAAAATGAATCATATGATTGAATAATATTTTTCTTTTTGATTTAGCACTTGACTTATTTGAATTTTGCAAAAATGAACTCAAAAACCTGAGATGTTGATGCAGCGTCGTTAAATAACCCAATTAAAAAAAACATAACTGAATTCAAAGACGCGTCGGAAATAGATTGTTGTTTGTTAGCGGTTGGTCATTTTGTTGTTTTTTTTTTTTTATGCTTCTTCGTCACTCGGATTATACCTAGCGTCGGACTATCGACACTCTGCTGTACCTAGTCTAAAAATTTTGATTTTTTCTCAGAAACTGTTTGTTATCAACGGTTATAAATTTCTCTGTGTCTCGAAAGATAATGTCTCTAGCTAAAAATTCTGTGGGTTCGGGATCAATTCCTGCCAGGAAGTCAAGATCTATCTTCCTTCCATAGGAGTTGGACATGGTTAGAGATCCCCGAAATTTTCATGCTTGGTGGTTCGTTCGCAGTACTTATAAATATGAGAATAGAATGGGTGAAAGTGCGCTGTCCTTGAATGCAGAATGTAGATAGTCAGAGACGACGAATTCACAACGGATGAGGCACATTCTACTCACCCTCATACACCTTAATCACAATGGAAGTATCTAAACACTGGCTGGCTGGTTTTTCAAAACCTGACCGGAATAGATTCACATACGTGGGCTCATATTGACCTGTTGTCCGCACTATTTATGATGATTGTTCCATCCTGGTCGACATTCATGAGTACAGTAGGCTAGTGACAGGAAGGTAAGGTTCCATTCCCGGAAAAACACATGATCAGTCCGAGGACCTGGAGCTCTAAAGCTCTTAAATATTATATGAGCATCAAATACTCGTATCACCATCAAGATTTTACACTAGCCTATTTTGAACTATTGCATAAGATAGAGGGAGGAGTGATTTTGTTATTCATATGGGTAGAAATGATACAAAATATATACTCATTAATTTTAATAGCAATTTCAACTTAATAATTCACACAACATATACCTACCAGATTCATTACATTTTCTTCTTTATAGCCTATTTCGTACTAACATAAAATATTTTCACTGTGTTGGTGGTTTGAGATTAATGCTTAATATGCAGGGTTACCATCCTTCCGGCAAAAGGAAGACATGTCCTTTTTTTAATCATTTATCCTGTCCGGCAGGCATTTAAAAAAAATAAATGTCCGGCATTTCGCATTTCAACTAGAACTAATATGAATATTGAATACTGTGCGATATTATGCATAGAATATCTAAACAAATGGTGAAACCATATGAAATAATTTAACTGCTTTCAATAGTTGAAGCTGGAGCACTAAAAAAACATAAAATATGATGACCTATTGCCATGCATTGAATCCTTACACTCTAAAAATGTCACTATTCATGATTCTAAGCTATTTTATCAATTTTATTCGTCAATGTACAAAGATATGACAATCAAGTTAATTTGGACAAAGATTTAAGTTCAGATAAACAATGGTGCAAATTCTTCAATTACAGTAGTTCTGCGAGCACTGAAACTTTCTCAGAACTCTTAAAAATATGTCAATTCTATTTATTTATCCCAGTCACAATGGAAGTGCTGAGAGAGTATTTTCCCTAATATCTACTCAATGGACAAAAGAACGAAATCGCATGCTAAGGGAGACAGTCAGAGGTATCGTCATGGTGAAATATAATTTCAAGGACATGTCCTGTGAACAGGTCCATAGTTATTTGTTACAAGATAGAAGTTTGTCTCTTCAGGCTCTTGTTCACAAAGTGCGCTCCACCGATAAGTAGGGTACAGATGTAATACTGATCCAGCAACTAGTGAGAAAACTAAGGCGAGCCATTGTTTTATCTTTAATTTTGTTCATACCAATTTTTAAAAAGTCCTCCTTTTTTCAGCAGTGTCCTCGTATTTTAGATTCCATGTCCTCCTATAGAATTTATTCTCTTGATAACCCTGATAATATATTATTTGTCTGAAATAAATGACATGTGTAATGTCATATAAAACAAGCTTGTCATTGACATAAGACAATAGTAAGACAATAGACCAGCATGCACAGTGAATGAGTGCTTACTCCTACTGTGACCAAGACGTATGGGGATGAGTTGTCACGTCTATGGCTCATACACATAACCTGGGTTCGATTCCCACCCTGGTCGTGATAAAATTTTATCGACAAATCAGACATTGCACAGGAATACTCCCGTTTCACTCTATCATTCTACCAATACCTTCCGCTACCTCTTATTGAATAAACTTATGTAGATTTACACTCTCACATCTACAATAAACAATCTTTGACACTGATTAATAATAATTTAATAAAATATAATCACGAGCATTTCAACGACAAGTCTTGTAACTAGAGTAGTAGCGCGTGGTGCTGTACGATGTAAACAGACTACTCCCACATCAAAGACAACAAACACATACTGTACATAATTCAAATAATGGACTTAAATTAATTTAAAGAAATGGTTTGATATAAATTGTAATAAATTACGTAAAATAATATATTATTTTGTTTTATTGAGGAATTACTTGTCAATAAGTATATTACGCACAATATACTTAACTTTATTTCAATCGGTGATTATGTATGGAATTATAGGATGGGGTAGCTTATTTAAATCCAATTTTAATCCACTTTGTTTATTACAGAAGAAAATAATTAAAATATATCTTCATAAACCTATTGATTTTCCAACTCAAAAATTGTTTTTAGACTTTTAATGCTCTTAAAATAAGACTAATTTATTGTTTTCTATTAATAAAATTCATACATAAAAATCGAAATAATTTTGAATTGTATTCTCATAGTTATGAAACAAAAGGTATGAATGTTTTAAGATTCTTTGAACTAAAATGCAACACTGCTACAGTATTTAATCATAATAGTAATTTAGGCCCAAGGATATGTATAATAAATTTATATTTAAATATCCTAATCTTGTCAATTCTAATGGTTCTAGTATTAAATTTAAAAAGTTATGTGTGAATTTTATAAAAATTAAGAAATCGTAAATTTAAATTTACATATTCTTATTGCGTAGTAGACATAAGACAAATTGTGTTATATATTTCTTAATTTCAAATCAGGAATCTGCCTCTGAGCACGAGTTCTACTCTTTCAGGGACGAGCTAAAGTTTTTCTGTTTATATTATATTTTATGTTACAATTGTTAGCAAAATAAATAAATAAAAATAAATAAAAGAATGATTTCAAGAGTAGGGATGTGTTCTATATTAAAAAAAAAAAACATACCGTAGTTTTTCCTGTAAACTGTTAACTTAAAATTTTACTGTTTCACAGCACTATTGCATAATGAAATGTTTAAGTCTACATTATAGCAGTAAAATGTTAATTTGAAATTTTACTTTATCAAAGGCACTACTCTTAACATGTTTAAGCCTATATTACAATAATGTTTGATGTGAAATTTTAACTTTTACTGTTACTTTTCATAGGTACGGATTTGAATGCAATGTTTAAGCCCATATTACGATAATCTTTGTTGTGAAATTTTAACTTAGAACACTGGTACAACTGTAACACAGGTACTGTTCAGGATGAAATATTTAAGCCTATATTACAACAATCTTTTCTGCAAATTTAACTGAAAAAATACCGGTACTACAATAATATACGATACTGCCCTTGTGTACAAGTGCACTTTCCAAGAACATTTTTAAAGTGGTTGTCTTCAACTTTGTTGAAAGGAATGTTGGTATGATCATCAATTTCAAATGGTTTATATATTTTTTAATTACAATAATGTTATAAATACCGTCTTTTAGAACAGATTATGTCAGTCTTACATAAATTACACACAATTATGTCGCCACTTACACAGACATGCTGTCTTCAGAATTCCTCTACTCACTTTCGTACACTTCTTTTAGCTTTTAGGCATCTTTATTTCAACTCGTAGTGCATAATATCATAAACATTGCTAACCTGAAGTATACTGTGCTTGTTTAAGAGTGACCACGTAGTGCGCATAGGGACAGCATGTTTGCGGCAGGACAGCTAATCAGGAGGATTAAATCACAGCGAGTTTGCGTTGGTTTTGGAGGACCCGAGTGCGGTACATGAAAAACATCGTTTAAACCTAATAAATTGAAAGGGTGTCGAAAAAGTAACAGCACCACCGATACCGTAATGTTCGCTTGACGCAATAAATAACACTTAAACTGTCGATAAAAAAAAAAAGAATGTTCAAATAGTTTTATTTACATAGGAAGAAAATTTAAATATATTACGTAAACAGAGGGTCGCATTTGGCGATGGCACATTTTCTTATTCACTAGCCAATTTTGCTCAGCTGTACACAATTATTCATGTTTATGTGAACAATTGTTATATATCAGTTCCATACTGCTGCTTAAAATACAAAACTTATACAGAATATATGAACATGTAGATCGAACTGAAGAAATTACGCTTTTCTGTAACTGGACAATAAATTATTATTGATTGTTTCTACGTGGACTTCAAGCAAGCTACTCATGCTGCTATTTTAGCTTCTTTTCCCGACTATCGTATTTTACATGCTGCACATTCCATTTCGGACAAAGTATTTTCCGTAGAATTCAGAAAAATAAGGTGCTTTGTAAAGAATACTTAAACAAAGATTCCGAACTTGGCCATTGGCTTAAATATACAGGGTGTTTCAAAAATACGGGGCATAATTTCAGGTATGTATTTCCCACATGTAGACAATGAAAATAGTTCATTACAACATGTGTCCGGAAATGCTTCATTTCCGAGTTATGACCTTCACAACATTGAAATTCACCGGAACGTTTTTCTTTCCGCAGGTCGTTGTCATTACAGAAGATGTTCAAAATGTCCACCTCCTGCCTGAATACAGACCTCACATCGATGTCTCATTGACCTGCGAACACGATCCCAAACTCCAGGAGTATTGCATATGTCCTCAGAACATGCCACAATTCGACAGACAATTCTCCAGACAGTCGTATGAGGAACACTGACTTGCAACGCTACCCTTCGTGTGCTGATAGACGGTGTCATGTTCACAGCCTCCAGAATCTCCTCCTGTACTTCTGGAGTTGTAGATCTTGGTCGTCCCCTTCCCAAACCAGGAGAGTTAAATTTTCCATACTCGCACAGACGGTAATGGAGACGTGCAAATGTCTTCCGATCTGGACATTCAGCGTATTCCGAATCTCACCGGTCCGGTGGCATCAATGACGTCACGTTGCAACGAAAATAAGGAACAAAACTGCTGGAAGAATCGATGCTGTCATGGCGACTGTGTAAGTGGTTATCTGTGCTACGCTAGCAAAATTTTGCGAAATTTCCGTACTGCCATCTCGTTCAAATAAAAGAGATCATAAACAACTTATTTCTTGAACCGGTAGTAATAACTGGTCCGTTGACATGTTCGCTCATAAGCTATTAACATATTGTTTTTACGTTGTGCTCATTACAAACAATACAGCAGAACACACCGCCATGACACAACAGTGCACGATGTCATTCGTCTGCTAATTCCCGCCCTATACAAGAACCAATCAGATTCACTGATGGCGGCTAATGGAGACTACCACCACCTCTGCAAGTTGATGGCACCGGTGCGACACCGGTGGAGCATCAATGACGTCATCGGTGGAATTCGGAACACCGTAATGCCATCGGATTGCTCACCGGTGAGATTCGGAATACGCTCATTGTCGCTGTGGGTACCTCTCCTAGTAGAAACGACGAGCCAGCGCAGCATTGCCGTCCGCCTTACCGTACATGAAGGGTATCTCTGCCAGCTCTTGATTTGAATACATGTCGCACAGTCTAACGCCTACACAACACTGAATGTAACCTTCGCCTCGGAATGAACTGTCAGAGTGCCCTCTTAATGTCTCCTTTGACGGCAACGACCTGCGGAAAGAAAAACGTTCCGGTGAATTTCAATGTTGTGAAGGCCATAACTCGGAAATAAAGATTTCCGGACACATGTTGTAATGAACTACTTTGATTGTCTACATGTGGGAAATACATACCTGAAATTATGCCCCGTATTTTTTAAACATCCTGTATATATATATATATATATATATATATATATATATATATTGGACTATGTTTCCTTCCATCTTCAGAAGTAGGTGATGCTTTCGCGGATCTTACGTCAATCGCCCCAACAATCCTCTCTGGGCGGCTGAACCATCTGATGGCCCACGAACAACAAATGGACTTGAATCCTTTCATCCATTCTACAATTCTCAATTTTATTCGCCACATCCCAACATTTACAAGACTATCAATGTTCTACTGAAAATCCACACAGTTGCCCGAACCAAGATAAACTCTGTAAATTCTGGACAATATAACATGAGGAAAAAAAGTACGACCGAAAAAAATTAATTTCATCGTGTCCCTATGAGAGGAATATCAGAATGGAGATTTTGGACTCTTGCAACACATTAAAGTGTTAGGGATGAAATTCCATGCAACAAAGTTGTAGATTTTTATGAACATCAAACGAGGTGGCATTATTGTCACTGAAGTATAGCCATATTTTTAACCAAACCGTGGACAGTCCTAAGCCTGTAAAAATTGGGAAGAAAAATGTGGCCATGTGTTATAACAAGAATTTACACACCCCCTAAGTCAGTCACCACGTGTTGCTGAGTCTTGCCGCAAACATGCCCTTGAAACTAGCAGAACCATGCTGCAAACGAGTTGCCTTTTGCGACGCAAAAAATAATTACGTTTCTAGAAAATTACCGCAAACTTGCTTCCCGGTGCGCATTATGTTTGTGAGCAGGGTGTCTACTGAAGGATATGTGACGTAATGTAGGCCTACATGTCATGCACAGTTATACTCATTCCAATGTTGTGGTACTAAGAAAATGGTCTTTACTTATGACATAGGGCTAAAGTCACTAATCTAAAGGGGCCGGTTTTGCAGTCGTGCAATACCCGGGCGACGTCTCTCTGAAACCATGAAAACGAGAAAACTTAAAAAAAAAAACCTGCTGCTCCAAGTTGTTTAGGACCGTCTACCTCATATTATTTTCAGTAAATTTTCACGCAAATTTTCCCCACACTAAGATTGAAAATATAATGAATTGAATTTAGTTGTAGCGGGAAAGAGATGTAATCTGGTTTTTTGTATTTATTAGTAGTACAGTACATAGTCTAACCAGTGCTCACAGACAAGACATTTCATGTGGTCATTCTTTTGTCGCAGGCGGCCATCGCACCTGTGGCGCTTGACATTGCGCGGCAAGTGGGGTCGCACGAGGACGAAGTGTACGCCAGCAAGGTGCTGATTGTGGCAGTGTTGGCAATACTGGTCACCGCACCCCTCGGTGCCATACTCATCACCCTATTGGGGCCAAGACTGCTGGAGCGGGAACCTATTCCCGAAGGAAACTCAATCATGGTCGAAAACCTGGACAGACTCAATGATTCTATAGAGTCCTGATAGAGACCGCCGATATTCTGGAATTTCCCACATGAATCCATGCACTCCATTCAAACGACCTTCAAGATTACAGTCTTTGTGTGGTTGTAGGTTGTATAACGTAGGCGATACAATTGCCGGAACTAACGAGGTTCTATCATCAGCATAGGACTTGCATTATTTCTAAAAATCCTTGCTTTGTTCGTCTCTAATCGACAGTTGTCGATAGGGTTTCCAATATAATATCGGATCTAAGTCCGACAACTGCATTCGTTTCCTATAGTATAATGGTATAAAGGAAATAATAAATTTAGTACTTCAATCATATACGAAGAGCACAGAAAAAGAACGTGCTTTGTCCACTTTATCAAATTTTTCAGGAGAGCAATTTCAAAGTTTGAAACCGAATTCCATGGATACTAACGGAAATATTAATGAACACTTAAGTCAGTATGAAAGAACAGGTTATCTGAATGAATTTGAATTTAAGTTTGCATCCATATTTTTTTTAAATTGTAGTTTTATTGACATTTACGTAAAGTAATGTCATAAGTTACAGGGAAAAAACGTGCTTCTTATGTACGGAGGAATTAATTTTAGATTAAATATTACAAGTAAAGCTGTTTTCTTCCGGAAAAGTGTTTGTATGTCTGTTTGTGCGTATTGTGTGTATAGAAATTTTGAATTAACATTCAGAATTTCAAAATCACGGGATTGACAAACCTTTAAATGATAACATAACGTCAAACATTTTCACTTTCCTTTTTTAACTTTTTCTGTAATGAAGTGGAGTGGGGCATAATAATAATAATAATAATAATAATAATAATAATAATAATAATAATAATAATAATAATAATAATAAAGATCACTTTTGTCACAAAATGCGCAGGGCCTCATAAGAATAAAACAAGATCAATTCTGTCCCAAAACACACAAGGTATAATAATAATAAACATCACTTTTGGCTCAAAATACACATGAACTAATAATAATAAAAATCACTTTTGTCCCAAAATGCACAAAGCCTAATAATAATAATAATAATAATAATAATAATAATAATAATAATAATAATAATAATAATAATAAAGGTCACTTTTGTGCAATTTTGCCCCAAAATGCACAGGACATAATAATAATAATAATAATAATAATAATAATAATAATAATAATAATAATAATAATAATAATAATGCTCACTTTTGACTCAAAATGCACAGAGCCTAATAATAATAATAATAATAATAATAATAATAATAATAATAATAATAATAACAATGATCACTTTTGTTCCAAACTGCACAGGACCTAATAACAATAAAAATCACTTTTGACCCAAAATGCACAGCCCAGTCTAGTGTGGAAGGTTTGTGTAAAACACTCTGTCTTCGTGTCCACGAAATTCCTTCAAAATCTGGAGGTCCTAATACTTTTCCTTCGATATTACCAGAGAAGTTTCTTTGTTAGAAATAATGTTACCGATATTTAAATTATTAGCGGATATAAAATAAATTATTCAAAATAATTTGTGTTTTGCCTCTGTAAGCAGGACATGGGTATTCTTCAGATTGCTGCTCTCGAAATCTCAGTGAAGCTCTCACCACCGATGAAATCCTGGTTCCATTACACATATCACGATGTTGAATGAGGTGAGGGTGTTCTTTTGTGATGATTACCCCTCTAATGGGCCTTGTAAGAAATGAATATTTCTTCAAATATTTCTTCTGCAGAAATGACTCCCAACTTCCCATCATATCTTGATTGAACACCACAACATCAAAAGGCGTAGGTTTACTTCGAGCTTGTACCATGATCCGCACCCAACCCATTGGAAGTTCTGCTACTGCTTTTGTATTAGTTAGTCCTATATTTTATTACATTCCATAAACGAATGTTTCATTCTGTTCAGAAGTTTCAATTCGTTCACAAGATAATTAAGATACTTCAGAACAATATAATTCTTGCTCTGGCCTGAACATGAATTCCAAAAATTTTCAAGATATCCGCTTTGTTGTCCATTATTCCTGTCACAAAGTGATTTAAAAAGGATACGACTTCATTGGCTCCTTTTCTACCATTATCTTCAGTACAACTAAAAAACATTGAAGTTTCATCTGAAATAATACTAATAGCCATCATTGATACTAATGTACGGTAAGCATACATATTTTCGTAGTCCATGAAAATTGCTTCTGTTTCTTCAAACTTCCGATTTCTTAAACGACCATTCCTCTTTCTGGTATAAAATATTTCAACTTTGAGTTTATGGACCTTGTTGTTAGAGGTGATCTTATTAATTTATTCCAAAACTTGTTTCTTTATGTTGCCATCTAAATTATTTTCAGTCAGTCTTGCATTCAGCACTTCCATCTCAGCTGTGTACTTATCATATGCATGTATCACTCCTTGGATATCCAAATGCTATATTGAATTTGGTGTTGAACATTATTCTGTATGTTTCATATGAAATTATTAAATTTTGGTATTTTTTCTTGAACATTTCATACATCTTTTTCACTGATAGTTCTTCTGGGAGATACAATTTATTGGCGCTTCCATTGCTGTAATGACTGATCGCTTTCGATAAACTGGAATTATTGCAATGAGCCCAGTCATATGTAATGATTGTTGATTCCAGTCTTCTAAATCATTAAATTGCCTTATAATACTTGATCTTTCTTCAGTATTTACTTCCTCGAAACACTTTAACTAACAGTTGCAGTCTTCTCCTACTTCATGTGATTGAACCCTTAATTTCTTCATGACTGCAGTCATTCTCCCTCGTACTTTCTTTTCCTTAACACTGTTAGAAGTCGAAGGTCTCTGAGTTCCATCCTCAGATGAAGTGCTCAACATTCAATAATATAATAATATTAATAATAATATTAAAATTTAAGTGACAAATTTACAACACTTATACTTCTAAACTGAATTTCTCAAACTAAAAAGATTTATACTTGTACATAAAGTTTATGCAGCAAGAACGAATTTTCTCATTATAACAATAATGAAAAACAATGGAATATTATTTTTACCCCAATTCCCTTCTTCCTGCTATAACATGCATGCCAATCCGTAAGGAAACTAAAAATTAAATCACAGAGACAGTGGACAGAGCACATTATTTCCCTGTAGTGAGAGGACTTAGCACATTCTTTCCCTGTACGCCAAATCTAAAATCTCTTGTAGCACTTCGACTATTCACATTATCACATTGGTCGATTAATAACTTTAAACTACATGGAATCCTGCATCTCATAGCATGCATAACTCATTTTTGAAAAAAAGTGGACAAAGCACGTTCTTTTCCTGTGCTCTTCAACACGATAAAAAAACTTAATAATTCAATTGTTTTTCTCATGTAACATCCCATCTGCTAACGATAAATTGGCAACACGATCTCTGAGATGTTTCGTAAAAGTTACTCTTCTGGACCACATAAATTGTATGACACATTTTACATTAGCTATATAATTTTTCTGTTACTATTATTATTATTATTATTATTATTATTATTTTATTTTATTTTTTAACGTATACCTCCCTAAACATTTCTTTAATGTTCCTACTTTAAAAATATACTTTCAATCTCGCACCACAATGCAATATGGCAACAGGCCCTCGACAAATGGCAACGATAAGTTGTTTCCAATGTGTTCACGTCAATATAAGTGTAATGTTGACCGTTATTATGGTATCCAGTAGTTTTAATGTAGGTTGAATATTATAACATGTACAAACATTAGATCGATGTCATCGGTTGCTGCAGTATCTAGTCTCCTCTTCCCCTTTTCCTGCATCAAAATCAATAAACTTGTGATGCTCCCTCTCATATTTTCAGTTGTATGTTTTCACGATGTCGAACATCTAACAAGCAAACATTCTGTTGGGGGCAGATAAAAAAGTTATTTTTTTTTCTTCCACCATGTTAGTTATGTCAAAAGAAGTGCTTATAAAAATTTTGGCCACTCGACCGCAATTACGAGGCCGTCCAGAAAGTGGCAGTTTACAGAAAAAAACACAATTGTATGGAAAGAGTCATTGAAACAGACGCAACAATTGTTGCGCTATTTGTCAACATATCCTCCACTGCAATTGAGACATTTGTCATACCACGGGATTAATTTTTGTATCCTTGTGTCACAGAAGTCTGCCGCCTGGGTTCGGAACCGGCTTTTGACAGCCGTCTGCACCTCTTTGTCGATCCCATGATATGACAAATGTCTCCATTCCGTTGGGTAATATGTTGAAAAATAGCTCAACAATTATTACTGTGTATGATCCAATAAATGTTTCCAATGAAATTGTGTTTTATTTCTGTTAACGGCCCCTGGCGAACTTATTTTTTACGGCCCTCGTAATTGCGATCGAATGGCCAAAATTTGCATAAGCATTTCATTTGATATTATTAACATGATGGATCGAAAAGTATTAGGAATAAATGTGAATAAGGAACAAAAAAAAGTTTCCTTCCCAGGCAGGATTCGAACCACGAAAGTCTTGGTTACCAGTCTATCGTGCTCTGGAGTGAACAAGGCTCTGAAATCAGCTACAAGGGTCGGTCCGGTTTCCTTTTTTTGCCACTACTGTACAATAATATATTCTGCGCTTCTAGGGTTGGATTAAATAGGCATTTACACATTATAAACACACTTAGCAGGACGAAAAAAAAAAACACAATTATTATCAGTGTCTATATTTTTGACAATTGTAATACAAGAAACTTTAGCCATTAGTGGTTTGTAAAGCATAATTTATTAATCTGATTTTTATATGGTATTTGAAGAAAAAAATATTTCAGTAATTTCGGAACAACAGAAACGAACAAGTATTTCATTTTACGTAATAGGTACTAATTATTTTAAAGTAATAGACCCTACTCTTTCATTGTTCGTCACGCATTATTATTTGTTGGGATCATTGGTACACCAATGTTGAAGAAAATATTATGCTCCCAATTAATTACATGCAGTAGAACATTGTGAATTTTTACACTGAAATCATTTCCTTGCTGTATGTCAATATAAATTAAAATTAATATTAATAAATGATATAAATTAAGCTTAGAATTTAAATTCGCATATAGTTTACTTGGAAAACATTGAGAGCAAGTATCGTTACTGAAAGAAATTAAAAGTGTAGTTCACAAGCTGTGATGCGACGATATTCTCTTTATATCAGGTTTAAAGATTTATTAATGTAAGTATATTAACATAATATAGTGACGTGAGATGGAAAATTTGCCATTATATATATTTCCAGAAAATTTTTCCGCCTTGCAAATAGTTGCTATCTTCGCTCCTTACAACCTCAAGAGCCTCACATGTATTCCTCACCATGTTCTCATCACTTACCAGCTTATGAAATGAAAGAGACGAGCGCCCATGTGTTGCGCGAAAACTGTGAGAAGGATGCGAGATTGTTTGTGAGGAGGAAAGTTAATCCTTTCCTCCTTTACTGCAGTTAACACACACAGACAATAGCGCACTAGCGGACAGAGAAAGATTCAGAGTTTTAACGCAAGTAAATGAACGGGAAGGGAGGAGATCCTCCTCTGATTCTGCGCATAGGCGGGAAATAGTGCAGCAGACAAAAACCGACTGGTCGTGCAGCAAGCAAGCTCGCTACCGCTACCATCTAGCGATGTTGCATTCAACCAGATTATAACATGTAAGAGGCATAATAAAAACAAATATTAACGCAGAGCTATGCAAGATAGTACCGTATATAAACTATATTTTAATTATAAATCAAATATTATTCATTGCACTTTATATAGGCTTCTATTCATGGTTTGAAACTTTTGAGGATATTATTTTGAAAGTTAAAGTCGAGTTTATAATATGAAACAAAGGGTATGTAGTTCTATGTTAGTCACGCAGACATTTTTTGTCTCTGAAATTCACTTCCATTCATTGTCTACTAGACAGGGCAACAGTCAAGTATCAGTTTTGTACAAATATATTTTAAATTGAAAGTACTCCAAACTACATTATTTTTAACATAAAAAAATTAATCGGCCACCGGCAGCTCACTTAAACCTTAAATGCTCAAACTATATTTTAACAATAATGGAGTCGCCCTCGGTAGCGCAGTTGGTATAGCACTGGCCTTCTATGCTCGAGGTTGCGGTTTCGATCCCGGCCGAGGTCGATGGCATTTGAGTGTGTTTAATGTGACAGGCTCATGTCAGTAGATTTACTGACATGTAAAAGAACTGCTGCGAGACAAAAATTCCGACACACCGGCGACGCTGATATGACCTCTGCAGTTGCGAGCGTCGTTAAATAAACCATATTTATTTAACAATAATGGCAGTATAACTTTACAGGAACTAACATTCTTCAAAACCATGTGATACTGAACTTGTAAAATGTACATGTGGCAACACAGACCATGTAGATGAGTGCATTATTCTCGCTTTCCTAACAGATTGTTTCCTATTTCCACTTCCGTAAAACGGTTCCGATTACGTGTTAGTAGCTAGTCTCTTCCAACACGTGTGCTGTAATGTACGCGAAAAATGCTGCGAGGTTGTTAATTCCCTTGTAATTGTTCATTTGTGCAATTATTCAACAATGAATGGAAGTGAAATAGTACATTATGCAACGAGCCTATAATGATAGTAATTAAGAAGCGAGTATGGATGTTTATGAAACGAGCGCAAGCGAGTTTCATAATTTTCATACGAGCTTCTTAATTACCATTATAGGCGAGTTTCATACGACTTTTTATGCTCGACCATATTTCTAACTTGAAATTACAGTATTCAGATGTATACATTTTATTTGTATCTGACAAGATCGGAAGTGACCTTGTTCTTGGTCGTGAATTGTGAGATGTGCGCAGACGCGAAATTATTGATTTTTTCCGAGGAACAACAATGTCATTGAGCTTGTGTAATCCGTTAAACTTGGTATAACTTTGATTATTGAATTCGACATAGAAAAACGAGATGACAAATTGAATTTATTTGAATATTATTTACAATTAACGCTAATTATTATAGTAACAGAACATAACCTTCTGCGACAATATTGGATTTCCATCCTCCGTGACTTTTCGCTAATTCTCTTTCGATTGCATATCCGAGAATAATCGATACTTGCGGTTTTATAACGGTACAAAGCTGACTCGTTATTGGCTGAACACCTGTAAGCTGAGTTGTCATTGGCTGAAAACACCTGAACTTTAATGAGTAGGTGTACTTTAATGACATGCATTAAAGGACTGCTACCAGGTGTATAATTACTACATTTCGGCATGGTCGAGCATAAACATTATTATATTTCGGACAATTTAGGAAACTCAGTTTACAAGAACAAGTTATTGCTATACAAAAGGGAAGGCAAACCCCAACACTACCTGGTCTTACATGTATGCATGTAGGCTAATTTACAGCATGTTTCATTCAAGAAGGTGTCATTTTGTGCTGTTAACTTCTTTCCTCCTCCTAAGAAATATGCCGGAGCCGCCACTGAGTTATACGTCTGAAACGGTTTTGTAAAGTAGATATTCTGCAGGATTAGTTTAGACTGTACGGTTTAGTGCTAGAGTGCAATACCACTTATTTAGTGACATGCATGATATAAGCAAGGCTGATGTTTATTGATCAATGCTATTAGTATTGGAACCGAATTGTTTTTAAATGGATTAGGCTATGTTGGTCAAAAAATTATAACTTATAATATAATTATATTGTCAGGTCTTTTTAGATCGGTGACATTCCTGTAGGCACCAACGTAGCGGAGACTCTAGCGATGTGCAATCGTGCTCCGAGACAGCGCTTGATGTGGGCTGATTACCTGGTGGATTTTTTTTTTTTTTTTTAGAATATATCCCTAACTCTAATAAGAGGATATTTAATATCACTTGCAAGTTTCACGCTGTAAGTAATTATATGTCATTTATTTTTCACAAATTTATATAAAGAAACTAACAAATCTCATTTTGTAATCATTTTTTAAATTACACTGCATGACAAGAAATCGTTTGTATTAATTTGTTCATGATTTCTAAATTATATTTGCTCGCTGAACACAATTCTACTACTGTTCTTTTTCAAATGTCGTTATTTAAAAACATTCCGTATTTTTACTTTTTAAACAGATACCACACTTCTCTACTTAGCTACATTACCAGCTGCT
Source organism: Periplaneta americana (assembly GCF_040183065.1). Lineage (NCBI taxonomy): Eukaryota > Metazoa > Arthropoda > Insecta > Blattodea > Blattidae > Periplaneta > Periplaneta americana. Next base: position 104,374,348 of record NC_091119.1, on the reverse strand, counting down.
AAATGTCACCTAAATGCAACCTTGTCCAGAGCAGTGTATATTAGAGAGTACCGCATTCTCGACGGCGGCAGCCATATTTACTCCTTGCTCGGCACAGAAGCGTAAGCAGTAATGCTAGAACGATGGTGATTAAAGGCGATATCATACATGTTGTTGTAGTTTATTGAACACAGGAGACAAGAATTAATAAACATTATTGTCATAGCGAATGACTCATGAGAGATAACACTTTATTATTTATGTTATGTCCATTTCAATAGGAATAACATCAACAATTTTCTAGTGCAATTCTCACACCAATATTTCGACCGCCACATTTAGCAAATTGTTGTCGTGCATTTGCTATAACAGACAGTTTTCTTAACAATAAATATAGTCTAGTCCTAAAATAGTGATAAGACTTTTTCAAATGTATTATAACGAATTGAGAAAGTATGAGTTGAAGTGTTAATGAATAAAGACTTCAAATCCTTTAGTGTCAAAACATTTTCTACCAACGTTTCACATTTTTCTGCATTTAGAATTATATCAAACACGAATTTATAAGGGTATATGTGACATTTCCATGTACGCCTTGAGAGTCACTAATATGCTAATAAAATTTATAGATTCATCCCTGTTATCAGTTATTAGATATGAAATACAGTTGTCACAAATATTATATAACTTATTTTGTTTTATTTTGAACAAAACTGATCCCAACAAACAGTAAAGGGCTTGTTGTTCACTCAAGTCAATATTTCCATTTTCAGTTAAATTAAAATTTAGCCTATCAATTTCTTTTGCTCAGATTCATCTTCACTAGACCTTTCTGTTTCGGGTTTACTTACATCTGTACCTACCTAGAAACTCAACTAATTGTTCAGAATCGCAAACTTCCCCAAAGATCTTTTTCCCTCCGGCTTCCCAACTGACACTCTATATGGATTTCTGGATTCGTCCATACGTGCTACATGCCCTGCTCATCTCAAACGTCTGGATTTAATGTTCCTAATTATGTCAGGTGAAGAATACAATGCGTGCAGTTCTGCGTTGTGTAACTTTCTCCAATTTCCTGTAACTTCATCCCTCTCAGCCCCAAATATTTTCCTAAGAACCTTATTCTCAAGCACTCTTAATGTCTGTTCCTCTCTCAAAGTGAGAGTTCAAGTTTGACAACCTTACATAACAACCGGTAATATAACTGTTTTATAAATTCTAATTTTCAGATTTATTTATAGCAGACAAGATGACAAAATCTTCTCAGCCGAATAATAACAGGCATTTCTCATATTTATTCTGTGTTTAATTTCCTCCCGAGTGTCATTTATATTTGTTACTGTTGCTCCAAGATATATTAATTTTTCTACCTCTTTGAAGGATAAATTCATAATTTTTATATTTCCATTTCATATAATATTCTGGTCACGAGACATAATCATATACTTTGTCTTTTCGGGATTTACTTCCAAACCTATCGCTTTACTTGCTTCAGTAAAGTTCCCGTGTTTTCCCTAATAGTTTGTGTATTTTCTCCTAATATATTCATGTCACCCGCATAGACAATAAGCTGTAATGCTAATTCAGTACAACAGCAATTGATTACACATTGATTAACTGCACAACAACACGGCATTCTTCATGATAACGATGGAAAATCACACTAGAAACCTCTGTTCCTACGCAAGACTTATGGTGTACTGAGTCTCCGCAGGAGTAAATATGGCCGCCGCGTCGGCATTTGTCGGATCAAAAGAATGCGGTACTCTCCAATATACACTGCTCTGATCTTGTCCAAGGTCCGTCGATAGGTCAGATCTTTGCACGCTGCCATGTTTGCGTCATCTGCTCGATTTTTTTACCTTGCGCTATGATTGGGTTATGGTAGGAATTTGTGTTTAAATTTATATATTTCATAAGATAAATTTCCAAAATGCCTGGGTGTGCTAACCCACATGGAGTTTGGATTAAGCCGCCAATATTTTCAACAAAAATATAAAAATAGGAATAAAGAAGGCCAAAAGGGCAAAGTCAAATACAGCCTATAGCCTAGTAATTAACTTCAGTAATTGATTGGGTTGTTCGAAGTCAGATATTAATAGCATTGGTTAGCAATGTTGTTAAGTAATATAAAGTAAATTAGATTATTTAAATTAATAGAACTTATTTAGATTTCCAGGAAACTTATGAAAAATAATTTCAAAATACAGTAATGCAAACAATACCTTTTATTCAAGATCTATTCCTATTCACAAATAAAGTAACCACACAAGCAGAAAATTTTATTTTATTACAGATATTTGAAATAAAGCAAAAACTATTTCGTGCCTTTAGTTTTTAAAGTACCTAAGTACGGTACACATTTGGTAGATTAATTACAGAAATAGATTTACCCTGGACCGAGGAAAAGAGTGCTTTCCTGCGTAGTACATTATAATGGTGGTACCATTGGGTTACGTTATGATTTCATGTGAAAATGCCAGAGAAAATCAGTGGATGGATTTAGAGTGGTGTGCTACAATTTTGAGATTATTTTTAACGACTTAAGTAGGTTTTTTTCTCCCGTTTGTCGTGTGTAGCAGGATCGAAAATGCATCATATTTTCAATTACAATCAATTAATATTATTTATTGAATATCCTCTTCATTTTAATTGTTGTATTTTTTAAAGTAGAAGAGTCTGATATATTGAGGCACCTGCCTCTACTCGGAATTTCCTTAAGTAGGACTGGGGTAAACCGTCGAAAACCCAGGCAGGTTGGCCAGTCCGGAATTTAAACACGGGACACTTTGAATAAGAGTCTCAAGTAGGGTTACCAGATATTAAAAATATCAAAGCGGTACAGCTGATATTCAGGCGGCTTAATAATGATGTATTAATTCAGTGTATGTATAGTCTTCAGTGTACTTTGAGATTAGGGTTGCCAGAGTCCCGATACGGAGGACATTCCCATTTTCAGAAAGTTTTCAATCATTCGGTGGGTTGGTGGTTGAATGGATGTGTGAGTGGGTATATGAGTAGGTAGACAGATGGTTAAATGGGAAGATAGATTGATAGATACGGATCGAGTATTTAGTCCTGACAGCTTAGCGACACGAAAGAAGGGAAGTAATAGAGTAGTGGGGAGAGTTCCGAAGTAGAGATAAGGGCGAGCGGTCGATAAAGGAATGCTGTACAGCTTAACTGTACTGGAAAAACAACGCTATACCGCATGCGTGACATCCGATCGCTCTGACTGCAGGCAACAAACTAACCTGAACATCCCTTGGCGTAACTTAATGGACTCGCCTGACCCAAGCGCAGATTGCCGGCGACTGTCAGGACTAAATAATCGTACTGTACGTGGACAGATTGGTAGGTTGGTGGTGTGATGAACAGATAGGTTGGTGGATGGGAAGTTAGTTGCGTAGATACAGTAGGTGGATATGTTGAAAGATCAAGGGATCTAAATGTGGATCAACAGGTGAACAGTTAGACAGACAGTTAATTGGTGGGTTATTAAATGTATAGATGACGGACAGATGAATTGTCTGACGGACGGATAGACTTTACTGTTTATCTACCAAGCTAAAAACCTGTCCGTCCATCCATCCGTCAGATAATTCACGGATAATGGCTGCACGAATGGATGGAAGGATATCAATAGAGTGCAGCAGATCAATACTTAATGGACAAAATTCTTGTCTTGAAAAAACGAAACATTAAAACCATTTTCAAAATTAAACCACGCGAATATTGCAAACGTCCATCCAAAGAGCAAAAGATTCTAACAGTTCCGTCCACAATTATCTTCGAATGTATCCAATATGCTTTCATACATAAAAATTTAGCCATGCGAAATTCTCATTATCATTCTTATGATACTCGAAACAACAATCCTCTCCAAGCATACTACTAATTTTTTTTTAGTCATCTCCCATTTGTCTATGTTCCAAAATCTTTCATCCGCTTCTGACCAACAGCTGCAATCAGGAAACGGAAAATTCTTTTCGAAACTCTCTGAAGCATTTCCTTATAAACCATCGTTTCTGTAAGTTGTACGGGTACTTCTCCAGAAACGATGTACAAACGGCCAACTAATGTAGGTACTCCAAAATCAGCATACATTGTTTTCACATAGGTTTTTATCATAGTCCTTGTCTCTATATCTCCTGCTCTGCTATATGCCTCGATTTATATTTGCTCTGCTCTGTTACTAGTTCGGTGAATTATTGTAAATTTTAGTTAGTTGTAATTTGCTATTTATGAGTAATTAAACATTCATTTTTACTGTAGATGTTAAATTCAGCTAGCTTGTAATTTGCTATTTAATTAAAAAAAATAATTTACACGCTTAGCTTGTGATTTGTGATTTCCTATTAGATTACAAATTCATTTGTATTATTGTTAATTTTAGTTAGGTTGCGATTTACTCTAAAAATGTATTTGTACTGTTATCGTTAATTTTATTTAGCCTGTGATTTGTTACTTTAAACATTCAACTATATACTACTGTTGTTAATTGTACTTAGGTTTAAATTTGCTATTTATTGAACATTAATTTGTGCCTATTCTATTTTGTTTCTAATTACGATTTATCAATGGAAAATAAACTACTACTACCACTACTAGGCCTACTATATATATATAAATCCCGTAAGGGTAGCTGCCCTTCAGTAAGGGTTGCCAAAAGACACAACATAGTAAACAAATAAAAATAAAAATAAACATTTTTGTTATGATTATTATTTTCGAATGGAAACTACCCTTGAGAAAATACGTTTATTCAATAATTATTAGTAATCGGATAGAATATAAAAAAAATTAGGTGTACAGGTGATTACGTAAAATCTGAACAGAATATTTCATTACATCTACAGAAATAATTTTCAAAATTTTTAAAGGAATTCCAAAAGACTTAAAACATTCAACTGAGAATTTTGGAATTGTTCCCCTTGCTTCGAACAATAATCCAAATACTTCAATCTGTCCTTGTTTATGATAATAATCTCTAAAGAATACAATTATAGGGTCATAGACGGTCTTCTTTTCTTCATGTACTGCTATGGGTTGTTCAACTGCAGTTCCAAAGCGCACGGTGGGATTGATGATAATAAATTGCTGTGTCATTTCCTCTATCAATGGCAATGATGTCAACTCGCAGAGAACTTCCACCTTTTGCAAGGCAGTGGACTTCTTGGTGAACTTCGTAGAAGGAAGGAAGACTTTTAGCAATAAGTCCTCGTATTGCATGGAGTCTAGTATTCCGGATGAGAGTCCCATGTTGACAGAAACCCAAGATGTGGGGTAAGGTTTCTATCTGAGTGTAATGTCTACTACTACTACTAGTGCTACTGCTACTGCTACTAACACTAACATGAATTTGTAAGTAGACACATTTGTATAGATAGGAAATGAGCTGAAGGGGCAATTAGAGAGTATACGGTCCTTTGATTGATTATATAGAGTAATAATAATAATAATAATCATAATAATAATAATAAGAAGAAGAAGAAGAATCCGTGGCGCTACAGTCCTTTTAAAGACCAGACCGACTAGCCGGCTGCTGGCGTCACGTCTACATGCCGAAGCAAAGGTGGACGATCATCCAACCAGAATAGAGGTATGGTGTGCTTAGCACGATGATCACTCAGTCGATACAGCTAGCTTTGGTAACCGGTTTTCGCTACCAAATACATCACAATGCCGGGTGGGCATCGATCCCATACACTGGCCGAAATTTCAGGAGAAAATTTCTTTCCCCATGGGGACTCGAACCAGCGCGCACTCTGTAACGCGAGCCCTAGGCAGGATGCCTTAAACCACGACGCCACGACGCGGGGCGCATTGATCGATTGGTTGATTAGTCGAATTATTTTAATTATTAATTATTACTTTACTGTTTCCAAAATATTTATAACATTTTATTTATATGTATATAGTCTTCCATATTAAATGTTCGCAAAATGAAAACGGTTAATGTATTTATAATATGTTTTCATTAATAAGTCCTAAGAGCATGATGTGATAAGGCTAAAGAATATAAGAGAAGAGAAAGCAAAGTGGATGGGGGAGGATATAAAGTCGAAAGGAGAAGGGAAAGGAATGTGCAGGATTTTACTAAGTGAAATATCTACAAAACTGTAGAGATTCATGATGCAATTTTGATAGCACTGTAATGTGCAACATATTTAAATGTTCCGCTACACGAAGGAAGGGGAAGAATCTATGATACTATAATTTACGGAAAAGTACGAAATTATGCAAACGCTTACGTTATGTATTACTGTTTCATTAATCATATTAATAATTGGTACTATTTCATTTGCCATTTTGTTGAATTCTATTTAATTACGGAAGATCTAATTCGGTTATCGATTTTTAGTTCGAGGCTTCGCAGAACTATACAAAGACTAACATTAAATTTTTATTACCTGGAATAACAAAGAAATGAATTAGAACTGAAAATTATTTAATCTACCAGTAAGTAATACAAAATCTATACATAACAAAATAAGTTATTGTTATTCTAATTATTAAAATCGTACTTAATGCATCGAGCCACATAGACAGATGGAGAGGGTTAATATTTCCGACTCGAACGCCATCTGCGAGGAAAGTTTCAGGATTCGAGCACCTGTGTCTTCAAGTAATCAGTTATTGCTGCTAGTGCCATCGCCCAGAGAAGACTATTTGCCCGTCTTGTCTACTTGCGGCGACTCCGTTCGTAAGACGTGGCTTTGTTCGAAAGCTTATTATAATTTTTCTAGAAATATCAAAATAATTATATTCAATATTTCAGATATACACAAGACGAAGCATTTTGTTTCAGAATGTTTCATTAGGAAAATACAAAGGAACAAGTTTAATTAGGTGTAAAGTTGGTGATAAATTGTTTCGTTATTACTTCTGTGTTTTATATTTCGTTACGGCTTGTATGTAATTCGTCATCCAGATTACATTAGTGCCTCTTAAAGTGTTCATTGCCAATACTGAGACTCGACTTCAAGTAACGCAGACCTTTACGCCATTTGACAAGACTAGCGACTCCACAGTACAGACTCCAGTGTAGAGGTGACGTGAAACTTGATGGAACGAAAGTAGAAACTTACACCTAAACTTCTTAGTATTGCGAGTAAGTAGTAGATGTATTGCGACTCTGCGAGTAGCTATTTAATGTTTTCATGCTGGGTGTACTGTGTACGATCAGTCTTCACTAGAGTAATAGCTAATCTCATTAACTAAGTGTATGCAGTATTTAATTGGTGCAATGTAATACGTTCGAATATCTGCCTGCATCACTTTCGAAAACTTGATTCGAATCGAATTAGTGTTGAGCCATCGGACGATTCTCGGGGTTTCAAGAAATCAAATTTTAGTTTCAAAATTACTCTTATAAATATTGTGTGTTCAAAAATTGCAGAGGATTGTGTAACTACTTAATTCTTAATGCTTGTAGTTCAGTATAACCGTTCGCGGTATATAGCCTACAGAAGAACTGTGCATCTAACTCTCGAAAGAAATGTGAAGCTGTGGTTTTCTTCACGTATTAAATTATCTGCATTTCTCTGAAGTTAAGAAAATCTGTAAGAAAACTACGCTGTTCATGATCGATTTAGAAATGTGGTAAGTCGGGAAGCATAATGACTACTTCTTGGACAAATGTAAAATACTAGCATAAACACAAACTTCTTGAAAAGTAGAGTTCATATTGTAAAACATCCTTATCTTTATTTTGTGATTTACCACAGATTTTATTAAATTTCGTGTAACTTCCGGGTTGAGCTATTTAATTAGCGATGAATATTGTGGCATAAACATTAAAATTGATCGACTTACTGTAAATTTCCTCAAATTTTATAAATTATCTGTTGGGTTATGACTTCGAAAACGTAACGCCATTTCTCGAAACAAGCCGTTGACTCAAAAAGTAAACTCAGATCTGTTCTGAGAGGGTTATGCTGGATTTGGGATAATGCTAAATACATGGAATGAGAACGTGGAGAAAATCATGTTTTATAGAGTATGGATTAGTCTATGCAGTTAGCATTTCCCCACCTGCTAGAACGGCTTTTTAAGCGAGACTTAACTCCTATGGAGACATTTTACAATGCTTTGTTTTGAATTTTAATAAACCTGTTTAATCTGTGAATTGACCAATTCTAAGGTATTGAAAACTTTTTCTGAGACTGGTTTGAAACTCTCGAGTGAATTTATGGTGTCCCTAACATGCTAACTTTGCGCACGCGCGTCTCGTCTTTCTTCTTGCATGGCCGGCAATAACTGCTTTGTAACATTACTAACATACGCCGTACAATTCATTTGAGAGAATGCAAACCTATTCCTAGTCATTCAACAGAATTTATTAGCGCAAGTTACCAAAGAGCGCTTTAAATGTAACAAATTCTATTAAAATTGATTCTACAAATGGCAACATTTGGAAGTTGTGTGGGGAAACCTCGCCTATTTTCAATATCAAGAATATTGAGCATATTGTATCGAAATTTTCATTGGAAATTTAGAAAAATCTCTGTTCAGGATGTAATTCATCAAATTTAAAATGTTGCGTGAAACTTAGAGGGGGTTTCATTCTTGCTTTAACAAATCTGTTTTGTTAAGTCTTGATCCCCTATAAATGTTTTTTTCTCCTTAAATATTATTGTAAACATTCAGCTGTTCGTTCCATACAAAACTTGCAAAAGATAAGACTTCATAACGTTATGGAAGCTACAGCTTCGTGTTTATTTCGCTATTTTTATTCACTGTTGATACAGGTTTGGTTGAAATAATTTAGGATTACTAGCAAAGCGGTTCGGGATTTTCAGGTGCTCCACGCCTATTCTGCAAAATGAATTTTCATAGTAAACAGAATTGGTAATTGTCACTGCATAAACTGGCACAATTATGCAGGCCTACAGAAATTCATGTTAGGAACTGAGCGACTTGTTGATAATTTTCTTCAATCACGATTTCAGGTTTAAATTCTCATCTCGAGCGATTATAAGACTAAATTTACGTTCTGTCTGCCACGGAATTTACCATGGTTTTGAAACTCTATAATAGGTCTTCAAAGCATTGAATTTTAGAGGAAAATTCATTAGAAGCTGGAAGAAGGCAGTCTATAAGCTTTTTAATAAATATGCCTTGAATATTTCCAACTCCAACTTCACTTCGTGCAAGTTGTAGAATTTGGAATTTTGTATAAAACTGACTTTTATTACACTGAATAATATACAGATTTTAACAGCATACTGTAATTACTTTTCGTAAAGTAAGCTTAATCTTCGGTTTGCTAATGAAGTGAAAATTTTCTGTCAAGTTTTCATGACCTTCCATTTTATTCTGCACTTAAATCGGAGGCTACTCCTGACTGCAATATTTTCGACGAGACGACCTGGTAACAACAACCAGACCACTTTACTACTTTGACGAACACTAGGAAGTAAAAACTACTGGTAATTGACGTGTTGGCATGTAAGAACTCTAAATCTTCATGGAAGACATGTGGAATATCTCTCAAGACCGGATAAATGTTCGATTTTAAGTTAATGGTACAAATAACCTAAAATTACTGGACAATTTTAAATGTCGAATTTTACTTCATACGAAAATTCCGGTAATGTATTGTGTATGGTGCATATACGAAACACCGCAGGAATTACAAAGTTCGTCTCTGAAAAATATCGCGAATCCTTTCGTATTCTGATTTAATATTCTTCACGAGATAAACCACTAATTTTAATAATTTAACTAACTAGTTAGAATCTTTATTATTTCAAAGCGATTCTGTATCATTCCGGTATATGTAGGAATCTGAATAAGTTTCCTTTCATTGCATTACATATTACGCTATTATATTGACTCCAGAAGTCTTTAGCCATAGTAAAGGATTCCTCGTAAACGGGTATTGCACTAAGCAGTAATAGAACTAAATATTCACATGAATCGTCTCGTAAGAATTAAGCTGACAAAAATTTCCCTATAAACTACTCAGACTACCCGATGCCTTCTTCGTGGATTCATCACATCTAAACTGTTAACGGTGAGCAACATAGTTTTAAAATTTTGCTATTTTAATTTCTTCGATATAAATTCTAGGACAAAAAAATGTGATGACTGATGAAACTACTCGTCTCAATGAGACTTTTCATTTCAGGATGGAGGCTGAATCTCGCCGTTAACTGAAGTCTGAAGACAACCAAAGAGTTAGTCTTGCTAATGGAGTCGTCTGTGAACAGTGAGTAGCGTAATTCAATTTTTTCATACTCGTAGTGCATATTTAAGATAATTGTAAAAATATTAAAACGTTCTTGATCTATTATAACTATATGTACAGTTACCCTGAAAAAGAATGAGACGATTCTTGGTCGTCGGAAGTTAAAGTTCTACAGCGCGGTTCACTCGATATCGACGTAGGGATACATTACATGACAGATAGTACAAGAATTGTTACAAGGACCACAACAAGGACAAGGACCAGAATAAGGATCACGAAGAAGACTGCCATTTAAGGCCAGGATTTCACAATATAGCTAGAGTCCCAAAATATCATTGCTTCACTGTACCGAATGGCAAATGCCTGCTAAGGGATCTACATTCTGGACTGCTGCTATCACTGTCTTGTCTCGGTAGCTCATATAGTAGCGTGCCGGTTCCATTGTATAACCGAAACGTCTCGTGTTCGATCCCAGGTAAAACTTTTTTTTATTGAGGTGTAATTAATTTGTTCAGAGTTCCTCGACTGTCTAATTTGTCGAAAAATATGGAATAATTTATGCCCAATTTCTGGGTCTTACAAGTGGGCTGAACCTCGTAAAAAAAATAAATCTTACTTGGAAGTTAAAAGTATTCTTCCTCAAACAAAAATCATGAGAAACAAAAGAGACCTGTTAACTTAAAATCTTGTCCACATGCCATCAGCTTCTATTACAGCTCTAAGTCGATCCGGCATGGATGTCACGAGATTGTGGAATAAGTTCTGATCCCCGGCGAGATCTTCCCAGGTGTCAACAACTTGATCCCACAATTCGTCTCGATTTCGAGGGCGTCGGTGGGCATAGGTGGCTATCCTTCTCTTTTTCAATTCCGCCCATAAATTTTCGATGACATTCAAATCAGGTGACTTCGGAGGCCAATTAATGATTTCGATCTCGGGTCTCCTTTGAAACCATCTTCGAATGCTTGCAGCATAGTGCACGGGATGGTTATCCTGCTGGAACAGCAATGTTCCTTCGGGAAAACGTTCTCGGGCGGAGGGAAGGAATATATTTTCCAGAATGTGCTCGTAAGTTCCCGCATTAAACCGGCCATCGATGCGTTCTGTAACGCCAGGTCCATCGTAAGACATCCACCCCCAACACGATATGCTAAAGCGCCCCGATCTTTCACGTCGGTGCACATAGCGCTGATCATGTCGGAGACCATCCTCACGATAGACACGGACAGGACCTTCGTAATCACTCGAGATGGTTGTTTCGTCGGAGAAAATTACATTTCTCCAATCGAAATCCACTCGATTGGTAGCGAAGGCAAGACGGTCGACAGCTTGTGCTTCCCCCAATATTTCCATTTGCGCAGCCCTCCGGCTCCTAATACCGCGGTTCCTCAACCTGCTGATCAGAGTCTGTGAAGAGCCGGGAAAGTTAGATGCTGCTCTTATTTCGTTAGCAGTCAGAAAGGGGTCCTGTCGAACTGTCTCGAATAAAAGAGCATCCTCTTCCAATGAAGAAATCCGCGGACGCCCAGGAATAGGGCGATTTTCGACCTCCCCAAAATGTTGGTAACGATGAACCCATCTCGCGGCTGTACTTTCAGGAACACCGACCAAACGGCCAGCAGATCTAGCCCCATATCCAGCCTCAACTAGAGCTATAACTCGCTCTCATGTCACGACGGTTCGCCATTACGATGAGAAATGAGAGATGACGATAATACTTTAGTGTAGACAATGACTATTTAACATGATATAGAATTATTGAAATAAGAGGCATCTTGCATAGTAAGAGTTAATAAATCAACCCTAAATTAAATATCTATATAACAGGATATAACAGGAAGTCCAATTGTTGCGAAACTAATCAAATTAAATCTAATTACATTAAATAAACAAACCCCAAGTTATGACACCACATTGCTACAGCTAAATTGTATGTTGTTAAAATAAGCATTGAATAGGTCCGTGGTTGTGCGTTGGACGACAAAACCAAACATCGAAAGTTCGAATCTTGCCGAGGAATGTAACTTCTTGCTTTTTATAATGTAAATCAGACTTATAACTACAATCATTCATATTTCTTACATTATTTAATAATATTTATAGCCAACATTGAATTTGTAAAGAAAAGACTTTAGAAATCTCATATGGAATTTGTGATCTGTAGTGACATAAACATAGATTATCTCTCGGAACTTTTCCGTAAAAGTAAATTAAATTCACTCCTTGAAACTGGAAACCGTATTCGTAGGGTCATTTTCCCATAGCATACAAGCTGAAGTAACACAGCCATTGATAAACGTTTTGTACACAGAATTAGACTGAATTCCTATTCGACAGAACCTATAATCAATGGCTTGTCTGACCATGATAAACAAATCCTATGTGTTTCCAATGTCACTGAACAATTTCAAAATATTAATTTAAAAACTAAGAAAGGATCGCAATTGCTGTATCTAGTGATTATTTACATTTATGTCTACAAAATGAATCTTGGAAAAACATATATGATACTGGTACAACTGATATTAAGAGTAAATATATTGAATTTTTTACTTAATTTCATAATCACTTCAGTGGATGTTCTCCACTCAATGTTGTGAAAAAATTCAAAAGTTAAAACATGTAGATAACGCAGGGACTTCAAAATCTCGTGTATTAAAAAGAAGAATCTATATGTAATGAGTTGCAATGTAATGATCTTCATGTTCTTAAATACTGCAAGAAGTACAGTGTAATTTATCAAAAATTATGAAAGAGGGAAATAGAATATATTTGAGTAGAAAAGTACAAAATTCAGATAATGCAATTAAACCTATTCGTAATATTATTAAATTTAAACTTGTAGATATCCTAAGAAAGAAAATATTTTTTCATTAAAACCAGTGATTATAAAGTAGAGGATCCCAAATCTATTGCAAATTCTTTTAACGTATTATAGTATATAGTACAGAAATATTATTGACAACTTAAACATTCAAGATTTTGCAAAAGATACTGCAATTGGTTACTTAACAGATGTATTTAATAATTATTATTAATATATGTAATTAGTCAATAACTGCAACAGTGCTTATACATTCAATCATAACATGAATAAAATTGAATGCAAACACATAGATAAAATAGCTAAAATTAAATGCAGGGGTGAGAATGAAATAATCCAAAGCCATACTTTTAACAAAAATTGTTTTTTTGCGAGTGCATTTCTTACACATGTGGGAAAGCTATTAATAAATTATTGTAATAATTACTCAACAAATGACATAGCCTAAGGACTCTAAACCTTTGTAAAAGTTTGTCTATTATTATATATTTTTTTAATTTCATTTTAATTGTTAGTTTTCAATATATATGCATTTACATTGTATATATGTGTGTGTGTATAAATGCATTCATTACATTAACGTTTATAATATTATAACTTGTAATTTTGTATTGTTTCCGATCATTAACACTTAATCTCAGGACTTTGTAAAACTATATTTCAACGTGACTTAGCTATTTCAACGTTATTTAGACAAAAAAAAATTGTTGTGTAGACTAAGAATCGAACTCGCACTCTTCTACACAACACGCAGAAGTCTTACCGTCTGAGCTATGGAAACGACATGAAAGCTTTCCTTTCTGTGCGGAGTGTCGATCTAGTCATGAAGGTCCATTGTCGATTTAACTACACGATTTATGTATATATTTATCTTTTATTTACGTAATATTATCATATTTTTTGCAGTTTTTTAATTGAATTTCGGAACAATGCTAGTAACAAACCAAATAGCCTGAATTTAAGTAACTCAATATTCGTTATCTTGTGTATCGGTGCTCTGGTCTCCGATCATGCGCAGTGTCTTACATCTGAGACTTAGGAATATTCAATCGTCTCATCCTTTTCCAGGGAAACTGTACATTAGCATGTACAGCTGTCAAAAAAAAAAACAAGTGGCCCCACTCGTGAACAACGAATATTTTCAAAGTCCACTTCGGGTCGCGGCGATGTTACACGATGCATGTGCTTGTACAAGCAGTTCCGGAACTATGAAAGTGTTCCATATCTGCTCCTCGCAGACCAGCGGTAGAGTGCTGGTTTAATGATTCAAAGGTTCTGGGTTCGGGCCTTCTTTAAGTTCTCATTTTATTTTTTAATCGTTCTTTAGCGATGTAAATGATATTCAAATTATCATTTATATCCAGTTATCGTTCTTTATGGATATCACGTTATTTATATTTTGTTATCGTTCTTTAGAGATATGAATAAAATTAAAGTCATCATTTGTATTCTGTTATCGTTTTATAACGATATGAATAATAATTATTACTATTGTAGCTACAGTATCTCCAATGGGGGTTAGCCCTATTTTACATATGTATGTTAGGGCTATAGTTTTATACACAAAAAAGATAAGCATAAAGAGAAATGGAAAAGAAAATTAAATTAGCTTACGCGATGTAAACAAAACATAAACAATCCGTAAATTAGGCATTGCGATTGCAAAACAAATATCAGTTATCAATTTGAAACATACAAAAACATTAACACACATACGTAACACTTCTATAACACAAATATGCAGCTTTCCGTACTATACATCATAAATTAATACACAATAGTCACACAGACACAATCAAACTATAATTACGACATTGCGACGACATCAAGCATCCCATAACTGACTCACATAACAAATCAAGCATCCGTTGCAATACATACACTTCAACATAGTAACCACACTTTTAAAAGTTACAAATTTGGCACCAAGAAGAATAAATAGGACACTGTTACTAATTACTATTCTTCTACAATTTCTTAAATACATCTGTAATAAATCTGTGAAATTCCGATATGAATAATATTCACGTTTTTTATATTGTTATCGTTCTTTAGCGATATAAATAATATTAAAGTTATCATTTATATTGTTTTCCTTCATTAGCATTATAAAATAATATTAAAGTTATTTATATTGTTATTGTTCTTTCGCAATATAAATAATCTCTATTTTATGTAAGTAAATATTATAGCACAAATAAATATCTTTCTTTGTAAAATAGGTTATTTTATTTAGATAATTAAATACGTATTATATAATATCTTATATTAATTAAACAAACCGATATTTATCATTTATATTGTGTTAGCGTTCTTTAGTGATACTGTATAAATAATATTCAAGTTATTTATATTGTAATCGTTCTTTAGCGATATAAATAACATAAATTTAATATTAGGTTTGGAAAAATCCAGTTGCATAATACTGTTATTAGTTTTTCTTTTTGTATTATTACATTATACTATCTTGAACCACAATAAAATGAAAAGGAGTAACGAGGAATTGAACCTGAGACGTTGACATCTAAATTCCGACGTTCGTCCGCTGAGCTACGAGGGCAAAAGTGTGGAAACATTTTCGGAAAAATTGGCCCAATCACACTCTAAGATTTTCTGATGATTCGTAGAAGCTAGTCCAGGATGCAGGGGGCAAAGGCTAATTGAGATTTCCCGATCTCTGATAGGGTCAAACATCCCGATAGAATTAATATTTAACCCTTGCCGTGACTTTCGGTGAAGTCCGGAGGGCCCAATTAGTCGAATCCACTCTCCTCATCTCCACGCTTGGGCCCCCTGGAATTTAATAAGATGCGAAAGAGATAGTGGTGTGCGGAAAGCAACGGGATGTTACCGCATTTAGGCCTATCCTCCCCAAGAAAAACTGCAAACATGAACAAAGGAAGCTTTTAATAGAAGAAGGATCTTCTGCGGACCTCTGGAAAAAGAACTAAGGAAGAGACTAGTGAAGTGCTTTGTGTGGAGTGTGGCATTGTATGGGGAAGGAACATGAACATTACGACGTAATGAAGTGAAACGAATTGAAGCATTTGAAATGTGGATGTGGAGAAGAACGGTGCGTGTGAAGTGGACAGATAGAATAAGAAATAAAATTGTTTGAAAAAGTGAGTGAAGAAAGAATGATGCTGAAACTGATTAGAAAGATAAAAAGTTATTGGTTGGGTCTCTGGTTGAAAAGAATAATAGACGACATTAGGATATGTGGATCATATGCGGAGACTAAGAGGAAGACAGAAAATAGGAAAGATTGGAGATTGCTGGGTTTGCAATGAAAGACCTGCCCATGGACAGAACAGATTTATTATTAGTATAAATTTCTTACAGTAGATTTAATCCTTATAATAATAATAATAATAATAATAATAATAATAATAATAATAATAATAATAATAATAATAATAATAATAATAATAATAATAATAATAATAATAATAATAGTAATAGTAATAATATTTATTAATACTATACACTTGAGCTACATTAGGCATTGCAGCCCGAAAGAGCAGAAGCTCGTGCTCGGGCGCAGTTCAGATCAGTTACACAAAATATATCACAAAATTACGAGAGTTCATTGAGCACAATCACATTAATAAATGGTAAAATATATACAGCATGTAATAACAGGGTCTATATACAAATAGAAAATACAGAAGTACATGAATATTAGAGTAACAATTTTAACTCAATTGGCATAAACAATTAAATAATTAATCTGATTTGTTTCTTAAATCTATGTGTGTTAAGTGTACTTAGCTCAGGGTAAGCTCTAATTAATGTATTATATATTTTGGGTCCAAAATTTCTGCTGTGTTTTAATCCAGCAGTTGTGTGGCATTTGGGAGTATTTAGAAAGAAACTGTAGTTTTGTCTCGTCTGGTATTCATGAGGATCATATTTAAATTTATTGTGGTTTTTATGGAAGTAAATCAGCAATTTTTGTTTATAAATTTGTTCTAGATTTGATACGCCAAATTCCTGAAAAATTAATTTTGTTGGGTAATCAAAAGGTTTATATAGACAAATTTTGATAATTCTTTTTTGGAGCAGATTTAAAGGACGGAGAGTCGATTTTGCCATTCCTCCCCAACCTAAAATACCATACTGAATTATTGATTGAAACAGAGCTAAGTACACAGTACGCAGAACATAAACAGGTAAATAAGAGCGTAGAATGGAAAATTTGTGGATTGTTTTACGCAATCTGTTGCACAGAAAGGAGATATGCTTGTCCCATTTTAAATGTTGGTCAATAATAATGCCTAAATATTTAACTTGTGAGGATATACTCAAAGCGTTACATGAGCAAGTAGGTAGGTTACAATCATGTATAGTTATACTTATATTATTATTTATTTCTAGTTGCTCAAGGCCATGTGATGTTAATGAAAATGGTATTAATTTTGTTTTAGAAACGTTCAAAGAAAGTAAGTGAGCATCCAGCCATTCTTTGATAATATTAATACCACTGTTAGAATTTTGATAAGTTTCATTCCAACTCGAACCGCTAAATATAACCACAGTATCATCAGCATAAGAATACAGAGTACCAGAATATTTCTCAATGTCAATTTTAAGTAAATCGTTGATATATATTAAAAACAAAACAGGACCTAAAATCGTCCCCTGAGGTACACCTATATCAATGTTACGTGATTTACTAAGGTGATCATTTATTTTAGTTGCTTGAGTTCTGTTACTTAAGTAAGATTTAAATAATTTCAAAGCAATTCCATTAATTCCTAATCTATCCATTTTATTCAAAAGTATACTGTGATTGACCGTATCGAAAGCTTTTTGTAAGTCTAGAAAAATTCCTAGACATTTATTTCCTACATCTAATTCTTGAATTATTTTTGAGGTAACTGCCATAATAGCATCATCAGTGCACAAATATTTTCTGAAACCAAATTGATTATCATTTAGTAGTTTATTTTTTTTTTCTAAAAATGTTATTAACCGTGTTTTTAATACATTTTTCAAATACCTTAGAGAGACTGGGTAATAGTGAAATGGGTCTGTAATTATTAAGATTACTTTTGTCACCAGACTTGTGAATTGGTATCACCACAGCATGTTTTAGGGCTGAGGGAAATACACCTTGAGATATGTACAAATTAAATATAAAGGCAAGTGGTTTAGAAATAGCTTCGATAATAAGTTTCAGGGTATTTGTTGTAATACCATCAATACCAGGAGCCACATTATTTTTTAAACTGTTTACAATATTAATGATTTCACATTCGTTTACAGGAAACATAAACATAGATGATATACTTTTATTATAAAGCTTATAGTGATGAGTACCAAATACTTTCTTTTTTATATTAGATACGATGTCATGACTTACATTAGTAAAATGATTGTTAAATTCATTTGCGATAGTTTCCTTATTTTCAATTATTCCATTTCGACTTATAATTGTCTTTAATATACTATTTTTATTACATTGGGTGTCAGTAGCTTCGTTTATGGTCTTCCAAAATTGCTTTGGATTATTTTTATTTTTGTTAAATTTTTCAGAATAATATTTGATTCTCTGATTTCTTATTACATTAGTGAGAATATTTCTATATTTTCTGTAGTAATTTAATAAAACATTGTTTTGTTGGTCTCGTTTAACTTGCTTAGCTAACTTATCCCTAGATCGTATTGATTTAACAATACCTGTGGTAATCCAAGGTTTAATTTTTTTGTACTTACTTGAGAATTTGAGAGGGACATGATTAGAATATTTACAAATTAGGTTACACAGTATTTTATAAAAATTATCGAAACATGTATCTGCGTCTTCATTGTAGAATATAGATTCCCAATTAATATTATTAATATTTGATAATAGGCTTTTATGGTTTATAATTAGCTTATAATTGTCCGAAGGTTCAGTGGCTTCTCTGCTAATACTTTTATTACTGATTGACAACAATGCAAAAGTCATATAATGATCTGTTATTGCGCTTGCATATACTCCAGGTATAAAATTTAAGTTATTTCCCGTTTTTAGGAAAATATGGTCAAGACATGAATTGGATGATGGACGAGTAATGGAATTTAAGTATTTCACGTATCCATATTCATGCATGATATTTAAATACGTGTTGCCAAAATTATCTAATCTATTTTCTAAAATTTGAATGTTTATGTCACCAAGAATAACATGGTTGATTAAATCTTTGTATATTGACAAGAAGCTTTCAAAATTTTTCAGAAATTCATTTTTGCATAGTTTTGGAGATCTGTAAATTGCAGTTAGGTTAACAAGAGTATCATTAATAAGTGTTAATTGAAAATGTATAGCGTTGCAATGGGAAATGTCAATATCACTTAAAGACACTACGATGTTTTCCTTGAAATATACAACTATACCATCACATTTATTATACTTATTACTTTTAACAAATTTTTTATAACCATTAATATCATAGCCAGAGTCATGATCAAGCCAGGTTTCAGTTAGAACTATAATATCAAAGTAAAAGGAAAAATTATTAAGTAAAACACAGAGTTCGGAAAAATTTTTGTTGATGCTACGAATGTTTAAGTGAAATATTTTAAGATCTGATAGAATATTGGTAATATACTCATTGCAGTGAAGTAAATCGTTAAAAACCATTGTGTTATTATTGTTATTAAATTTGCACTGATGGATTTCATTTAATATAGTATTACTAGCCATTTTTAAGTCAATTATATTGTATAATTAAACGTGGTTAACGACACAATAGTATTTACAAATTATTTACATCGTCAACATTAGTGATTTTACTCACGGGGCTGGCTTCATCTTTTCTTGCAAATATCTTACCGTCTCTTGTCCATACAAATTTATAATTCTTCAGTCGTGCTGCATCCCTTGTCTTGTTCAAAAGGTCTCTGGTCACTGCTGTCAGTTGGTCACCTGCTGTGATTCTTCCTTCCGGAAGTTCCCTGTTGACTTTCTTTGTCGCAATCCCAGGGCCGCTGTCGTCTTTCTTGGCCTCGTTCCTGAACAGCTGGAGCCATTCATCACGACTTCTCCTCTTTGTGAAGCGGATGACAATAGGACGTGTCTTTCCTGGCCTGGATGGTATACGATGTGCTATGCTTACATCATGTTGCACCAATTCACTACCGCCTATGACTTCCGATATTTGGTCAATGACTTCATAAGTTGATTGTTCATCGACCTCCGGAACTCCAAATAACATTATATTGTCTCTGCGTGTGTACTGCTGCAGATCACTCACTTCCTGCTTAAGATGGTCATTTTCTTTCACTAGCCTCTTCATCTCCTCCTGCGTGGAGTTGAGTTCATGTCTTGTGTGCGCCAATTCCTCTCTAAGACTATCGAACTTGGAAGACATGAATTCAACTGATTTTCTTAGTTCATTCACCTCCATCTGCACTGAAGATTTAAGATCCTCAAACATAAGTTTGAGTGTGGAAATAATCTGACTGTCCTGATCCTTCCCACTCCCTCCTTCACAGTTTGCACCCTTGTTTCTACCCATTGTTAAGACTGTAGTAACTCGCACCACGGAGCATACAAAAAACCCGTCTGCACTCTCAGAGCTTCTGAACTGAACTGAACTGAACTGAACTGAACACTTATGTATGTTCAGAATGCCTGGAATATCATGTCTTAAACAGTCGCTATTTGCAAAGACTAGTCAATTCCATGCCCACTCGACTGCAAAATGATCGAGATAAGAAGATAGACTAAATATTGAATTGTGGCTTTTTGTTTTGTTTTTTGAACGCTTAATTGTTTGAATGTTTTAAGGCCGACACCAGTAAATTTGTTTTGTTTATGCCACGAAAGATATTTTTATTGATAATATCTTTTTTCTTTCCATTTGCAGCCACAATATCATAATGATAGTCATGGCATAATATATTAATGAACCTGATGTTAATTACTAAAATAATCGTAAAAGTGAAAGGAGCCATTATGTATAGTTTGTCTCTCTCAAAAACAGAACAAAAAAGAACATAAAAAGCACGTGGTTATAGTCGAACGCAGGACCTCATGAATAAGAGGCCTGAACGCTACCATTATGCTATCGATAACACACAGAATACTTCAATTATAACTGTAGATATCAGGCAACGTGGTCCAACAACATGTAACATCGCCTGTCTTCGAATTGTAGCGAAGATACCCGGAGGGAACTTTGTTTCAGGAGAGCGGCCACTTTTTCTTTTGACAGCTGTACAATCTTAGAAAAAAAGGTTTGTCGCACAGATATTTTCGAAGTCCCAGAAAGGAGGCAGTGCGCATGATCAGAGGATGAGCGACCGGATTCACAAGTAGACTAGTTGAAGTAATAAAAATTAGTTCTGTTTCGTTATGTCTGATCATGTGCACTGCCTCCCTTTTGGGATTTACAAAGTATGTGCGACAAAACATTTCTAGGACTGTACGATTCTATTTAGCTCGAAATTTTTCAGAAAAAATTTCTCAATTTCTTGTAAAATCCGGACTCTGTTATATAAATATCGGATAATTAATATGTCCGTATGAATTAAAATGGTTAAGAACGTAGTTTCCTTCTCCAATCATCATAATTCGTAATACTGTTTCAGTATTCATTAACTTTAAACCACAATTTTCCTAAGAAAATTTTCAAAACATGCTAGAAGTTAATCGACTCTCTCGAGAAATCTAGAAGGGGGTTTAGGTGGAATGACTACGACGTTAATAAATTGAAATTAGATTGGATGCCCAGAAATGAACTTCACAATAAAATATTGCACTCGACTCTCTCGAGAAATCTAGAAGGGGGTTTAGGTGGAATGACTACGACGTTAAGAAATTGAAATGAGATTGGATGCCCAGAAATGAACTTCACAATAAAATATTGCATTAACCGAAATTGATACGCACTTCACATCAGATAATGAACAGTGTGCTCAGTTTAGCCTCATTATGTGAGAAGCAAAAAATTTCTTTCATCATGCAAAAGTTGTACTAGTCAGCAATTAAACGTTATATTTACACAATTCAATTTTGTTCCATGGGAGAATTCAACTAAACTGGGAAGAGTACAAGAGGTCTGTAAGATATGACATGAAGATGGAGTCGCCACATCTCAAGTATAAAGAGTGAGTAGTGCATTTTCATCTTAATTCATCCGATATAATAATCTATAGCATAGCGCAAGACTCAGAGTAGCGCTGTCTTGATTGGCCTACATGTTTTGGGAGCAATCTGAATTAAATATGTATAATGTATGATAGTAAATCATTACATATTCAATAAAAGTTAAAAGTAAATAATGATGGACCATTAAGTGTTCCAATTTAATTTAAATTAAATACACAATCGTCACTCAGATACAAAAATAAAGCTTTTTTTTACGTTTAGAAGTTAAATTATAATGAAACAAGAGCTGCTGTAATTAGTCCTCAGTTTCGGGTACTTTTTCAAGTAGGCCTAACATTGAATTGAAATCACCGTAAGTGATGACAGATGTCTGGATGGAAAAATTGAAAACTAAGACATATTAATGCCAATATTTTTTTCGGAAACTCTTGAAAGGACAGGGATCTTTCTAGAAAGCCTAGAACTATATTTTTGAAGACTAAAGTAATTTTCCTAGGACAGTGTAGGAATTCGAAAATTTTACTACTTCAAAATTATTGATTCCAAAACTAAACTAGGAAAATTACCTTGGTTAAGAAGTTTAAATTACATCTTCAGACTTCATAAGAAGTCGTTCAAATCCTTTCACTAATTTGCGGGAAAAATTTGGCACATTTTTTCAATTTATTCCAAAATTTTCAGAAATATTAATTGGATTTTTTGTACGTTCACTAGAACATTAAAATATAGAGGATATTAATAGTTCATCTTAACTTACGGACTTAAAATCAATAGTTTTAATTAATATTGATGCATACATTTTGATTTTCCATTTGTGATAACTGCTCAAAGAAACGTGGTTCCAAACATGTCTTCCACAAAACTGGCGAAAGATAGTAGCCTATTTCTGTGTCTTATAAAGCACTTTATATTGTCAGCACTACAGAAATACTCTTCTTCCACACTACAAATTATTTTTTTAGAGGTTAAAGGCTTTGACATGGACAGGATTACTTTCGATGTGCTTTATTGTCGTCACTTCGTGTTCTAGTGATGGTAAACGAGAAATGATACTACCCGAGCTTTACGGAGACTCTTAAGGAAGAAAACTTAAATTTTCAGGTTGCTTATTGATTACAATGTGGCGAATCACAATGGATACAAACATTCCTTAGCAAAGAAAGGACATGACACTACCCGTTGTTTGAATGTGGCTTTTAATTTCAGGGTAGACTCTCAAACTCGTTACCCAAGCTTGGAAACCTACCAAAGAACTCATAATGCAGGGCAAATCAAAAACCTCCAAAATCGAAACCTAACCTCTTGTTGATCCTCGATGTCTGTCATATTGACAAACGTTTTCTAGATTTACCAGTATTTCATTAACTGTTCTTTGACCGTTTCTCTTCCAGAATATGCATCACACATCCTGAAACAGACAGCCTGACAACTTCAAGCGATGTGTACTACAGATCCTGAACTCTGAACAGGAAAACGGAGGATTCCCCAAGTAAGCTGCATCCTATATTTTCGAACACTGTTCTTTTAAAACGTAGTTGATGTAAATGCAAAACATTTCAACTCCTGAAAACAAATATTTCAGGAATGCAGTAAAGCTGTTGTATATTAAATTTGATCTATATATAAACAAAAAGAAAGCATAAATTTCTGTCTGACATAATTTTGAGCCATACAGAAACCTAATCATAAGTTCAGGTGTACAGAAAACTTGACCGGTTTTATTGCAGTTAGAGATTCTTGCGCTTAGGACATAATAGAAGTGTGCACTTAACTAGCAGTGTGTATCAGATATTAATTTTGCTTAAAATTTTCCGTTAATATATTTTCGGTTACTTAATGTAGGCCCACTATTAATTCATTCTTTAGTTTTAATTCTAGCATTCCCTTGAAAGAGTGATTTTGTACGGAGGGGAGGATTCAACACAAAATTAAAATTGTAAATAAAAATTAAATAGTTTAAAATGTTCATTAATAACGAAGTGCTTAATATACATTTTTTTTTAATTTTCAAAGGTTTGGATGAATTGGATGAGGGCATTTCTTTACTAATTTTTTTATAAATTCAAAGATTCTAGGTCTAGGATTCAATACAATACAATACAAAATTACATGGATAAATCGCAAATATCTTAAAAAAAAAAAAAAAAAACACTGACACGGAGCTTATTGTAGCTGTATGTTTAAAAGTCCGGTAATATGAAATAATTATGAAATTAGTTTCTCTCCCGTTAGGAAGCGGTTTACGACATTGATAAATAATCGTATAGGTAAATGTCTAAGTCTTTATTTTCAGGTTCCAACGCAAGACTAAAGTGGACTTCACTCACTACCCGTTCCAACTGCAGCCGAATTGAAAAGGTCTCCTGCGAGATCTCTACGAATAGTAGGATTGCACATTTTGTCACTTTCTGCTGCTTTATGATCAGTAAGGGTCACTGGCTGAACCATTCAGAAAAATTCGCGAACCATCTCTCCAAGGTGGTTGTAGTTCCGCTGTAGGGTTTTTAGTTCTTAAGCGTCAAGTTGGCTGGCCTGATTAGAGATGTCACTGCACAATTAAGGACGTAGTACTGCATTGTTTTGTTTGTGTTGTGGTTTTCATCTTTTCCGCGCGTCGTTGTCATGTCAGGTTGTTAGGCACCCTCTATTTTGTCAGGATGTTAATTGTAAGACGTGCCAATGTACGGGGTTGCATTGGTAGCGCAGTGCGACAGGCTGTATGAGACTTGGCAACCATGCGGCTCAGCCAGAGGCGGACATAAAGCAGTATAGTGAAGAGGTCTGTAATAATTCTTCCAAATTTTGTGAATTATCAACTTAAATGTCTTAAAATCAAACTCCTAATATTACTGGTAGGCCCTATACAGTGAAGTGTAATTGGGTAGAACATTGTAAAAAGAGGAACATGATAAAATGCACAGAAATAACTCTGGAATGAAATAACACACATAATCACGATTAATAATTGGAATTATTGTTAAACTATGAATACGACCTCTTCACTGAATCTATCGGCATGCGTCAGGGTAGAGTTAAGTGCTGAAACTCTTCATTCGATTTTGAATGTTGAGTGTGGCATACAACTCTGACCTAACTAGTTTAGTTAGAATAGCTGGGTACCTTCTGAACACAAAATTCTCTTCTCTTCTTCATCTAGTCGGAAATAGCCTGGAAAATATTCACATAAATTAATCGGAGGATACTGCGATTTGAATATGAATTTCATGAAGTCACAGAAGGTATCCATACAGCAGAATTGACGCATGCAATGGATTCGTCCCCTTGTTCTAGAGTGAAACAGCCAGTAGTGATCGTAAACATAATGGAGCATAATTTTATTAAATGTTAAATATAAGTAAATATAACTAAGTCTTAACGCTAATATGGAGATGTATAATAAATGCATTTCAATTGAAGTAATGAAGCAATAGAGAATTGATACATGAATATAATATAATATAATATTATACAATGCAATTCAAGTATAATATATAATGCAATTGAGAATTAATGAATAAATATAATTAAAGTTAATGAAGTTATTGAGAATTGATACATACGTGCACTTTGTGATGTTAAATTAATAAATGTTTTGATGGAGGTGCATATTATGTTTACGATTTTGTAGATTAATTTGTTGATTTTGTTGATGGCTGTGGATCTCGACGGCTTGATTGGCTGCCGGAAAGGTGAGCGGAGTTGTCTTCCGATCTAGAGATGTGTGTGTTTGCGCCTTGTTACGCTTTTTTTTTTTTTTTTACGTATTAGTTCAGAAGCCCCCTTAGGTAGTCAGAAAGGCGTGGACAGATATGTCCAGGTGTGAGAAAATGCTACGTGAGCCACCAAAGCAAATTTCTTCCAAATTTATAAAACAATTATTGAACAGTAGTGGCGGACCATTATTAACTTCCCCTTCATCATCCTCTGACTCAACGTGTCCAAGGGGTGGCAACAAGGAAATGTGCCGGAATTACGAAATTCGGTGTATAGTACGTAATGGTTTGTGTAATTTTTTGTGAAAGTATTTTATAAAGCTGAAATCTGCGAAATTGGCAATGTTTGGTAATACTAACCTGTCCATATGTATTATTACTCAAGATGTAACTGAATATAATTTGAGACTAAGTGTGAACAAAATTTGGAGTTGTGATTTAACTTCAGACACACGAGGCGTTCAGGGCTTAAGTGGATCAAGTGATAAATTTTCATAAATTGAGTTTTATTCATTTTCTGATTATCTGAAATTGGATCTTTTCCGAGCAGTAATGGACCAAGTCTTAATTCCAAGCATTCGCCGGTAGGTGACATCAGTCACTTTTGGCTCAGATTATTTGTTCACGATGTTCTGAGCCATAGTGGATCAAGTCACCAAAACGTTGCATCAATTAACATCACAATTGTTTATATTTTATAAATCTAGAATTTGAGAATGGAGCAATAAAATTATTGCTAGTGAAATTAGATAATCCACTAGAGCAAGATAACTTTAAGTCCTGTTATCTCAAAACTACGTCTCATGGACTTGATCCACTTCAGCTCTGAACGCCTCATATATGCGAATGCGTCCATAAATTGTCTAGAAACAATTTATATCGCAATTCATTGTAAATTTTGCGCGAATTTCGTTAAATGCAGTTTTTGTAAGATATTTGATGTGGTTCTTAATATATATAAACCAAAAACGAATTCTCTCTAAATTCGTATTGAGGCACATTTTCTTGGCGAAACAGGATCGATTTATGCATGGCGAACTTCTATTGCAAATTTATGCCTTATTTCGATATTTTCAGGTGTTTTGTGGAGATTGATGATACGTTGTGCTGAGGGATGCTTTGGATCATGAAGTGTACAGATGCATCATAACCACTAAAGGGTTTAAACACCAATTGGACAGTTTGTTAGCAAATTTTTAATGACGATTCCCATTTTTACACGAGCTACTATATTGTCTAGCATTATTGATAATTTTATCTTGTGCTTAGTCTAATTTATTTTAAAGCACTAAAAATATTTCTAGGACATTATATTCAAACTAAAAATAGTTAAATATATTAAGTTATAGTTGCGGTCAGATAAATTAGAAGACTAAATCTTCTACAAAGGTTTTCATTCTGTTGAATTTCAGGTCACATAGAAAACTGTTAATAGCGGTTCACAGGTTGAAATTGTAAGAGTAACATTTACTTTTATTGAAATGATATTGAAGATGTTCGGTCATACGAAATGATTCTTTTATAGAATCAAATTGATTTAGTAACCTCCTACTGGGAAATTGTACTTTCAACAAGGAAATAAAAAATGTGGTTTTTATAGTGAACAAAATAATGAATTGGTAATTACAGTTGAAATTCTGGATAACATTTACTTGACATTGCTGATATGCTATTGCTTGCTTTACTCGGATTTTGACGGAATTGTATATATCTTCTAGTCTTTAATTTTTTATTTTTTATTGTCTCTAAAAATTTCGATAACTGTATTTTTAACTTCATTTTGCATCCTTGACTTCTTAGGTCTAGTGCACGAAAGTGGATACTGGCATTGCTCGAACTGCGTTTTGAATGATCTGTAGTTACTATGCACGAAGAGAAGTCTTTTTCTGGAGTTTTGAAGTTAATGATTTTTGCTGTCTTAAGTGCTAATTTTGACTACATCTTAGTCTCATTCCTAGCGACTTGATTAGCCTACTTCTGGATGTTTATGGCTTGGAGAATGATTGATTTGCTTCACTCTTTTTAACAAGTTGCAGTATTATTCACTTCGTGTGCAGTATACTGACGTTTGGTTTCCAATTTCTTTAGTTGGAGCTCCTGTCCGAAGTGAGATCCCTCACTCAACGTACCAGCCAACTGAAAGGATATTGCTCTTCTAAGAAAGCCATTGTCTACACCAAGATAAGAGCTCTAATAGGTACTTCATCCGTAACTTTATTCTGGTATGAAACTTCGTTAGTTCTATGTCCTTTCTTTTAATTTAAGAGTTTTTTAAGGGAACTATTTGACAAAGTGAACAGCAGTTTGTGGGATGTAAACAAATTCAATAGGCTTGTTATAATTTATGAACATTGTTTTAAGTGATGTGTATTTTCCTAACATCGCTAGTTGCACTCATAGTGTTAACTGAAAGATTCCTTTACTTCTGTTGTACAGGAAACAGTATAATCATTTTCCCACTTCGTTTCTCAACGTTTAGTAATTTCCTGTTCAAATTTTTATTCAGTCCTTAGTGTAAATAGGTAATAGAAACCGCAACGCTGCAAACCAGTCCCTCGGGCGTGTTGCGCGTACGTTCCATTTATGCGGAGACTATTATTGAACTATTATATAAAGCATTTAATGTAAGAGTCGAAATACTGCACCGAGTTAAGAAACGAACACTGAAACCGCAGTCTTGTTTATTGCATCAGTTAAGAAACATGATTTGGTGAAACTTCTTCGCCGATCACTCTATTTAAGAAGATTAACAAAATTCTCTTCAGATTAGGGCTGTTAAGTAAGGCGATAGTTGTGAAAACACATTCGTAATGACTAATGCAACTACATAACTTTCTTTGTTCATTATATCCTCTTTCTACTCTTTAAATTATGCACTGAAAGTTCTGATAAATAGCCATAAATTTTGGAGGGAAAAAACGGGGTAAATTTTTCTACATTTGACTCTTAATGGTCAACAACTGTTGCAAATTGAAAGAATGTAATATCACTAATCTGATCTTAATATTTCAGGAAAGGTACGAAGTTCCTGGTTTCTCGACACCCAGGTGATGGCATATCAGGAAGTTGGCAGCTCGTATCGCAATGTGCGTTAACACAGGAATGTGGAACAACTCGTTGTGGAACCAAGATTGGAACAGAAATGCGAGGTTTTCTTCAGTGTGGCAATGCAGTGTGAACTGCAGAAAAACTGTACTGTGTTTTTCTGTGACGTGTAAACATTGTAATGTTAAGAAAATAAATCTGTTCATGCTTTGTTAATCTTGTTTGAATTTTTGTGTATCGAGATAAAGCTTCTAAATTTCCCAGAATCCATAAATCTTTAAACAGTAAGGGCAACGGCATTGTCCGCTTTTTAAAATACTAGGCTATTACCCATTCCTATACGGAATTGAAATTCGCGCACGACGCGAAACAAATTCCGTACCATGTTCAAACTTGAGGGCTATGAAAATTTAAGAGACTAATCTCCTGCAGCTTTGTCTCGATATTTATCTAAATGTCACAATTTTTTTCTTTTGTTATATATTCAGTTGACACGTTAAATGACACAGTATTATAAATTATAACAAATGCAGCTTAAAGACAAATATTCATTAAAATGTTAAAGTAATTCTTTAATTATCATATATATACATGTTAAATTATGTTAATACATTGCCACTTGTATATCAACTGCAGTAAAGTTTCTTTGATATATTTAAAATCTGTCAACCCTCGCTACAAATTTGATAAGGCCAACCTGGTTTTTTCTTCCATATATGAGCTTTACTTTATAAAACAAGTAGGCCTATATGTTGTTAGCTTCTCAGTTTGTGTATTAAAACGACTCTTTTATAAGTTTCGTGATTAAATACCGATTTTGGACATTTTTGTTTTTTCTTTGTCGGTTTCAAGTCAAAAGTGTCTGCACTTGTGAGCTGTAGTAGGAACATACGAGACGTAATATTTGAAATGCGCTAAAGTTAGATAGCCGTCATAAATTTAATATATATCACTTCATAGAGGGCATTATTTAATAAAACAAACTTTCGGAGAACGTTTTGCTTAACAGCAAACGATGACGCAAAGATGACTGATAAATGCTTATACATTGATGGAATAGGATGAGAGAACCTGACAACAGCTGTTAGCGACGTCTAGATGCCTTGGCCTTGTCAAGCTGGATATCCACAGCCTCTGGTCTTGTCCTTCTCTTTTGAAATCTAAAGAACTTCTATAGATTGAATTTTGTCTTCGTCATCAGTATTTTCAGACGAACTTTGGTTTGGTTCTTTACTGAAAGTTACTGTTAGTTGTCGTTATTTTTATTTATTTTAAAGCAAGAATGTAAAAACAAGAATTTCTAAGTTTTCAGCTGATTCGTTTTGTTATGTTTCTAATGTTACACGTCATATGCGGATAAAGTAATTGAGGGGTTAGACGGAAGGGCGTAATTCGAATTACGGCGTTTATCCGTGAAGTGCCTATATGCGTTCTTTTGCGGTGTTTCTAACCACCTAACCTAATCCCAATAGATTGCAATAGGGAGGTATTGTTGAATTGCGTCTGTCTTCCATCTCACTACTGTGGTTCGAGGACCGGCGAAGGTAACTGCAAGGTTGTTCGCGTTGTCTGGCGAATGTTCTGATCTAGTCTATCTTTCGCCTAATGGAAGCGAATATAACCTTTCTGGTGTTGAAATATCAGTGAAAATGGATTACATACGGAAAGATAGAAAACTGAAACGGTTTAACAAACTATGAAAGGATAATCTAGCAAGCGATGACTAAATTACGGCAAAGCTTACACAAGTAGGTCAGGAAAAATGGTGAAAGAAATACAGTATTACTATTTATGTTTGTCAATGGAGAATGATTATAATGTACTAATAATATAGGCATATGCAGTGCTATAAAATGTTAGATTCAGGCTAGCAGTCATTTAGGAACGACCATATTTCTGACAAGTTAGCAAAACATTTAAGCCAGTTGCTGCCAGAAGAAATATGAGATGTCTACAGAGGAACAAGCCATTTTCCATTGAGGATTTTGGGAAACTGGAATCAAAACCCAACAGAATACATTTCTTACGGGATATTTGGAGAGGACCATTAAGCAACGTCAAACAATTGTAAAACCATAGCACCGAGAATGGTCTTGGGTATACAGTACCTTTACTGAGAAGAATTTTTATGCAAGTCCTTTATTGTGTCATTGTTTAAAACGTGTAAGAAACGAGTGATAACTATACAAAATATAGTGAAACTAGGTGATATACAGTATGACAGATATGAAAGGCAAATACCCCACTTAAAGTGGTATAGTGTTTGTAACCTATATTCTAGGTACTTTCAGTTAAAAGATAAAGTGAAATAAGTGGGATTAATTATTTTTAATGCTGCGATAACAATTTAGTAAACTAACATATTAATAAGTTATATATTTTTTTGTAGAACATACATTGTAATTATCTTCATTATTGCAGTATAGACCTATATCTAGCCTTTCCTATAGAAATATTAGAAATATAGAAAGGTTAACAGCATTGCAGTACTTTCAACCCTCTTCTATGGAAGAAGAGAATAATTAAAAATAATTCAATGCTTCGTTTTCGTACAATATTTAAACAATAACCATGGAACTCATTGTAATCACAAGAGAATAACCCTACAATATATATGAATAGTGTCATATTCCAGCAAGAGATGCAGGGCACAGATAGTTTTTACATACATCTTGATTACACAACTTTTAACACTATATCACTTCGGAATATTTAAAACGAGAAAGACATTATAATACATATTCCGAAGATAGTTTTTGTTGATTATTTGAAAACTATGTTTTCTGAGTTACGCCCTTCTTCCAGCTAACCCCTCAATTATGGTAATGTGCCTAGGACGAAGTTCTACACAGCTTATAAAATGTAATTCGGAGTGCCAGTTGGGAATCAGGATGAAATTGGGCTCCTCATGTCATCTTTGGTTCCTGTAAATCTAGCCTATATTAGGAACATGGCTGTGTGGCACCAGAAAATGTATGCCATTTCTTATATCACGATTTTGTAAAGAACTCTCAAACCAGCATAATGATGTTTATTTTTATCTGATAAATATTACAAAATAAAAAACCGTAAAAAATATACATAAAATAAACTATTGCAATGCTCTATCTCCCATCCTCCCATTTCCAAACTACCTGAACATTCCTAATCAGATGAAGAAGAAAGAGAGGAAACATATTATCATCCATATAAAAATAATTCTAATGATGATGATGTAGAACTGGAATCACATCTCCTTAGTCACACGTAGATTGATGACTTTATCAGAGACAGTTATCAAAATCAGAATTTCTTGCTTCTCGTCTGGAAGAATGTAGATTCGTCATTATTTAATGTAAAATAACTAAATTTGAAACTGGATGGAGAACGCTTACATTTCTTTCATGCGGAAGAACATTTGTGTTATTCTAATATAAATGGAATGTTTGTTATTACCAGGGAACGGATTTATATGGACTAAAAATATATGAAATATGTAAATATATATGTAGTTATTTTTACCAAAATATGGAATTAAATATGGATTTTTACCAAAATATGGAATTAAATATGGACTTAAAATTATAAAAAAATGACTATGTACGTTAAATATTGGTACATTTTAATCAAACTAAACAAAAAATATAATGGACGTACCTTATCTTCCAATGTAGTTTCAACAAAACACAATTTTTATTGTCTGTTACCATAACAATAGGTTACAAACATTTCTTTCAAGTGCTGAAAAGTGAATCTTCTTCTATTGTCTCTGAGGATAGATTTATACTGACTAAAAGAGCGTTCGACGTCACAAGAAGTAACTGGTACATAATTCAATTTCACAATGTCTGCTGGGGATAAGTCCAAGTTAATCTTCACTGTTGATTCACCACTCATCACAGCAACAACCTTTTGTAGTTCTTCATATCCAGGGTTTTTTGAAAGTACAGTGTCCACCTTAGCTCTTACTGCATCTGCAACTTTACCTCTACCACGATTCAGTTGTTCCACAGTACTATTTATAATTTCAAAACTTTCAGATAGTGAAAGGTGCCTATTTTGGAGACTTTTGAGCGTTTTTATGATGCATGAAAATGTATGCTGAATGTGAGCTAAGTCATTCTTCACACTTATGTCACAGGTAACTGTTTTCGCAGTATCAATTGAGACTGCATCTTCAGAGTCCAATGCAAGGAGAACATTGTTAATAGAGTCTATATGTTCGGCATAATATTCAACTGCTTCTAGCCATGTACCCCATCTAGTTAAAATTGGCTTTGGTGGCAATGGAATTTCAGGGTACATTTCTTTCAACACGTTAACTCTACTGGGAGCTTTGAGAAATACTTTTTTCACTGATGAAATCAACAAATCTACTTTAGGGAAATTGTCTCTGACCACTTCTGCCACACGATGAAATGCATGCGCCACACAAGTAAAATGAGTCAATTTAGGATATACAACAGATAATGCTTGTCCAGCTTTGACCATATAAGGGGCAGCATCGCTAATAAAGAATAACACATTATCGTACATAATACCCTTTGGCCACAGGATACCCATAGCTTCGTTGAACAGTTTAACTATAGTTTTGTTATTGCACTTTTCTAGAACATCACAATGTAAAAGAATTCGTTCAGAATATTGTTCACTTAACAAACCGATAACTACATTACCTTCTTTGTCGGGAGTCTCATCAATGGAAACCCAAATTGAACTATCTTTAATTTCATCTCTTATCTTCTGTATTGTCTCATCGTAGATGGATGGAGCATACGTCTTCCTAAGTGTTGACTCATCCGGGATTGTATGTTGAGTATATTTTTCAAGGAATTCCCTGAAGACCTTATTCTTTAGTTTGTAGAGAGGAATATCAGCAGAGATGAGAGAACGGCACAGGTCGATGTTAAACTCAGATCTTACATTCGATGTTGTTGGTTGTGTTAAAAACAATTGTCTCTGCTTGGAATTTAGTTGTTTGTTGGCCTGATGTTTACTAGTTGTAATGTGTTGTTGCACCAGGAACTTTTGTGTAGATGATACTGCACACTGACACAAATTACAAAATAATATTTTATTGTCAGTTGATAAACCATCTTCTTTAAATTCTGAAATGTAACTTGTTAGTTTTGATTTTAAATTGACTGAATGACGTACTTTTGGCATATTTACCGTCTTTATAGTATGATTTACAAAACTGAACCTATGTGTACTCTGACTGGCATTTAACTGTTGAGCTGCACAACTGAAGTCTGTTAAAAATTTTAAATTAAATTAATACAGTTTTGTAACTTACTTTCCCATTGTTGATAGGACTGCTAATTTTCAAATAACTCTGATGTTAAAGGGATTACTGAACATGTGTTTAAATCTCTATTGTTGAAATGTATTTTTAAAAGTTAATGGAATTTTGTTTTGTTTTATTGTTAAACCTAATATAATAGGGACTGTTTTATATGAAATATGGAAAATATATGGAAATTAACGAAAATATGTACTAAACTCTAAAATATGGAAAAATATGGAAAATAAAAGTAGGATTTTTCAACCCTACACATTGTGAAACATAAAGATAATGCAAAATATAAATTATATTAGCTTTATAAGTAAATATGTATTTACATATAAATCCTTTCCCTGGTTATTACCATGTGTCCCATCTCCAAACAATTTCGGCTTCTCTTCATAGACAGTTCAGTAAAAAATCTTAACAATCTTCTGTTTCACAATGGGAATTAGTAACCTGCAGTTCCTGTTATGCTTACTGCGTCAATTTGAAGGAAAATTATGAGAATATTAGGTTACTGTTGAGGAAATTAACTTTGCCAGTTACCAGCACCATGTTTATGGAGATTTTAAGATACGGGTATTTGGAATTCTGTTAGGATTACAAGATGATTACAGAAAATATTATCTATCTATCTATCTATCTATCTATCTATCTATCTATCTATCTATCTATCTATCTATCTATCTATCTATCTATCTATCTATCTATCTATCTATCTATCTATCTATCTATCTATCTATCTATCTATCTATCTATCTATCTATCTATCTATCTATCTATCTATCTATCTATCTATCTATCTATCTATCTATCTATCTATCTATCTATCCATCCATCCATCCATCCATCCATCCATCCATCCATCCATCCATCCATCCATCCATCCATCCATCCATCCATCCATCCATCCATCCATCCATCCATGTATCTATCTATCTATCTATCTATCTATCTATCTATCTATCTATCTATCTATCTATCTATCTATCTATCTATCTATCTATCTATCTATCTATCTATCTATCTATCTATCTATCTATCTATCTATCTATCTATCTATCTATCTATCTATCTATCTATCTATCTATCTATCTATCTATCTATCTATCTATCTATCTATCTATCTATCTATCTATCTATCTATATGGCCGGCGGGACCAGCGGACGAGGGGAGCAGCAGGACCAGGAGAGGGGCCGCCATCTTCCATCGGAAGGCAGAATCTCTACTCCGAAGTACTCGCAGGCAAGACCGAGAAGAAATTCAAGCTGACAGTGAAATAAAAAAAAAATCATCCACCAGAGACAACTAAGCAAATACTAAAAGCCAGCATAAATCCAGCCGAAATGAAAGTCGGAATTAACACATTCAAGTCCCTAAGGGACGGCCAAGTGCTTATAGAGACTAGTAGCAAGGAGAAATTGGAATCCCTACGGACAAGTATAACATCAAAATGCGGTGATCAGCTGGAAGTAAACACTCCTAAACTTAGAAATCCAAGACTTATAATCTATAATGTCCCGGAGGATATCTCGGCAGAAAGCGCAGCGGAAAGAATAATATGCCAGAACCCAGAACTGAACCTGAATGATGTCGATATACAAGGGAAGTATTGCTACAAAAACAAGTTCAACAAGAAGAATATGATTATAGAAGCTCGCAAGCTAGGAGAGAACTTTTGAAGACCAAAATCAAATTAGGATGGCAGATCTGTAACGCTCGGGACTACTTAGTGGCTACTAGGTGCTTCAAATTTTCCAGGTTCAATCATAGACAAGGGGACTGCAAGGGTACACAAACATGTCCACTTTGCTCGAAAGATCACACCTTGAAAGAATGCACTGCTTCCAGGAATGAATACAAATGTGTAAACTGTGTTACATATAATAAGTACTGCCGTACCGAAAAGAGCTGCGAGAAACACTCTTCTCTGGATAAGAACTGCCCTAGCTTGCAAGCAGTCCTGGGTAGATATGTGCTAAATATAAACTACTAAATCATGGCTCAACTAAAGAATCTCATAATGAAGCGAACTGAAATGGCGCCTCCATCCATGCACAACAGCACCACATTGCAATGCAATAGGAACTTAAAACCGGAAGCACAAATCAGATGTATTCAAATCAACCCACAGCACTCCAGAGTTGCAACTGACAACCTAATGAAAATCCAAGAAAACAATACAGATATTATATTTATACAAGAGCCGTACATAATTAAAAATAAAATAGCTGGTATTACAAAAATGTTCAAAATATTTACCTCGGGCGAAGGAAGAAGCCGTGCAGCTATAGTTGTGACTAATGATAAAATTGACGTCCTATTAATAAAACAACTGTCGGACGAAGATACTGTTGTACTAGACGTAATAGCAGGAAACCTAAGGATTCTCATCGCAAGTATGTATTTAGATATAAACAATGAATTGGATTCGAGCTTGGAGAAAATGAAGTCAATACTATATCACGCTAAAGGAAGAAGAGTCCTAATAGCCATGGACAGCAATTGTAGATCCACATCCTGGCACGACACACTGACAAACACAAGAGGCAGAATTCTTGAAGAATTTCTCATGGGAAATCAGATGCACGTTGTCAATGAAGAGAGTGAAATGACTACCTTTTGGACTAGAAGAGGATCCAGTAATGTTGATTTAACAATAGCCAACAACCAATTGCTAAGAGAAGTTTGTGAGTGGGAAATTAGTAGTGAAGAAAGCTGCTCCGACCATAGGATCATCAAATATTCCATAGGTCTGAAGAAAAACAACTACCATGTTATAGATTGTAATCACCAAGGAGTGAAGTATATAGTCAAAGAACACAACTACAAGAAATTTCATGAAAATCTGCTTCGATGGATGGCGATAAAATTTAATCACCCAAACTGGGAACAACAGGCAGAAGAACTTGACAGCATACTATCATCTCATGTAGCTAAAGAAACTGACATTGAAAGTTGCATTGAAATATTTCACGAGGCTTTGAAATCAGCTTGCAACCGGTCATTTAGGATTAAGCTGGGCTCAAGAAAGACATCAGGAACTAAATCCGTCCCTTGGTGGACAGATGACCTCACCTTATTGAGAAAGAAAACGAACGCATTAAGACGGAGGTACCAAAGAACAAGAAACAATGAAGAATTGAGGGAACAACGTAAAATACAGTATATCGAGGGGAAAACAATGTATGAAGTAACAATCAAAAAGGAGAAGTTAAACTCCTGGAAGGAATTCTGCAATATGACTTCATCAGCTAACCCATGGAACGAAGTATACAAATTAGCAACCGGAAAAAGAAGCAACAAGACAACAATGACAACACTTCGCAAGCCTGATGGATCTCTAACAGCTGACATACGTGAAACGATTGAGTACATGTTGGAGTATTTCACACCAGAAGACAGCTAGCAACAAGAAACTGAATACCACAAGAAAATAAGAACACAGTCTCAGAAACCTATAGACACGACCGATGACAAAGGTTTTACCTTAGATGAAGTCAGAAATGCAGTTGAAAATATGGAAAAAAAGAAAGCGCCAGGGGAAGACGGGATTACCTGTGAGATTTTTCAACAAACTTTCAAAATATTTCCTAGACTCATAACGACTCTGTATGACGAGTGCTTAAAAAGAGCAGTTTTTCCTAAGATATGGAAAAGGGCGAAAATGGTTCCAATTATAAAACCTGGAAAAGAGAACAGTTTGGAACCATCAAAATTCCGACCCATAAGTCTTCTCAATATCGGCGGAAAGATACTAGAAAAAGTACTAGTAAACAGAATAAATCATCATGTATTCTCTCATGATCTGATGAACAGCAATCAGTATGGCATCATACCACAAAGAAGCACAATAGATGCTGCAATGGCAGTGAAGGACTTCGTAGAAGAAAGCCTAAAAGCAAGAGAAATTGCAGTCGTCGTAAGCCTAGATATTAAAGGTGCTTTCGATTCCGCGTGGTG